>NC_090938.1:271954903-272579903 GCF_040938575.1 Ambystoma mexicanum
GGTTTGTGTACTTTGTTCATGACGAATGTTAGCTTTGGCCTCATTGGGTTTTTTTACCTCTCTATTGAGCCCTTCCAGTGCAAGAATAAATCCTTCCATCCTATTGACTTTGGACATAATCTCACTCATAGAGTATTTTATATCCCTTAATTCTAAGTGAGTGACATCATGACCTTTGTCCAGCAAGTCCAATATCCGTATTATCACTGGGAAAGTGAATGGTTCTTGCTCTTTAGAGATAGGGGATGAATTAGGTTCACTCCCAATATTTTGTGAATATGGAACATGGAGATCAGGGCTTATAGGAAGTTCCGAGTGAGAGGCATTATCTAAAGCTATAACATTAGCAGGTGACAATGGCAGATGTAAATTTGATGGTAAATATACATCAGAGTTATCTGCGTTCGTGTGCGAATCACGATTTCTAGGTATTAGTGGAGTCAGTAAACCAATGGATAACCTAATGCGGGAGTCCAAATCAGCCAGGATTTCAAGATCTGAATTGCTATTATGAGGCTGCAATTCATTAATAGAGCCTGGATATAAGTCATCAGGCTCTTTTGATTCTATGTTCAAGTCAACCGGATGTCTTGTAATATCCATATCAACAATACTTATAGAAGATGCCCCATTATTAATTTGGTCGGTAGGATTAAGGGAAACCGCCATTTCAGAGCACTTTCTACTTCTCAGACCACTGGCCATCATCTATTGTAGCTAAATAAATGCCCAATAAAATGACTCACGCTTATTTTTAATTTTTTTTTTTTTTTTTTTTTTTTTCCCCAAAGTAAATAAAGATTTTTTATTAGCAAAATCCTACCTTAAAAAATAGTAGAGGACTCTGCGAGTAAGTACTTGCACCAACACAAGAGGAAAAAGACCTATACTTAATCCATGCGTATTTAAGAACGCCCACCCGCTCACCCGAACAGCCAAACAGCCTGAAGCACTTCCATGCACTTCGGTGCGCGAGCACAGACGTTTTCAAATGGTGCACACCAATCCCGCTGCTCGGGGGGCGGAGCTACCTGCAACCCTTTGAATTGTGGCTGTAAGAAAAAGGAAGGTAGTAACTAACGTTGTAGAGACACTAGCACTACAACAGGAGCACAAACACAAACACTAGACCTAAATCCCCAAAAAAGCGCTATAACGAGATTCGAGCAAACTATTTACTTCAGGTAGTCCAAGCACGTTGCGAGACGCTGGCACTTCCTCTTGCCGACGGCTCTCGCTCATGCAGTCAAAAGGTCCAAGTTGAGTCTGGCAGGATCTGCAGCCAAACAGCCTGAAGCACTTCCATGCACTTCGGTGCGCGCGCGGTGCGCGAGCACAGACGTTTTCAAATGGTGCACACCAATCCCGCTGCTCGGGGGGCGGAGCTACCTGCAACCCTTTGAATTGTGGTTCAGGTAGTCCAAGCACGTTGCGAGACGCTGGCACTTCCTCTTGCCGACGGCTCTCGCTCATGCAGTCAAAAGGTCCAAGTTGAGTCTGGCAGGATCTGCAGCCAAACAGCCTGAAGCACTTCCATGCACTTCGGTGCATGTCTATATTGCTTTCACAGACTGTGGTTATCAGACAGGCCTGTCTCCCCGCACCCCCCTACACCCCTTCAAAGCCATAACATTTGGGTGCTATACAAATATGAAATTACATAACTTAACGTAAAGTGCTTTTTACAACCCTTTGAATTTGATCCCTGTTCCCGCAGTAGTGCTTAAATGCACATTCCACTAATGTTTACGCTTTTTCTTTGCCTGTTAACATCAAACGGAATTGAATTCTAAAGTGATACCTCTATTCATTTTCGACAACTCCTCAATGCGCCCAATGAAAATGAAGCCTCACCATATGTCAGTTCCCAGGATCCTCTGTTTGGAATTATACAGACACGCACTGTATGGACTCGCAGTATTCAGTATTGCTTCAGTGTTTCTCTTTAGACTGACAAATTGTGAAAAGAATGTGATGGTGTCTGCTAACAGACAGTTATGCCATGCAAGAATAGCAGGCATGTGATGTAACTGCTACTTCGGGTGATATGTAGGTGGTCATGATTAGTGCATATTCTCCCTTGAACAAACCTATATTTTATTAAATCTCATGTTTGTTTATTTTTTAGGGAAGTGGAGGAAGAAGGCTCAGCCCTTTTAGGTAGAAATTAATGTTTTGTTATAAGAAGCAATCTTTGGGAATCTGCGCCAGATGTGGCAACGAGGAAGCTTCATCTTAGACTAACACTGTGCACCTTTATTGCTTGTGTGCAGTATGAACATCTGCCATGAAGAATGTTATGAAGTACAAATATAAAGCAATATATTTACAAACAAACTGCAAGACATGGAGAAAGATACCACTGCATAGTCATTACATTGGCAGGTCCCTCAATTATATTAATGAGAATATTAATTACGACATTGCCACTTTGATAAACATCTTTGTCTGCGATTAAGGTGGATGACTTTCAAAGAAATTGCATTAAGTAAATCTGACTCATGGAGAGGGCTTTACAATTCACAAAAATAGGTACTCCGGGTAACTTTGTTTTACTCCTGAACAGTGTGTTCTCATGGGTAATTCTAAAGTCCCTATCCCTCTTTCTAGTCCCTGGACTCTAATCCCAAGTCTGTGCTCTGTCCTAGCCTCTTTCTTGCTTGAGTACTTAGTTTCTTATATTGGTTTCTCTTCCATCTCAATATCCAGTTCCAGCGCCAAACCCATAGAAGGTCTTGAATTGCCAGGAGATTATGCCTGAAAGTGGTTGTATTTTGATGTGCCATTCCGTATTCACTGCACATTTCAATGAAATGTTATGAGCTTTTATTAAACCAAACACGAAAAACAGATTGTTCAATCTAACTCAACATACAAAAGAAAAGTTCAGTATTTCTAACTGGACAAGCAAAGAAAAAGTCAACACATGTTTCAACCTATGGCAGGTTTTCATCGGGGCTAAATTGAGATGACATCTGTAGATCGCTTCCCAATCTGCACCGAATACAAACTGAATAGCTTGCGCTTCAATTAACTTGATATTTAGGGCTTTCCTCGTGGGCGCCCACGAGGAAAGCCGTCGGAGGGAGCCTGAAAGAGATCCCTCCAATATAGACGCTATGGAACACTATTTGTACATAAGTGATACAAGAAGGTAATGTACCTGGAATGTTGTGACCCCAGTTAAGACCAAACCATTTTCACTCAGAATCTCAGGCGTAGAAGCGAGTCTCAGGAACACAGGCTATGTTATATTTATTTTCCTTTGGGGTGGAATGTTCTAAATATCAAGATACTTCAAGTGCAAGCTATTCAGCTTGTATTTGTTGCAGATTAGATCTACAGATACGGTCTCAATTTAGCCCTGATAACCTGTGATAGGTTGAAAGGCATGTTGGCTTTTTCTTTGCTTGTTAGTTATAAATGACAGAACTTTTTCTTTTGTATGTTGGTTAGTAAACAATCTGTTATTCGTCTTTGGTTTAATGAAACCTCGTAAAACATTTCTTTGAAATTTGAATTGAATACAAAATTTGAGGCATACACTGCTGGCAATTGAAGACCTTAGTGATATTTTAGATATTTGTATGATCCTTGGTACTCTCTAGCTTGCCAACCACATTGCTTTCAAATTGTAGATTTACATATATCACTACTAGGTGGTGCAGCTCAGACCTTAGTGTAACCTCATTCTAGACTACATTATCCTTATAACAAGCAGTGCTGAGCTCCTTCAGCGACTTACACGCTCCATACTTGTGCAATGATGGCACTATTTAGAACCATCGCATTGCACATATCAGTTCCCTCATAGGGGATGGCGAATCACTGCATTCCCTCTCCCAATCACAACAGTGCCCAAGACAGCCTAGGCAAAGCTTGGTAGAGCTTAGAAATTGTGCATTTCCCTTAGGCCGAGTAGGTAAACATAGTTGCTAGACCCGCAGGTCTAGCAGAACATCCTAAATTCTCAAATCATCCCATTGTTTACCATCCAGCTTCCCCAACATAGGCCATTCAGTGGAGGGCGGTCTAAAACCCCAATTACCAAAACATTCCAGTTTTTCTGTCAGACTTCCCCAAAGGCAAACCATAGAGGTCAAAGGGTTGTAAAAAGCAGTTAATGTTAATCAAGTTATGTAATTTGATATTTGATATTTGTATAGCAGCGAAATGTTATGGCTTTGAAGTGGAGAGGGGTGGAGAGGCCCGCCTGATAACTGCAGTCTGTGAAAGCAATATGGAAACAGGACCAAAACAAACTGCTGAGTCGCCCTGTGTCCATAGTAGTCGGCCTGGCCCTGTGTCCATATGAGTCGCCCCGGCACTGTGTCTATATGAGTCGCCCTGTGTCCATATGAGTTAGTCCATATGAGGCGCCCTGGCCCTGTGTCCATATGCGTCTGTCCATATGAGTCGCCCTGTGTCCATATGTGTCACCCTGTGTCCATATGAGTCGCCCTGTGTCCATATGAGTTAGTACATATGAGTCGCCCTGGCCCTGTGTCCATATGTGTCTCCATATGAGTCACCCTGTTTCCATATGAGTCGCCCTGGCCCTGTGTCCATATGAGTCACCCTGTGTCCATATGAGTTAGTCCATATGAGTTGCCCTGGCCAAGTGTCCATATGTATCTGTCCATATGAGTCGCCCTGTGTCCATATGAGTCACCCTGGCCCTGCGTCCATATTGCTTTCACAGACTGCGGTTATCAGACAGGACACCCCCCGCCTCGACGCCATAACATTTGGGTGCTATACAAATATGAAATTTCATAACTGAACGTAAAGTGCTTTTTACAACCCTTTGAATTTGATCCCTGTTCCCGCAGTGGTGCATAAATGCACATTTCACTAATCTTTAAGCTTTTTTTTTCCCTGTTAACATCAAACGGAATCTAATTCTAAAGTGATACCTCTATTCATTTTCGACAACTCCTCAATGCGCCCAATGAAAATGAAGCCTCACCATATGTCAGTTCCCAGGATCCTCTGTTTGGAATTATACAGACACGCACTGTATGGGCTCGCAGTATTCAGTATTGCTTCAGTGTTTCTCTTTAGACTGACAAATTGTGAAAAGAATGTGATGGTGTCTGCTAACAGACAGTTATGCCATGCAAGAATAGCAGGCATGTGATGTAACTGCTACTTTGGGTGATATGTAGGTGGTCATGATTAGTGCATATTCTCCCTTGAACAAAAATATATTTTATTAAATCTCATATTTGTTTATTTTTTAGGGAAGTGGAGGAAGAAGGCTCAGCCCTGGTACGTAGAAATGAATGTTCTGTTATAAGAAGCAATCTTTCGGAATCTGTCCCAGATGTGGTAACGATGAAGCTTCATCTTAGACTAATACTGTGCACCTTTATTGCTTGTGTGCAGTATGGACATCTTCCATGAAGAATGTTATGAAGTACAAATGTAAAGTGATATATTTACAAACAAACTACAAGAGAGGGAGACAGATACCACTGCATGGTCTTTACGTTGGTAGGTCCCTCAATGATATTAATGAGAATATTAATTACGACATTGCCACTTTGATAAACATCTTTGTCTGCGATTAAGGTGGATGACTTTCAAAGAAATTGCATTAAGTAAATCTGACTCATGGAGAGGGCTTTACAATTCACAAAAATAGGTACTCCGGGTAACTTTGTTTTACTCCTGAACAGTGTGTTCTCATGGGTAATTCTAAAGTCCCTATCCCTCTTTCTAGTCCCTGGACTCCAATCCCAAGTCTGTGCTCTGTCCTAGCCTCTTTCTTGCTTTAGTACTTAGTTCCTTTTATTGGTTTCTCTTCCACCTCAATATCCAGTTCCAGCGCCAAACCCATAGAAGGTCTTGAATTGCCAGGAGGATATGCCTAAAAGTGGTTGTATTTTGATGTCCCATTCCGTATTCACTGCACATTTCAATGAAATGTTTTATGAGCTTTTATTAAACCAAACACGAAAAACAGATTGTTCACTCTAACTCAACATACAAAAGAAAAGTTCAGTATTTCTAACTGGACAAGCAAAGAAAAAGTCAACACATGTTTCAACCTATCGCAGGTTTTCATCGGGGCTAAATTGAGATCACATCTGTAGATCGCTTCCTAATCTGCATCGAATACAAGCTGAATAGTTTGCGCTTGAATAACTTGATATTTAGGGCTTTCCTCGTGGGCGCCCACTAGGAAAGCCGTCGGAGGGAGCCTGAAAGTGATCCCTCCAATATAGATGCTTGGAACACTATTTGTACATAAGTGATTCAAGTAGGTAATGTACCTGGAATGTTGTGACCCCAGTTAAGACCAAACCATTTTCACTCAGAATCTCAGGCGTAGAAGCGAGTCTCAGGAACACAGGCTATGTTATATTTATTTTCCTTTGGGGTGGAATGTTCTAAATATCAAGTTACTTCAGGTGCAAGCTATTCAGCTTGTATTTGTTGCAGATTAGACCTACAGATACGGTCTCAATTTAGCCCTGATAACCTGTGATAGGTTGAAAGGCATGTTGGCTTTTTCTTTGCTTGTTAGTTATAAATGACAGAACTTTTTCTTTTGTATGTTGGTTAGTAAACAATATGTTATTCGTCTTTGGTTTAATGAAACCTCGTAAAACATTTCATTGAAATTTGAAGTGAATACAAAATTTGAGGCATACACTGTTGGCAATTGAAGACCTTAGTGATATTTTAGATATTTGTATGATCCTTGGTACTCTCTATCTTGCCAACCACGTTGCTTTCAAATTGTAGATTTACATATATCACTACTAGGGGGTGTAGCTCAGACCTTAGTGTAACCTCATTCTAGACTACATTATCCTTATAATAAGCAGTGCTGAGCTCCTACAGCGACTTACACGCTCCATACGTGTGCAATGATGGCACTATTTAGAACCATCGCATTGCACATATCCGTTCCCTCATAGGGGACGGCGAATCACTGCATTCCCTCTCCCAATCACAACAGTGCCCAAGACAGCCTAGGCAAAGCTTGGTAGAGCTTAGAAGTTGTGCATTTCCCTTAGGCCAAGTAGGTAAACATAGTAACTAGACCCACAGGTCTAGCAGAACATCCTAAATTCTTAAATCATCCCATTGTTTACCATGCAGCTTCTCCAACACAGGCCATTCAGTGGTGGGTGGTCTAAAACCCCAATTTCCAAATCATTCCAGTTTTTCAGTCAGACTTCCCCAAACCCAAACCATAGATGTCAAAGGGTTGTAAAAAGCACTTTGTTAATTAAGTTATGTAATTTGATATTTGTATAGCACCCAAATGTTATGGCTTTGAAGTGGGGAGGGGTGGAGAGGCCCGCCTGATAACTGCAGTCTGTGAAAGCAATATGGACACAGGACCAAAACAAACTGCTGAGTCGCCCTGTGTCCATAGGAGTCGGCCTGGCCCTGTGTCCATATGAGTCGCCCCGGCACTGTGTCCATATGAGTAGCCCTGTGTCCATATGAGTTAGTCCATATGAGGCGCCCTGGCCCTGTGTCCATATGCGTCTGTCCATATGAGTCGCCCTGTGTCCATATGTGTCACCCTGTGTCCATATGAGTCGCCCTGTGTCCATATGAGTTAGTACATATGAGTCGCCCTGGCCCTGTGTCCATATGTGTCTCCATATGAGTCACCCTGTTTCCATATGAGTCGCCCTGGCCCTGTGTCCATATGAGTCACCCTGTGTCCATATGAGTTAGTCCATATGAGTTGCCCTGGCCAAGTGTCCATATGTGTCTCCATATGAGTCACCCTGTGTCCATATGAGTCACCCTGTGTCCATATGAGTTAGTCCATATGAGTTGCCCTGGCCAAGTGTCCATATGTATCTGTCCATATGAGTCGCCCTGTGTCCATATGAGTCACCCTGGCCCTGCGTCCATATTGCTTTCACAGACTGCGGTTATCAGACAGGACAACCCCCGCCTCGACGCCATAACATTTGGGTGCTATACAAATATGAAATTTCATAACTGAACGTAAAGTGCTTTTTACAACCCTTTGAATTTGATCCCTGTTCCCGCAGTGGTGCATAAATGCACATTTCACTAATCTTTAAGCTTTTTTTTTGCCTGTTAACATCAAACGGAATCTAATTCTAAAGTGATACCTCTATTCATTTTCGACAACTCCTCAATGCGCCCAATGAAAATGAAGCCTCACCATATGTCAGTTCCCAGGATCCTCTGTTTGGAATTATACAGACACGCACTGTATGGGCTCGCAGTATTCAGTATTGCTTCAGTGTTTCTCTTTAGACTGACAAATTGTGAAAAGAATGTGATGGTGTCTGCTAACAGACAGTTATGCCATGCAAGAATAGCAGGCATGTGATGTAACTGCTACTTCGGGTGATATGTAGGTGGTCATGATTAGTGCATATTCTCCCTTGAACAAACGTATATTTTATTAAATCTCATGTTTGTTTATTTTTTAGGGAAGTGGAGGAAGAAGGCTCAGCCCTTTTAGGTAGAAATTAATGTTTTGTTATAAGAAGCAATCTTTGGGAATCTGCGCCAGATGTGGCAACGATGAAGCTTCATCTTAGACTAACACTGTGCACCTTTATTGCTTGTGTGCAGTATGGACATCTGCCATGAAGAATGTTATGAAGTACAAATATAAAGCAATATATTTACAAACAAACTGCAAGACATGGAGAAAGATACCACTGCATAGTCATTACATTGGCAGGTCCCTCAATGATATTAATGAGAATATTAATTACGACATTGCCACTTTGATAAACATCTTTGTCTGCGATTAAGGTGGATGACTTTCAAAGAAATTGCTTTAAGTAAATCTGACTCATGGACAGGGCTTTGCAATTCACAAATATAGGTACTCGGGGTAACTTTGTTTTACTCCTGAACAGTATTTTCTCATGGGTAATTCTAAAGTCCCTATCCCTCTTTCTAGTCCCTGGACTCTAATACCAAGTATGTGCTCTATCCTAGCCTCTTTCTTGCTTTAGTCCTTAGTTCCTCATATTGGTTTCTCTTCCACCTCAATATCCAGTTCCAGCGCCAAACCCATAGAAGGTCTTGAATTGCCAGGAGGATATGCCTAAAAGTGGTTGTATTTTGATGTCCCATTCCGTATTCACTGCACATTTCAATGAAATGTTTTATGAGCTTTTATTAAACCAAACACGAAAAACAGATTGTTCACTCTAACTCAACATACAAAAGAAAAGTTCAGTATTTCTAACTGGACAAGCAAAGAAAAAGTCAACACATGTTTCAACCTATCGCAGGTTTTCATCGGGGCTAAATTGAGATCACATCTGTAGATCGCTTCCTAATCTGCATCGAATACAAGCTGAATAGTTTGCGCTTGAATTAACTTGATATTTAGGGCTTTCCTCGTGGGCGCCCACGAGGAAAGCCGTCGGAGGGAGCCTGAAAGTGATCCCTCCAATATAGATGCTTGGAACACTATTTGTACATAAGTGATTCAAGTAGGTAATGTACCTGGAATGTTGTGACCCCAGTTAAGACCAAACCATTTTCACTCAGAATCTCAGGCGTAGAAGCGAGTCTCAGGAACACAGGCTATGTTATATTTATTTTCCTTTGGGGTGGAATGTTCTAAATATCAAGTTACTTCAGGTGCAAGCTATTCAGCTTGTATATGTTGCAGATTAGACCTACAGATACGGTCTCAATTTAGCCCTGATAACCTGTGATAGGTTGAAAGGCATGTTGGCTTTTTCTTTGCTTGTTAGTTATAAATGATAGAACTTTTTCTTTTGTATGTTGGTTAGTAAACAATCTGTTATTCGTCTTTGGTTTAATGAAACCTCGTAAAACATTTCATTGAAATTTGAAGTGAATACAAAATTTGAGGCATACACTGCTGGCAATTGAAGACCTTAGTGATATTTTAGATATTTGTATGATCCTTGGTACTCTCTAGCTTGCCAATCACGTTGCTTTCAAATTGTAGATTTACATATATCACTACTAGGTGGTGTAGCTCAGACCTTAGTGTAACCTCATTCTAGACTACATTATCCTTATAACAAGCAGTGCTGAGCTCCTACAGCGACTTACACGCTCCATACTTGTGCAATGATGGCACTATTTAGAACCATCGCATTGCACATATCAGTTCCCTCATAGGGGACGGCGAATCACTGCATTCCCTCTCCCAATCACAACAGTGCCCAAGGCAGCCTAGGCAAAGCTTGGTAGAGCTTAGAAATTGTGCATTTCCCTTAGGCCGAGTAGGTAAACATAGTTACTAGACCCGCAGGTCTAGCAGAACATCCTAAATTCTCAAATCATCCCATTGTTTACCATCCAGCTTCCCCAACATAGGCCATTCAGTGGAGGGCGGTCTAAAACCCCAATTACCAAAACATTCCAGTTTTTCTGTCAGACTTCCCCAAAGGCAAACCATAGAGGTCAAAGGGTTGTAAAAAGCAGTGTATGTTAATCAAGTTATGTAATTTGATATTTGTATAGCAGCGAAATGTTATGGCTTTGAAGTGGGGAGGGGTGGAGAGGCCTGCCTGATAACTGCAGTCTGTGAAAGCAATATGGACACAGGAAAATAAACTAATGAGTCTTCCTGTATCCTTAGTAGTCGGCCTGGCCCTGTGTCCATATGAGTCGCCCCGGCTCTGTGTCTATATGAGTCGCCCTGTGTCCATATGAGTTAGTCCATATGAGGCGCCCTGGCCCTGTGTCCATATGCGTCTGTCCATATGAGTCGCCCTGTGTCCATATGTGTCGCCCTGTGTCCATATGGGTTGCCATGGCCCTGTGTCCATATGAGTCGCCCTGTGTCCATATGAGTTAGTACATATGAGTCACCCTGGCCCTGTGGCCATATGTGTCTGTCCATATGAGTCACCCTGTTTCCATATGAGTCGCCCTGTGTCCATATGAGTTAGTCCATATGAGTTGCCCCGGCCAAGTGTCCATATGTATCTGTCCATATGAGTCGCCTTGTGTCCATATGAGTCGCCCTGGCTCTGTGTCCACATTGCTTTCACAGACTGCGGTTGTCAGACAGGACCCCCCCTCTCGAAGCCATAACATTTGGGTGCTATACAAATATGAAATTACATAATTGAACGTAAAGTGCTTTTTACAACCCTTTGAATTTGATCCCTGTTCCCGCAGTAGTGCTTAAATGCACATTTCACTAATCTTTAAGGTGTTTTTTGCCTGTTAACATCAAACGGAATCTAATTCTAAAGTGATACCTCTATTCATTTTCGACAACTCCTCAATGCGCCCAATGAAAATGAAGCTTCACCATATATGAGTTCCTAGGATCCTCTGTTTGGAATTATACAGACACGCACTGTATGGGCTCGCAGTATTCAGTATGGCTTCAGTGTTCCTCTTTAGACTGGCAAATTGTGAGGAGAATGTGATGGTGTCTGCTAACAGACAGTTATGCCATGCAAGAATAGCAGGCATGTGATGTAACTGCTACTTTGGGTGATATGTAGGTGGTCATGATTAGTGCATATTCTCCCTTGAACAAAAATATATTTTATTAAATCTCATATTTGTTTATTTTTTAGGGAAGTGGAGAAAGAAGGCTCAGCCCTGGTAGGTTGAAATGAATGTTCTGTTATAAGAAGCAATCTTTCGGAATCTGTCCCAGATGTGGTAACGATGAAGCTTCATCTTAGACTAATACTGTGCACCTTTATTGCTTGTGTGCAGTATGGACATCTGCCATGAAGAATGTTATGAAGTACAAATGTAAAGTGATATATTTACAAACAAACTACAAGACAGGGAGAAAGATACCACTGCATGGTCTTTACGTTGGTAGGTCCCTCAATTATATTAATGAGAATATTAATTACGACATTGCCACTTTGATAAACATCTTTGTCTGCGATTAAGGTGGATGACTTTCAAAGAAATTGCATTAAGTAAATCTGACTCATGGAGAGGGCTTTACAATTCACAAAAATAGGTACTCCGGGTAACTTTGTTTTACTCCTGAACAGTGTGTTCTCATGGGTAATTCTAAAGTCCCTATCCCTCTTTCTAGTCCCTGGACTCCAATCCCAAGTATGTGCTCTGTCCTAGCCTCTTTCTTGCTTTAGTACTTAGTTCCTTATATTGGTTTCTCTTCCACCTCAATATCCAGTTCCAGCGCCAAACCCATAGAAGGTCTTGAATTGCCAGGAGATTATGCCTGAAAGTGGTTGTATTTTGATGTGCCATTCCGTATTCACTGCACATTTCAATGAAATGTTATATGAGCTTTTATTAAACCAAACACGAAAAACAGATTGTTCACTCTAACTCAACATACAAAAGAAAAGTTTAGTATTTCTAACTGGACAAGCAAAGAAAAAGTCAACACATGTTTCAACCTATGGCAGGTTTTCATCGGGGCTAAATTGAGATGACATCTGTAGATCGCTTCCTAATCTGCACCGAATACAAACTGAATAGCTTGCGCTTGAATTAACTTGATATTTAGGGCTTTCCTCGTGGGCGCCCACGAGGAAAGCCGTCGGAGGGAGCCTGAAAGAGATCCCTCCAATATAGACGCTATGGAACACTATTTGTACATAAGTGATACAAGTAGGTAATGTACCTGGAATGTTGTGACCCCAGTTAAGACCAAACCATTTTCACTCAGAATCTCAGGCGTAGAAGCGAGTCTCAGGAACACAGGCTATGTTATATTTATTTTCCTTTGGGGTGGAATGTTCTAAATATCAAGTTACTTCAAGTGCAAGCTATTCAGCTTGTATTTGTTGCAGATTAGATCTACAGATACGGTCTCAATTTAGCCCTGATAACCTGTGATAGGTTGAAAGGCATGTTGGCTTTTTCTTTGCTTGTTAGTTATAAATGACAGAACTTTTTCTTTTGTATGTTGGTTAGTAAACAATCTGTTATTCGTCTTTGGTTTAATGAAAACACGTAAAACATTTCTTTGAAATTTGAATTGAATACAATATTTGAGGCATACACTGCTGGCAATTGAAGACCTTAGTGATATTTTAGATATTTGTATGATCCTTGGTACTCTCTAGCTTGCCAACCACATTGCTTTCAAATTGTAGATTTACATATATCACTACTAGGTGGTGTAGCTCAGACCTTAGTGTAACCTCATTCTAGACTACATTATCCTTATAACAAGCAGTGCTGAGCTCCTACAGCGACTTACACGCTCCATACTTGTACAATGATGGCACTATTTAGAACCATCGCATTGCACATATCAGTTCCCTCATAGGGGACGGCGAATCACTGCATTCCCTCTCCCAATCACAACAGTGCCCAAGACAGCCTAGGCAAAGCTTGGTAGAGCTTAGAAGTTGTGCATTTCCCTTAGGCCAAGTAGGTAAACATAGTAACTAGACCCACAGGTCTAGCAGAACATCCTAAATTCTTAAATCATCCCATTGTTTACCATGCAGCTTCTCCAACACAGGCCATTCAGTGGTGGGTGGTCTAAAACCCCAATTTCCAAATCATTCCAGTTTTTCAGTCAGACTTCCCCAAACCATAACCATAGAGGTCAAAGGGTTGTAAAAAGCACTTTGTTAATTAAGTTATGTAATTTGATATTTGTATAGCACCCAAATGTTATGGCTTTGAAGTGGGGAGGGCTGGAGAGGCCCGCCTGATAACTGCAGTCTGTGAAAGCAATATGGACACAGGACCAAAACAAACTGCTGAGTCGCCCTGTGTCCATAGGAGTCGGCCTGGCCCTGTGTCCATATGAGTCGCCCCGGCACTGTGTCCATATGAGTAGCCCTGTGTCCATATGAGTTAGTCCATATGAGGCGCCCTGGCCCTGTGTCCATATGCGTCTGTCCATATGAGTCGCCCTGTGTCCATATGTGTCACCCTGTGTCCATATGAGTCGCCCTGTGTCCATATGAGTTAGTACATATGAGTCGCCCTGGCCCTGTGTCCATATGTGTCTCCATATGAGTCACCCTGTTTCCATATGAGTCGCCCTGTGTCCATATGAGTCACCCTGTGTCCATATGAGTCACCCTGGCCCTGCGTCCATATTGCTTTCACAGACTGCGGTTATCAGACAGGACACCCCCCGCCTCGACGCCATAACATTTGGGTGCTATACAAATATGAAATTTCATAACTGAACGTAAAGTGCTTTTTACAACCCTTTGAATTGGATCCCTGTTCCCGCAGTGGTGCATAAATGCACATTTCACTAATCTTTAAGCTTTTTTTTTGCCTGTTAACATCAAACGGAATCTAATTCTAAAGTGATACCTCTATTCATTTTCGACAACTCCTCAATGCGCCCAATGAAAATGAAGCCTCACCATATGTCAGTTCCCAGGATCCTCTGTTTGGAATTATACAGACACGCACTGTATGGGCTCGCAGTATTCAGTATTGCTTCAGTGTTTCTCTTTAGACTGACAAATTGTGAAAAGAATGTGATGGTGTCTGCTAACAGACAGTTATGCCATGCAAGAATAGCAGGCATGTGATGTAACTGCTACTTCGGGTGATATGTAGGTGGTCATGATTAGTGCATATTCTCCCTTGAACAAACCTATATTTTATTAAATCTCATGTTTGTTTATTTTTTAGGGAAGTGGAGGAAGAAGGCTCAGCCCTTTTAGGTAGAAATTAATGTTTTGTTATAAGAAGCAATCTTTGGGAATCTGCGCCAGATGTGGCAACGATGAAGCTTCATCTTAGACTAACACTGTGCACCTTTATTGCTTGTGTGCAGTATGGACATCTGCCATGAAGAATGTTATGAAGTACAAATATAAAGCAATATATTTACAAACAAACTGCAAGACATGGAGAAAGATACCACTGCATAGTCATTACATTGGCAGGTCCCTCAATGATATTAATGAGAATATTAATTACGACATTGCCACTTTGATAAACATCTTTGTCTGCGATTAAGGTGGATGACTTTCAAAGAAATTGCTTTAAGTAAATCTGACTCATGGACAGGGCTTTGCAATTCACAAATATAGGTACTCGGGGTAACTTTGTTTTACTCCTGAACAGTATTTTCTCATGGGTAATTCTGAAGTCCCTATCCCTCTTTCTAGTCCCTGGACTCTAATACCAAGTATGTGCTCTGTCCTAGCCTCTTTCTTGCTTTAGTCCTTAGTTCCTCATATTGGTTTCTCTTCCACCTCAATATCCAGTTCCAGCGCCAAACCCATAGAAGGTCTTGAATTGCCAGGAGGATATGCCTAAAAGTGGTTGTATTTTGATGTCCCATTCCGTATTCACTGCACATTTCAATGAAATGTTTTATGAGCTTTTATTAAACCAAACACGAAAAACAGATTGTTCACTCTAACTCAACATACAAAAGAAAAGTTCAGTATTTCTAACTGGACAAGCAAAGAAAAAGTCAACACATGTTTCAACCTATCGCAGGTTTTCATCGGGGCTAAATTGAGATCACATCTGTAGATCGCTTCCTAATCTGCATCGAATACAAGCTGAATAGTTTGCGCTTGAATTAACTTGATATTTAGGGCTTTCCTCGTGGGCGCCCACGAGGAAAGCCGTCGGAGGGAGCCTGAAAGTGATCCCTCCAATATAGATGCTTGGAACACTATTTGTACATAAGTGATTCAAGTAGGTAATGTACCTGGAATGTTGTGACCCCAGTTAAGACCAAACCATTTTCACTCAGAATCTCAGGCGTAGAAGCGAGTCTCAGGAACACAGGCTATGTTATATTTATTTTCCTTTGGGGTGGAATGTTCTAAATATCAAGTTACTTCAGGTGCAAGCTATTCAGCTTGTATATGTTGCAGATTAGACCTACAGATACGGTCTCAATTTAGCCCTGATAACCTGTGATAGGTTGAAAGGCATGTTGGCTTTTTCTTTGCTTGTTAGTTATAAATGACAGAACTTTTTCTTTTGTATGTTGGTTAGTAAACAATCTGTTATTCGTCTTTGGTTTAATGAATCCTCGTAAAACATTTCATTGAAATTTGAAGTGAATACAAAATTTGAGGCATACACTGCTGGCAATTGAAGACCTTAGTGATATTTTAGATATTTGTATGATCCTTGGTACTCTCTAGCTTGCCAATCACGTTGCTTTCAAATTGTAGATTTACATATATCACTACTAGGTGGTGTAGCTCAGACCTTAGTGTAACCTCATTCTAGACTACATTATCCTTATAACAAGCAGTGCTGAGCTCCTACAGCGACTTACACGCTCCATACTTGTGCAATGATGGCACTATTTAGAACCATCGCATTGCACATATCAGTTCCCTCATAGGGGACGGCGAATCACTGCATTCCCTCTCCCAATCACAACAGTGCCCAAGACAGCCTAGGCAAAGCTTGGTAGAGCTTAGAAATTGTGCATTTCCCTTAGGCCGAGTAGGTAAACATAGTTACTAGACCCGCAGGTCTAGCAGAACATCCTAAATTCTCAAATCATCCCATTGTTTACCATCCAGCTTCCCCAACATAGGCCATTCAGTGGAGGGCGGTCTAAAACCCCAATTACCAAAACATTCCAGTTTTTCTGTCAGACTTCCCCAAAGGCAAACCATAGAGGTCAAAGGGTTGTAAAAAGCAGTGTATGTTAATCAAGTTATGTAATTTGATATTTGTATAGCAGCGAAATGTTATGGCTTTGAAGTGGGGAGGGGTGGAGAGGCCTGCCTGATAACTGCAGTCTGTGAAAGCAATATGGACACAGGAAAATAAACTAATGAGTTTTCCTGTATCCTTAGTAGCCGGCCTGGCCCTGTGTCCATATGAGTCGCCCCGGCACTGTGTCTATATGAGTCGCCCTGTGTCCATATGAGTTAGTCCATATGAGGCGCCCTGGCCCTGTGTCCATATGCGTCTGTCCATATGAGTCGCCCTGTGTCCATATGTGTCGCCCTGTGTCCATATGTCCATATGGGTTGCCATGGCCCTGTGTCCATATGAGTCGCCCTGTGTCCATATGAGTTAGTACATATGAGTCACCCTGGCCCTGTGGCCATATGTGTCTGTCCATATGAGTCACCCTGTTTCCATATGAGTCGCCCTGTGTCCATATGAGTTAGTCCATATGAGTTGCCCCGGCCAAGTGTCCATATGTATCTGTCCATATGAGTCGCCCTGGCTCTGTGTCCACATTGCTTTCACAGACTGCGGTTGTCAGACAGGACCCCCCCTCTCGAAGCCATAACATTTGGGTGCTATACAAATATGAAATTACATAATTGAACGTAAAGTGCTTTTTACAACCCTTTGAATTTGATCCCTGTTCCCGCAGTAGTGCTTAAATGCACATTTCACTAATCTTTAAGGTGTTTTTTGCCTGTTAACATCAAACGGAATCTAATTCTAAAGTGATACCTCTATTCATTTTCGACAACTCCTCAATGCGCCCAATGAAAATGAAGCTTCACCATATGTGAGTTCCTAGGATCCTCTGTTTGGAATTATACAGACACGCACTGTATGGGCTCGCAGTATTCAGTATGGCTTCAGTGTTCCTCTTTAGACTGGCAAATTGTGAGGAGAATGTGATGGTGTCTGCTAACAGACAGTTATGCCATGCAAGAATAGCAGGCATGTGATGTAACTGCTACTTTGGGTGATATGTAGGTGGTCATGATTAGTGCATATTCTCCCTTGAACAAAAATATATTTTATTAAATCTCATATTTGTTTATTTTTTAGGGAAGTGGAGAAAGAAGGCTCAGCCCTGGTAGGTAGAAATGAATGTTCTGTTATAAGAAGCAATCTTTCGGAATCTGTCCCAGATGTGGTAACGATGAAGCTTCATCTTAGACTAATACTGTGCACCTTTATTGCTTGTGTGCAGTATGGACATCTGCCATGAAGAATGTTATGAAGTACAAATGTAAAGTGATATATTTACAAACAAACTACAAGACAGGGAGAAAGATACCACTGCATGGTCTTTACGTTGGTAGGTCCCTCAATTATATTAATGAGAATATTAATTACGACATTGCCACTTTGATAAACATCTTTGTCTGCGATTAAGGTGGATGACTTTCAAAGAAATTGCATTAAGTAAATCTGACTCATGGAGAGGGCTTTACAATTCACAAAAATAGGTACTCCGGGTAACTTTGTTTTACTCCTGAACAGTGTGTTCTCATGGGTAATTCTAAAGTCCCTATCCCTCTTTCTAGTCCCTGGACTCCAATCCCAAGTCTGTGCTCTGTCCTAGCCTCTTTCTTGCTTTAGTACTTAGTTCCTTATATTGGTTTCTCTTCCACCTCAATATCCAGTTCCAGCGCCAAACCCATAGAAGGTCTTGAATTGCCAGGAGATTATGCCTGAAAGTGGTTGTATTTTGATGTGCCATTCCGTATTCACTGCACATTTCAATGAAATGTTATATGAGCTTTTATTAAACCAAACACGAAAAACAGATTGTTCACTCTAACTCAACATACAAAAGAAAAGTTCAGTATTTCTAACTGGACAAGCAAAGAAAAAGTCAACACATGTTTCAACCTATGGCAGGTTTTCATCGGGGCTAAATTGAGATGACATCTGTAGATCGCTTCCTAATCTGCACCGAATACAAACTGAATAGCTTGCGCTTGAATTAACTTGATATTTAGGGCTTTCCTCGTGGGCGCCCACGAGGAAAGCCGTCGGAGGGAGCCTGAAAGAGATCCCTCCAATATAGACGCTATGGAACACTATTTGTACATAAGTGATACAAGTAGGTAATGTACCTGGAATGTTGTGACCCCAGTTAAGACCAAACCATTTTCACTCAGAATCTCAGGCGTAGAAGCGAGTCTCAGGAACACAGGCTATGTTATATTTATTTTCCTTTGGGGTGGAATGTTCTAAATATCAAGTTACTTCAAGTGCAAGCTATTCAGCTTGTATTTGTTGCAGATTAGATCTACAGATACAGTCTCAATTTAGCCCTGATAACCTGTGATAGGTTGAAAGGCATGTTGGCTTTTTCTTTGCTTGTTAGTTATAAATGACAGAACTTTTTCTTTTGTATGTTGGTTAGTAAACAATCTTTTATTCGTCTTTGGTTTAATGAAACCTCGTAAAACATTTCTTTGAAATTTGAATTGAATACAATATTTGAGGCATACACTGCTGGCAATTGAAGACCTTAGTGATATTTTAGATATTTGTATGATCCTTGGTACTCTCTAGCTTGCCAACCACATTGCTTTCAAATTGTAGATTTACATATATCACTACTAGGTGGTGTAGCTCAGACCTTAGTGTAACCTCATTCTAGAGTACATTATCCTTATAACAAGCAGTGCTGAGCTCCTACAGCGACTTACACGCTCCATACTTGTGCAATGATGGCACTATTTAGAACCATCGCATTGCACATATCAGTTCCCTCATAGGGGACGGCGAATCACTGCATTCCCTCTCCCAATCACAACAGTGCCCAAGACAGCCTAGGCAAAGCTTGGTAGAGCTTAGAAGTTGTGCATTTCCCTTAGGCCAAGTAGGTAAACATAGTAACTAGACCCACAGGTCTAGCAGAACATCCTAAATTCTTAAATCATCCCATTGTTTACCATGCAGCTTCTCCAACACAGGCCATTCAGTGGTGGGTGGTCTAAAACCCCAATTTCCAAATCATTCCAGTTTTTCAGTCAGACTTCCCCAAACCCAAACCATAGAGGTCAAAGGGTTGTAAAAAGCACTTTGTTAATTAAGTTATGTAATTTGATATTTGTATAGCACCCAAATGTTATGGCTTTGAAGTGGGGAGGGGTGGAGAGGCCCGCCTGATAACTGCAGTCTGTGAAAGCAATATGGACACAGGACCAAAACAAACTGCTGAGTCGCCCTGTGTCCATAGGAGTCGGCCTGGCCCTGTGTCCATATGAGTTGCCCCGGCACTGTGTCCATATGAGTAGCCCTGTGTCCATATGAGTTAGTCCATATGAGGCGCCCTGGCCCTGTGTCCATATGCGTCTGTCCATATGAGTCGCCCTGTGTCCATATGTGTCACCCTGTGTCCATATGAGTCGCCCTGTGTCCATATGAGTTAGTACATATGAGTCGCCCTGGCCCTGTGTCCATATGTGTCTCCATATGAGTCACCCTGTTTCCATATGAGTCGCCCTGGCCCTGTGTCCATATGAGTCACCCTGTGTCCATATGAGTTAGTCCATATGAGTTGCCCTGGCCAAGTGTCCATATGTATCTGTCCATATGAGTCGCCCTGTGTCCATATGAGTCACCCTGGCCCTGCGTCCATATTGCTTTCACAGACTGCGGTTATCAGACAGGACACCCCCCGCCTCGACGCCATAACATTTGGGTGCTATACAAATATGAAATTTCATAACTGAACGTAAAGTGCTTTTTACAACCCTTTGAATTTGATCCCTGTTCCCGCAGTGGTGCATAAATGCACATTTCACTAATCTTTAAGCTTTTTTTTTGCCTGTTAACATCAAACGGAATCTAATTCTAAAGTGATACCTCTATTCATTTTCGACAACTCCTCAATGCGCCCAATGAAAATGAAGCCTCACCATATGTCAGTTCCCAGGATCCTCTGTTTGGAATTATACAGACACGCACTGTATGGGCTCGCAGTATTCAGTATTGCTTCAGTGTTTCTCTTTAGACTGACAAATTGTGAAAAGAATGTGATGGTGTCTGCTAACAGACAGTTATGCCATGCAAGAATAGCAGGCATGTGATGTAACTGCTACTTCGGGTGATATGTAGGTGGTCATGATTAGTGCATATTCTCACTTGAACAAACCTATATTTTATTAAATCTCATGTTTGTTTATTTTTTAGGGAAGTGGAGGAAGAAGGCTCAGCCCTTTTAGGTAGAAATTAATGTTTTGTTCTAAGAAGCAATCTTTGGGAATCTGCGCCAGATGTGGCAACGATGAAGCTTCATCTTAGACTAACACTGTGCACCTTTATTGCTTGTGTGCAGTATGGACATCTGCCATGAAGAATGTTATGAAGTACAAATATAAAGCAATATATTTACAAACAAACTGCAAGACATGGAGAAAGATACCACTGCATAGTCATTACATTGGCAGGTCCCTCAATGATATTAATGAGAATATTAATTACGACATTGCCACTTTGATAAACATCTTTGTCTGCGATTAAGGTGGATGACTTTCAAAGAAATTGCTTTAAGTAAATCTGACTCATGGACAGGGCTTTGCAATTCACAAATATAGGTACTCGGGGTAACTTTGTTTTACTCCTGAACAGTATTTTCTCATGGGTAATTCTAAAGTCCCTATCCCTCTTTCTAGTCCCTGGACTCTTAATACCAAGTATGTGCTCTGTCCTAGCCTCTTTCTTGCTTTAGTCCTTAGTTCCTCATATTGGTTTCTCTTCCACCTCAATATCCAGTTCCAGCGCCAAACCCATAGAAGGTCTTGAATTGCCAGGAGGATATGCCTAAAAGTGGTTATATTTTGATGTCCCATTCCGTATTCACTGCACATTTCAATGAAATGTTTTATGAGCTTTTATTAAACCAAACACGAAAAACAGATTGTTCACTCTAACTCAACATACAAAAGAAAAGTTCAGTATTTCTAACTGGACAAGCAAAGAAAAAGTCAACACATGTTTCAACCTATTGCAGGTTTTCATCGGGGCTAAATTGAGATCACATCTGTAGATCGCTTCCTAATCTGCATCGAATACAAGCTGAATAGTTTGCGCTTGAATTAACTTGATATTTAGGGCTTTCCTCGTGGGCGCCCACGAGGAAAGCCGTCGGAGGGAGCCTGAAAGTGATCCCTCCAATATAGATGCTTGGAACACTATTTGTACATAAGTGATTCAAGTAGGTAATGTACCTGGAATGTTGTGACCCCAGTTAAGACCAAACCATTTTCACTCAGAATCTCAGGCGTAGAAGCGAGTCTCAGGAACACAGGCTATGTTATATTTATTTTCCTTTGGGGTGGAATGTTCTAAATATCAAGTTACTTCAGGTGCAAGCTATTCAGCTTGTATATGTTGCAGATTAGACCTACAGATACGGTCTCAATTTAGCCCTGATAACCTGTGATAGGTTGAAAGGCATGTTGGCTTTTTCTTTGCTTGTTAGTTATAAATGACAGAACTTTTTCTTTTGTATGTTGGTTAGTAAACAATCTGTTATTCGTCTTTGGTTTAATGAAACCTCGTAAAACATTTCATTGAAATTTGAAGTGAATACAAAATTTGAGGCATACACTGCTGGCAATTGAAGACCTTAGTGATATTTTAGATATTTGTATGATCCTTGGTACTCTCTAGCTTGCCAATCACGTTGCTTTCAAATTGTAGATTTACATATATCACTACTAGGTGGTGTAGCTCAGACCTTAGTGTAACCTCATTCTAGACTACATTATCCTTATAACAAGCAGTGCTGAGCTCCTACAGGGACTTACACGCTCCATACTTGTGCAATGATGGCACTATTTAGAACCATTGCATTGCACATATCAGTTCCCTCATAGGGGACGGCGAATCACTGCATTCCCTCTCCCAATCACAACAGTGCCCAAGACAGCCTAGGCAAAGCTTGGTAGAGCTTAGAAATTGTGCATTTCCCTTAGGCCGAGTAGGTAAACATAGTTACTAGACCCGCAGGTCTAGCAGAACATCCTAAATTCTCAAATCATCCCATTGTTTACCATCCAGCTTCCCCAACATAGGCCATTCAGTGGAGGGCGGTCTAAAACCCCAATTACCAAAACATTCCAGTTTTTCTGTCAGACTTCCCCAAAGGCAAACCATAGAGGTCAAAGGGTTGTAAAAAGCAGTGTATGTTAATCAAGTTATGTAATTTGATATTTGTATAGCAGCGAAATGTTATGGCTTTGAAGTGGGGAGGGGTGGAGAGGCCTGCCTGATAACTGCAGTCTGTGAAAGCAATATGGACACAGGAAAATAAACTAATGAGTCTTCCTGTATCCTTAGTAGTCGGCCTGGCCCTGTGTCCATATGAGTCGCCCCGGCACTGTGTCTATATGAGTCGCCCTGTGTCCATATGAGTTAGTCCATATGAGGCGCCCTGGCCCTGTGTCCATATGCGTCTGTCCATATGAGTCGCCCTGTGTCCATATGTGTCGCCCTGTGTCCATATGTCCATATGGGTTGCCATGGCCCTGTGTCCATATGAGTCGCCCTGTGTCCATATGAGTTAGTACATATGAGTCACCCTGGCCCTGTGGCCATATGTGTCTGTCCATATGAGTCACCCTGTTTCCATATGAGTCGCCCTGTGTCCATATGAGTTAGTCCATATGAGTTGCCCCGGCCAAGTGTCCATATGTATCTGTCCATATGAGTCGCCTTGTGTCCATATGAGTCGCCCTGGCTCTGTGTCCACATTGCTTTCACAGACTGCGGTTGTCAGACAGGACCCCCCCTCTCGAAGCCATAACATTTGGGTGCTATACAAATATGAAATTACATAATTGAACGTAAAGTGCTTTTTACAACCCTTTGAATTTGATCCCTGTTCCCGCAGTAGTGCTTAAATGCACATTTCACTAATCTTTAAGGTGTTTTTTGCCTGTTAACATCAAACGGAATCTAATTCTAAAGTGATACCTCTATTCATTTTCGACAACTCCTCAATGCGCCCAATGAAAATGAAGCTTCACCATATGTGAGTTCCTAGGATCCTCTGTTTGGAATTATACAGACACGCACTGTATGGGCTCGCAGTATTCAGTATGGCTTCAGTGTTCCTCTTTAGACTGGCAAATTGTGAGGAGAATGTGATGGTGTCTGCTAACAGACAGTTATGCCATGCAAGAATAGCAGGCATGTGATGTAACTGCTACTTTGGGTGATATGTAGGTGGTCATGATTAGTGCATATTCTCCCTTGAACAAAAATATATTTTATTAAATCTCATATTTGTTTATTTTTTAGGGAAGTGGAGAAAGAAGGCTCAGCCCTGGTAGGTAGAAATGAATGTTCTGTTATAAGAAGCAATCTTTCGGAATCTGTCCCAGATGTGGTAACGATGAAGCTTCATCTTAGACTAATACTGTGCACCTTTATTGCTTGTGTGCAGTATGGACATCTGCCATGAAGAATGTTATGAAGTACAAATGTAAAGTGATATATTTACAAACAAACTACAAGACAGGGAGAAAGATACCACTGCATGGTCTTTACGTTGGTAGGTCCCTCAATTATATTAATGAGAATATTAATTACGACATTGCCACTTTGATA
The DNA here is from genome assembly GCF_040938575.1 of Ambystoma mexicanum. Lineage (NCBI taxonomy): Eukaryota > Metazoa > Chordata > Amphibia > Caudata > Ambystomatidae > Ambystoma > Ambystoma mexicanum. Next base: position 271,979,102 of record NC_090938.1, read on the forward strand.
AACATCTTTGTCTGCGATTAAGGTGGATGACTTTCAAAGAAATTGCATTAAGTAAATCTGACTCATGGAGAGGGCTTTACAATTCACAAAAATAGGTACTCCGGGTAACTTTGTTTTACTCCTGAACAGTGTGTTCTCATGGGTAATTCTAAAGTCCCTATCCCTCTTTCTAGTCCCTGGACTCCAATCCCAAGTCTGTGCTCTGTCCTAGCCTCTTTCTTGCTTTAGTACTTAGTTCCTTATATTGGTTTCTCTTCCACCTCAATATCCAGTTCCAGCGCCAAACCCATAGAAGGTCTTGAATTGCCAGGAGATTATGCCTGAAAGTGGTTGTATTTTGATGTGCCATTCCGTATTCACTGCACATTTCAATGAAATGTTATATGAGCTTTTATTAAACCAAACACGAAAAACAGATTGTTCACTCTAACTCAACATACAAAAGAAAAGTTCAGTATTTCTAACTGGACAAGCAAAGAAAAAGTCAACACATGTTTCAACCTATGGCAGGTTTTCATCGGGGCTAAATTGAGATGACATCTGTAGATCGCTTCCTAATCTGCACCGAATACAAACTGAATAGCTTGCGCTTGAATTAACTTGATATTTAGGGCTTTCCTCGTGGGCGCCCACGAGGAAAGCCGTCGGAGGGAGCCTGAAAGAGATCCCTCCAATATAGACGCTATGGAACACTATTTGTACATAAGTGATACAAGTAGGTAATGTACCTGGAATGTTGTGACCCCAGTTAAGACCAAACCATTTTCACTCAGAATCTCAGGCGTAGAAGCGAGTCTCAGGAACACAGGCTATGTTATATTTATTTTCCTTTGGGGTGGAATGTTCTAAATATCAAGTTACTTCAAGTGCAAGCTATTCAGCTTGTATTTGTTGCAGATTAGATCTACAGATACGGTCTCAATTTAGCCCTGATAACCTGTGATAGGTTGAAAGGCATGTTGGCTTTTTCTTTGCTTGTTAGTTATAAATGACAGAACTTTTTCTTTTGTATGTTGGTTAGTAAACAATCTTTTATTCGTCTTTGGTTTAATGAAACCTCGTAAAACATTTCTTTGAAATTTGAATTGAATACAATATTTGAGGCATACACTGCTGGCAATTGAAGACCTTAGTGATATTTTAGATATTTGCATGATCCTTGGTACTCTCTAGCTTGCCAACCACATTGCTTTCAAATTGTAGATTTACATATATCACTACTAGGTGGTGTAGCTCAGACCTTAGTGTAACCTCATTCTAGAGTACATTATCCTTATAACAAGCAGTGCTGAGCTCCTACAGCGACTTACACGCTCCATACTTGTACAATGATGGCACTATTTAGAACCATCGCATTGCACATATCAGTTCCCTCATAGGGGACGGCGAATCACTGCATTCCCTCTCCCAATCACAACAGTGCCCAAGACAGCCTAGGCAAAGCTTGGTAGAGCTTAGAAGTTGTGCATTTCCCTTAGGCCAAGTAGGTAAACATAGTAACTAGACCCACAGGTCTAGCAGAACATCCTAAATTCTTAAATCATCCCATTGTTTACCATGCAGCTTCTCCAACACAGGCCATTCAGTGGTGGGTGGTCTAAAACCCCAATTTCCAAATCATTCCAGTTTTTCAGTCAGACTTCCCCAAACCCAAACCATAGAGGTCAAAGGGTTGTAAAAAGCACTTTGTTAATTAAGTTATGTAATTTGATATTTGTATAGCACCCAAATGTTATGGCTTTGAAGTGGGGAGGGGTGGAGAGGCCCGCCTGATAACTGCAGTCTGTGAAAGCAATATGGACACAGGACCAAAACAAACTGCTGAGTCGCCCTGTGTCCATAGGAGTCGGCCTGGCCCTGTGTCCATATGAGTCGCCCCGGCACTGTGTCCATATGAGTAGCCCTGTGTCCATATGAGTTAGTCCATATGAGGCGCCCTGGCCCTGTGTCCATATGCGTCTGTCCATATGAGTCGCCCTGTGTCCATATGTGTCACCCTGTGTCCATATGAGTCGCCCTGTGTCCATATGAGTTAGTACATATGAGTCGCCCTGGCCCTGTGTCCATATGTGTCTCCATATGAGTCACCCTGTTTCCATATGAGTCACCCTGTGTCCATATGAGTTAGTCCATATGAGTTGCCCTGGCCAAGTGTCCATATGTATCTGTCCATATGAGTCGCCCTGTGTCCATATGAGTCACCCTGGCCCTGCGTCCATATTGCTTTCACAGACTGCGGTTATCAGACAGGACACCCCCCGCCTCGACGCCATAACATTTGGGTGCTATACAAATATGAAATTTCATAACTGAACGTAAAGTGCTTTTTACAACCCTTTGAATTTGATCCCTGTTCCCGCAGTGGTGCATAAATGCACATTTCACTAATCTTTAAGCTTTTTTTTTGCCTGTTAACATCAAACGGAATCTAATTCTAAAGTGATACCTCTATTCATTTTCGACAACTCCTCAATGCGCCCAATGAAAATGAAGCCTCACCATATGTCAGTTCCCAGGATCCTCTGTTTGGAATTATACAGACACGCACTGTATGGGCTCGCAGTATTCAGTATTGCTTCAGTGTTTCTCTTTAGACTGACAAATTGTGAAAAGAATGTGATGGTGTCTGCTAACAGACAGTTATGCCATGCAAGAATAGCAGGCATGTGATGTAACTGCTACTTCGGGTGATATGTAGGTGGTCATGATTAGTGCATATTCTCCCTTGAACAAACCTATATTTTGTTAAATCTCATGTTTGTTTATTTTTTAGGGAAGTGGAGGAAGAAGGCTCAGCCCTTTTAGGTAGAAATTAATGTTTTGTTCTAAGAAGCAATCTTTGGGAATCTGCGCCAGATGTGGCAACGATGAAGCTTCATCTTAGACTAACACTGTGCACCTTTATTGCTTGTGTGCAGTATGGACATCTGCCATGAAGAATGTTATGAAGTACAAATATAAAGCAATATATTTACAAACAAACTGCAAGACATGGAGAAAGATACCACTGCATAGTCATTACATTGGCAGGTCCCTCAATGATATTAATGAGAATATTAATTACGACATTGCCACTTTGATAAACATCTTTGTCTGCGATTAAGGTGGATGACTTTCAAAGAAATTGCTTTAAGTAAATCTGACTCATGGACAGGGCTTTGCAATTCACAAATATAGGTACTCGGGGTAACTTTGTTTTACTCCTGAACAGTATTTTCTCATGGGTAATTCTAAAGTCCCTATCCCTCTTTCTAGTCCCTGGACTCTAATACCAAGTATGTGCTCTGTCCTAGCCTCTTTCTTGCTTTAGTCCTTAGTTCCTCATATTGGTTTCTCTTCCACCTCAATATCCAGTTCCAGCGCCAAACCCATAGAAGGTCTTGAATTGCCAGGAGGATATGCCTAAAAGTGGTTGTATTTTGATGTCCCATTCCGTATTCACTGCACATTTCAATGAAATGTTTTATGAGCTTTTATTAAACCAAACACGAAAAACAGATTGTTCACTCTAACTCAACATACAAAAGAAAAGTTCAGTATTTCTAACTGGACAAGCAAAGAAAAAGTCAACACATGTTTCAACCTATTGCAGGTTTTCATCGGGGCTAAATTGAGATCACATCTGTAGATCGCTTCCTAATCTGCATCGAATACAAGCTGAATAGTTTGCGCTTGAATTAACTTGATATTTAGGGCTTTCCTCGTGGGCGCCCACGAGGAAAGCCGTCGGAGGGAGCCTGAAAGTGATCCCTCCAATATAGATGCTTGGAACACTATTTGTACATAAGTGATTCAAGTAGGTAATGTACCTGGAATGTTGTGACCCCAGTTAAGACCAAACCATTTTCACTCAGAATCTCAGGCGTAGAAGCGAGTCTCAGGAACACAGGCTATGTTATATTTATTTTCCTTTGGGGTGGAATGTTCTAAATATCAAGTTACTTCAGGTGCAAGCTATTCAGCTTGTATATGTTGCAGATTAGACCTACAGATACGGTCTCAATTTAGCCCTGATAACCTGTGATAGGTTGAAAGGCATGTTGGCTTTTTCTTTGCTTGTTAGTTATAAATGACAGAACTTTTTCTTTTGTATGTTGGTTAGTAAACAATCTGTTATTCGTCTTTGGTTTAATGAATCCTCGTAAAACATTTCATTGAAATTTGAAGTGAATACAAAATTTGAGGCATACACTGCTGGCAATTGAAGACCTTAGTGATATTTTAGATATTTGTATGATCCTTGGTACTCTCTAGCTTGCCAACCACGTTGCTTTCAAATTGTAGATTTACATATATCACTACTAGGTGGTGTAGCTCAGACCTTAGTGTAACCTCATTCTAGAGTACATTATCCTCATAACAAGCAGTGCTGAGCTCCTACAACGACTTACACGCTCCATACTTGTGCAATGATGGCACTATTTAGAACCATCGCATTGCACATATCAGTTCCCTCATAGGGGACGGCGAATCACTGCATTCCCTCTCCCAATCACAACAGTGCCCAAGACAGCCTAGGCAAAGCTTGGTAGAGCTTAGAAGTTGTGCATTTCCCTTAGGCCGAGTAGGTAAACATAGTAACTAGACCCGCAGGTCTAGCAGAACATCCTAAATTCTTAAATCATCCCATTGTTTACCATGCAGCTTCTCCAACACAGGCCATTCAGTGGTGGGTGGTCTAAAACCCCAATTTCCAAATCATTCCAGTTTTTCAGTCAGACTTCCCCAAACCCAAACCATAGAGGTCAAAGGGTTGTAAAAAGCACTTTGTTAATTAAGTTATGTAATTTGATATTTGTATAGCACCCAAATGTTATGGCTTTGAAGTGGGGAGGGGTGGAGAGGCCCGCCTGATAACTGCAGTCTGTGAAAGCAATATGGACACAGGACCAAAACAAACTGCTGAGTCGCCCTGTGTCCATAGGAGTCGGCCTGGCCCTGTGTCCATATGAGTCGCCCCGGCACTGTGTCCATATGAGTAGCCCTGTGTCCATATGAGTTAGTCCATATGAGACGCCCTGGCCCTGTGTCCATATGCGTCTGTCCATATGAGTCGCCCTGTGTCCATATGTGTCACCCTGTGTCCATATGAGTCGCCCTGTGTCCATATGAGTTAGTACATATGAGTCGCCCTGGCCCTGTGTCCATATGTGTCTCCATATGAGTCACCCTGTTTCCATATGAGTCGCCCTGGCCCTGTGTCCATATGAGTCACCCTGTGTCCATATGAGTTAGTCCATATGAGTTGCCCTGGCCAAGTGTCCATATGTATCTGTCCATATGAGTCGCCCTGTGTCCATATGAGTCACCCTGGCCCTGCGTCCATATTGCTTTCACAGACTGCGGTTATCAGACAGGACACCCCCCGCCTCGACGCCATAACATTTGGGTGCTATACAAATATGAAATTTCATAACTGAACGTAAAGTGCTTTTTACAACCCTTTGAATTTGATCCCTGTTCCCGCAGTGGTGCATAAATGCACATTTCACTAATCTTTAAGCTTTTTTTTTGCCTGTTAACATCAAACGGAATCTAATTCTAAAGTGATACCTCTATTCATTTTCGACAACTCCTCAATGCGCCCAATGAAAATGAAGCCTCACCATATGTCAGTTCCCAGGATCCTCTGTTTGGAATTATACAGACACGCACTGTATGGGCTCGCAGTATTCAGTATTGCTTCAGTGTTTCTCTTTAGACTGACAAATTGTGAAAAGAATGTGATGGTGTCTGCTAACAGACAGTTATGCCATGCAAGAATAGCAGGCATGTGATGTAACTGCTACTTCGGGTGATATGTAGGTGGTCATGATTAGTGCATATTCTCCCTTGAACAAACCTATATTTTATTAAATCTCATGTTTGTTTATTTTTTAGGGAAGTGGAGGAAGAAGGCTCAGCCCTTTTAGGTAGAAATTAATGTTTTGTTCTAAGAAGCAATCTTTGGGAATCTGCGCCAGATGTGGCAACGATGAAGCTTCATCTTAGACTAACACTGTGCACCTTTATTGCTTGTGTGCAGTATGGACATCTGCCATGAAGAATGTTATGAAGTACAAATATAAAGCAATATATTTACAAACAAACTGCAAGACATGGAGAAAGATACCACTGCATAGTCATTACATTGGCAGGTCCCTCAATGATATTAATGAGAATATTAATTACGACATTGCCACTTTGATAAACATCTTTGTCTGCGATTAAGGTGGATGACTTTCAAAGAAATTGCTTTAAGTAAATCTGACTCATGGACAGGGCTTTGCAATTCACAAATATAGGTACTCGGGGTAACTTTGTTTTACTCCTGAACAGTATTTTCTCATGGGTAATTCTAAAGTCCCTATCCCTCTTTCTAGTCCCTGGACTCTAATACCAAGTATGTGCTCTGTCCTAGCCTCTTTCTTGCTTTAGTCCTTAGTTCCTCATATTGGTTTCTCTTCCACCTCAATATCCAGTTCCAGCGCCAAACCCATAGAAGGTCTTGAATTGCCAGGAGGATATGCCTAAAAGTGGTTGTATTTTGATGTCCCATTCCGTATTCACTGCACATTTCAATGAAATGTTTTATGAGCTTTTATTAAACCAAACACGAAAAACAGATTGTTCACTCTAACTCAACATACAAAAGAAAAGTTCAGTATTTCTAACTGGACAAGCAAAGAAAAAGTCAACACATGTTTCAACCTATTGCAGGTTTTCATCGGGGCTAAATTGAGATCACATCTGTAGATCGCTTCCTAATCTGCATCGAATACAAGCTGAATAGTTTGCGCTTGAATTAACTTGATATTTAGGGCTTTCCTCGTGGGCGCCCACGAGGAAAGCCGTCGGAGGGAGCCTGAAAGTGATCCCTCCAATATAGATGCTTGGAACACTATTTGTACATAAGTGATTCAAGTAGGTAATGTACCTGGAATGTTGTGACCCCAGTTAAGACCAAACCATTTTCACTCAGAATCTCAGGCGTAGAAGCGAGTCTCAGGAACACAGGCTATGTTATATTTATTTTCCTTTGGGGTGGAATGTTCTAAATATCAAGTTACTTCAAGTGCAAGCTATTCAGCTTGTATTTGTTGCAGATTAGATCTACAGATACAGTCTCAATTTAGCCCTGATAACCTGTGATAGGTTGAAAGGCATGTTGGCTTTTTCTTTGCTTGTTAGTTATAAATGACAGAACTTTTTCTTTTGTATGTTGGTTAGTAAACAATCTTTTATTCGTCTTTGGTTTAATGAAACCTCGTAAAACATTTCTTTGAAATTTGAATTGAATACAATATTTGAGGCATACACTGCTGGCAATTGAAGACCTTAGTGATATTTTAGATATTTGTATGATCCTTGGTACTCTCTAGCTTGCCAACCACATTGCTTTCAAATTGTAGATTTACATATATCACTACTAGGTGGTGTAGCTCAGACCTTAGTGTAACCTCATTCTAGAGTACATTATCCTTATAACAAGCAGTGCTGAGCTCCTACAGCGACTTACACGCTCCATACTTGTGCAATGATGGCACTATTTAGAACCATCGCATTGCACATATCAGTTCCCTCATAGGGGACGGCGAATCACTGCATTCCCTCTCCCAATCACAACAGTGCCCAAGACAGCCTAGGCAAAGCTTGGTAGAGCTTAGAAGTTGTGCATTTCCCTTAGGCCAAGTAGGTAAACATAGTAACTAGACCCACAGGTCTAGCAGAACATCCTAAATTCTTAAATCATCCCATTGTTTACCATGCAGCTTCTCCAACACAGGCCATTCAGTGGTGGGTGGTCTAAAACCCCAATTTCCAAATCATTCCAGTTTTTCAGTCAGACTTCCCCAAACCCAAACCATAGAGGTCAAAGGGTTGTAAAAAGCACTTTGTTAATTAAGTTATGTAATTTGATATTTGTATAGCACCCAAATGTTATGGCTTTGAAGTGGGGAGGGGTGGAGAGGCCCGCCTGATAACTGCAGTCTGTGAAAGCAATATGGACACAGGACCAAAACAAACTGCTGAGTCGCCCTGTGTCCATAGGAGTCGGCCTGGCCCTGTGTCCATATGAGTTGCCCCGGCACTGTGTCCATATGAGTAGCCCTGTGTCCATATGAGTTAGTCCATATGAGGCGCCCTGGCCCTGTGTCCATATGCGTCTGTCCATATGAGTCGCCCTGTGTCCATATGTGTCACCCTGTGTCCATATGAGTCGCCCTGTGTCCATATGAGTTAGTACATATGAGTCGCCCTGGCCCTGTGTCCATATGTGTCTCCATATGAGTCACCCTGTTTCCATATGAGTCGCCCTGGCCCTGTGTCCATATGAGTCACCCTGTGTCCATATGAGTTAGTCCATATGAGTTGCCCTGGCCAAGTGTCCATATGTATCTGTCCATATGAGTCGCCCTGTGTCCATATGAGTCACCCTGGCCCTGCGTCCATATTGCTTTCACAGACTGCGGTTATCAGACAGGACACCCCCCGCCTCGACGCCATAACATTTGGGTGCTATACAAATATGAAATTTCATAACTGAACGTAAAGTGCTTTTTACAACCCTTTGAATTTGATCCCTGTTCCCGCAGTGGTGCATAAATGCACATTTCACTAATCTTTAAGCTTTTTTTTTGCCTGTTAACATCAAACGGAATCTAATTCTAAAGTGATACCTCTATTCATTTTCGACAACTCCTCAATGCGCCCAATGAAAATGAAGCCTCACCATATGTCAGTTCCCAGGATCCTCTGTTTGGAATTATACAGACACGCACTGTATGGGCTCGCAGTATTCAGTATTGCTTCAGTGTTTCTCTTTAGACTGACAAATTGTGAAAAGAATGTGATGGTGTCTGCTAACAGACAGTTATGCCATGCAAGAATAGCAGGCATGTGATGTAACTGCTACTTCGGGTGATATGTAGGTGGTCATGATTAGTGCATATTCTCACTTGAACAAACCTATATTTTATTAAATCTCATGTTTGTTTATTTTTTAGGGAAGTGGAGGAAGAAGGCTCAGCCCTTTTAGGTAGAAATTAATGTTTTGTTCTAAGAAGCAATCTTTGGGAATCTGCGCCAGATGTGGCAACGATGAAGCTTCATCTTAGACTAACACTGTGCACCTTTATTGCTTGTGTGCAGTATGGACATCTGCCATGAAGAATGTTATGAAGTACAAATATAAAGCAATATATTTACAAACAAACTGCAAGACATGGAGAAAGATACCACTGCATAGTCATTACATTGGCAGGTCCCTCAATGATATTAATGAGAATATTAATTACGACATTGCCACTTTGATAAACATCTTTGTCTGCGATTAAGGTGGATGACTTTCAAAGAAATTGCTTTAAGTAAATCTGACTCATGGACAGGGCTTTGCAATTCACAAATATAGGTACTCGGGGTAACTTTGTTTTACTCCTGAACAGTATTTTCTCATGGGTAATTCTAAAGTCCCTATCCCTCTTTCTAGTCCCTGGACTCTTAATACCAAGTATGTGCTCTGTCCTAGCCTCTTTCTTGCTTTAGTCCTTAGTTCCTCATATTGGTTTCTCTTCCACCTCAATATCCAGTTCCAGCGCCAAACCCATAGAAGGTCTTGAATTGCCAGGAGGATATGCCTAAAAGTGGTTATATTTTGATGTCCCATTCCGTATTCACTGCACATTTCAATGAAATGTTTTATGAGCTTTTATTAAACCAAACACGAAAAACAGATTGTTCACTCTAACTCAACATACAAAAGAAAAGTTCAGTATTTCTAACTGGACAAGCAAAGAAAAAGTCAACACATGTTTCAACCTATTGCAGGTTTTCATCGGGGCTAAATTGAGATCACATCTGTAGATCGCTTCCTAATCTGCATCGAATACAAGCTGAATAGTTTGCGCTTGAATTAACTTGATATTTAGGGCTTTCCTCGTGGGCGCCCACGAGGAAAGCCGTCGGAGGGAGCCTGAAAGTGATCCCTCCAATATAGATGCTTGGAACACTATTTGTACATAAGTGATTCAAGTAGGTAATGTACCTGGAATGTTGTGACCCCAGTTAAGACCAAACCATTTTCACTCAGAATCTCAGGCGTAGAAGCGAGTCTCAGGAACACAGGCTATGTTATATTTATTTTCCTTTGGGGTGGAATGTTCTAAATATCAAGTTACTTCAGGTGCAAGCTATTCAGCTTGTATATGTTGCAGATTAGACCTACAGATACGGTCTCAATTTAGCCCTGATAACCTGTGATAGGTTGAAAGGCATGTTGGCTTTTTCTTTGCTTGTTAGTTATAAATGACAGAACTTTTTCTTTTGTATGTTGGTTAGTAAACAATCTGTTATTCGTCTTTGGTTTAATGAAACCTCGTAAAACATTTCATTGAAATTTGAAGTGAATACAAAATTTGAGGCATACACTGCTGGCAATTGAAGACCTTAGTGATATTTTAGATATTTGTATGATCCTTGGTACTCTCTAGCTTGCCAATCACGTTGCTTTCAAATTGTAGATTTACATATATCACTACTAGGTGGTGTAGCTCAGACCTTAGTGTAACCTCATTCTAGACTACATTATCCTTATAACAAGCAGTGCTGAGCTCCTACAGGGACTTACACGCTCCATACTTGTGCAATGATGGCACTATTTAGAACCATTGCATTGCACATATCAGTTCCCTCATAGGGGACGGCGAATCACTGCATTCCCTCTCCCAATCACAACAGTGCCCAAGACAGCCTAGGCAAAGCTTGGTAGAGCTTAGAAATTGTGCATTTCCCTTAGGCCGAGTAGGTAAACATAGTTACTAGACCCGCAGGTCTAGCAGAACATCCTAAATTCTCAAATCATCCCATTGTTTACCATCCAGCTTCCCCAACATAGGCCATTCAGTGGAGGGCGGTCTAAAACCCCAATTACCAAAACATTCCAGTTTTTCTGTCAGACTTCCCCAAAGGCAAACCATAGAGGTCAAAGGGTTGTAAAAAGCAGTGTATGTTAATCAAGTTATGTAATTTGATATTTGTATAGCAGCGAAATGTTATGGCTTTGAAGTGGGGAGGGGTGGAGAGGCCTGCCTGATAACTGCAGTCTGTGAAAGCAATATGGACACAGGAAAATAAACTAATGAGTCTTCCTGTATCCTTAGTAGTCGGCCTGGCCCTGTGTCCATATGAGTCGCCCCGGCACTGTGTCTATATGAGTCGCCCTGTGTCCATATGAGTTAGTCCATATGAGGCGCCCTGGCCCTGTGTCCATATGCGTCTGTCCATATGAGTCGCCCTGTGTCCATATGTGTCGCCCTGTGTCCATATGTCCATATGGGTTGCCATGGCCCTGTGTCCATATGAGTCGCCCTGTGTCCATATGAGTTAGTACATATGAGTCACCCTGGCCCTGTGGCCATATGTGTCTGTCCATATGAGTCACCCTGTTTCCATATGAGTCGCCCTGTGTCCATATGAGTTAGTCCATATGAGTTGCCCCGGCCAAGTGTCCATATGTATCTGTCCATATGAGTCGCCTTGTGTCCATATGAGTCGCCCTGGCTCTGTGTCCACATTGCTTTCACAGACTGCGGTTGTCAGACAGGACCCCCCCTCTCGAAGCCATAACATTTGGGTGCTATACAAATATGAAATTACATAATTGAACGTAAAGTGCTTTTTACAACCCTTTGAATTTGATCCCTGTTCCCGCAGTAGTGCTTAAATGCACATTTCACTAATCTTTAAGGTGTTTTTTGCCTGTTAACATCAAACGGAATCTAATTCTAAAGTGATACCTCTATTCATTTTCGACAACTCCTCAATGCGCCCAATGAAAATGAAGCTTCACCATATGTGAGTTCCTAGGATCCTCTGTTTGGAATTATACAGACACGCACTGTATGGGCTCGCAGTATTCAGTATGGCTTCAGTGTTCCTCTTTAGACTGGCAAATTGTGAGGAGAATGTGATGGTGTCTGCTAACAGACAGTTATGCCATGCAAGAATAGCAGGCATGTGATGTAACTGCTACTTTGGGTGATATGTAGGTGGTCATGATTAGTGCATATTCTCCCTTGAACAAAAATATATTTTATTAAATCTCATATTTGTTTATTTTTTAGGGAAGTGGAGAAAGAAGGCTCAGCCCTGGTAGGTAGAAATGAATGTTCTGTTATAAGAAGCAATCTTTCGGAATCTGTCCCAGATGTGGTAACGATGAAGCTTCATCTTAGACTAATACTGTGCACCTTTATTGCTTGTGTGCAGTATGGACATCTGCCATGAAGAATGTTATGAAGTACAAATGTAAAGTGATATATTTACAAACAAACTACAAGACAGGGAGAAAGATACCACTGCATGGTCTTTACGTTGGTAGGTCCCTCAATTATATTAATGAGAATATTAATTACGACATTGCCACTTTGATAAACATCTTTGTCTGCGATTAAGGTGGATGACTTTCAAAGAAATTGCATTAAGTAAATCTGACTCATGGAGAGGGCTTTACAATTCACAAAAATAGGTACTCCGGGTAACTTTGTTTTACTCCTGAACAGTGTGTTCTCATGGGTAATTCTAAAGTCCCTATCCCTCTTTCTAGTCCCTGGACTCCAATCCCAAGTCTGTGCTCTGTCCTAGCCTCTTTCTTGCTTTAGTACTTAGTTCCTTATATTGGTTTCTCTTCCACCTCAATATCCAGTTCCAGCGCCAAACCCATAGAAGGTCTTGAATTGCCAGGAGATTATGCCTGAAAGTGGTTGTATTTTGATGTGCCATTCCGTATTCACTGCACATTTCAATGAAATGTTATATGAGCTTTTATTAAACCAAACACGAAAAACAGATTGTTCACTCTAACTCAACATACAAAAGAAAAGTTCAGTATTTCTAACTGGACAAGCAAAGAAAAAGTCAACACATGTTTCAACCTATGGCAGGTTTTCATCGGGGCTAAATTGAGATGACATCTGTAGATCGCTTCCTAATCTGCACCGAATACAAACTGAATAGCTTGCGCTTGAATTAACTTGATATTTAGGGCTTTCCTCGTGGGCGCCCACGAGGAAAGCCGTCGGAGGGAGCCTGAAAGAGATCCCTCCAATATAGACGCTATGGAACACTATTTGTACATAAGTGATACAAGTAGGTAATGTACCTGGAATGTTGTGACCCCAGTTAAGACCAAACCATTTTCACTCAGAATCTCAGGCGTAGAAGCGAGTCTCAGGAACACAGGCTATGTTATATTTATTTTCCTTTGGGGTGGAATGTTCTAAATATCAAGTTACTTCAAGTGCAAGCTATTCAGCTTGTATTTGTTGCAGATTAGATCTACAGATACGGTCTCAATTTAGCCCTGATAACCTGTGATAGGTTGAAAGGCATGTTGGCTTTTTCTTTGCTTGTTAGTTATAAATGACAGAACTTTTTCTTTTGTATGTTGGTTAGTAAACAATCTTTTATTCGTCTTTGGTTTAATGAAACCTCGTAAAACATTTCTTTGAAATTTGAATTGAATACAATATTTGAGGCATACACTGCTGGCAATTGAAGACCTTAGTGATATTTTAGATATTTGCATGATCCTTGGTACTCTCTAGCTTGCCAACCACATTGCTTTCAAATTGTAGATTTACATATATCACTACTAGGTGGTGTAGCTCAGACCTTAGTGTAACCTCATTCTAGAGTACATTATCCTTATAACAAGCAGTGCTGAGCTCCTACAGCGACTTACACGCTCCATACTTGTACAATGATGGCACTATTTAGAACCATCGCATTGCACATATCAGTTCCCTCATAGGGGACGGCGAATCACTGCATTCCCTCTCCCAATCACAACAGTGCCCAAGACAGCCTAGGCAAAGCTTGGTAGAGCTTAGAAGTTGTGCATTTCCCTTAGGCCAAGTAGGTAAACATAGTAACTAGACCCACAGGTCTAGCAGAACATCCTAAATTCTTAAATCATCCCATTGTTTACCATGCAGCTTCTCCAACACAGGCCATTCAGTGGTGGGTGGTCTAAAACCCCAATTTCCAAATCATTCCAGTTTTTCAGTCAGACTTCCCCAAACCCAAACCATAGAGGTCAAAGGGTTGTAAAAAGCACTTTGTTAATTAAGTTATGTAATTTGATATTTGTATAGCACCCAAATGTTATGGCTTTGAAGTGGGGAGGGGTGGAGAGGCCCGCCTGATAACTGCAGTCTGTGAAAGCAATATGGACACAGGACCAAAACAAACTGCTGAGTCGCCCTGTGTCCATAGGAGTCGGCCTGGCCCTGTGTCCATATGAGTCGCCCCGGCACTGTGTCCATATGAGTAGCCCTGTGTCCATATGAGTTAGTCCATATGAGGCGCCCTGGCCCTGTGTCCATATGCGTCTGTCCATATGAGTCGCCCTGTGTCCATATGTGTCACCCTGTGTCCATATGAGTCGCCCTGTGTCCATATGAGTTAGTACATATGAGTCGCCCTGGCCCTGTGTCCATATGTGTCTCCATATGAGTCACCCTGTTTCCATATGAGTCACCCTGTGTCCATATGAGTTAGTCCATATGAGTTGCCCTGGCCAAGTGTCCATATGTATCTGTCCATATGAGTCGCCCTGTGTCCATATGAGTCACCCTGGCCCTGCGTCCATATTGCTTTCACAGACTGCGGTTATCAGACAGGACACCCCCCGCCTCGACGCCATAACATTTGGGTGCTATACAAATATGAAATTTCATAACTGAACGTAAAGTGCTTTTTACAACCCTTTGAATTTGATCCCTGTTCCCGCAGTGGTGCATAAATGCACATTTCACTAATCTTTAAGCTTTTTTTTTGCCTGTTAACATCAAACGGAATCTAATTCTAAAGTGATACCTCTATTCATTTTCGACAACTCCTCAATGCGCCCAATGAAAATGAAGCCTCACCATATGTCAGTTCCCAGGATCCTCTGTTTGGAATTATACAGACACGCACTGTATGGGCTCGCAGTATTCAGTATTGCTTCAGTGTTTCTCTTTAGACTGACAAATTGTGAAAAGAATGTGATGGTGTCTGCTAACAGACAGTTATGCCATGCAAGAATAGCAGGCATGTGATGTAACTGCTACTTCGGGTGATATGTAGGTGGTCAT
Source organism: Ambystoma mexicanum (assembly GCF_040938575.1). Classification (NCBI taxonomy): domain Eukaryota; kingdom Metazoa; phylum Chordata; class Amphibia; order Caudata; family Ambystomatidae; genus Ambystoma; species Ambystoma mexicanum. The sequence goes on from NC_090938.1 coordinate 271,994,218, forward strand.
GATTAGTGCATATTCTCCCTTGAACAAACCTATATTTTGTTAAATCTCATGTTTGTTTATTTTTTAGGGAAGTGGAGGAAGAAGGCTCAGCCCTTTTAGGTAGAAATTAATGTTTTGTTCTAAGAAGCAATCTTTGGGAATCTGCGCCAGATGTGGCAACGATGAAGCTTCATCTTAGACTAACACTGTGCACCTTTATTGCTTGTGTGCAGTATGGACATCTGCCATGAAGAATGTTATGAAGTACAAATATAAAGCAATATATTTACAAACAAACTGCAAGACATGGAGAAAGATACCACTGCATAGTCATTACATTGGCAGGTCCCTCAATGATATTAATGAGAATATTAATTACGACATTGCCACTTTGATAAACATCTTTGTCTGCGATTAAGGTGGATGACTTTCAAAGAAATTGCTTTAAGTAAATCTGACTCATGGACAGGGCTTTGCAATTCACAAATATAGGTACTCGGGGTAACTTTGTTTTACTCCTGAACAGTATTTTCTCATGGGTAATTCTAAAGTCCCTATCCCTCTTTCTAGTCCCTGGACTCTAATACCAAGTATGTGCTCTGTCCTAGCCTCTTTCTTGCTTTAGTCCTTAGTTCCTCATATTGGTTTCTCTTCCACCTCAATATCCAGTTCCAGCGCCAAACCCATAGAAGGTCTTGAATTGCCAGGAGGATATGCCTAAAAGTGGTTGTATTTTGATGTCCCATTCCGTATTCACTGCACATTTCAATGAAATGTTTTATGAGCTTTTATTAAACCAAACACGAAAAACAGATTGTTCACTCTAACTCAACATACAAAAGAAAAGTTCAGTATTTCTAACTGGACAAGCAAAGAAAAAGTCAACACATGTTTCAACCTATTGCAGGTTTTCATCGGGGCTAAATTGAGATCACATCTGTAGATCGCTTCCTAATCTGCATCGAATACAAGCTGAATAGTTTGCGCTTGAATTAACTTGATATTTAGGGCTTTCCTCGTGGGCGCCCACGAGGAAAGCCGTCGGAGGGAGCCTGAAAGTGATCCCTCCAATATAGATGCTTGGAACACTATTTGTACATAAGTGATTCAAGTAGGTAATGTACCTGGAATGTTGTGACCCCAGTTAAGACCAAACCATTTTCACTCAGAATCTCAGGCGTAGAAGCGAGTCTCAGGAACACAGGCTATGTTATATTTATTTTCCTTTGGGGTGGAATGTTCTAAATATCAAGTTACTTCAGGTGCAAGCTATTCAGCTTGTATATGTTGCAGATTAGACCTACAGATACGGTCTCAATTTAGCCCTGATAACCTGTGATAGGTTGAAAGGCATGTTGGCTTTTTCTTTGCTTGTTAGTTATAAATGACAGAACTTTTTCTTTTGTATGTTGGTTAGTAAACAATCTGTTATTCGTCTTTGGTTTAATGAATCCTCGTAAAACATTTCATTGAAATTTGAAGTGAATACAAAATTTGAGGCATACACTGCTGGCAATTGAAGACCTTAGTGATATTTTAGATATTTGTATGATCCTTGGTACTCTCTAGCTTGCCAACCACGTTGCTTTCAAATTGTAGATTTACATATATCACTACTAGGTGGTGTAGCTCAGACCTTAGTGTAACCTCATTCTAGAGTACATTATCCTCATAACAAGCAGTGCTGAGCTCCTACAACGACTTACACGCTCCATACTTGTGCAATGATGGCACTATTTAGAACCATCGCATTGCACATATCAGTTCCCTCATAGGGGACGGCGAATCACTGCATTCCCTCTCCCAATCACAACAGTGCCCAAGACAGCCTAGGCAAAGCTTGGTAGAGCTTAGAAGTTGTGCATTTCCCTTAGGCCGAGTAGGTAAACATAGTAACTAGACCCGCAGGTCTAGCAGAACATCCTAAATTCTTAAATCATCCCATTGTTTACCATGCAGCTTCTCCAACACAGGCCATTCAGTGGTGGGTGGTCTAAAACCCCAATTTCCAAATCATTCCAGTTTTTCAGTCAGACTTCCCCAAACCCAAACCATAGAGGTCAAAGGGTTGTAAAAAGCACTTTGTTAATTAAGTTATGTAATTTGATATTTGTATAGCACCCAAATGTTATGGCTTTGAAGTGGGGAGGGGTGGAGAGGCCCGCCTGATAACTGCAGTCTGTGAAAGCAATATGGACACAGGACCAAAACAAACTGCTGAGTCGCCCTGTGTCCATAGGAGTCGGCCTGGCCCTGTGTCCATATGAGTCGCCCCGGCACTGTGTCCATATGAGTAGCCCTGTGTCCATATGAGTTAGTCCATATGAGACGCCCTGGCCCTGTGTCCATATGCGTCTGTCCATATGAGTCGCCCTGTGTCCATATGTGTCACCCTGTGTCCATATGAGTCGCCCTGTGTCCATATGAGTTAGTACATATGAGTCGCCCTGGCCCTGTGTCCATATGTGTCTCCATATGAGTCACCCTGTTTCCATATGAGTCGCCCTGGCCCTGTGTCCATATGAGTCACCCTGTGTCCATATGAGTTAGTCCATATGAGTTGCCCTGGCCAAGTGTCCATATGTATCTGTCCATATGAGTCGCCCTGTGTCCATATGAGTCACCCTGGCCCTGCGTCCATATTGCTTTCACAGACTGCGGTTATCAGACAGGACACCCCCCGCCTCGACGCCATAACATTTGGGTGCTATACAAATATGAAATTTCATAACTGAACGTAAAGTGCTTTTTACAACCCTTTGAATTTGATCCCTGTTCCCGCAGTGGTGCATAAATGCACATTTCACTAATCTTTAAGCTTTTTTTTTGCCTGTTAACATCAAACGGAATCTAATTCTAAAGTGATACCTCTATTCATTTTCGACAACTCCTCAATGCGCCCAATGAAAATGAAGCCTCACCATATGTCAGTTCCCAGGATCCTCTGTTTGGAATTATACAGACACGCACTGTATGGGCTCGCAGTATTCAGTATTGCTTCAGTGTTTCTCTTTAGACTGACAAATTGTGAAAAGAATGTGATGGTGTCTGCTAACAGACAGTTATGCCATGCAAGAATAGCAGGCATGTGATGTAACTGCTACTTCGGGTGATATGTAGGTGGTCATGATTAGTGCATATTCTCCCTTGAACAAACCTATATTTTATTAAATCTCATGTTTGTTTATTTTTTAGGGAAGTGGAGGAAGAAGGCTCAGCCCTTTTAGGTAGAAATTAATGTTTTGTTCTAAGAAGCAATCTTTGGGAATCTGCGCCAGATGTGGCAACGATGAAGCTTCATCTTAGACTAACACTGTGCACCTTTATTGCTTGTGTGCAGTATGGACATCTGCCATGAAGAATGTTATGAAGTACAAATATAAAGCAATATATTTACAAACAAACTGCAAGACATGGAGAAAGATACCACTGCATAGTCATTACATTGGCAGGTCCCTCAATGATATTAATGAGAATATTAATTACGACATTGCCACTTTGATAAACATCTTTGTCTGCGATTAAGGTGGATGACTTTCAAAGAAATTGCTTTAAGTAAATCTGACTCATGGACAGGGCTTTGCAATTCACAAATATAGGTACTCGGGGTAACTTTGTTTTACTCCTGAACAGTATTTTCTCATGGGTAATTCTAAAGTCCCTATCCCTCTTTCTAGTCCCTGGACTCTAATACCAAGTATGTGCTCTGTCCTAGCCTCTTTCTTGCTTTAGTCCTTAGTTCCTCATATTGGTTTCTCTTCCACCTCAATATCCAGTTCCAGCGCCAAACCCATAGAAGGTCTTGAATTGCCAGGAGGATATGCCTAAAAGTGGTTGTATTTTGATGTCCCATTCCGTATTCACTGCACATTTCAATGAAATGTTTTATGAGCTTTTATTAAACCAAACACGAAAAACAGATTGTTCACTCTAACTCAACATACAAAAGAAAAGTTCAGTATTTCTAACTGGACAAGCAAAGAAAAAGTCAACACATGTTTCAACCTATTGCAGGTTTTCATCGGGGCTAAATTGAGATCACATCTGTAGATCGCTTCCTAATCTGCATCGAATACAAGCTGAATAGTTTGCGCTTGAATTAACTTGATATTTAGGGCTTTCCTCGTGGGCGCCCACGAGGAAAGCCGTCGGAGGGAGCCTGAAAGTGATCCCTCCAATATAGATGCTTGGAACACTATTTGTACATAAGTGATTCAAGTAGGTAATGTACCTGGAATGTTGTGACCCCAGTTAAGACCAAACCATTTTCACTCAGAATCTCAGGCGTAGAAGCGAGTCTCAGGAACACAGGCTATGTTATATTTATTTTCCTTTGGGGTGGAATGTTCTAAATATCAAGTTACTTCAGGTGCAAGCTATTCAGCTTGTATATGTTGCAGATTAGACCTACAGATACGGTCTCAATTTAGCCCTGATAACCTGTGATAGGTTGAAAGGCATGTTGGCTTTTTCTTTGCTTGTTAGTTATAAATGACAGAACTTTTTCTTTTGTATGTTGGTTAGTAAACAATCTGTTATTCGTCTTTGGTTTAATGAAACCTCGTAAAACATTTCATTGAAATTTGAAGTGAATACAAAATTTGAGGCATACACTGCTGGCAATTGAAGACCTTAGTGATATTTTAGATATTTGTATGATCCTTGGTACTCTCTAGCTTGCCAATCACGTTGCTTTCAAATTGTAGATTTACATATATCACTACTAGGTGGTGTAGCTCAGACCTTAGTGTAACCTCATTCTAGACTACATTATCCTTATAACAAGCAGTGCTGAGCTCCTACAGCGACTTACACGCTCCATACTTGTGCAATGATGGCACTATTTAGAACCATCGCATTGCACATATCAGTTCCCTCATAGGGGACGGCGAATCACTGCATTCCCTCTCCCAATCACAACAGTGCCCAAGACAGCCTAGGCAAAGCTTGGTAGAGCTTAGAAATTGTGCATTTCCCTTAGGCCGAGTAGGTAAACATAGTTACTAGACCCGCAGGTCTAGCAGAACATCCTAAATTCTCAAATCATCCCATTGTTTACCATCCAGCTTCCCCAACATAGGCCATTCAGTGGAGGGCGGTCTAAAACCCCAATTACCAAAACATTCCAGTTTTTCTGTCAGACTTCCCCAAAGGCAAACCATAGAGGTCAAAGGGTTGTAAAAAGCAGTGTATGTTAATCAAGTTATGTAATTTGATATTTGTATAGCAGCGAAATGTTATGGCTTTGAAGTGGGGAGGGGTGGAGAGGCCTGCCTGATAACTGCAGTCTGTGAAAGCAATATGGACACAGGAAAATAAACTAATGAGTCTTCCTGTATCCTTAGTAGTCGGCCTGGCCCTGTGTCCATATGAGTCGCCCCGGCATTGTGTCTATATGAGTCGCCCTGTGTCCATATGAGTTAGTCCATATGAGGCGCCCTGGCCCTGTGTCCATATGCGTCTGTCCATATGAGTCGCCCTGTGTCCATATGTGTCGCCCTGTGTCCATATGTCCATATGGGTTGCCATGGCCCTGTGTCCATATGAGTCGCCCTGTGTCCATATGAGTTAGTACATATGAGTCACCCTGGCCCTGTGGCCATATGTGTCTGTCCATATGAGTCACCCTGTTTCCATATGAGTCGCCCTGTGTCCATATGAGTTAGTCCATATGAGTTGCCCCGGCCAAGTGTCCATATGTATCTGTCCATATGAGTCGCCTTGTGTCCATATGAGTCGCCCTGGCTCTGTGTCCACATTGCTTTCACAGACTGCGGTTGTCAGACAGGACCCCCCCTCTCGAAGCCATAACATTTGGGTGCTATACAAATATGAAATTACATAATTGAACGTAAAGTGCTTTTTACAACCCTTTGAATTTGATCCCTGTTCCCGCAGTAGTGCTTAAATGCACATTTCACTAATCTTTAAGGTGTTTTTTGCCTGTTAACATCAAACGGAATCTAATTCTAAAGTGATACCTCTATTCATTTTCGACAACTCCTCAATGCGCCCAATGAAAATGAAGCTTCACCATATGTGAGTTCCTAGGATCCTCTGTTTGGAATTATACAGACACGCACTGTATGGGCTCGCAGTATTCAGTATGGCTTCAGTGTTCCTCTTTAGACTGGCAAATTGTGAGGAGAATGTGATGGTGTCTGCTAACAGACAGTTATGCCATGCAAGAATAGCAGGCATGTGATGTAACTGCTACTTTGGGTGATATGTAGGTGGTCATGATTAGTGCATATTCTCCCTTGAACAAAAATATATTTTATTAAATCTCATATTTGTTTATTTTTTAGGGAAGTGGAGAAAGAAGGCTCAGCCCTGGTAGGTAGAAATGAATGTTCTGTTATAAGAAGCAATCTTTCGGAATCTGTCCCAGATGTGGTAACGATGAAGCTTCATCTTAGACTAATACTGTGCACCTTTATTGCTTGTGTGCAGTATGGACATCTGCCATGAAGAATGTTATGAAGTACAAATGTAAAGTGATATATTTACAAACAAACTACAAGACAGGGAGAAAGATACCACTGCATGGTCTTTACGTTGGTAGGTCCCTCAATTATATTAATGAGAATATTAATTACGACATTGCCACTTTGATAAACATCTTTGTCTGCGATTAAGGTGGATGACTTTCAAAGAAATTGCATTAAGTAAATCTGACTCATGGAGAGGGCTTTACAATTCACAAAAATAGGTACTCCGGGTAACTTTGTTTTACTCCTGAACAGTGTGTTCTCATGGGTAATTCTAAAGTCCCTATCCCTCTTTCTAGTCCCTGGACTCCAATCCCAAGTCTGTGCTCTGTCCTAGCCTCTTTCTTGCTTTAGTACTTAGTTCCTTATATTGGTTTCTCTTCCACCTCAATATCCAGTTCCAGCGCCAAACCCATAGAAGGTCTTGAATTGCCAGGAGATTATGCCTGAAAGTGGTTGTATTTTGATGTGCCATTCCGTATTCACTGCACATTTCAATGAAATGTTATATGAGCTTTTATTAAACCAAACACGAAAAACAGATTGTTCACTCTAACTCAACATACAAAAGAAAAGTTCAGTATTTCTAACTGGACAAGCAAAGAAAAAGTCAACACATGTTTCAACCTATGGCAGGTTTTCATCGGGGCTAAATTGAGATGACATCTGTAGATCGCTTCCTAATCTGCACCGAATACAAACTGAATAGCTTGCGCTTGAATTAACTTGATATTTAGGGCTTTCCTCGTGGGCGCCCACGAGGAAAGCCGTCGGAGGGAGCCTGAAAGAGATCCCTCCAATATAGACGCTATGGAACACTATTTGTACATAAGTGATACAAGTAGGTAATGTACCTGGAATGTTGTGACCCCAGTTAAGACCAAACCATTTTCACTCAGAATCTCAGGCGTAGAAGCGAGTCTCAGGAACACAGGCTATGTTATATTTATTTTCCTTTGGGGTGGAATGTTCTAAATATCAAGTTACTTCAAGTGCAAGCTATTCAGCTTGTATTTGTTGCAGATTAGATCTACAGATACGGTCTCAATTTAGCCCTGATAACCTGTGATAGGTTGAAAGGCATGTTGGCTTTTTCTTTGCTTGTTAGTTATAAATGACAGAACTTTTTCTTTTGTATGTTGGTTAGTAAACAATCTTTTATTCGTCTTTGGTTTAATGAAACCTCGTAAAACATTTCTTTGAAATTTGAATTGAATACAATATTTGAGGCATACACTGCTGGCAATTGAAGACCTTAGTGATATTTTAGATATTTGCATGATCCTTGGTACTCTCTAGCTTGCCAACCACATTGCTTTCAAATTGTAGATTTACATATATCACTACTAGGTGGTGTAGCTCAGACCTTAGTGTAACCTCATTCTAGACTACATTATCCTTATAACAAGCAGTGCTGAGCTCCTACAGCGACTTACACGCTCCATACTTGTACAATGATGGCACTATTTAGAACCATCGCATTGCACATATCAGTTCCCTCATAGGGGACGGCGAATCACTGCATTCCCTCTCCCAATCACAACAGTGCCCAAGACAGCCTAGGCAAAGCTTGGTAGAGCTTAGAAGTTGTGCATTTCCCTTAGGCCAAGTAGGTAAACATAGTAACTAGACCCACAGGTCTAGCAGAACATCCTAAATTCTTAAATCATCCCATTGTTTACCATGCAGCTTCTCCAACACAGGCCATTCAGTGGTGGGTGGTCTAAAACCCCAATTTCCAAATCATTCCAGTTTTTCAGTCAGACTTCCCCAAACCATAACCATAGAGGTCAAAGGGTTGTAAAAAGCACTTTGTTAATTAAGTTATGTAATTTGATATTTGTATAGCACCCAAATGTTATGGCTTTGAAGTGGGGAGGGCTGGAGAGGCCCGCCTGATAACTGCAGTCTGTGAAAGCAATATGGACACAGGACCAAAACAAACTGCTGAGTCGCCCTGTGTCCATAGGAGTCGGCCTGGCCCTGTGTCCATATGAGTCGCCCCGGCACTGTGTCCATATGAGTAGCCCTGTGTCCATATGAGTTAGTCCATATGAGGCGCCCTGGCCCTGTGTCCATATGCGTCTGTCCATATGAGTCGCCCTGTGTCCATATGTGTCACCCTGTGTCCATATGAGTCGCCCTGTGTCCATATGAGTTAGTACATATGAGTCGCCCTGGCCCTGTGTCCATATGTGTCTCCATATGAGTCACCCTGTTTCCATATGAGTCGCCCTGTGTCCATATGAGTCACCCTGTGTCCATATGAGTCACCCTGGCCCTGCGTCCATATTGCTTTCACAGACTGCGGTTATCAGACAGGACACCCCCCGCCTCGACGCCATAACATTTGGGTGCTATACAAATATGAAATTTCATAACTGAACGTAAAGTGCTTTTTACAACCCTTTGAATTGGATCCCTGTTCCCGCAGTGGTGCATAAATGCACATTTCACTAATCTTTAAGCTTTTTTTTTGCCTGTTAACATCAAACGGAATCTAATTCTAAAGTGATACCTCTATTCATTTTCGACAACTCCTCAATGCGCCCAATGAAAATGAAGCCTCACCATATGTCAGTTCCCAGGATCCTCTGTTTGGAATTATACAGACACGCCCTGTATGGGCTCGCAGTATTCAGTATTGCTTCAGTGTTTCTCTTTAGACTGACAAATTGTGAAAAGAATGTGATGGTGTCTGCTAACAGACAGTTATGCCATGCAAGAATAGCAGGCATGTGATGTAACTGCTACTTCGGGTGATATGTAGGTGGTCATGATTAGTGCATATTCTCACTTGAACAAACCTATATTTTATTAAATCTCATGTTTGTTTATTTTTTAGGGAAGTGGAGGAAGAAGGCTCAGCCCTTTTAGGTAGAAATTAATGTTTTGTTCTAAGAAGCAATCTTTGGGAATCTGCGCCAGATGTGGCAACGATGAAGCTTCATCTTAGACTAACACTGTGCACCTTTATTGCTTGTGTGCAGTATGGACATCTGCCATGAAGAATGTTATGAAGTACAAATATAAAGCAATATATTTACAAACAAACTGCAAGACATGGAGAAAGATACCACTGCATAGTCATTACATTGGCAGGTCCCTCAATGATATTAATGAGAATATTAATTACGACATTGCCACTTTGATAAACATCTTTGTCTGCGATTAAGGTGGATGACTTTCAAAGAAATTGCTTTAAGTAAATCTGACTCATGGACAGGGCTTTGCAATTCACAAATATAGGTACTCGGGGTAACTTTGTTTTACTCCTGAACAGTATTTTCTCATGGGTAATTCTAAAGTCCCTATCCCTCTTTCTAGTCCCTGGACTCTTAATACCAAGTATGTGCTCTGTCCTAGCCTCTTTCTTGCTTTAGTCCTTAGTTCCTCATATTGGTTTCTCTTCCACCTCAATATCCAGTTCCAGCGCCAAACCCATAGAAGGTCTTGAATTGCCAGGAGGATATGCCTAAAAGTGGTTATATTTTGATGTCCCATTCCGTATTCACTGCACATTTCAATGAAATGTTTTATGAGCTTTTATTAAACCAAACACGAAAAACAGATTGTTCACTCTAACTCAACATACAAAAGAAAAGTTCAGTATTTCTAACTGGACAAGCAAAGAAAAAGTCAACACATGTTTCAACCTATTGCAGGTTTTCATCGGGGCTAAATTGAGATCACATCTGTAGATCGCTTCCTAATCTGCATCGAATACAAGCTGAATAGTTTGCGCTTGAATTAACTTGATATTTAGGGCTTTCCTCGTGGGCGCCCACGAGGAAAGCCGTCGGAGGGAGCCTGAAAGTGATCCCTCCAATATAGATGCTTGGAACACTATTTGTACATAAGTGATTCAAGTAGGTAATGTACCTGGAATGTTGTGACCCCAGTTAAGACCAAACCATTTTCACTCAGAATCTCAGGCGTAGAAGCGAGTCTCAGGAACACAGGCTATGTTATATTTATTTTCCTTTGGGGTGGAATGTTCTAAATATCAAGTTACTTCAGGTGCAAGCTATTCAGCTTGTATATGTTGCAGATTAGACCTACAGATACGGTCTCAATTTAGCCCTGATAACCTGTGATAGGTTGAAACGCATGTTGGCTTTTTCTTTGCTTGTTAGTTATAAATGACAGAACTTTTTCTTTTGTATGTTGGTTAGTAAACAATCTGTTATTCGTCTTTGGTTTAATGAAACCTCGTAAAACATTTCATTGAAATTTGAAGTGAATACAAAATTTGAGGCATACACTGCTGGCAATTGAAGACCTTAGTGATATTTTAGATATTTGTATGATCCTTGGTACTCTCTAGCTTGCCAATCACGTTGCTTTCAAATTGTAGATTTACATATATCACTACTAGGTGGTGTAGCTCAGACCTTAGTGTAACCTCATTCTAGACTACATTATCCTTATAACAAGCAGTGCTGAGCTCCTACAGGGACTTACACGCTCCATACTTGTGCAATGATGGCACTATTTAGAACCATTGCATTGCACATATCAGTTCCCTCATAGGGGACGGCGAATCACTGCATTCCCTCTCCCAATCACAACAGTGCCCAAGACAGCCTAGGCAAAGCTTGGTAGAGCTTAGAAATTGTGCATTTCCCTTAGGCCGAGTAGGTAAACATAGTTACTAGACCCGCAGGTCTAGCAGAACATCCTAAATTCTCAAATCATCCCATTGTTTACCATCCAGCTTCCCCAACATAGGCCATTCAGTGGAGGGCGGTCTAAAACCCCAATTACCAAAACATTCCAGTTTTTCTGTCAGACTTCCCCAAAGGCAAACCATAGAGGTCAAAGGGTTGTAAAAAGCAGTGTATGTTAATCAAGTTATGTAATTTGATATTTGTATAGCAGCGAAATGTTATGGCTTTGAAGTGGGGAGGGGTGGAGAGGCCTGCCTGATAACTGCAGTCTGTGAAAGCAATATGGACACAGGAAAATAAACTAATGAGTCTTCCTGTATCCTTAGTAGTCGGCCTGGCCCTGTGTCCATATGAGTCGCCCCGGCACTGTGTCTATATGAGTCGCCCTGTGTCCATATGAGTTAGTCCATATGAGGCGCCCTGGCCCTGTGTCCATATGCGTCTGTCCATATGAGTCGCCCTGTGTCCATATGTGTCGCCCTGTGTCCATATGTCCATATGGGTTGCCATGGCCCTGTGTCCATATGAGTCGCCCTGTGTCCATATGAGTTAGTACATATGAGTCACCCTGGCCCTGTGGCCATATGTGTCTGTCCATATGAGTCACCCTGTTTCCATATGAGTCGCCCTGTGTCCATATGAGTTAGTCCATATGAGTTGCCCCGGCCAAGTGTCCATATGTATCTGTCCATATGAGTCGCCTTGTGTCCATATGAGTCGCCCTGGCTCTGTGTCCACATTGCTTTCACAGACTGCGGTTGTCAGACAGGACCCCCCCTCTCGAAGCCATAACATTTGGGTGCTATACAAATATGAAATTACATAATTGAACGTAAAGTGCTTTTTACAACCCTTTGAATTTGATCCCTGTTCCCGCAGTAGTGCTTAAATGCACATTTCACTAATCTTTAAGGTGTTTTTTGCCTGTTAACATCAAACGGAATCTAATTCTAAAGTGATACCTCTATTCATTTTCGACAACTCCTCAATGCGCCCAATGAAAATGAAGCTTCACCATATGTGAGTTCCTAGGATCCTCTGTTTGGAATTATACAGACACGCACTGTATGGGCTCGCAGTATTCAGTATGGCTTCAGTGTTCCTCTTTAGACTGGCAAATTGTGAGGAGAATGTGATGGTGTCTGCTAACAGACAGTTATGCCATGCAAGAATAGCAGGCATGTGATGTAACTGCTACTTTGGGTGATATGTAGGTGGTCATGATTAGTGCATATTCTCCCTTGAACAAAAATATATTTTATTAAATCTCATATTTGTTTATTTTTTAGGGAAGTGGAGAAAGAAGGCTCAGCCCTGGTAGGTAGAAATGAATGTTCTGTTATAAGAAGCAATCTTTCGGAATCTGTCCCAGATGTGGTAACGATGAAGCTTCATCTTAGACTAATACTGTGCACCTTTATTGCTTGTGTGCAGTATGGACATCTGCCATGAAGAATGTTATGAAGTACAAATGTAAAGTGATATATTTACAAACAAACTACAAGACAGGGAGAAAGATACCACTGCATGGTCTTTACGTTGGTAGGTCCCTCAATTATATTAATGAGAATATTAATTACGACATTGCCACTTTGATAAACATCTTTGTCTGCGATTAAGGTGGATGACTTTCAAAGAAATTGCATTAAGTAAATCTGACTCATGGAGAGGGCTTTACAATTCACAAAAATAGGTACTCCGGGTAACTTTGTTTTACTCCTGAACAGTGTGTTCTCATGGGTAATTCTAAAGTCCCTATCCCTCTTTCTAGTCCCTGGACTCCAATCCCAAGTCTGTGCTCTGTCCTAGCCTCTTTCTTGCTTTAGTACTTAGTTCCTTATATTGGTTTCTCTTCCACCTCAATATCCAGTTCCAGCGCCAAACCCATAGAAGGTCTTGAATTGCCAGGAGATTATGCCTGAAAGTGGTTGTATTTTGATGTGCCATTCCGTATTCACTGCACATTTCAATGAAATGTTATATGAGCTTTTATTAAACCAAACACGAAAAACAGATTGTTCACTCTAACTCAACATACAAAAGAAAAGTTCAGTATTTCTAACTGGACAAGCAAAGAAAAAGTCAACACATGTTTCAACCTATGGCAGGTTTTCATCGGGGCTAAATTGAGATGACATCTGTAGATCGCTTCCTAATCTGCACCGAATACAAACTGAATAGCTTGCGCTTGAATTAACTTGATATTTAGGGCTTTCCTCGTGGGCGCCCACGAGGAAAGCCGTCGGAGGGAGCCTGAAAGAGATCCCTCCAATATAGACGCTATGGAACACTATTTGTACATAAGTGATACAAGTAGGTAATGTACCTGGAATGTTGTGACCCCAGTTAAGACCAAACCATTTTCACTCAGAATCTCAGGCGTAGAAGCGAGTCTCAGGAACACAGGCTATGTTATATTTATTTTCCTTTGGGGTGGAATGTTCTAAATATCAAGTTACTTCAAGTGCAAGCTATTCAGCTTGTATTTGTTGCAGATTAGATCTACAGATACGGTCTCAATTTAGCCCTGATAACCTGTGATAGGTTGAAAGGCATGTTGGCTTTTTCTTTGCTTGTTAGTTATAAATGACAGAACTTTTTCTTTTGTATGTTGGTTAGTAAACAATCTTTTATTCGTCTTTGGTTTAATGAAACCTCGTAAAACATTTCTTTGAAATTTGAATTGAATACAATATTTGAGGCATACACTGCTGGCAATTGAAGACCTTAGTGATATTTTAGATATTTGCATGATCCTTGGTACTCTCTAGCTTGCCAACCACATTGCTTTCAAATTGTAGATTTACATATATCACTACTAGGTGGTGTAGCTCAGACCTTAGTGTAACCTCATTCTAGAGTACATTATCCTTATAACAAGCAGTGCTGAGCTCCTACAGCGACTTACACGCTCCATACTTGTACAATGATGGCACTATTTAGAACCATCGCATTGCACATATCAGTTCCCTCATAGGGGACGGCGAATCACTGCATTCCCTCTCCCAATCACAACAGTGCCCAAGACAGCCTAGGCAAAGCTTGGTAGAGCTTAGAAGTTGTGCATTTCCCTTAGGCCAAGTAGGTAAACATAGTAACTAGACCCACAGGTCTAGCAGAACATCCTAAATTCTTAAATCATCCCATTGTTTACCATGCAGCTTCTCCAACACAGGCCATTCAGTGGTGGGTGGTCTAAAACCCCAATTTCCAAATCATTCCAGTTTTTCAGTCAGACTTCCCCAAACCCAAACCATAGAGGTCAAAGGGTTGTAAAAAGCACTTTGTTAATTAAGTTATGTAATTTGATATTTGTATAGCACCCAAATGTTATGGCTTTGAAGTGGGGAGGGGTGGAGAGGCCCGCCTGATAACTGCAGTCTGTGAAAGCAATATGGACACAGGACCAAAACAAACTGCTGAGTCGCCCTGTGTCCATAGGAGTCGGCCTGGCCCTGTGTCCATATGAGTCGCCCCGGCACTGTGTCCATATGAGTAGCCCTGTGTCCATATGAGTTAGTCCATATGAGGCGCCCTGGCCCTGTGTCCATATGCGTCTGTCCATATGAGTCGCCCTGTGTCCATATGTGTCACCCTGTGTCCATATGAGTCGCCCTGTGTCCATATGAGTTAGTACATATGAGTCGCCCTGGCCCTGTGTCCATATGTGTCTCCATATGAGTCACCCTGTTTCCATATGAGTCACCCTGTGTCCATATGAGTTAGTCCATATGAGTTGCCCTGGCCAAGTGTCCATATGTATCTGTCCATATGAGTCGCCCTGTGTCCATATGAGTCACCCTGGCCCTGCGTCCATATTGCTTTCACAGACTGCGGTTATCAGACAGGACACCCCCCGCCTCGACGCCATAACATTTGGGTGCTATACAAATATGAAATTTCATAACTGAACGTAAAGTGCTTTTTACAACCCTTTGAATTTGATCCCTGTTCCCGCAGTGGTGCATAAATGCACATTTCACTAATCTTTAAGCTTTTTTTTTGCCTGTTAACATCAAACGGAATCTAATTCTAAAGTGATACCTCTATTCATTTTCGACAACTCCTCAATGCGCCCAATGAAAATGAAGCCTCACCATATGTCAGTTCCCAGGATCCTCTGTTTGGAATTATACAGACACGCACTGTATGGGCTCGCAGTATTCAGTATTGCTTCAGTGTTTCTCTTTAGACTGACAAATTGTGAAAAGAATGTGATGGTGTCTGCTAACAGACAGTTATGCCATGCAAGAATAGCAGGCATGTGATGTAACTGCTACTTCGGGTGATATGTAGGTGGTCATGATTAGTGCATATTCTCCCTTGAACAAACCTATATTTTATTAAATCTCATGTTTGTTTATTTTTTAGGGAAGTGGAGGAAGAAGGCTCAGCCCTTTTAGGTAGAAATTAATGTTTTGTTATAAGAAGCAATCTTTGGGAATCTGCGCCAGATGTGGCAACGATGAAGCTTCATCTTAGACTAACACTGTGCACCTTTATTGCTTGTGTGCAGTATGGACATCTGCCATGAAGAATGTTATGAAGTACAAATATAAAGCAATATATTTACAAACAAACTGCAAGACATGGAGAAAGATACCACTGCATAGTCATTACATTGGCAGGTCCATCAATGATATTAATGAGAATATTAATTACGACATTGCCACTTTGATAAACATCTTTGTCTGCGATTAAGGTGGATGACTTTCAAAGAAATTGCTTTAAGTAAATCTGACTCATGGACAGGGCTTTGCAATTCACAAATATAGGTACTCGGGGTAACTTTGTTTTACTCCTGAACAGTATTTTCTCATGGGTAATTTTAAAGTCCCTATCCCTCTTTCTAGTCCCTGGACTCTAATACCAAGTATGTGCTCTGTCCTAGCCTCTTTCTTGCTTTAGTCCTTAGTTCCTCATATTGGTTTCTCTTCCACCTCAATATCCAGTTCCAGCGCCAAACCCATAGAAGGTCTTGAATTGCCAGGAGGATATGCCTAAAAGTGGTTGTATTTTGATGTCCCATTCCGTATTCACTGCACATTTCAATGAAATGTTTTATGAGCTTTTATTAAACCAAACACGAAAAACAGATTGTTCACTCTAACTCAACATACAAAAGAAAAGTTCAGTATTTCTAACTGGACAAGCAAAGAAAAAGTCAACACATGTTTCAACCTATCGCAGGTTTTCATCGGGGCTAAATTGAGATCACATCTGTAGATCGCTTCCTAATCTGCATCGAATACAAGCTGAATAGTTTGCGCTTGAATTAACTTGATATTTAGGGCTTTCCTCGTGGGCGCCCACGAGGAAAGCCGTCGGAGGGAGCCTGAAAGTGATCCCTCCAATATAGATGCTTGGAACACTATTTGTACATAAGTGATTCAAGTAGGTAATGTACCTGGAATGTTGTGACCCCAGTTAAGACCAAACCATTTTCACTCAGAATCTCAGGCGTAGAAGCGAGTCTCAGGAACACAGGCTATGTTATATTTATTTTCCTTTGGGGTGGAATGTTCTAAATATCAAGTTACTTCAGGTGCAAGCTATTCAGCTTGTATATGTTGCAGATTAGACCTACAGATACGGTCTCAATTTAGCCCTGATAACCTGTGATAGGTTGAAAGGCATGTTGGCTTTTTCTTTGCTTGTTAGTTATAAATGACAGAACTTTTTCTTTTGTATGTTGGTTAGTAAACAATCTGTTATTCGTCTTTGGTTTAATGAAACCTCGTAAAACATTTAAATGAAATTTGAAGTGAATACAAAATTTGAGGCATACACTGCTGGCAATTGAAGACCTTAGTGATATTTTAGATATTTGTATGATCCTTGGTACTCTCTAGCTTGCCAATCACGTTGCTTTCAAATTGTAGATTTACATATATCACTACTAGGTGGTGTAGCTCAGACCTTAGTGTAACCTCATTCTAGACTACATTATCCTTATAACAAGCAGTGCTGAGCTCCTACAGCGACTTACACGCTCCATACTTGTGCAATGATGGCACTATTTAGAACCATCGCATTGCACATATCAGTTCCCTCATAGGGGACGGCGAATCACTGCATTCCCTCTCCCAATCACAACAGTGCCCAAGACAGCCTAGGCAAAGCTTGGTAGAGCTTAGAAGTTGTGCATTTCCCTTAGGCCAAGTAGGTAAACATAGTAACTAGACCCACAGGTCTAGCAGAACATCCTAAATTCTTAAATCATCCCATTGTTTACCATGCAGCTTCTCCAACACAGGCCATTCAGTGGTGGGTGGTCTAAAACCCCAATTTCCAAATCATTCCAGTTTTTCAGTCACACTTCCCCAAACCCAAACCATAGAGGTCAAAGGGTTGTAAAAAGCACTTTGTTAATTAAGTTATGTAATTTGATATTTGTATAGCACCCAAATGTTATGGCTTTGAAGTGGGGAGGGGTGGAGAGGCCCGCCTGATAACTGCAGTCTGTGAAAGCAATATGGACACAGGACCAAAACAAACTGCTGAGTCGCCCTGTGTCCATAGGAGTCGGCCTGGCCCTGTGTCCATATGAGTCGCCCGGCACTGTGTCCATATGAGTAGCCCTGTGTCCATATGAGTTAATCCATATGAGGCGCCCTGGCCCTGTGTCCATATGCGTCTGTCCATATGAGTCGCCCTGTGTCCATATGTGTCACCCTGTGTCCATATGAGTCGCCCTGTGTCCATATGAGTTAGTACATATGAGTCGCCCTGGCCCTGTGTCCATATGTGTCTCCATATGAGTCACCCTGTTTCCATATGAGTCGCCCTGGCCCTGTGTCCATATGAGTCACCCTGTGTCCATATGAGTTAGTCCATATGAGTTGCCCTGGCCAAGTGTCCATATGTATCTGTCCATATGAGTCGCCCTGTGTCCATATGAGTCACCCTGGCCCTGCGTCCATATTGCTTTCACAGACTGCGGTTATCAGACAGGACACCCCCGCCTCGACGCCATAACATTTGGGTGCTATACAAATATGAAATTTCATAACTGAACGTAAAGTGCTTTTTACAACCCTTTGAATTTGATCCCTGTTCCCGCAGTGGTGCATAAATGCACATTTCACTAATCTTTAAGCTTTTTTTTTGCCTGTTAACATCAAACGGAATCTAATTCTAAAGTGATACCTCTATTCATTTTCGACAACTCCTCAATGCGCCCAATGAAAATGAAGCCTCACCATATGTCAGTTCCCAGGATCCTCTGTTTGGAATTATACAGACACGCACTGTATGGGCTCGCAGTATTCAGTATTGCTTCAGTGTTTCTCTTTAGACTGACAAATTGTGAAAAGAATGTGATGGTGTCTGCTAACAGACAGTTATGCCATGCAAGAATAGCAGGCATGTGATGTAACTGCTACTTCGGGTGATATGTAGGTGGTCATGATTAGTGCATATTCTCCCTTGAACAAACCTATATTTTGTTAAATCTCATGTTTGTTTATTTTTTAGGGAAGTGGAGGAAGAAGGCTCAGCCCTTTTAGGTAGAAATTAATGTTTTGTTCTTAGAAGCAATCTTTGGGAATCTGCGCCAGATGTGGCAACGATGAAGCTTCATCTTAGACTAACACTGTGCACCTTTATTGCTTGTGTGCAGTATGGACATCTGCCATGAAGAATGTTATGAAGTACAAATATAAAGCAATATATTTACAAACAAACTGCAAGACATGGAGAAAGATACCACTGCATAGTCATTACATTGGCAGGTCCCTCAATGATATTAATGAGAATATTAATTACGACATTGCCACTTTGATAAACATCTTTGTCTGCGATTAAGGTGGATGACTTTCAAAGAAATTGCTTTAAGTAAATCTGACTCATGGACAGGGCTTTGCAATTCACAAATATAGGTACTCGGGGTAACTTTGTTTTACTCCTGAACAGTATTTTCTCATGGGTAATTCTAAAGTCCCTATCCCTCTTTCTAGTCCCTGGACTCTAATACCAAGTATGTGCTCTGTCCTAGCCTCTTTCTTGCTTTAGTCCTTAGTTCCTCATATTGGTTTCTCTTCCACCTCAATATCCAGTTCCAGCGCCAAACCCATAGAAGGTCTTGAATTGCCAGGAGGATATGCCTAAAAGTGGTTGTATTTTGATGTCCCATTCCGTATTCACTGCACATTTCAATGAAATGTTTTATGAGCTTTTATTAAACCAAACACGAAAAACAGATTGTTCACTCTAACTCAACATACAAAAGAAAAGTTCAGTATTTCTAACTGGACAAGCAAAGAAAAAGTCAACACATGTTTCAACCTATTGCAGGTTTTCATCGGGGCTAAATTGAGATCACATCTGTAGATCGCTTCCTAATCTGCATCGAATACAAGCTGAATAGTTTGCGCTTGAATTAACTTGATATTTAGGGCTTTCCTCGTGGGCGCCCACGAGGAAAGCCGTCGGAGGGAGCCTGAAAGTGATCCCTCCAATATAGATGCTTGGAACACTATTTGTACATAAGTGATTCAAGTAGGTAATGTACCTGGAATGTTGTGACCCCAGTTAAGACCAAACCATTTTCACTCAGAATCTCAGGCGTAGAAGCGAGTCTCAGGAACACAGGCTATGTTATATTTATTTTCCTTTGGGGTGGAATGTTCTAAATATCAAGTTACTTCAGGTGCAAGCTATTCAGCTTGTATATGTTGCAGATTAGACCTACAGATACGGTCTCAATTTAGCCCTGATAACCTGTGATAGGTTGAAAGGCATGTTGGCTTTTTCTTTGCTTGTTAGTTATAAATGACAGAACTTTTTCTTTTGTATGTTGGTTAGTAAACAATCTGTTATTCGTCTTTGGTTTAATGAAACCTCGTAAAACATTTCATTGAAATTTGAAGTGAATACAAAATTTGAGGCATACACTGCTGGCAATTGAAGACCTTAGTGATATTTTAGATATTTGTATGATCCTTGGTACTCTCTAGCTTGCCAACCACGTTGCTTTCAAATTGTAGATTTACATATATCACTACTAGGTGGTGTAGCTCAGACCTTAGTGTAACCTCATTCTAGAGTACATTATCCTCATAACAAGCAGTGCTGAGCTCCTACAACGACTTACACGCTCCATACTTGTGCAATGATGGCACTATTTAGAACCATCGCATTGCACATATCAGTTCCCTCATAGGGGACGGCGAATCACTGCATTCCCTCTCCCAATCACAACAGTGCCCAAGACAGCCTAGGCAAAGCTTGGTAGAGCTTAGAAGTTGTGCATTTCCCTTAGGCCGAGTAGGTAAACATAGTAACTAGACCCGCAGGTCTAGCAGAACATCCTAAATTCTTAAATCATCCCATTGTTTACCATGCAGCTTCTCCAACACAGGCCATTCAGTGGTGGGTGGTCTAAAACCCCAATTTCCAAATCATTCCAGTTTTTCAGTCAGACTTCCCCAAACCCAAACCATAGAGGTCAAAGGGTTGTAAAAAGCACTTTGTTAATTAAGTTATGTAATTTGATATTTGTATAGCACCCAAATGTTATGGCTTTGAAGTGGGGAGGGGTGGAGAGGCCCGCCTGATAACTGCAGTCTGTGAAAGCAATATGGACACAGGACCAAAACAAACTGCTGAGTCGCCCTGTGTCCATAGGAGTCGGCCTGGCCCTGTGTCCATATGAGTCGCCCCGGCACTGTGTCCATATGAGTAGCCCTGTGTCCATATGAGTTAGTCCATATGAGACGCCCTGGCCCTGTGTCCATATGCGTCTGTCCATATGAGTCGCCCTGTGTCCATATGTGTCACCCTGTGTCCATATGAGTCGCCCTGTGTCCATATGAGTTAGTACATATGAGTCGCCCTGGCCCTGTGTCCATATGTGTCTCCATATGAGTCACCCTGTTTCCATATGAGTCGCCCTGGCCCTGTGTCCATATGAGTCACCCTGTGTCCATATGAGTTAGTCCATATGAGTTGCCCTGGCCAAGTGTCCATATGTATCTGTCCATATGAGTCGCCCTGTGTCCATATGAGTCACCCTGGCCCTGCGTCCATATTGCTTTCACAGACTGCGGTTATCAGACAGGACACCCCCCGCCTCGACGCCATAACATTTGGGTGCTATACAAATATGAAATTTCATAACTGAACGTAAAGTGCTTTTTACAACCCTTTGAATTTGATCCCTGTTCCCGCAGTGGTGCATAAATGCACATTTCACTAATCTTTAAGCTTTTTTTTTGCCTGTTAACATCAAACGGAATCTAATTCTAAAGTGATACCTCTATTCATTTTCGACAACTCCTCAATGCGCCCAATGAAAATGAAGCCTCACCATATGTCAGTTCCCAGGATCCTCTGTTTGGAATTATACAGACACGCACTGTATGGGCTCGCAGTATTCAGTATTGCTTCAGTGTTTCTCTTTAGACTGACAAATTGTGAAAAGAATGTGATGGTGTCTGCTAACAGACAGTTATGCCATGCAAGAATAGCAGGCATGTGATGTAACTGCTACTTCGGGTGATATGTAGGTGGTCATGATTAGTGCATATTCTCCCTTGAACAAACCTATATTTTATTAAATCTCATGTTTATTTTTTAGGGAAGTGGAGGAAGAAGGCTCAGCCCTTTTAGGTAGAAATTAATGTTTTGTTCTAAGAAGCAATCTTTGGGAATCTGCGCCAGATGTGGCAACGATGAAGCTTCATCTTAGACTAACACTGTGCACCTTTATTGCTTGTGTGCAGTATGGACATCTGCCATGAAGAATGTTATGAAGTACAAATATAAAGCAATATATTTACAAACAAACTGCAAGACATGGAGAAAGATACCACTGCATAGTCATTACATTGGCAGGTCCCTCAATGATATTAATGAGAATATTAATTACGACATTGCCACTTTGATAAACATCTTTGTCTGCGATTAAGGTGGATGACTTTCAAAGAAATTGCTTTAAGTAAATCTGACTCATGGACAGGGCTTTGCAATTCACAAATATAGGTACTCGGGGTAACTTTGTTTTACTCCTGAACAGTATTTTCTCATGGGTAATTCTAAAGTCCCTATCCCTCTTTCTAGTCCCTGGACTCTAATACCAAGTATGTGCTCTGTCCTAGCCTCTTTCTTGCTTTAGTCCTTAGTTCCTCATATTGGTTTCTCTTCCACCTCAATATCCAGTTCCAGCGCCAAACCCATAGAAGGTCTTGAATTGCCAGGAGGATATGCCTAAAAGTGGTTGTATTTTGATGTCCCATTCCGTATTCACTGCACATTTCAATGAAATGTTTTATGAGCTTTTATTAAACCAAACACGAAAAACAGATTGTTCACTCTAACTCAACATACAAAAGAAAAGTTCAGTATTTCTAACTGGACAAGCAAAGAAAAAGTCAACACATGTTTCAACCTATTGCAGGTTTTCATCGGGGCTAAATTGAGATCACATCTGTAGATCGCTTCCTAATCTGCATCGAATACAAGCTGAATAGTTTGCGCTTGAATTAACTTGATATTTAGGGCTTTCCTCGTGGGCGCCCACGAGGAAAGCCGTCGGAGGGAGCCTGAAAGTGATCCCTCCAATATAGATGCTTGGAACACTATTTGTACATAAGTGATTCAAGTAGGTAATGTACCTGGAATGTTGTGACCCCAGTTAAGACCAAACCATTTTCACTCAGAATCTCAGGCGTAGAAGCGAGTCTCAGGAACACAGGCTATGTTATATTTATTTTCCTTTGGGGTGGAATGTTCTAAATATCAAGTTACTTCAGGTGCAAGCTATTCAGCTTGTATATGTTGCAGATTAGACCTACAGATACGGTCTCAATTTAGCCCTGATAACCTGTGATAGGTTGAAAGGCATGTTGGCTTTTTCTTTGCTTGTTAGTTATAAATGACAGAACTTTTTCTTTTGTATGTTGGTTAGTAAACAATCTGTTATTCGTCTTTGGTTTAATGAAACCTCGTAAAACATTTCATTGAAATTTGAAGTGAATACAAAATTTGAGGCATACACTGCTGGCAATTGAAGACCTTAGTGATATTTTAGATATTTGTATGATCCTTGGTACTCTCTAGCTTGCCAATCACGTTGCTTTCAAATTGTAGATTTACATATATCACTACTAGGTGGTGTAGCTCAGACCTTAGTGTAACCTCATTCTAGACTACATTATCCTTATAACAAGCAGTGCTGAGCTCCTACAGCGACTTACACGCTCCATACTTGTGCAATGATGGCACTATTTAGAACCATCGCATTGCACATATCAGTTCCCTCATAGGGGACGGCGAATCACTGCATTCCCTCTCCCAATCACAACAGTGCCCAAGACAGCCTAGGCAAAGCTTGGTAGAGCTTAGAAATTGTGCATTTCCCTTAGGCCGAGTAGGTAAACATAGTTACTAGACCCGCAGGTCTAGCAGAACATCCTAAATTCTCAAATCATCCCATTGTTTACCATCCAGCTTCCCCAACATAGGCCATTCAGTGGAGGGCGGTCTAAAACCCCAATTACCAAAACATTCCAGTTTTTCTGTCAGACTTCCCCAAAGGCAAACCATAGAGGTCAAAGGGTTGTAAAAAGCAGTGTATGTTAATCAAGTTATGTAATTTGATATTTGTATAGCAGCGAAATGTTATGGCTTTGAAGTGGGGAGGGGTGGAGAGGCCTGCCTGATAACTGCAGTCTGTGAAAGCAATATGGACACAGGAAAATAAACTAATGAGTCTTCCTGTATCCTTAGTAGTCGGCCTGGCCCTGTGTCCATATGAGTCGCCCCGGCATTGTGTCTATATGAGTCGCCCTGTGTCCATATGAGTTAGTCCATATGAGGCGCCCTGGCCCTGTGTCCATATGCGTCTGTCCATATGAGTCGCCCTGTGTCCATATGTGTCGCCCTGTGTCCATATGTCCATATGGGTTGCCATGGCCCTGTGTCCATATGAGTCGCCCTGTGTCCATATGAGTTAGTACATATGAGTCACCCTGGCCCTGTGGCCATATGTGTCTGTCCATATGAGTCACCCTGTTTCCATATGAGTCGCCCTGTGTCCATATGAGTTAGTCCATATGAGTTGCCCCGGCCAAGTGTCCATATGTATCTGTCCATATGAGTCGCCTTGTGTCCATATGAGTCGCCCTGGCTCTGTGTCCACATTGCTTTCACAGACTGCGGTTGTCAGACAGGACCCCCCCTCTCGAAGCCATAACATTTGGGTGCTATACAAATATGAAATTACATAATTGAACGTAAAGTGCTTTTTACAACCCTTTGAATTTGATCCCTGTTCCCGCAGTAGTGCTTAAATGCACATTTCACTAATCTTTAAGGTGTTTTTTGCCTGTTAACATCAAACGGAATCTAATTCTAAAGTGATACCTCTATTCATTTTCGACAACTCCTCAATGCGCCCAATGAAAATGAAGCTTCACCATATGTGAGTTCCTAGGATCCTCTGTTTGGAATTATACAGACACGCACTGTATGGGCTCGCAGTATTCAGTATGGCTTCAGTGTTCCTCTTTAGACTGGCAAATTGTGAGGAGAATGTGATGGTGTCTGCTAACAGACAGTTATGCCATGCAAGAATAGCAGGCATGTGATGTAACTGCTACTTTGGGTGATATGTAGGTGGTCATGATTAGTGCATATTCTCCCTTGAACAAAAATATATTTTATTAAATCTCATATTTGTTTATTTTTTAGGGAAGTGGAGAAAGAAGGCTCAGCCCTGGTAGGTAGAAATGAATGTTCTGTTATAAGAAGCAATCTTTCGGAATCTGTCCCAGATGTGGTAACGATGAAGCTTCATCTTAGACTAATACTGTGCACCTTTATTGCTTGTGTGCAGTATGGACATCTGCCATGAAGAATGTTATGAAGTACAAATGTAAAGTGATATATTTACAAACAAACTACAAGACAGGGAGAAAGATACCACTGCATGGTCTTTACGTTGGTAGGTCCCTCAATTATATTAATGAGAATATTAATTACGACATTGCCACTTTGATAAACATCTTTGTCTGCGATTAAGGTGGATGACTTTCAAAGAAATTGCATTAAGTAAATCTGACTCATGGAGAGGGCTTTACAATTCACAAAAATAGGTACTCCGGGTAACTTTGTTTTACTCCTGAACAGTGTGTTCTCATGGGTAATTCTAAAGTCCCTATCCCTCTTTCTAGTCCCTGGACTCCAATCCCAAGTCTGTGCTCTGTCCTAGCCTCTTTCTTGCTTTAGTACTTAGTTCCTTATATTGGTTTCTCTTCCACCTCAATATCCAGTTCCAGCGCCAAACCCATAGAAGGTCTTGAATTGCCAGGAGATTATGCCTGAAAGTGGTTGTATTTTGATGTGCCATTCCGTATTCACTGCACATTTCAATGAAATGTTATATGAGCTTTTATTAAACCAAACACGAAAAACAGATTGTTCACTCTAACTCAACATACAAAAGAAAAGTTCAGTATTTCTAACTGGACAAGCAAAGAAAAAGTCAACACATGTTTCAACCTATGGCAGGTTTTCATCGGGGCTAAATTGAGATGACATCTGTAGATCGCTTCCTAATCTGCACCGAATACAAACTGAATAGCTTGCGCTTGAATTAACTTGATATTTAGGGCTTTCCTCGTGGGCGCCCACGAGGAAAGCCGTCGGAGGGAGCCTGAAAGAGATCCCTCCAATATAGACGCTATGGAACACTATTTGTACATAAGTGATACAAGTAGGTAATGTACCTGGAATGTTGTGACCCCAGTTAAGACCAAACCATTTTCACTCAGAATCTCAGGCGTAGAAGCGAGTCTCAGGAACACAGGCTATGTTATATTTATTTTCCTTTGGGGTGGAATGTTCTAAATATCAAGTTACTTCAAGTGCAAGCTATTCAGCTTGTATTTGTTGCAGATTAGATCTACAGATACGGTCTCAATTTAGCCCTGATAACCTGTGATAGGTTGAAAGGCATGTTGGCTTTTTCTTTGCTTGTTAGTTATAAATGACAGAACTTTTTCTTTTGTATGTTGGTTAGTAAACAATCTTTTATTCGTCTTTGGTTTAATGAAACCTCGTAAAACATTTCTTTGAAATTTGAATTGAATACAATATTTGAGGCATACACTGCTGGCAATTGAAGACCTTAGTGATATTTTAGATATTTGCATGATCCTTGGTACTCTCTAGCTTGCCAACCACATTGCTTTCAAATTGTAGATTTACATATATCACTACTAGGTGGTGTAGCTCAGACCTTAGTGTAACCTCATTCTAGAGTACATTATCCTTATAACAAGCAGTGCTGAGCTCCTACAGCGACTTACACGCTCCATACTTGTACAATGATGGCACTATTTAGAACCATCGCATTGCACATATCAGTTCCCTCATAGGGGACGGCGAATCACTGCATTCCCTCTCCCAATCACAACAGTGCCCAAGACAGCCTAGGCAAAGCTTGGTAGAGCTTAGAAGTTGTGCATTTCCCTTAGGCCAAGTAGGTAAACATAGTAAATAGACCCACAGGTCTAGCAGAACATCCTAAATTCTTAAATCATCCCATTGTTTACCATGCAGCTTCTCCAACACAGGCCATTCAGTGGTGGGTGGTCTAAAACCCCAATTTCCAAATCATTCCAGTTTTTCAGTCAGACTTCCCCAAACCCAAACCATAGAGGTCAAAGGGTTGTAAAAAGCACTTTGTTAATTAAGTTATGTAATTTGATATTTGTATAGCACCCAAATGTTATGGCTTTGAAGTGGGGAGGGGTGGAGAGGCCCGCCTGATAACTGCAGTCTGTGAAAGCAATATGGACACAGGACCAAAACAAACTGCTGAGTCGCCCTGTGTCCATAGGAGTCGGCCTGGCCCTGTGTCCATATGAGTCGCCCCGGCACTGTGTCCATATGAGTAGCCCTGTGTCCATATGAGTTAGTCCATATGAGGCGCCCTGGCCCTGTGTCCATATGCGTCTGTCCATATGAGTCGCCCTGTGTCCATATGTGTCACCCTGTGTCCATATGAGTCGCCCTGTGTCCATATGAGTTAGTACATATGAGTCGCCCTGGCCCTGTGTCCATATGTGTCTCCATATGAGTCACCCTGTTTCCATATGAGTCACCCTGTGTCCATATGAGTTAGTCCATATGAGTTGCCCTGGCCAAGTGTCCATATGTATCTGTCCATATGAGTCGCCCTGTGTCCATATGAGTCACCCTGGCCCTGCGTCCATATTGCTTTCACAGACTGCGGTTATCAGACAGGACACCCCCCGCCTCGACGCCATAACATTTGGGTGCTATACAAATATGAAATTTCATAACTGAACGTAAAGTGCTTTTTACAACCCTTTGAATTTGATCCCTGTTCCCGCAGTGGTGCATAAATGCACATTTCACTAATCTTTAAGCTTTTTTTTTGCCTGTTAACATCAAACGGAATCTAATTCTAAAGTGATACCTCTATTCATTTTCGACAACTCCTCAATGCGCCCAATGAAAATGAAGCCTCACCATATGTCAGTTCCCAGGATCCTCTGTTTGGAATTATACAGACACGCACTGTATGGGCTCGCAGTATTCAGTATTGCTTCAGTGTTTCTCTTTAGACTGACAAATTGTGAAAAGAATGTGATGGTGTCTGCTAACAGACAGTTATGCCATGCAAGAATAGCAGGCATGTGATGTAACTGCTACTTCGGGTGATATGTAGGTGGTCATGATTAGTGCATATTCTCCCTTGAACAAACCTATATTTTATTAAATCTCATGTTTGTTTATTTTTTAGAGAAGTGGAGGAAGAAGGCTCAGCCCTTTTAGGTAGAAATTAATGTTTTGTTATAAGAAGCAATCTTTGGGAATCTGCGCCAGATGTGGCAACGATGAAGCTTCATCTTAGACTAACACTGTGCACCTTTATTGCTTGTGTGCAGTATGGACATCTGCCATGAAGAATGTTATGAAGTACAAATATAAAGCAATATATTTACAAACAAACTGCAAGACATGGAGAAAGATACCACTGCATAGTCATTACATTGGCAGGTCCCTCAATGATATTAATGAGAATATTAATTACGACATTGCCACTTTGATAAACATCTTTGTCTGCGATTAAGGTGGATGACTTTCAAAGAAATTGCTTTAAGTAAATCTGACTCATGGACAGGGCTTTGCAATTCACAAATATAGGTACTCGGGGTAACTTTGTTTTACTCCTGAACAGTATTTTCTCATGGGTAATTCTAAAGTCCCTATCCCTCTTTCTAGTCCCTGGACTCTAATACCAAGTATGTGCTCTGTCCTAGCCTCTTTCTTGCTTTAGTCCTTAGTTCCTCATATTGGTTTCTCTTCCACCTCAATATCCAGTTCCAGCGCCAAACCCATAGAAGGTCTTGAATTGCCAGGAGGATATGCCTAAAAGTGGTTGTATTTTGATGTCCCATTCCGTATTCACTGCACATTTCAATGAAATGTTTTATGAGCTTTTATTAAACCAAACACGAAAAACAGATTGTTCACTCTAACTCAACATACAAAAGAAAAGTTCAGTATTTCTAACTGGACAAGCAAAGAAAAAGTCAACACATGTTTCAACCTATCGCAGGTTTTCATCGGGGCTAAATTGAGATCACATCTGTAGATCGCTTCCTAATCTGCATCGAATACAAGCTGAATAGTTTGCGCTTGAATTAACTTGATATTTAGGGCTTTCCTCGTGGGCGCCCACGAGGAAAGCCGTCGGAGGGAGCCTGAAAGTGATCCCTCCAATATAGATGCTTGGAACACTATTTGTACATAAGTGATTCAAGTAGGTAATGTACCTGGAATGTTGTGACCCCAGTTAAGACCAAACCATTTTCACTCAGAATCTCAGGCGTAGAAGCGAGTCTCAGGAACACAGGCTATGTTATATTTATTTTCCTTTGGGGTGGAATGTTCTAAATATCAAGTTACTTCAGGTGCAAGCTATTCAGCTTGTATATGTTGCAGATTAGACCTACAGATACGGTCTCAATTTAGCCCTGATAACCTGTGATAGGTTGAAAGGCATGTTGGCTTTTTCTTTGCTTGTTAGTTATAAATGACAGAACTTTTTCTTTTGTATGTTGGTTAGTAAACAATCTGTTATTCGTCTTTGGTTTAATGAAACCTCGTAAAACATTTAAATGAAATTTGAAGTGAATACAAAATTTGAGGCATACACTGCTGGCAATTGAAGACCTTAGTGATATTTTAGATATTTGTATGATCCTTGGTACTCTCTAGCTTGCCAATCACGTTGCTTTCAAATTGTAGATTTACATATATCACTACTAGGTGGTGTAGCTCAGACCTTAGTGTAACCTCATTCTAGACTACATTATCCTTATAACAAGCAGTGCTGAGCTCCTACAGCGACTTACACGCTCCATACTTGTGCAATGATGGCACTATTTAGAACCATCGCATTGCACATATCAGTTCCCTCATAGGGGACGGCGAATCACTGCATTCCCTCTCCCAATCACAACAGTGCCCAAGACAGCCTAGGCAAAGCTTGGTAGAGCTTAGAAGTTGTGCATTTCCCTTAGGCCAAGTAGGTAAACATAGTAACTAGACCCACAGGTCTAGCAGAACATCCTAAATTCTTAAATCATCCCATTGTTTACCATGCAGCTTCTCCAACACAGGCCATTCAGTGGTGGGTGGTCTAAAACCCCAATTTCCAAATCATTCCAGTTTTTCAGTCACACTTCCCCAAACCCAAACCATAGAGGTCAAAGGGTTGTAAAAAGCACTTTGTTAATTAAGTTATGTAATTTGATATTTGTATAGCACCCAAATGTTATGGCTTTGAAGTGGGGAGGGGTGGAGAGGCCCGCCTGATAACTGCAGTCTGTGAAAGCAATATGGACACAGGACCAAAACAAACTGCTGAGTCGCCCTGTGTCCATAGGAGTCGGCCTGGCCCTGTGTCCATATGAGTCGCCCGGCACTGTGTCCATATGAGTAGCCCTGTGTCCATATGAGTTAATCCATATGAGGCGCCCTGGCCCTGTGTCCATATGCGTCTGTCCATATGAGTCGCCCTGTGTCCATATGTGTCACCCTGTGTCCATATGAGTCGCCCTGTGTCCATATGAGTTAGTACATATGAGTCGCCCTGGCCCTGTGTCCATATGTGTCTCCATATGAGTCACCCTGTTTCCATATGAGTCGCCCTGGCCCTGTGTCCATATGAGTCACCCTGTGTCCATATGAGTTAGTCCATATGAGTTGCCCTGGCCAAGTGTCCATATGTATCTGTCCATATGAGTCGCCCTGTGTCCATATGAGTCACCCTGGCCCTGCGTCCATATTGCTTTCACAGACTGCGGTTATCAGACAGGACACCCCCGCCTCGACGCCATAACATTTGGGTGCTATACAAATATGAAATTTCATAACTGAACGTAAAGTGCTTTTTACAACCCTTTGAATTTGATCCCTGTTCCCGCAGTGGTGCATAAATGCACATTTCACTAATCTTTAAGCTTTTTTTTTGCCTGTTAACATCAAACGGAATCTAATTCTAAAGTGATACCTCTATTCATTTTCGACAACTCCTCAATGCGCCCAATGAAAATGAAGCCTCACCATATGTCAGTTCCCAGGATCCTCTGTTTGGAATTATACAGACACGCACTGTATGGGCTCGCAGTATTCAGTATTGCTTCAGTGTTTCTCTTTAGACTGACAAATTGTGAAAAGAATGTGATGGTGTCTGCTAACAGACAGTTATGCCATGCAAGAATAGCAGGCATGTGATGTAACTGCTACTTCGGGTGATATGTAGGTGGTCATGATTAGTGCATATTCTCCCTTGAACAAACCTATATTTTGTTAAATCTCATGTTTGTTTATTTTTTAGGGAAGTGGAGGAAGAAGGCTCAGCCCTTTTAGGTAGAAATTAATGTTTTGTTCTTAGAAGCAATCTTTGGGAATCTGCGCCAGATGTGGCAACGATGAAGCTTCATCTTAGACTAACACTGTGCACCTTTATTGCTTGTGTGCAGTATGGACATCTGCCATGAAGAATGTTATGAAGTACAAATATAAAGCAATATATTTACAAACAAACTGCAAGACATGGAGAAAGATACCACTGCATAGTCATTACATTGGCAGGTCCCTCAATGATATTAATGAGAATATTAATTACGACATTGCCACTTTGATAAACATCTTTGTCTGCGATTAAGGTGGATGACTTTCAAAGAAATTGCTTTAAGTAAATCTGACTCATGGACAGGGCTTTGCAATTCACAAATATAGGTACTCGGGGTAACTTTGTTTTACTCCTGAACAGTATTTTCTCATGGGTAATTCTAAAGTCCCTATCCCTCTTTCTAGTCCCTGGACTCTAATACCAAGTATGTGCTCTGTCCTAGCCTCTTTCTTGCTTTAGTCCTTAGTTCCTCATATTGGTTTCTCTTCCACCTCAATATCCAGTTCCAGCGCCAAACCCATAGAAGGTCTTGAATTGCCAGGAGGATATGCCTAAAAGTGGTTGTATTTTGATGTCCCATTCCGTATTCACTGCACATTTCAATGAAATGTTTTATGAGCTTTTATTAAACCAAACACGAAAAACAGATTGTTCACTCTAACTCAACATACAAAAGAAAAGTTCAGTATTTCTAACTGGACAAGCAAAGAAAAAGTCAACACATGTTTCAACCTATTGCAGGTTTTCATCGGGGCTAAATTGAGATCACATCTGTAGATCGCTTCCTAATCTGCATCGAATACAAGCTGAATAGTTTGCGCTTGAATTAACTTGATATTTAGGGCTTTCCTCGTGGGCGCCCACGAGGAAAGCCGTCGGAGGGAGCCTGAAAGTGATCCCTCCAATATAGATGCTTGGAACACTATTTGTACATAAGTGATTCAAGTAGGTAATGTACCTGGAATGTTGTGACCCCAGTTAAGACCAAACCATTTTCACTCAGAATCTCAGGCGTAGAAGCGAGTCTCAGGAACACAGGCTATGTTATATTTATTTTCCTTTGGGGTGGAATGTTCTAAATATCAAGTTACTTCAGGTGCAAGCTATTCAGCTTGTATATGTTGCAGATTAGACCTACAGATACGGTCTCAATTTAGCCCTGATAACCTGTGATAGGTTGAAAGGCATGTTGGCTTTTTCTTTGCTTGTTAGTTATAAATGACAGAACTTTTTCTTTTGTATGTTGGTTAGTAAACAATCTGTTATTCGTCTTTGGTTTAATGAAACCTCGTAAAACATTTCATTGAAATTTGAAGTGAATACAAAATTTGAGGCATACACTGCTGGCAATTGAAGACCTTAGTGATATTTTAGATATTTGTATGATCCTTGGTACTCTCTAGCTTGCCAACCACGTTGCTTTCAAATTGTAGATTTACATATATCACTACTAGGTGGTGTAGCTCAGACCTTAGTGTAACCTCATTCTAGAGTACATTATCCTCATAACAAGCAGTGCTGAGCTCCTACAACGACTTACACGCTCCATACTTGTGCAATGATGGCACTATTTAGAACCATCGCATTGCACATATCAGTTCCCTCATAGGGGACGGCGAATCACTGCATTCCCTCTCCCAATCACAACAGTGCCCAAGACAGCCTAGGCAAAGCTTGGTAGAGCTTAGAAGTTGTGCATTTCCCTTAGGCCGAGTAGGTAAACATAGTAACTAGACCCGCAGGTCTAGCAGAACATCCTAAATTCTTAAATCATCCCATTGTTTACCATGCAGCTTCTCCAACACAGGCCATTCAGTGGTGGGTGGTCTAAAACCCCAATTTCCAAATCATTCCAGTTTTTCAGTCAGACTTCCCCAAACCCAAACCATAGAGGTCAAAGGGTTGTAAAAAGCACTTTGTTAATTAAGTTATGTAATTTGATATTTGTATAGCACCCAAATGTTATGGCTTTGAAGTGGGGAGGGGTGGAGAGGCCCGCCTGATAACTGCAGTCTGTGAAAGCAATATGGACACAGGACCAAAACAAACTGCTGAGTCGCCCTGTGTCCATAGGAGTCGGCCTGGCCCTGTGTCCATATGAGTCGCCCCGGCACTGTGTCCATATGAGTAGCCCTGTGTCCATATGAGTTAGTCCATATGAGACGCCCTGGCCCTGTGTCCATATGCGTCTGTCCATATGAGTCGCCCTGTGTCCATATGTGTCACCCTGTGTCCATATGAGTCGCCCTGTGTCCATATGAGTTAGTACATATGAGTCGCCCTGGCCCTGTGTCCATATGTGTCTCCATATGAGTCACCCTGTTTCCATATGAGTCGCCCTGGCCCTGTGTCCATATGAGTCACCCTGTGTCCATATGAGTTAGTCCATATGAGTTGCCCTGGCCAAGTGTCCATATGTATCTGTCCATATGAGTCGCCCTGTGTCCATATGAGTCACCCTGGCCCTGCGTCCATATTGCTTTCACAGACTGCGGTTATCAGACAGGACACCCCCCGCCTCGACGCCATAACATTTGGGTGCTATACAAATATGAAATTTCATAACTGAACGTAAAGTGCTTTTTACAACCCTTTGAATTTGATCCCTGTTCCCGCAGTGGTGCATAAATGCACATTTCACTAATCTTTAAGCTTTTTTTTTGCCTGTTAACATCAAACGGAATCTAATTCTAAAGTGATACCTCTATTCATTTTCGACAACTCCTCAATGCGCCCAATGAAAATGAAGCCTCACCATATGTCAGTTCCCAGGATCCTCTGTTTGGAATTATACAGACACGCACTGTATGGGCTCGCAGTATTCAGTATTGCTTCAGTGTTTCTCTTTAGACTGACAAATTGTGAAAAGAATGTGATGGTGTCTGCTAACAGACAGTTATGCCATGCAAGAATAGCAGGCATGTGATGTAACTGCTACTTCGGGTGATATGTAGGTGGTCATGATTAGTGCATATTCTCCCTTGAACAAACCTATATTTTATTAAATCTCATGTTTATTTTTTAGGGAAGTGGAGGAAGAAGGCTCAGCCCTTTTAGGTAGAAATTAATGTTTTGTTCTAAGAAGCAATCTTTGGGAATCTGCGCCAGATGTGGCAACGATGAAGCTTCATCTTAGACTAACACTGTGCACCTTTATTGCTTGTGTGCAGTATGGACATCTGCCATGAAGAATGTTATGAAGTACAAATATAAAGCAATATATTTACAAACAAACTGCAAGACATGGAGAAAGATACCACTGCATAGTCATTACATTGGCAGGTCCCTCAATGATATTAATGAGAATATTAATTACGACATTGCCACTTTGATAAACATCTTTGTCTGCGATTAAGGTGGATGACTTTCAAAGAAATTGCTTTAAGTAAATCTGACTCATGGACAGGGCTTTGCAATTCACAAATATAGGTACTCGGGGTAACTTTGTTTTACTCCTGAACAGTATTTTCTCATGGGTAATTCTAAAGTCCCTATCCCTCTTTCTAGTCCCTGGACTCTAATACCAAGTATGTGCTCTGTCCTAGCCTCTTTCTTGCTTTAGTCCTTAGTTCCTCATATTGGTTTCTCTTCCACCTCAATATCCAGTTCCAGCGCCAAACCCATAGAAGGTCTTGAATTGCCAGGAGGATATGCCTAAAAGTGGTTGTATTTTGATGTCCCATTCCGTATTCACTGCACATTTCAATGAAATGTTTTATGAGCTTTTATTAAACCAAACACGAAAAACAGATTGTTCACTCTAACTCAACATACAAAAGAAAAGTTCAGTATTTCTAACTGGACAAGCAAAGAAAAAGTCAACACATGTTTCAACCTATTGCAGGTTTTCATCGGGGCTAAATTGAGATCACATCTGTAGATCGCTTCCTAATCTGCATCGAATACAAGCTGAATAGTTTGCGCTTGAATTAACTTGATATTTAGGGCTTTCCTCGTGGGCGCCCACGAGGAAAGCCGTCGGAGGGAGCCTGAAAGTGATCCCTCCAATATAGATGCTTGGAACACTATTTGTACATAAGTGATTCAAGTAGGTAATGTACCTGGAATGTTGTGACCCCAGTTAAGACCAAACCATTTTCACTCAGAATCTCAGGCGTAGAAGCGAGTCTCAGGAACACAGGCTATGTTATATTTATTTTCCTTTGGGGTGGAATGTTCTAAATATCAAGTTACTTCAGGTGCAAGCTATTCAGCTTGTATATGTTGCAGATTAGACCTACAGATACGGTCTCAATTTAGCCCTGATAACCTGTGATAGGTTGAAAGGCATGTTGGCTTTTTCTTTGCTTGTTAGTTATAAATGACAGAACTTTTTCTTTTGTATGTTGGTTAGTAAACAATCTGTTATTCGTCTTTGGTTTAATGAAACCTCGTAAAACATTTCATTGAAATTTGAAGTGAATACAAAATTTGAGGCATACACTGCTGGCAATTGAAGACCTTAGTGATATTTTAGATATTTGTATGATCCTTGGTACTCTCTAGCTTGCCAATCACGTTGCTTTCAAATTGTAGATTTACATATATCACTACTAGGTGGTGTAGCTCAGACCTTAGTGTAACCTCATTCTAGACTACATTATCCTTATAACAAGCAGTGCTGAGCTCCTACAGCGACTTACACGCTCCATACTTGTGCAATGATGGCACTATTTAGAACCATCGCATTGCACATATCAGTTCCCTCATAGGGGACGGCGAATCACTGCATTCCCTCTCCCAATCACAACAGTGCCCAAGACAGCCTAGGCAAAGCTTGGTAGAGCTTAGAAATTGTGCATTTCCCTTAGGCCGAGTAGGTAAACATAGTTACTAGACCCGCAGGTCTAGCAGAACATCCTAAATTCTCAAATCATCCCATTGTTTACCATCCAGCTTCCCCAACATAGGCCATTCAGTGGAGGGCGGTCTAAAACCCCAATTACCAAAACATTCCAGTTTTTCTGTCAGACTTCCCCAAAGGCAAACCATAGAGGTCAAAGGGTTGTAAAAAGCAGTGTATGTTAATCAAGTTATGTAATTTGATATTTGTATAGCAGCGAAATGTTATGGCTTTGAAGTGGGGAGGGGTGGAGAGGCCTGCCTGATAACTGCAGTCTGTGAAAGCAATATGGACACAGGAAAATAAACTAATGAGTCTTCCTGTATCCTTAGTAGTCGGCCTGGCCCTGTGTCCATATGAGTCGCCCCGGCATTGTGTCTATATGAGTCGCCCTGTGTCCATATGAGTTAGTCCATATGAGGCGCCCTGGCCCTGTGTCCATATGCGTCTGTCCATATGAGTCGCCCTGTGTCCATATGTGTCGCCCTGTGTCCATATGTCCATATGGGTTGCCATGGCCCTGTGTCCATATGAGTCGCCCTGTGTCCATATGAGTTAGTACATATGAGTCACCCTGGCCCTGTGGCCATATGTGTCTGTCCATATGAGTCACCCTGTTTCCATATGAGTCGCCCTGTGTCCATATGAGTTAGTCCATATGAGTTGCCCCGGCCAAGTGTCCATATGTATCTGTCCATATGAGTCGCCTTGTGTCCATATGAGTCGCCCTGGCTCTGTGTCCACATTGCTTTCACAGACTGCGGTTGTCAGACAGGACCCCCCCTCTCGAAGCCATAACATTTGGGTGCTATACAAATATGAAATTACATAATTGAACGTAAAGTGCTTTTTACAACCCTTTGAATTTGATCCCTGTTCCCGCAGTAGTGCTTAAATGCACATTTCACTAATCTTTAAGGTGTTTTTTGCCTGTTAACATCAAACGGAATCTAATTCTAAAGTGATACCTCTATTCATTTTCGACAACTCCTCAATGCGCCCAATGAAAATGAAGCTTCACCATATGTGAGTTCCTAGGATCCTCTGTTTGGAATTATACAGACACGCACTGTATGGGCTCGCAGTATTCAGTATGGCTTCAGTGTTCCTCTTTAGACTGGCAAATTGTGAGGAGAATGTGATGGTGTCTGCTAACAGACAGTTATGCCATGCAAGAATAGCAGGCATGTGATGTAACTGCTACTTTGGGTGATATGTAGGTGGTCATGATTAGTGCATATTCTCCCTTGAACAAAAATATATTTTATTAAATCTCATATTTGTTTATTTTTTAGGGAAGTGGAGAAAGAAGGCTCAGCCCTGGTAGGTAGAAATGAATGTTCTGTTATAAGAAGCAATCTTTCGGAATCTGTCCCAGATGTGGTAACGATGAAGCTTCATCTTAGACTAATACTGTGCACCTTTATTGCTTGTGTGCAGTATGGACATCTGCCATGAAGAATGTTATGAAGTACAAATGTAAAGTGATATATTTACAAACAAACTACAAGACAGGGAGAAAGATACCACTGCATGGTCTTTACGTTGGTAGGTCCCTCAATTATATTAATGAGAATATTAATTACGACATTGCCACTTTGATAAACATCTTTGTCTGCGATTAAGGTGGATGACTTTCAAAGAAATTGCATTAAGTAAATCTGACTCATGGAGAGGGCTTTACAATTCACAAAAATAGGTACTCCGGGTAACTTTGTTTTACTCCTGAACAGTGTGTTCTCATGGGTAATTCTAAAGTCCCTATCCCTCTTTCTAGTCCCTGGACTCCAATCCCAAGTCTGTGCTCTGTCCTAGCCTCTTTCTTGCTTTAGTACTTAGTTCCTTATATTGGTTTCTCTTCCACCTCAATATCCAGTTCCAGCGCCAAACCCATAGAAGGTCTTGAATTGCCAGGAGATTATGCCTGAAAGTGGTTGTATTTTGATGTGCCATTCCGTATTCACTGCACATTTCAATGAAATGTTATATGAGCTTTTATTAAACCAAACACGAAAAACAGATTGTTCACTCTAACTCAACATACAAAAGAAAAGTTCAGTATTTCTAACTGGACAAGCAAAGAAAAAGTCAACACATGTTTCAACCTATGGCAGGTTTTCATCGGGGCTAAATTGAGATGACATCTGTAGATCGCTTCCTAATCTGCACCGAATACAAACTGAATAGCTTGCGCTTGAATTAACTTGATATTTAGGGCTTTCCTCGTGGGCGCCCACGAGGAAAGCCGTCGGAGGGAGCCTGAAAGAGATCCCTCCAATATAGACGCTATGGAACACTATTTGTACATAAGTGATACAAGTAGGTAATGTACCTGGAATGTTGTGACCCCAGTTAAGACCAAACCATTTTCACTCAGAATCTCAGGCGTAGAAGCGAGTCTCAGGAACACAGGCTATGTTATATTTATTTTCCTTTGGGGTGGAATGTTCTAAATATCAAGTTACTTCAAGTGCAAGCTATTCAGCTTGTATTTGTTGCAGATTAGATCTACAGATACGGTCTCAATTTAGCCCTGATAACCTGTGATAGGTTGAAAGGCATGTTGGCTTTTTCTTTGCTTGTTAGTTATAAATGACAGAACTTTTTCTTTTGTATGTTGGTTAGTAAACAATCTTTTATTCGTCTTTGGTTTAATGAAACCTCGTAAAACATTTCTTTGAAATTTGAATTGAATACAATATTTGAGGCATACACTGCTGGCAATTGAAGACCTTAGTGATATTTTAGATATTTGCATGATCCTTGGTACTCTCTAGCTTGCCAACCACATTGCTTTCAAATTGTAGATTTACATATATCACTACTAGGTGGTGTAGCTCAGACCTTAGTGTAACCTCATTCTAGAGTACATTATCCTTATAACAAGCAGTGCTGAGCTCCTACAGCGACTTACACGCTCCATACTTGTACAATGATGGCACTATTTAGAACCATCGCATTGCACATATCAGTTCCCTCATAGGGGACGGCGAATCACTGCATTCCCTCTCCCAATCACAACAGTGCCCAAGACAGCCTAGGCAAAGCTTGGTAGAGCTTAGAAGTTGTGCATTTCCCTTAGGCCAAGTAGGTAAACATAGTAAATAGACCCACAGGTCTAGCAGAACATCCTAAATTCTTAAATCATCCCATTGTTTACCATGCAGCTTCTCCAACACAGGCCATTCAGTGGTGGGTGGTCTAAAACCCCAATTTCCAAATCATTCCAGTTTTTCAGTCAGACTTCCCCAAACCCAAACCATAGAGGTCAAAGGGTTGTAAAAAGCACTTTGTTAATTAAGTTATGTAATTTGATATTTGTATAGCACCCAAATGTTATGGCTTTGAAGTGGGGAGGGGTGGAGAGGCCCGCCTGATAACTGCAGTCTGTGAAAGCAATATGGACACAGGACCAAAACAAACTGCTGAGTCGCCCTGTGTCCATAGGAGTCGGCCTGGCCCTGTGTCCATATGAGTCGCCCCGGCACTGTGTCCATATGAGTAGCCCTGTGTCCATATGAGTTAGTCCATATGAGGCGCCCTGGCCCTGTGTCCATATGCGTCTGTCCATATGAGTCGCCCTGTGTCCATATGTGTCACCCTGTGTCCATATGAGTCGCCCTGTGTCCATATGAGTTAGTACATATGAGTCGCCCTGGCCCTGTGTCCATATGTGTCTCCATATGAGTCACCCTGTTTCCATATGAGTCACCCTGTGTCCATATGAGTTAGTCCATATGAGTTGCCCTGGCCAAGTGTCCATATGTATCTGTCCATATGAGTCGCCCTGTGTCCATATGAGTCACCCTGGCCCTGCGTCCATATTGCTTTCACAGACTGCGGTTATCAGACAGGACACCCCCCGCCTCGACGCCATAACATTTGGGTGCTATACAAATATGAAATTTCATAACTGAACGTAAAGTGCTTTTTACAACCCTTTGAATTTGATCCCTGTTCCCGCAGTGGTGCATAAATGCACATTTCACTAATCTTTAAGCTTTTTTTTTGCCTGTTAACATCAAACGGAATCTAATTCTAAAGTGATACCTCTATTCATTTTCGACAACTCCTCAATGCGCCCAATGAAAATGAAGCCTCACCATATGTCAGTTCCCAGGATCCTCTGTTTGGAATTATACAGACACGCACTGTATGGGCTCGCAGTATTCAGTATTGCTTCAGTGTTTCTCTTTAGACTGACAAATTGTGAAAAGAATGTGATGGTGTCTGCTAACAGACAGTTATGCCATGCAAGAATAGCAGGCATGTGATGTAACTGCTACTTCGGGTGATATGTAGGTGGTCATGATTAGTGCATATTCTCCCTTGAACAAACCTATATTTTATTAAATCTCATGTTTGTTTATTTTTTAGAGAAGTGGAGGAAGAAGGCTCAGCCCTTTTAGGTAGAAATTAATGTTTTGTTATAAGAAGCAATCTTTGGGAATCTGCGCCAGATGTGGCAACGATGAAGCTTCATCTTAGACTAACACTGTGCACCTTTATTGCTTGTGTGCAGTATGGACATCTGCCATGAAGAATGTTATGAAGTACAAATATAAAGCAATATATTTACAAACAAACTGCAAGACATGGAGAAAGATACCACTGCATAGTCATTACATTGGCAGGTCCCTCAATGATATTAATGAGAATATTAATTACGACATTGCCACTTTGATAAACATCTTTGTCTGCGATTAAGGTGGATGACTTTCAAAGAAATTGCTTTAAGTAAATCTGACTCATGGACAGGGCTTTGCAATTCACAAATATAGGTACTCGGGGTAACTTTGTTTTACTCCTGAACAGTATTTTCTCATGGGTAATTCTAAAGTCCCTATCCCTCTTTCTAGTCCCTGGACTCTAATACCAAGTATGTGCTCTGTCCTAGCCTCTTTCTTGCTTTAGTCCTTAGTTCCTCATATTGGTTTCTCTTCCACCTCAATATCCAGTTCCAGCGCCAAACCCATAGAAGGTCTTGAATTGCCAGGAGGATATGCCTAAAAGTGGTTGTATTTTGATGTCCCATTCCGTATTCACTGCACATTTCAATGAAATGTTTTATGAGCTTTTATTAAACCAAACACGAAAAACAGATTGTTCACTCTAACTCAACATACAAAAGAAAAGTTCAGTATTTCTAACTGGACAAGCAAAGAAAAAGTCAACACATGTTTCAACCTATCGCAGGTTTTCATCGGGGCTAAATTGAGATCACATCTGTAGATCGCTTCCTAATCTGCATCGAATACAAGCTGAATAGTTTGCGCTTGAATTAACTTGATATTTAGGGCTTTCCTCGTGGGCGCCCACGAGGAAAGCCGTCGGAGGGAGCCTGAAAGTGATCCCTCCAATATAGATGCTTGGAACACTATTTGTACATAAGTGATTCAAGTAGGTAATGTACCTGGAATGTTGTGACCCCAGTTAAGACCAAACCATTTTCACTCAGAATCTCAGGCGTAGAAGCGAGTCTCAGGAACACAGGCTATGTTATATTTATTTTCCTTTTGGGTGGAATGTTCTAAATATCAAGTTACTTCAGGTGCAAGCTATTCAGCTTGTATATGTTGCAGATTAGACCTACAGATACGGTCTCAATTTAGCCCTGATAACCTGTGATAGGTTGAAAGGCATGTTGGCTTTTTCTTTGCTTGTTAGTTATAAATGACAGAACTTTTTCTTTTGTATGTTGGTTAGTAAACAATCTGTTATTCGTCTTTGGTTTAATGAAACCTCGTAAAACATTTCATTGAAATTTGAAGTGAATACAAAATTTGAGGCATACACTGCTGGCAATTGAAGACCTTAGTGATATTTTAGATATTTGTATGATCCTTGGTACTCTCTAGCTTGCCAATCACGTTGCTTTCAAATTGTAGATTTACATATATCACTACTAGGTGGTGTAGCTCAGACCTTAGTGTAACCTCATTCTAGACTACATTATCCTTATAACAAGCAGTGCTGAGCTCCTACAGCGACTTACACGCTCCATACTTGTGCAATGATGGCACTATTTAGAACCATCGCATTGCACATATCAGTTCCCTCATAGGGGACGGCGAATCACTGCATTCCCTCTCCCAATCACAACAGTGCCCAAGACAGCCTAGGCAAAGCTTGGTAGAGCTTAGAAGTTGTGCATTTCCCTTAGGCCAAGTAGGTAAACATAGTAACTAGACCCACAGGTCTAGCAGAACATCCTAAATTCTTAAATCATCCCATTGTTTACCATGCAGCTTCTCCAACACAGGCCATTCAGTGGTGGGTGGTCTAAAACCCCAATTTCCAAATCATTCCAGTTTTTCAGTCAGACTTCCCCAAACCCAAACCATAGAGGTCAAAGGGTTGTAAAAAGCACTTTGTTAATTAAGTTATGTAATTTGATATTTGTATAGCACCCAAATGTTATGGCTTTGAAGTGGGGAGGGGTGGAGAGGCCCGCCTGATAACTGCAGTCTGTGAAAGCAATATGGACACAGGACCAAAACAAACTGCTGAGTCG
This sequence comes from Ambystoma mexicanum, assembly GCF_040938575.1. NCBI lineage: Eukaryota > Metazoa > Chordata > Amphibia > Caudata > Ambystomatidae > Ambystoma > Ambystoma mexicanum. Next base: position 272,036,672 of record NC_090938.1, read on the forward strand.
CCCTGTGTCCATAGGAGTCGGCCTGGCCCTGTGTCCATATGAGTCGCCCCGGCACTGTGTCCATATGAGTAGCCCTGTGTCCATATGAGTTAATCCATATGAGGCGCCCTGGCCCTGTGTCCATATGCGTCTGTCCATATGAGTCGCCCTGTGTCCATATGTGTCACCCTGTGTCCATATGAGTCGCCCTGTGTCCATATGAGTTAGTACATATGAGTCGCCCTGGCCCTGTGTCCATATGTGTCTCCATATGAGTCACCCTGTTTCCATATGAGTCGCCCTGGCCCTGTGTCCATATGAGTCACCCTGTGTCCATATGAGTTAGTCCATATGAGTTGCCCTGGCCAAGTGTCCATATGTATCTGTCCATATGAGTCGCCCTGTGTCCATATGAGTCACCCTGGCCCTGCGTCCATATTGCTTTCACAGACTGCGGTTATCAGACAGGACACCCCCCGCCTCGACGCCATAACATTTGGGTGCTATACAAATATGAAATTTCATAACTGAACGTAAAGTGCTTTTTACAACCCTTTGAATTTGATCCCTGTTCCCGCAGTGGTGCATAAATGCACATTTCACTAATATTTAAGCTTTTTTTTTGCCTGTTAACATCAAACGGAATCTAATTCTAAAGTGATACCTCTATTCATTTTCGACAACTCCTCAATGCGCCCAATGAAAATGAAGCCTCACCATATGTCAGTTCCCAGGATCCTCTGTTTGGAATTATACAGACACGCACTGTATGGGCTCGCAGTATTCAGTATTGCTTCAGTGTTTCTCTTTAGACTGACAAATTGTGAAAAGAATGTGATGGTGTCTGCTAACAGACAGTTATGCCATGCAAGAATAGCAGGCATGTGATGTAACTGCTACTTCGGGTGATATGTAGGTGGTCATGATTAGTGCATATTCTCCCTTGAACAAACCTATATTTTGTTAAATCTCATGTTTGTTTATTTTTTAGGGAAGTGGAGGAAGAAGGCTCAGCCCTTTTAGGTAGAAATTAATGTTTTGTTCTAAGAAGCAATCTTTGGGAATCTGCGCCAGATGTGGCAACGATGAAGCTTCATCTTAGACTAACACTGTGCACCTTTATTGCTTGTGTGCAGTATGGACATCCGCCATGAAGAATGTTATGAAGTACAAATATAAAGCAATATATTTACAAACAAACTGCAAGACATGGAGAAAGATACCACTGCATAGTCATTACATTGGCAGGTCCCTCAATGATATTAATGAGAATATTAATTACGACATTGCCACTTTGATAAACATCTTTGTCTGCGATTAAGGTGGATGACTTTCAAAGAAATTGCTTTAAGTAAATCTGACTCATGGACAGGGCTTTGCAATTCACAAATATAGGTACTCGGGGTAACTTTGTTTTACTCCTGAACAGTATTTTCTCATGGGTAATTCTAAAGTCCCTATCCCTCTTTCTAGACCCTGGACTCTAATACCAAGTATGTGCTCTGTCCTAGCCTCTTTCTTGCTTTAGTCCTTAGTTCCTCATATTGGTTTCTCTTCCACCTCAATATCCAGTTCCAGCGCCAAACCCATAGAAGGTCTTGAATTGCCAGGAGGATATGCCTAAAAGTGGTTGTATTTTGATGTCCCATTCCGTATTCACTGCACATTTCAATGAAATGTTTTATGAGCTTTTATTAAACCAAACACGAAAAACAGATTGTTCACTCTAACTCAACATACAAAAGAAAAGTTCAGTATTTCTAACTGGACAAGCAAAGAAAAAGTCAACACATGTTTCAACCTATTGCAGGTTTTCATCGGGGCTAAATTGAGATCACATCTGTAGATTGCTTCCTAATCTGCATCGAATACAAGCTGAATAGTTTGCGCTTGAATTAACTTGATATTTAGGGCTTTCCTCGTGGGCGCCCACGAGGAAAGCCGTCGGAGGGAGCCTGAAAGTGATCCCTCCAATATAGATGCTTGGAACACTATTTGTACATAAGTGATTCAAGTAGGTAATGTACCTGGAATGTTGTGACCCCAGTTAAGACCAAACCATTTTCACTCAGAATCTCAGGCGTAGAAGCGAGTCTCAGGAACACAGGCTATGTTATATTTATTTTCCTTTGGGGTGGAATGTTCTAAATATCAAGTTACTTCAGGTGCAAGCTATTCAGCTTGTATATGTTGCAGATTAGACCTACAGATACGGTCTCAATTTAGCCCTGATAACCTGTGATAGGTTGAAAGGCATGTTGGCTTTTTCTTTGCTTGTTAGTTATAAATGACAGAACTTTTTCTTTTGTATGTTGGTTAGTAAACAATCTGTTATTCGTCTTTGGTTTAATGAAACCTCGTAAAACATTTCATTGAAATTTGAAGTGAATACAAAATTTGAGGCATACACTGCTGGCAATTGAAGACCTTAGTGATATTTTAGATATTTGTATGATCCTTGGTACTCTCTAGCTTGCCAATCACGTTGCTTTCAAATTGTAGATTTACATATATCACTACTAGGTGGTGTAGCTCAGACCTTAGTGTAACCTCATTCTAGACTACATTATCCTTATAACAAGCAGTGCTGAGCTCCTACAGCGACTTACACGCTCCATACTTGTGCAATGATGGCACTATTTAGAACCATCGCATTGCACATATCAGTTCCCTCATAGGGGACGGCGAATCACTGCATTCCCTCTCCCAATCACAACAGTGCCCAAGACAGCCTAGGCAAAGCTTGGTAGAGCTTAGAAATTGTGCATTTCCCTTAGGCCGAGTAGGTAAACATAGTTACTAGACCCGCAGGTCTAGCAGAACATCCTAAATTCTCAAATCATCCCATTGTTTACCATCCAGCTTCCCCAACATAGGCCATTCAGTGGAGGGCGGTCTAAAACCCCAATTACCAAAACATTCCAGTTTTTCTGTCTGACTTCCCCAAAGGCAAACCATAGAGGTCAAAGGGTTGTAAAAAGCAGTGTATGTTAATCAAGTTATGTAATTTGATATTTGTATAGCAGCGAAATGTTATGGCTTTGAAGTGGGGAGGGGTGGAGAGGCCTGCCTGATAACTGCAGTCTGTGAAAGCAATATGGACACAGGAAAATAAACTAATGAGTCTTCCTGTATCCTTAGTAGTCGGCCTGGCCCTGTGTCCATATGAGTCGCCCCGGCATTGTGTCTATATGAGTCGCCCTGTGTCCATATGAGTTAGTCCATATGAGGCGCCCTGGCCCTGTGTCCATATGCGTCTGTCCATATGAGTCGCCCTGTGTCCATATGTGTCGCCCTGTGTCCATATGTCCATATGGGTTGCCATGGCCCTGTGTCCATATGAGTCGCCCTGTGTCCATATGAGTTAGTACATATGAGTCACCCTGGCCCTGTGGCCATATGTGTCTGTCCATATGAGTCACCCTGTTTCCATATGAGTCGCCCTGTGTCCATATGAGTTAGTCCATATGAGTTGCCCCGGCCAAGTGTCCATATGTATCTGTCCATATGAGTCGCCTTGTGTCCATATGAGTCGCCCTGGCTCTGTGTCCACATTGCTTTCACAGACTGCGGTTGTCAGACAGGACCCCCCCTCTCGAAGCCATAACATTTGGGTGCTATACAAATATGAAATTACATAATTGAACGTAAAGTGCTTTTTACAACCCTTTGAATTTGATCCCTGTTCCCGCAGTAGTGCTTAAATGCACATTTCACTAATCTTTAAGGTGTTTTTTGCCTGTTAACATCAAACGGAATCTAATTCTAAAGTGATACCTCTATTCATTTTCGACAACTCCTCAATGCGCCCAATGAAAATGAAGCTTCACCATATGTGAGTTCCTAGGATCCTCTGTTTGGAATTATACAGACACGCACTGTATGGGCTCGCAGTATTCAGTATGGCTTCAGTGTTCCTCTTTAGACTGGCAAATTGTGAGGAGAATGTGATGGTGTCTGCTAACAGACAGTTATGCCATGCAAGAATAGCAGGCATGTGATGTAACTGCTACTTTGGGTGATATGTAGGTGGTCATGATTAGTGCATATTCTCCCTTGAACAAAAATATATTTTATTAAATCTCATATTTGTTTATTTTTTAGGGAAGTGGAGAAAGAAGGCTCAGCCCTGGTAGGTAGAAATGAATGTTCTGTTATAAGAAGCAATCTTTCGGAATCTGTCCCAGATGTGGTAACGATGAAGCTTCATCTTAGACTAATACTGTGCACCTTTATTGCTTGTGTGCAGTATGGACATCTGCCATGAAGAATGTTATGAAGTACAAATGTAAAGTGATATATTTACAAACAAACTACAAGACAGGGAGAAAGATACCACTGCATGGTCTTTACGTTGGTAGGTCCCTCAATTATATTAATGAGAATATTAATTACGACATTGCCACTTTGATAAACATCTTTGTCTGCGATTAAGGTGGATGACTTTCAAAGAAATTGCATTAAGTAAATCTGACTCATGGAGAGGGCTTTACAATTCACAAAAATAGGTACTCCGGGTAACTTTGTTTTACTCCTGAACAGTGTGTTCTCATGGGTAATTCTAAAGTCCCTATCCCTCTTTCTAGTCCCTGGACTCCAATCCCAAGTCTGTGCTCTGTCCTAGCCTCTTTCTTGCTTTAGTACTTAGTTCCTTATATTGGTTTCTCTTCCACCTCAATATCCAGTTCCAGCGCCAAACCCATAGAAGGTCTTGAATTGCCAGGAGATTATGCCTGAAAGTGGTTGTATTTTCATGTGCCATTCCGTATTCACTGCACATTTCAATGAAATGTTATATGAGCTTTTATTAAACCAAACACGAAAAACAGATTGTTCACTCTAACTCAACATACAAAAGAAAAGTTCAGTATTTCTAACTGGACAAGCAAAGAAAAAGTCAACACATGTTTCAACCTATGGCAGGTTTTCATCGGGGCTAAATTGAGATGACATCTGTAGATCGCTTCCTAATCTGCACCGAATACAAACTGAATAGCTTGCGCTTGAATTAACTTGATATTTAGGGCTTTCCTCGTGGGCGCCCACGAGGAAAGCCGTCGGAGGGAGCCTGAAAGAGATCCCTCCAATATAGACGCTATGGAACACTATTTGTACATAAGTGATACAAGTAGGTAATGTACCTGGAATGTTGTGACCCCAGTTAAGACCAAACCATTTTCACTCAGAATCTCAGGCGTAGAAGCGAGTCTCAGGAACACAGGCTATGTTATATTTATTTTCCTTTGGGGTGGAATGTTCTAAATATCAAGTTACTTCAAGTGCAAGCTATTCAGCTTGTATTTGTTGCAGATTAGATCTACAGATACGGTCTCAATTTAGCCCTGATAACCTGTGATAGGTTGAAAGGCATGTTGGCTTTTTCTTTGCTTGTTAGTTATAAATGACAGAACTTTTTCTTTTGTATGTTGGTTAGTAAACAATCTTTTATTCGTCTTTGGTTTAATGAAACCTCGTAAAACATTTCTTTGAAATTTGAATTGAATACAATATTTGAGGCATACACTGCTGGCAATTGAAGACCTTAGTGATATTTTAGATATTTGCATGATCCTTGGTACTCTCTAGCTTGCCAACCACATTGCTTTCAAATTGTAGATTTACAAATATCACTACTAGGTGGTGTAGCTCAGACCTTAGTGTAACCTCATTCTAGAGTACATTATCCTTATAACAAGCAGTGCTGAGCTCCTACAGCGACTTACACGCTCCATACTTGTACAATGATGGCACTATTTAGAACCATCGCATTGCACATATCAGTTCCCTCATAGGGGACGGCGAATCACTGCATTCCCTCTCCCAATCACAACAGTGCCCAAGACAGCCTAGGCAAAGCTTGGTGGAGCTTAGAAGTTGTGCATTTCCCTTAGGCCAAGTAGGTAAACATAGTAACTAGACCCACAGGTCTAGCAGAACATCCTAAATTCTTAAATCATCCCATTGTTTACCATGCAGCTTCTCCAACACAGGCCATTCAGTGGTGGGTGGTCTAAAACCCCAATTTCCAAATCATTCCAGTTTTTCAGTCAGACTTCCCCAAACCCAAACCATAGAGGTCAAAGGGTTGTAAAAAGCACTTTGTTAATTAAGTTATGTAATTTGATATTTGTATAGCACCCAAATGTTATGGCTTTGAAGTGGGGAGGGGTGGAGAGGCCCGCCTGATAACTGCAGTCTGTGAAAGCAATATGGACACAGGACCAAAACAAACTGCTGAGTCGCCCTGTGTCCATAGGAGTCGGCCTGGCCCTGTGTCCATATGAGTCGCCCCGGCACTGTGTCCATATGAGTAGCCCTGTGTCCATATGAGTTAGTCCATATGAGGCGCCCTGGCCCTGTGTCCATATGCGTCTGTCCATATGAGTCGCCCTGTGTCCATATGTGTCACCCTGTGTCCATATGAGTCGCCCTGTGTCCATATGAGTTAGTACATATGAGTCGCCCTGGCCCTGTGTCCATATGTGTCTCCATATGAGTCACCCTGTTTCCATATGAGTCACCCTGTGTCCATATGAGTTAGTCCATATGAGTTGCCCTGGCCAAGTGTCCATATGTATCTGTCCATATGAGTCGCCCTGTGTCCATATGAGTCACCCTGGCCCTGCGTCCATATTGCTTTCACAGACTGCGGTTATCAGACAGGACACCCCCCGCCTCGACGCCATAACATTTGGGTGCTATACAAATATGAAATTTCATAACTGAAAGTAAAGTGCTTTTTACAACCCTTTGAATTTGATCCCTGTTCCCGCAGTGGTGCATAAATGCACATTTCACTAATCTTTAAGCTTTTTTTTTGCCTGTTAACATCAAACGGAATCTAATTCTAAAGTGATACCTCTATTCATTTTCGACAACTCCTCAATGCGCCCAATGAAAATGAAGCCTCACCATATGTCAGTTCCCAGGATCCTCTGTTTGGAATTATACAGACACGCACTGTATAGGCTCGCAGTATTCAGTATTGCTTCAGTGTTTCTCTTTAGACTGACAAATTGTGAAAAGAATGTGATGGTGTCTGCTAACAGACAGTTATGCCATGCAAGAATAGCAGGCATGTGATGTAACTGCTACTTCGGGTGATATGTAGGTGGTCATGATTAGTGCATATTCTCCCTTGAACAAACCTATATTTTATTAAATCTCATGTTTGTTTATTTTTTAGGGAAGTGGAGGAAGAAGGCTCAGCCCTTTTAGGTAGAAATTAATGTTTTGTTATAAGAAGCAATCTTTGGGAATCTGCGCCAGATGTGGCAACGATGAAGCTTCATCTTAGACTAACACTGTGCACCTTTATTGCTTGTGTGCAGTATGGACATCTGCCATGAAGAATGTTATGAAGTACAAATATAAAGCAATATATTTACAAACAAACTGCAAGACATGGAGAAAGATACCACTGCATAGTCATTACATTGGCAGGTCCCTCAATGATATTAATGAGAATATTAATTACGACATTGCCACTTTGATAAACATCTTTGTCTGCGATTAAGGTGGATGACTTTCAAAGAAATTGCTTTAAGTAAATCTGACTCATGGACAGGGCTTTGCAATTCACAAATATAGGTACTCGGGGTAACTTTGTTTTACTCCTGAACAGTATTTTCTCATGGGTAATTCTAAAGTCCCTATCCCTCTTTCTAGTCCCTGGACTCTAATACCAAGTATGTGCTCTGTCCTAGCCTCTTTCTTGCTTTAGTCCTTAGTTCCTCATATTGGTTTCTCTTCCACCTCAATATCCAGTTCCAGCGCCAAACCCATAGAAGGTCTTGAATTGCCAGGAGGATATGCCTAAAAGTGGTTGTATTTTGATGTCCCATTCCGTATTCACTGCACATTTCAATGAAATGTTTTATGAGCTTTTATTAAACCAAACACGAAAAACAGATTGTTCACTCTAACTCAACATACAAAAGAAAAGTTCAGTATTTCTAACTGGACAAGCAAAGAAAAAGTCAACACATGTTTCAACCTATCGCAGGTTTTCATCGGGGCTAAATTGAGATCACATCTGTAGATCGCTTCCTAATCTGCATCGAATACAAGCTGAATAGTTTGCGCTTGAATTAACTTGATATTTAGGGCTTTCCTCGTGGGCGCCCACGAGGAAAGCCGTCGGAGGGAGCCTGAAAGTGATCCCTCCAATATAGATGCTTGGAACACTATTTGTACATAAGTGATTCAAGTAGGTAATGTACCTGGAATGTTGTGACCCCAGTTAAGACCAAACCATTTTCACTCAGAATCTCAGGCGTAGAAGCGAGTCTCAGGAACACAGGCTATGTTATATTTATTTTCCTTTGGGGTGGAATGTTCTAAATATCAAGTTACTTCAGGTGCAAGCTATTCAGCTTGTATATGTTGCAGATTAGACCTACAGATACGGTCTCAATTTAGCCCTGATAACCTGTGATAGGTTGAAAGGCATGTTGGCTTTTTCTTTGCTTGTTAGTTATAAATGACAGAACTTTTTCTTTTGTATGTTGGTTAGTAAACAATCTGTTATTCGTCTTTGGTTTAATGAAACCTCGTAAAACATTTCATTGAAATTTGAAGTGAATACAAAATTTGAGGCATACACTGCTGGCAATTGAAGACCTTAGTGATATTTTAGATATTTGTATGATCCTTGGTACTCTCTAGCTTGCCAATCACGTTGCTTTCAAATTGTAGATTTACATATATCACTACTAGGTGGTGTAGCTCAGACCTTAGTGTAACCTCATTCTAGACTACATTATCCTTATAACAAGCAGTGCTGAGCTCCTACAGCGACTTACACGCTCCATACTTGTGCAATGATGGCACTATTTAGAACCATCGCATTGCACATATCAGTTCCCTCATAGGGGATAGCGAATCACTGCATTCCCTCTCCCAATCACAACAGTGCCCAAGACAGCCTAGGCAAAGCTTGGTAGAGCTTAGAAATTGTGCATTTCCCTTAGGCCGAGTAGGTAAACATAGTTACTAGACCCGCAGGTCTAGCAGAACATCCTAAATTCTCAAATCATCCCATTGTTTACCATCCAGCTTCCCCAACATAGGCCATTCAGTGGAGGGCGGTCTAAAACCCCAATTACCAAAACATTCCAGTTTTTCTGTCAGACTTCCCCAAAGGCAAACCATAGAGGTCAAAGGGTTGTAAAAAGCAGTGTATGTTAATCAAGTTATGTAATTTGATATTTGTATAGCAGCGAAATGTTATGGCTTTGAAGTGGGGAGGGGTGGAGAGGCCTGCCTGATAACTGCAGTCTGTGAAAGCAATATGGACACAGGAAAATAAACTAATGAGTCTTCCTGTATCCTTAGTAGTCGGCCTGGCCCTGTGTCCATATGAGTCGCCCGGCATTGTGTCTATATGAGTCGCCCTGTGTCCATATGAGTTAGTCCATATGAGGCGCCCTGGCCCTGTGTCCATATGCGTCTGTCCATATGAGTCGCCCTGTGTCCATATGTGTCGCCCTGTGTCCATATGTCCATATGGGTTGCCATGGCCCTGTGTCCATATGAGTCGCCCTGTGTCCATATGAGTTAGTACATATGAGTCACCCTGGCCCTGTGGCCATATGTGTCTGTCCATATGAGTCACCCTGTTTCCATATGAGTCGCCCTGTGTCCATATGAGTTAGTCCATATGAGTTGCCCCGGCCAAGTGTCCATATGTATCTGTCCATATGAGTCGCCTTGTGTCCATATGAGTCGCCCTGGCTCTGTGTCCACATTGCTTTCACAGACTGCGGTTGTCAGACAGGACCCCCCCTCTCGAAGCCATAACATTTGGGTGCTATACAAATATGAAATTACATAATTGAACGTAAAGTGCTTTTTACAACCCTTTGAATTTGATCCCTGTTCCCGCAGTAGTGCTTAAATGCACATTTCACTAATCTTTAAGGTGTTTTTTGCCTGTTAACATCAAACGGAATCTAATTCTAAAGTGATACCTCTATTCATTTTCGACAACTCCTCAATGCGCCCAATGAAAATGAAGCTTCACCATATGTGAGTTCCTAGGATCCTCTGTTTGGAATTATACAGACACGCACTGTATGGGCTCGCAGTATTCAGTATGGCTTCAGTGTTCCTCTTTAGACTGGCAAATTGTGAGGAGAATGTGATGGTGTCTGCTAACAGACAGTTATGCCATGCAAGAATAGCAGGCATGTGATGTAACTGCTACTTTGGGTGATATGTAGGTGGTCATGATTAGTGCATATTCTCCCTTGAACAAAAATATATTTTATTAAATCTCATATTTGTTTATTTTTTAGGGAAGTGGAGGAAGAAGGCTCAGCCCTGGTACGTAGAAATGAATGTTCTGTTATAAGAAGCAATCTTTCGGAATCTGTCCCAGATGTGGTAACGATGAAGCTTCATCTTAGACTAATACTGTGCACCTTTATTGCTTGTGTGCAGTATGGACATCTGCCATGAAGAATGTTATGAAGTACAAATGTAAAGTGATATATTTACAAACAAACTACAAGACAGGGAGAAAGATACCACTGCATGGTCTTTACGTTGGTAGGTCCCTCAATTATATTAATGAGAATATTAATTACGACATTGCCACTTTGATAAACATCTTTGTCTGCGATTAAGGTGGATGACTTTCAAAGAAATTGCATTAAGTAAATCTGACTCATGGAGAGGGCTTTACAATTCACAAAAATAGGTACTCCGGGTAACTTTGTTTTACTCCTGAACAGTGTGTTCTCATGGGTAATTCTAAAGTCCCTATCCCTCTTTCTAGTCCCTGGACTCCAATCCCAAGTCTGTGCTCTGTCCTAGCCTCTTTCTTGCTTTAGTACTTAGTTCCTTATATTGGTTTCTCTTCCACCTCAATATCCAGTTCCAGCGCCAAACCCATAGAAGGTCTTGAATTGCCAGGAGATTATGCCTGAAAGTGGTTGTATTTTGATGTGCCATTCCGTATTCACTGCACATTTCAATGAAATGTTATATGAGCTTTTATTAAACCAAACACGAAAAACAGATTGTTCACTCTAACTCAACATACAAAATAAAAGTTCAGTATTTCTAACTGGACAAGCAAAGAAAAAGTCAACACATGTTTCAACCTATGGCAGGTTTTCATCGGGGCTAAATTGAGATGACATCTGTAGATCGCTTCCTAATCTGCACCGAATACAAACTGAATAGCTTGCGCTTGAATTAACTTGATATTTAGGGCTTTCCTCGTGGGCGCCCACGAGGAAAGCCGTCGGAGGGAGCCTGAAAGAGATCCCTCCAATATAGACGCTATGGAACACTATTTGTACATAAGTGATACAAGTAGGTAATGTACCTGGAATGTTGTGACCCCAGTTAAGACCAAACCATTTTCACTCAGAATCTCAGGCGTAGAAGCGAGTCTCAGGAACACAGGCTATGTTATATTTATTTTCCTTTGGGGTGGAATGTTCTAAATATCAAGTTACTTCAAGTGCAAGCTATTCAGCTTGTATTTGTTGCAGATTAGATCTACAGATACGGTCTCAATTTAGCCCTGATAACCTGTGATAGGTTGAAAGGCATGTTGGCTTTTTCTTTGCTTGTTAGTTATAAATGACAGAACTTTTTCTTTTGTATGTTGGTTAGTAAACAATCTTTTATTCGTCTTTGGTTTAATGAAACCTCGTAAAACATTTCTTTGAAATTTGAATTGAATACAATATTTGAGGCATACACTGCTGGCAATTGAAGACCTTAGTGATATTTTAGATATTTGTATGATCCTTGGTACTCTCTAGCTTGCCAACCACATTGCTTTCAAATTGTAGATTTACATATATCACTACTAGGTGGTGTAGCTCAGACCTTAGTGTAACCTCATTCTAGAGTACATTATCCTTATAACAAGCAGTGCTGAGCTCCTACAGCGACTTACACGCTCCATACTTGTGCAATGATGGCACTATTTAGAACCATCGCATTGCACATATCAGTTCCCTCATAGGGGACGGCGAATCACTGCATTCCCTCTCCCAATCACAACAGTGCCCAAGACAGCCTAGGCAAAGCTTGGTAGAGCTTAGAAGTTGTGCATTTCCCTTAGGCCAAGTAGGTAAACATAGTAACTAGACCCACAGGTCTAGCAGAACATCCTAAATTCTTAAATCATCCCATTGTTTACCATGCAGCTTCTCCAACACAGGCCATTCAGTGGTGGGTGGTCTAAAACCCCAATTTCCAAATCATTCCAGTTTTTCAGTCAGACTTCCCCAAACCCAAACCATAGAGGTCAAAGGGTTGTAAAAAGCACTTTGTTAATTAAGTTATGTAATTTGATATTTGTATAGCACCCAAATGTTATGGCTTTGAAGTGGGGAGGGGTGGAGAGGCCCGCCTGATAACTGCAGTCTGTGAAAGCAATATGGACACAGGACCAAAACAAACTGCTGAGTCGCCCTGTGTCCATAGGAGTCGGCCTGGCCCTGTGTCCATATGAGTCGCCCCGGCACTGTGTCCATATGAGTAGCCCTGTGTCCATATGAGTTAGTCCATATGAGACACCCTGGCCCTGTGTCCATATGCGTCTGTCCATATGAGTCGCCCTGTGTCCATATGTGTCACCCTGTGTCCATATGAGTCGCCCTGTGTCCATATGAGTTAGTACATATGAGTCGCCCTGGCCCTGTGTCCATATGTGTCTCCATATGAGTCACCCTGTTTCCATATGAGTCGCCCTGGCCCTGTGTCCATATGAGTCACCCTGTGTCCATATGAGTTAGTCCATATGAGTTGCCCTGGCCAAGTGTCCATATGTATCTGTCCATATGAGTCGCCCTGTGTCCATATGAGTCACCCTGGCCCTGCGTCCATATTGCTTTCACAGACTGCGGTTATCAGACAGGACACCCCCCGCCTCGACGCCATAACATTTGGGTGCTATACAAATATGAAATTTCATAACTGAACGTAAAGTGCTTTTTACAACCCTTTGAATTTGATCCCTGTTCCCGCAGTGGTGCATAAATGCACATTTCACTAATCTTTAAGCTTTTTTTTTGCCTGTTAACATCAAACGGAATCTAATTCTAAAGTGATACCTCTATTCATTTTCGACAACTCCTCAATGCGCCCAATGAAAATGAAGCCTCACCATATGTCAGTTCCCAGGATCCTCTGTTTGGAATTATACAGACACGCACTGTATGGGCTCGCAGTATTCAGTATTGCTTCAGTGTTTCTCTTTAGACTGACAAATTGTGAAAAGAATGTGATGGTGTCTGCTAACAGACAGTTATGCCATGCAAGAATAGCAGGCATGTGATGTAACTGCTACTTCGGGTGATATGTAGGTGGTCATGATTAGTGCATATTCTCCCTTGAACAAACCTATATTTTATTAAATCTCATGTTTGTTTATTTTTTAGGGAAGTGGAGGAAGAAGGCTCAGCCCTTTTAGGTAGAAATTAATGTTTTGTTCTAAGAAGCAATCTTTGGGAATCTGCGCCAGATGTGGCAACGATGAAGCTTCATCTTAGACTAACACTGTGCACCTTTATTGCTTGTGTGCAGCATGGACATCTGCCATGAAGAATGTTATGAAGTACAAATATAAAGCAATATATTTACAAACAAACTGCAAGACATGGAGAAAGATACCACTGCATAGTCATTACATTGGCAGGTCCCTCAATGATATTAATGAGAATATTAATTACGACATTGCCACTTTGATAAACATCTTTGTCTGCGATTAAGGTGGATGACTTTCAAAGAAATTGCTTTAAGTAAATCTGACTCATGGACAGGGCTTTGCAATTCACAAATATAGGTACTCGGGGTAACTTTGTTTTACTCCTGAACAGTATTTTCTCATGGGTAATTCTAAAGTCCCTATCCCTCTTTCTAGTCCCTGGACTCTAATACCAAGTATGTGCTCTGTCCTAGCCTCTTTCTTGCTTTAGTCCTTAGTTCCTCATATTGGTTTCTCTTCCACCTCAATATCCAGTTCCAGCGCCAAACCCATAGAAGGTCTTGAATTGCCAGGAGGATATGCCTAAAAGTGGTTGTATTTTGATGTCCCATTCCGTATTCACTGCACATTTCAATGAAATGTTTTATGAGCTTTTATTAAACCAAACACGAAAAACAGATTGTTCACTCTAACTCAACATACAAAAGAAAAGTTCAGTATTTCTAACTGGACAAGCAAAGAAAAATTCAACACATGTTTCAACCTATTGCAGGTTTTCATCGGGGCTAAATTGAGATCACATCTGTAGATCGCTTCCTAATCTGCATCGAATACAAGCTGAATAGTTTGCGCTTGAATTAACTTGATATTTAGGGCTTTCCTCGTGGGCGCCCACGAGGAAAGCCGTCGGAGGGAGCCTGAAAGTGATCCCTCCAATATAGATGCTTGGAACACTATTTGTACATAAGTGATTCAAGTAGGTAATGTACCTGGAATGTTGTGACCCCAGTTAAGACCAAACCATTTTCACTCAGAATCTCAGGCGTAGAAGCGAGTCTCAGGAACACAGGCTATGTTATATTTATTTTCCTTTGGGGTGGAATGTTCTAAATATCAAGTTACTTCAGGTGCAAGCTATTCAGCTTGTATATGTTGCAGATTAGACCTACAGATACGGTCTCAATTTAGCCCTGATAACCTGTGATAGGTTGAAAGGCATGTTGGCTTTTTCTTTGCTTGTTAGTTATAAATGACAGAACTTTTTCTTTTGTATGTTGGTTAGAAAACAATCTGTTATTCGTCTTTGGTTTAATGAAACCTCGTAAAACATTTCATTGAAATTTGAAGTGAATACAAAATTTGAGGCATACACTGCTGGCAATTGAAGACCTTAGTGATATTTTAGATATTTGTATGATCCTTGGTACTCTCTAGCTTGCCAATCACGTTGCTTTCAAATTGTAGATTTACATATATCACTACTAGGTGGTGTAGCTCAGACCTTAGTGTAACCTCATTCTAGACTACATTATCCTTATAACAAGCAGTGCTGAGCTCCTACAGCGACTTACACGCTCCATACTTGTGCAATGATGGCACTATTTAGAACCATCGCATTGCACATATCAGTTCCCTCATAGGGGACGGCGAATCACTGCATTCCCTCTCCCAATCACAACAGTGCCCAAGACAGCCTAGGCAAAGCTTGGTAGAGCTTAGAAATTGTGCATTTCCCTTAGGCCGAGTAGGTAAACATAGTTACTAGACCCGCAGGTCTAGCAGAACATCCTAAATTCTCAAATCATCCCATTGTTTACCATCCAGCTTCCCCAACATAGGCCATTCAGTGGAGGGCGGTCTAAAACCCCAATTACCAAAACATTCCAGTTTTTCTGTCAGACTTCCCCAAAGGCAAACCATAGAGGTCAAAGGGTTGTAAAAAGCAGTGTATGTTAATCAAGTTATGTAATTTGATATTTGTATAGCAGCGAAATGTTATGGCTTTGAAGTGGGGAGGGGTGGAGAGGCCTGCCTGATAACTGCAGTCTGTGAAAGCAATATGGACACAGGAAAATAAACTAATGAGTCTTCCTGTATCCTTAGTAGTCGGCCTGGCCCTGTGTCCATATGAGTCGCCCCGGCATTGTGTCTATATGAGTCGCCCTGTGTCCATATGAGTTAGTCCATATGAGGCGCCCTGGCCCTGTGTCCATATGCGTCTGTCCATATGAGTCGCCCTGTGTCCATATGTGTCGCCCTGTGTCCATATGTCCATATGGGTTGCCATGGCCCTGTGTCCATATGAGTCGCCCTGTGTCCATATGAGTTAGTACATATGAGTCACCCTGGCCCTGTGGCCATATGTGTCTGTCCATATGAGTCACCCTGTTTCCATATGAGTCGCCCTGTGTCCATATGAGTTAGTCCATATGAGTTGCCCCGGCCAAGTGTCCATATGTATCTGTCCATATGAGTCGCCTTGTGTCCATATGAGTCGCCCTGGCTCTGTGTCCACATTGCTTTCACAGACTGCGGTTGTCAGACAGGACCCCCCCTCTCGAAGCCATAACATTTGGGTGCTATACAAATATGAAATTACATAATTGAACGTAAAGTGCTTTTTACAACCCTTTGAATTTGATCCCTGTTCCCGCAGTAGTGCTTAAATGCACATTTCACTAATCTTTAAGGTGTTTTTTGCCTGTTAACATCAAACGGAATCTAATTCTAAAGTGATACCTCTATTCATTTTCGACAACTCCTCAATGCGCCCAATGAAAATGAAGCTTCACCATATGTGAGTTCCTAGGATCCTCTGTTTGGAATTATACAGACACGCACTGTATGGGCTCGCAGTATTCAGTATGGCTTCAGTGTTCCTCTTTAGACTGGCAAATTGTGAGGAGAATGTGATGGTGTCTGCTAACAGACAGTTATGCCATGCAAGAATAGCAGGCATGTGATGTAACTGCTACTTTGGGTGATATGTAGGTGGTCATGATTAGTGCATATTCTCCCTTGAACAAAAATATATTTTATTAAATCTCATATTTGTTTATTTTTTAGGGAAGTGGAGAAAGAAGGCTCAGCCCTGGTAGGTAGAAATGAATGTTCTGTTATAAGAAGCAATCTTTCGGAATCTGTCCCAGATGTGGTAACGATGAAGCTTCATCTTAGACTAATACTGTGCACCTTTATTGCTTGTGTGCAGTATGGACATCTGCCATGAAGAATGTTATGAAGTACAAATGTAAAGTGATATATTTACAAACAAACTACAAGACAGGGAGAAAGATACCACTGCATGGTCTTTACGTTGGTAGGTCCCTCAATTATATTAATGAGAATATTAATTACGACATTGCCACTTTGATAAACATCTTTGTCTGCGATTAAGGTGGATGACTTTCAAAGAAATTGCATTAAGTAAATCTGACTCATGGAGAGGGCTTTACAATTCACAAAAATAGGTACTCCGGGTAACTTTGTTTTACTCCTGAACAGTGTGTTCTCATGGGTAATTCTAAAGTCCCTATCCCTCTTTCTAGTCCCTGGACTCCAATCCCAAGTCTGTGCTCTGTCCTAGCCTCTTTCTTGCTTTAGTACTTAGTTCCTTATATTGGTTTCTCTTCCACCTCAATATCCAGTTCCAGCGCCAAACCCATAGAAGGTCTTGAATTGCCAGGAGATTATGCCTGAAAGTGGTTGTATTTTGATGTGCCATTCCATATTCACTGCACATTTCAATGAAATGTTATATGAGCTTTTATTAAACCAAACACGAAAAACAGATTGTTCACTCTAACTCAACATACAAAAGAAAAGTTCAGTATTTCTAACTGGACAAGCAAAGAAAAAGTCAACACATGTTTCAACCTATGGCAGGTTTTCATCGGGGCTAAATTGAGATGACATCTGTAGATCGCTTCCTAATCTGCACCGAATACAAACTGAATAGCTTGCGCTTGAATTAACTTGATATTTAGGGCTTTCCTCGTGGGCGCCCACGAGGAAAGCCGTCGGAGGGAGCCTGAAAGAGATCCCTCCAATATAGACGCTATGGAACACTATTTGTACATAAGTGATACAAGTAGGTAATGTACCTGGAATGTTGTGACCCCAGTTAAGACCAAACCATTTTCACTCAGAATCTCAGGCGTAGAAGCGAGTCTCAGGAACACAGGCTATGTTATATTTATTTTCCTTTGGGGTGGAATGTTCTAAATATCAAGTTACTTCAAGTGCAAGCTATTCAGCTTGTATTTGTTGCAGATTAGATCTACAGATACGGTCTCAATTTAGCCCTGATAACCTGTGATAGGTTGAAAGGCATGTTGGCTTTTTCTTTGCTCGTTAGTTATAAATGACAGAACTTTTTCTTTTGTATGTTGGTTAGTAAACAATCTTTTATTCGTCTTTGGTTTAATGAAACCTCGTAAAACATTTCTTTGAAATTTGAATTGAATACAATATTTGAGGCATACACTGCTGGCAATTGAAGACCTTAGTGATATTTTAGATATTTGCATGATCCTTGGTACTCTCTAGCTTGCCAACCACATTGCTTTCAAATTGTAGATTTACATATATCACTACTAGGTGGTGTAGCTCAGACCTTAGTGTAACCTCATTCTAGAGTACATTATCCTTATAACAAGCAGTGCTGAGCTCCTACAGCGACTTACACGCTCCATACTTGTACAATGATGGCACTATTTAGAACCATCGCATTGCACATATCAGTTCCCTCATAGGGGACGGCGAATCACTGCATTCCCTCTCCCAATCACAACAGTGCCCAAGACAGCCTAGGCAAAGCTTGGTAGAGCTTAGAAGTTGTGCATTTCCCTTAGGCCAAGTAGGTAAACATAGTAACTAGACCCACAGGTCTAGCAGAACATCCTAAATTCTTAAATCATCCCATTGTTTACCATGCAGCTTCTCCAACACAGGCCATTCAGTGGTGGGTGGTCTAAAACCCCAATTTCCAAATCATTCCAGTTTTTCAGTCAGACTTCCCCAAACCCAAACCATAGAGGTCAAAGGGTTGTAAAAAGCACTTTGTTAATTAAGTTATGTAATTTGATATTTGTATAGCACCCAAATGTTATGGCTTTGAAGTGGGGAGGGGTGGAGAGGCCCGCCTGATAACTGCAGTCTGTGAAAGCAATATGGACACAGGACCAAAACAAACTGCTGAGTCGCCCTGTGTCCATAGGAGTCGGCCTGGCCCTGTGTCCATATGAGTCGCCCCGGCACTGTGTCCATATGAGTAGCCCTGTGTCCATATGAGTTAGTCCATATGAGGCGCCCTGGCCCTGTGTCCATATGCGTCTGTCCATATGAGTCGCCCTGTGTCCATATGTGTCACCCTGTGTCCATATGAGTCGCCCTGTGTCCATATGAGTTAGTACATATGAGTCGCCCTGGCCCTGTGTCCATATGTGTCTCCATATGAGTCACCCTGTTTCCATATGAGTCACCCTGTGTCCATATGAGTTAGTCCATATGAGTTGCCCTGGCCAAGTGTCCATATGTATCTGTCCATATGAGTCGCCCTGTGTCCATATGAGTCACCCTGGCCCTGCGTCCATATTGCTTTCACAGACTGCGGTTATCAGACAGGACACCCCCCGCCTCGACGCCATAACATTTGGGTGCTATACAAATATGAAATTTCATAAATGAACGTAAAGTGCTTTTTACAACCCTTTGAATTTGATCCCTGTTCCCGCAGTGGTGCATAAATGCACATTTCACTAATCTTTAAGCTTTTTTTTTGCCTGTTAACATCAAACGGAATCTAATTCTAAAGTGATACCTCTATTCATTTTCGACAACTCCTCAATGCGCCCAATGAAAATGAAGCCTCACCATATGTCAGTTCCCAGGATCCTCTGTTTGGAATTATACAGACACGCACTGTATGGGCTCGCAGTATTCAGTATTGCTTCAGTGTTTCTCTTTAGACTGACAAATTGTGAAAAGAATGTGATGGTGTCTGCTAACAGACAGTTATGCCATGCAAGAATAGCAGGCATGTGATGTAACTGCTACTTCGGGTGATATGTAGGTGGTCATGATTAGTGCATATTCTCCCTTGAACAAACCTATATTTTATTAAATCTCATGTTTGTTTATTTTTTAGGGAAGTGGAGGAAGAAGGCTCAGCCCTTTTAGGTAGAAATTAATGTTTTGTTATAAGAAGCAATCTTTGGGAATCTGCGCCAGATGTGGCAACGATGAAGCTTCATCTTAGACTAACACTGTGCACCTTTATTGCTTGTGTGCAGTATGGACATCTGCCATGAAGAATGTTATGAAGTACAAATATAAAGCAATATATTTACAAACAAACTGCAAGACATGGAGAAAGATACCACTGCATAGTCATTACATTGGCAGGTCCCTCAATGATATTAATGAGAATATTAATTACGACATTGCCACTTTGATAAACATCTTTGTCTGCGATTAAGGTGGATGACTTTCAAAGAAATTGCTTTAAGTAAATCTGACTCATGGACAGGGCTTTGCAATTCACAAATATAGGTACTCGGGGTAACTTTGTTTTACTCCTGAACAGTATTTTCTCATGGGTAATTCTAAAGTCCCTATCCCTCTTTCTAGTCCCTGGACTCTAATACCAAGTATGTGCTCTGTCCTAGCCTCTTTCTTGCTTTAGTCCTTAGTTCCTCATATTGGTTTCTCTTCCACCTCAATATCCAGTTCCAGCGCCAAACCCATAGAAGGTCTTGAATTGCCAGGAGGATATGCCTAAAAGTGGTTGTATTTTGATGTCCCATTCCGTATTCACTGCACATTTCAATGAAATGTTTTATGAGCTTTTATTAAACCAAACACGAAAAACAGATTGTTCACTCTAACTCAACATACAAAAGAAAAGTTCAGTATTTCTAACTGGACAAGCAAAGAAAAAGTCAACACATGTTTCAACCTATCGCAGGTTTTCATCGGGGCTAAATTGAGATCACATCTGTAGATCGCTTCCTAATCTGCATCGAATACAAGCTGAATAGTTTGCGCTTGAATTAACTTGATATTTAGGGCTTTCCTCGTGGGCGCCCACGAGGAAAGCCGTCGGAGGGAGCCTGAAAGTGATCCCTCCAATATAGATGCTTGGAACACTATTTGTACATAAGTGATTCAAGTAGGTAATGTACCTGGAATGTTGTGACCCCAGTTAAGACCAAACCATTTTCACTCAGAATCTCAGGCGTAGAAGCGAGTCTCAGGAACACAGGCTATGTTATATTTATTTTCCTTTGGGGTGGAATGTTCTAAATATCAAGTTACTTCAGGTGCAAGCTATTCAGCTTGTATATGTTGCAGATTAGACCTACAGATACGGTCTCAATTTAGCCCTGATAACCTGTGATAGGTTGAAAGGCATGTTGGCTTTTTCTTTGCTTGTTAGTTATAAATGACAGAACTTTTTCTTTTGTATGTTGGTTAGTAAACAATCTGTTATTCGTCTTTGGTTTAATGAAACCTCGTAAAACATTTCATTGAAATTTGAAGTGAATACAAAATTTGAGGCATACACTGCTGGCAATTGAAGACCTTAGTGATATTTTAGATATTTGTATGATCCTTGGTACTCTCTAGCTTGCCAATCACGTTGCTTTCAAATTGTAGATTTACATATATCACTACTAGGTGGTGTAGCTCAGACCTTAGTGTAACCTCATTCTAGACTACATTATCCTTATAACAAGCAGTGCTGAGCTCCTACAGCGACTTACACGCTCCATACTTGTGCAATGATGGCACTATTTAGAACCATCGCATTGCACATATCAGTTCCCTCATAGGGGATGGCGAATCACTGCATTCCCTCTCCCAATCACAACAGTGCCCAAGACAGCCTAGGCAAAGCTTGGTAGAGCTTAGAAATTGTGCATTTCCCTTAGGCCGAGTAGGTAAACATAGTTACTAGACCCGCAGGTCTAGCAGAACATCCTAAATTCTCAAATCATCCCATTGTTTACCATCCAGCTTCCCCAACATAGGCCATTCAGTGGAGGGCGGTCTAAAACCCCAATTACCAAAACATTCCAGTTTTTCTGTCAGACTTCCCCAAAGGCAAACCATAGAGGTCAAAGGGTTGTAAAAAGCAGTTTATGTTAATCAAGTTATGTAATTTGATATTTGTATAGCAGCGAAATATTATGGCTTTGAAGTGGAGAGGCCCGCCTGATAACTGCAGTCTGTGAAAGCAATATGGACACAGGACCAAAACAAACTGCTGAGTCGCCCTGTGTCCATAGTAGTCGGCCTGGCCCTGTGTCCATATGAGTCGCCCCGGCACTGTGTCTATATGAGTCGCCCTGTGTCCATATGAGTTAGTCCATATGATGCGCCCTGGCCCTGTGTCCATATGCGTCTGTCCATATGAGTCGCCCAGTGTCCATATGGGTCGCCATGGCCCTGTGTCCATATGAGTTGCCCTGTGTCCATATGAGTTAGTCCATATGAGTTGCCCCGGCCAAGTGTCCATATGTATCTGTCCATATGAGTCGCCCTGTGTCCATATGAGTCGCCCTGGCTCTGTGTCCACATTGCTTTCACAGACTGCGGTTGTCAGACTGGACCCCCCCCCTCTCAAAGCCATAGCATTTGGGTGCTATACAAATATGAAATGACATAATTGAACGTAAAGTGCTTTTTACAACCCTTTGAATTTGATCCCTGTTCCCGCAGTAGTGCTTAAATGCACATTTCACTAATCTTTAAGCTGTTTTTTGCCTGTTAACATCAAACGGAATCTAATTCTAAAGTGATACCTCTATTCATTTTCGACAACTCCTCAATGCGCCCAATGAAAATGAAGCTTCACCATATGTGAGTTCCTAGGATCCTCTGTTTGGAATTATACAGACACGCACTGTATGGGCTCGCAGTATTCAGTATGGCTTCAGTGTTCCTCTTTAGACTGGCAAATTGTGAGGAGAATGTGATGGTGTCTGCTAACAGACAGTTATGCCATGCAAGAATAGCAGGCATGTGATGTAACTGCTACTTTGGGTGATATGTAGGTGGTCATGATTAGTGCATATTCTCCCTTGAACAAAAATATATTTTATTAAATCTCATATTTGTTTATTTTTTAGGGAAGTGGAGGAAGAAGGCTCAGCCCTGGTACGTAGAAATGAATGTTCTGTTATAAGAATCAATCTTTCGGAATCTGTCCCAGATGTGGTAACGATGAAGCTTCATCTTAGACTAATACTGTGCACCTTTATTGCTTGTGTGCAGTATGGACATCTTCCATGAAGAATGTTATGAAGTACAAATGTAAAGTGATATATTTACAAACAAACTACAAGAGAGGGAGACAGATACCACTGCATGGTCTTTACGTTGGTAGGTCCCTCAATTATATTAATGAGAATATTAATTACGACATTGCCACTTTGATAAACATCTTTGTCTGCGATTAAGGTGGATGACTTTCAAAGAAATTGCATTAAGTAAATCTGACTCATGGAGAGGGCTTTACAATTCACAAAAATAGGTACTCCGGGTAACTTTGTTTTACTCCTGAACAGTGTGTTCTCATGGGTAATTCTAAAGTCCCTATCCCTCTTTCTAGTCCCTGGACTCCAATCCCAAGTCTGTGCTCTGTCCTAGCCTCTTTCTTGCTTTAGTACTTAGTTCCTTATATTGGTTTCTCTTCCACCTCAATATCCAGTTCCAGCGCCAAACCCATAGAAGGTCTTGAATTGCCAGGAGATTATGCCTGAAAGTGGTTGTATTTTGATGTGCCATTCCGTATTCACTGCACATTTCAATGAAATGTTATATGAGCTTTTATTAAACCAAACACGAAAAACAGATTGTTCACTCTAACTCAACATACAAAATAAAAGTTCAGTATTTCTAACTGGACAAGCAAAGAAAAAGTCAACACATGTTTCAACCTATGGCAGGTTTTCATCGGGGCTAAATTGAGATGACATCTGTAGATCGCTTCCTAATCTGCACCGAATACAAACTGAATAGCTTGCGCTTGAATTAACTTGATATTTAGGGCTTTCCTCGTGGGCGCCCACGAGGAAAGCCGTCGGAGGGAGCCTGAAAGAGATCCCTCCAATATAGACGCTATGGAACACTATTTGTACATAAGTGATACAAGTAGGTAATGTACCTGGAATGTTGTGACCCCAGTTAAGACCAAACCATTTTCACTCAGAATCTCAGGCGTAGAAGCGAGTCTCAGGAACACAGGCTATGTTATATTTATTTTCCTTTGGGGTGGAATGTTCTAAATATCAAGTTACTTCAAGTGCAAGCTATTCAGCTTGTATTTGTTGCAGATTAGATCTACAGATACGGTCTCAATTTAGCCCTGATAACCTGTGATAGGTTGAAAGGCATGTTGGCTTTTTCTTTGCTTGTTAGTTATAAATGACAGAACTTTTTCTTTTGTATGTTGGTTAGTAAACAATCTTTTATTCGTCTTTGGTTTAATGAAACCTCGTAAAACATTTCTTTGAAATTTGAATTGAATACAATATTTGAGGCATACACTGCTGGCAATTGAAGACCTTAGTGATATTTTAGATATTTGCATGATCCTTGGTACTCTCTAGCTTGCCAACCACATTGCTTTCAAATTGTAGATTTACATATATCACTACTAGGTGGTGTAGCTCAGACCTTAGTGTAACCTCATTCTAGAGTACATTATCCTTATAACAAGCAGTGCTGAGCTCCTACAGCGACTTACACGCTCCATACTTGTACAATGATGGCACTATTTAGAACCATCGCATTGCACATATCAGTTCCCTCATAGGGGACGGCGAATCACTGCATTCCCTCTCCCAATCACAACAGTGCCCAAGACAGCCTAGGCAAAGCTTGGTAGAGCTTAGAAGTTGTGCATTTCCCTTAGGCCAAGTAGGTAAACATAGTAACTAGACCCACAGGTCTAGCAGAACATCCTAAATTCTTAAATCATCCCATTGTTTACCATGCAGCTTCTCCAACACAGGCCATTCAGTGGTGGGTGGTCTAAAACCCCAATTTCCAAATCATTCCAGTTTTTCAGTCAGACTTCCCCAAACCCAAACCATAGAGGTCAAAGGGTTGTAAAAAGCACTTTGTTAATTAAGTTATGTAATTTGATATTTGTATAGCACCCAAATGTTATGGCTTTGAAGTGGGGAGGGGTGGAGAGGCCCGCCTGATAACTGCAGTCTGTGAAAGCAATATGGACACAGGACCAAAACAAACTGCTGAGTCGCCCTGTGTCCATAGGAGTCGGCCTGGCCCTGTGTCCATATGAGTCGCCCCGGCACTGTGTCCATATGAGTAGCCCTGTGTCCATATGAGTTAGTCCATATGAGGCGCCCTGGCCCTGTGTCCATATGCGTCTGTCCATATGAGTCGCCCTGTGTCCATATGTGTCACCCTGTGTCCATATGAGTCGCCCTGTGTCCATATGAGTTAGTACATATGAGTCGCCCTGGCCCTGTGTCCATATGTGTCTCCATATGAGTCGCCCTGGCTCCATATGAGTCGCCCTGGCCCTGTGTCCATATGAGTCACCCTGTGTCCATATGAGTTAGTCCATATGAGTTGCCCTGGCCAAGTGTCCATATGTATCTGTCCATATGAGTCGCCCTGTGTCCATATGAGTCACCCTGGCCCTGCGTCCATATTGCTTTCACAGACTGCGGTTATCAGACAGGACACCCCCCGCCTCGACGCCATAACATTTGGTTGCTATACATTTATGAAATTTCATAACTGAACGTAAAGTGCTTTTTACAACCCTTTGAATTTGATCCCTGTTCCCGCAGTGGTGCATAAATGCACATTTCACTAATCTTTAAGCTTTTTTTTTGCCTGTTAACATCAAACGGAATCTAATTCTAAAGTGATACCTCTATTCATTTTCGACAACTCCTCAATGCGCCCAATGAAAATGAAGCCTCACCATATGTCAGTTCCCAGGATCCTCTGTTTGGAATTATACAGACACGCACTGTATGGGCTCGCAGTATTCAGTATTGCTTCAGTGTTTCTCTTTAGACTGACAAATTGTGAAAAGAATGTGATGGTGTCTGCTAACAGACAGTTATGCCATGCAAGAATAGCAGGCATGTGATGTAACTGCTACTTCGGGTGATATGTAGGTGGTCATGATTAGTGCATATTCTCCCTTGAACAAACCTATATTTTATTAAATCTCATGTTTGTTTATTTTTTAGGGAAGTGGAGGAAGAAGGCTCAGCCCTTTTAGGTAGAAATTAATGTTTTGTTCTAAGAAGCAATCTTTGGGAATCTGCGCCAGATGTGGCAACGATGAAGCTTCATCTTAGACTAACACTGTGCACCTTTATTGCTTGTGTGCAGTATGGACATCTGCCATGAAGAATGTTATGAAGTACAAATATAAAGCAATATATTTACAAACAAACTGCAAGACATGGAGAAAGATACCACTGCATAGTCATTACATTGGCAGGTCCCTCAATGATATTAATGAGAATATTAATTACGACATTGCCACTTTGATAAACATCTTTGTCTGCGATTAAGGTGGATGACTTTCAAAGAAATTGCTTTAAGTAAATCTGACTCATGGACAGGGCTTTGCAATTCACAAATATAGGTACTCGGGGTAACTTTGTTTTACTCCTGAACAGTATTTTATCATGGGTAATTCTAAAGTCCCTATCCCTCTTTCTAGTCCCTGGACTCTAATACCAAGTATGTGCTCTGTCCTAGCCTCTTTCTTGCTTTAGTCCTTAGTTCCTCATATTGGTTTCTCTTCCACCTCAATATCCAGTTCCAGCGCCAAACCCATAGAAGGTCTTGAATTGCCAGGAGGATATGCCTAAAAGTGGTTGTATTTTGATGTCCCATTCCGTATTCACTGCACATTTCAATGAAATGTTTTATGAGCTTTTATTAAACCAAACACGAAAAACAGATTGTTCACTCTAACTCAACATACAAAAGAAAAGTTCAGTATTTCTAACTGGACAAGCAAAGAAAAAGTCAACACATGTTTCAACCTATCGCAGGTTTTCATCGGGGCTAAATTGAGATCACATCTGTAGATCGCTTCCTAATCTGCATCGTATACAAGATGAATAGTTTGCGCTTGAATTAACTTGATATTTAGGGCTTTCCTCGTGGGCGCCCACGAGGAACGCCGTCGGAGGGAGCCGGAAAGTGATCCCTCCAATATAGATGCTTGGAACACTATTTGTACATAAGTGATTCAAGTAGGTAATGTACCTGGAATGTTGTGACCCCAGTTAAGACCAAACCATTTTCACTCAGAATCTCAGGCGTAGAAGCGAGTCTCAGGAACACAGGCTATGTTATATTTATTTTCCTTTGGGGTGGAATGTTCTAAATATCAAGTTACTTCAGGTGCAAGCTATTCAGCTTGTATATGTTGCAGATTAGACCTACAGATACGGTCTCAATTTAGCCCTGATAACCTGTGATAGGTTGAAAGGCATGTTGGCTTTTTCTTTGCTTGTTAGTTATAAATGACAGAACTTTTTCTTTTGTATGTTGGTTAGTAAACAATCTGTTATTCGTCTTTGGTTTAATGAAACCTCGTAAAACATTTCATTGAAATTTGAAGTGAATACAAAATTTGAGGCATACACTGCTGGCAATTGAAGACCTTAGTGATATTTTAGATATTTGTATGATCCTTGGTACTCTCTAGCTTGCCAATCACGTTGCTTTCAAATTGTAGATTTACATATATCACTACTAGGTGGTGTAGCTCAGACCTTAGTGTAACCTCATTCTAGACTACATTATCCTTATAATAAGCAGTGCTGAGCTCCTACAGCGACTTACACGCTCCATACTTGTGCAATGATGGCACTATTTAGAACCATCGCATTGCACATATCAGTTCCCTCATAGGGGACGGCGAATCACTGCATTCCCTCTCCCAATCACAACAGTGCCCAAGACAGCCTAGGCAAAGCTTGGTAGAGCTTAGAAATTGTGCATTTCCCTTAGGCCGAGTAGGTAAACATAGTTACTAGACCCGCAGGTCTAGCAGAACATCCTAAATTCTCAAATCATCCCATTGTTTACCATCCAGCTTCCCCAACATAGGCCATTCAGTGGAGGGCGGTCTAAAACCCCAATTACCAAAACATTCCAGTTTTTCTGTCAGACTTCCCCAAAGGCAAACCATAGAGGTCAAAGGGTTGTAAAAAGCAGTGTATGTTAATCAAGTTATGTAATTTGATATTTGTATAGCAGCGAAATGTTATGGCTTTGAAGTGGGGAGGGGTGGAGAGGCCTGCCTGATAACTGCAGTCTGTGAAAGCAATATGGACACAGGAAAATAAACTAATGAGTCTTCCTGTATCCTTAGTAGTCGGCCTGGCCCTGTGTCCATATGAGTCGCCCCGGCACTGTGTCTATATGAGTCGCCCTGTGTCCATATGAGTTAGTCCATATGAGGCGCCCTGGCCCTGTGTCCATATGCGTCTGTCCATATGAGTCGCCCTGTGTCCATATGTGTCGCCCTGTGTCCATAAGTCCATATGGGTCGCCATGGCCCTCTGTCCATATGAGTCGCCCTGTGTCCATATGAGTTAGTACATATGAGTCACCCTGGCCCTGTGGCCATATGTGTCTGTCAATATGAGTCACCCTGTTTCCATATGAGTCGCCCTGTGTCCATATGAGTTAGTCCATATGAGTTGCCCCGGCCAAGTGTCCATATGTATCTGTCCATATGTGTCGCCCTGTGTCCATATGTGTCACCCTGTGTCCATATGTGTCACCCTGTGTCCATATGTGTCACCCTGTGTCCATATGAGTCGCCCTGTGTCCATATGAGTTAGTACATATGAGTCGCCCTGGCCCTGTGTCCATATGTGTCTCCATATGAGTCACCCTGTTTCCATATGAGTCGCCCTGGCCTTGTGTCCATATGAGTCACCCTGTGTCCATATGAGTTAGTCCATATGAGTTGCCCTGGCCAAGTGTCCATATGTATCTGTCCATATGAGTCGCCCTGTGTCCATATGAGTCACCCTGGCCCTGCGTCCATATTGCTTTCACAGACTGCGGTTATCAGACAGGACACCCCCCGCCTCGACGCCATAACATTTGGGTGCTATACAAATATGAAATTTCATAACTGAACGTAAAGTGCTTTTTACAACCCTTTGAATTTGATCCCTGTTCCCGCAGTGGTGCATAAATGCACATTTCACTAATCTTTAAGCTTTTTTTTTGCCTGTTAACATCAAACGGAATCTAATTCTAAAGTGATACCTCTATTCATTTTCGACAACTCCTCAATGCGCCCAATGAAAATGAAGCCTCACCATATGTCAGTTCCCAGGATCCTCTGTTTGGAATTATACAGACACGCACTGTATGGGCTCGCAGTATTCAGTATTGCTTCAGTGTTTCTCTTTAGACTGACAAATTGTGAAAAGAATGTGATGGTGTCTGCTAACAGACAGTTATGCCATGCAAGAATAGCAGGCATGTGATGTAACTGCTACTTCAGGTGATATGTAGGTGGTCATGATTAGTGCATATTCTCCCTTGTACAAACCTATATTTTATTAAATCTCATGTTTGTTTATTTTTTAGGGAAGTGGAGGAAGAAGGCTCAGCCCTTTTAGGTAGAAATTAATGTTTTGTTATAAGAAGCAATCTTTGGGAATCTGCGCCAGATGTGGCAACGATGAAGCTTCATCTTAGACTAACACTGTGCACCTTTATTGCTTGTGTGCAGTATGGACATCTGCCATGAAGAATGTTATGAAGTACAAATATAAAGCAATATATTTACAAACAAACTGCAAGACATGGAGAAAGATACCACTGCATAGTCATTACATTGGCAGGTCCCTCAATGATATTAATGAGAATATTAATTACGACATTGCCACTTTGATAAACATCTTTGTCTGCGATTAAGGTGGATGACTTTCAAAGAAATTGCTTTAAGTAAATCTGACTCATGGACAGGGCTTTGCAATTCACAAATATAGGTACTCGGGGTAACTTTGTTTTACTCCTGAACAGTATTTTCTCATGGGTAATTCTAAAGTCCCTATCCCTCTTTCTAGTCCCTGGACTCTAATACCAAGTATGTGCTCTGTCCTAGCCTCTTTCTTGCTTTAGTCCTTAGTTCCTCATATTGGTTTCTCTTCCACCTCAATATCCAGTTCCAGCGCCAAACCCATAGAAGGTCTTGAATTGCCAGGAGGATATGCCTAAAAGTGGTTGTATTTTGATGTCCCATTCCGTATTCACTGCACATTTCAATGAAATGTTTTATGAGCTTTTATTAAACCAAACACGAAAAACAGATTGTTCACTCTAACTCAACATACAAAAGAAAAGTTCAGTATTTCTAACTGGACAAGCAAAGAAAAAGTCAACACATGTTTCAACCTATCGCAGGTTTTCATCGGGGCTAAATTGAGATCACATCTGTAGATCGCTTCCTAATCTGCATCGAATACAAGCTGAATAGTTTGCGCTTGAATTAACTTGATATTTAGGGCTTTCCTCGTGGGCGCCCACGAGGAAAGCCGTCGGAGGGAGCCTGAAAGTGATCCCTCCAATATAGATGCTTGGAACACTATTTGTACATAAGTGATTTAAGTAGGTAATGTACCTGGAATGTTGTGACCCCAGTTAAGACCAAACCATTTTCACTCAGAATCTCAGGCGTAGAAGCGAGTCTCAGGAACACAGGCTATGTTATATTTATTTTCCTTTGGGGTGGAATGTTCTAAATATCAAGTTACTTCAGGTGCAAGCTATTTAGCTTGTATATGTTGCAGATTAGACCTACAGATACGGTCTCAATTTAGCCCTGATAACCTGTGATAGGTTGAAAGGCATGTTGGCTTTTTCTTTGCTTGTTAGTTATAAATGACAGAACTTTTTCTTTTGTATGTTGGTTAGTAAACAATCTGTTATTCGTCTTTGGTTTAATGAAACCTCGTAAAACATTTCATTGAAATTTGA
Source organism: Ambystoma mexicanum (assembly GCF_040938575.1). NCBI lineage: Eukaryota > Metazoa > Chordata > Amphibia > Caudata > Ambystomatidae > Ambystoma > Ambystoma mexicanum. Next base: position 272,067,126 of record NC_090938.1, read on the forward strand.
AGTGAATACAAAATTTGAGGCATACACTGCTGGCAATTGAAGACCTTAGTGATATTTTAGATATTTGTATGATCCTTGGTACTCTCTAGCTTGCCAACCACGTTGCTTTCAAATTGTAGATTTACATATATCACTACTAGGTGGTGTAGCTCAGACCTTAGTGTAACCTCATTCTAGACTACATTATCCTTATAACAAGCAGTGCTGAGCTCCTACAGCGACTTACACGCTCCATACTTGTGCAATGATGGCACTATTTAGAACCATCGCATTGCACATATCAGTTCCCTCATAGGGGACGGCGAATCACTGCATTCCCTCTCCCAATCACAACAGTGCCCAAGACAGCCTAGGCAAAGCTTGGTAGAGCTTAGAAGTTGTGCATTTCCCTTAGGCCAAGTAGGTAAACATAGTAACTAGACCCACAGGTCTAGCAGAACATCCTAAATTCTTAAATCATCCCATTGTTTACCATGCAGCTTCTCCAACACAGGCCATTCAGTGGTGGGTGGTCTAAAACCCCAATTTCCAAATCATTCCAGTTTTTCAGTCAGACTTCCCCAAACCCAAACCATAGAGGTCAAAGGGTTGTAAAAAGCACTTTGTTAATTAAGTTATGTAATTTGATATTTGTATAGCACCCAAATGTTATGGCTTTGAAGTGGGGAGGGGTGGAGAGGCCCGCCTGATAACTGCAGTCTGTGAAAGCAATATGGACACAGGACCAAAACAAACTGCTGAGTCGCCCTGTGTCCATAGGAGTCGGCCTGGCCCTGTGTCCATATGAGTCGCCCCGGCACTGTGTCCATATGAGTAGCCCTGTGTCCATATGAGTTAGTCCATATGAGGCGCCCTGGCCCTGTGTCCATATGCGTCTGTCCATATGAGTCGCCCTGTGTCCATATGTGTCACCCTGTGTCCATATGAGTCGCCCTGTGTCCATATGAGTTAGTACATATGAGTCGCCCTGGCCCTGTGTCCATATGTGTCTCCATATGAGTCACCCTGTTTCCATATGAGTCGCCCTGGCCCTGCGTCCATATTGCTTTCACAGACTGCGGTTATCAGACAGGACACCCCCCGCCTCGACGCCATAACATTTGGGTGCTATACAAATATGAAATTTCATAACTGAACGTAAAGTGCTTTTTACAACCCTTTGAATTTGATCCCTGTTCCCGCAGTGGTGCATAAATGCACATTTCACTAATCTTTAAGCTTTTTTTTTGCCTGTTAACATCAAACGGAATCTAATTCTAAAGTGATACCTCTATTCATTTTCGACAACTCCTCAATGCGCCCAATGAAAATGAAGCCTCACCATATGTCAGTTCCCAGGATCCTCTGTTTGGAATTATACAGACACGCACTGTATGGGCTCGCAGTATTCAGTATTGCTTCAGTGTTTCTCTTTAGACTGACAAATTGTGAAAAGAATGTGATGGTGTCTGCTAACAGACAGTTATGCCATGCAAGAATAGCAGGCATGTGATGTAACTGCTACTTCGGGTGATATGTAGGTGGTCATGATTAGTGCATATTCTCCCTTGAACAAACCTATATTTTATTAAATCTCATGTTTGTTTATTTTTTAGGGAAGTGGAGGAAGAAGGCTCAGCCCTTTTAGGTAGAAATTAATGTTTTGTTCTAAGAAGCAATCTTTGGGAATCTGCGCCAGATGTGGCAACGATGAAGCTTCATCTTAGACTAACACTGTGCACCTTTATTGCTTGTGTGCAGTATGGACATCTGCCATGAAGAATGTTATGAAGTACAAATATAAAGCAATATATTTACAAACAAACTGCAAGACATGGAGAAAGATACCACTGCATAGTTTTGTTTGTTTGTTTGTTTGTTTATTTGGTATAGCGCAGAAACCAAACCCGAAGGGGTAGCTGGGCGCAAACAGTACAAGGTTGCTTAAGAACTTAGTTACAGGAGAAATACACGTTATACATTCGCAGTTAAATCATGAAAGTGCAGTTTATACAGTTCACCTTAGATCAACGGTAGGTATAGTGAGAAAGCAACGGGAAAAGAAGAAAAAAAGAAAAAGGGGAAAAGTGCGGAGCTAGGGTTAAGTCTAGTTGATCGGATGTCATTCAGCTGGTTGCAGATATCTAGTGTCTATGTGGGAGGGGGAGGTCCAGCTAAGTGTCATTGGCACGGATCCAGGTAAGGACTTTTCGCCTGAAACTCGAGTAAGGTTGGTCCATTCTGAGATCCAAGGGGAGTTTGTTCCAAGTTTGCGCAGCTATGATTGGGAAACTAGTGCCGCCGGCTGTACTCTTTTTGAATCTAGGCATCACTAAGGTGAAGGCGTTGGTCAGTCTAGTGGGACGGTTAGAGGTTCTCTTGTGGATTCTGTTGGCCAGATAAGGGGGGGCAATGTTGTTAAGACATTTGGATGTGAGTGAGAGTATTTTAAGGGTGATCCTGTCTTTGATTTTTAGCCAATGGATATTTTTCCTAAAGGTGGAGATGTGGGCTCTGTTAGGAATGTTTAAGGCTACTCTGATAGCGTTATTTTGGAGAGTTTGTAGTTTGTTAAGGATATACTTGTTAGAGCCTGCATAAAGGGCATTGCAGTAATCCAGCTTGGATATGATGAGAGCATTAGCTAATGTGATGCAGCTAGTCTCAGTTAGGAAAGGTCTACATGCTCGGATTAATTTGCAAGTATATGCCGTGGAGGATGCTAGTGAGTTCGTTTGCTTTTTGAAGGTGAGCGCTGAATCAAGATAGACCCGAGGGTTTTGACTGCAGGCATCACTTTGATGACGTTATTGTCAATGTTGAATGCGGCATAGTTGGGGTCAAGTTTTTTGATAGCCAATGCTGAGCCAATGATCAGTAGCTCCGTCTTGTCGTCGTTCAGGCAGAGGCCATGGGATGCCATCCAAGTCTGAATGAGGAGATATATCTTATTTACTAAGTCCGTGTCTTCCAAGAAGTTACCCGAAAGGGGGATTAGAATCTGAGTGTCGTCTGCGTAGTTAGTGTAGATAACACCCAGTCTGTCCAACTTATCAAACAGGGGCTTAGTAAAGATGTTATACATCGTCGGAGAAACACATGATCCTTGGGGAACACCGCAAGAAACTTGTATGGGATCAGCGGCTGCTGAAGGTGAGAAGACTCTCATTGTCCGGTTTGCAAGGAAGGATTGTACCCAAGCTATGGCATCACTTGAGAAATGAGCGGCTGAGCTGAGGTGATTGCATAAGACTGCATGATCTACCAGGTCGAAGGCCGCAGATAGGTCAAGGAGGAGTAGCATCGCTGTTTTACCATTGTCCTTCAACTCGTCAATTTGGGTCTTGAGGTCAATCAAGGCTGTTTCAGTGCCGTGAAGGGGACGGAAGCCAGATTGCCGTGAACCTAGTAAATTGTTAGTTTCTAGGTAGTCCTGGATTTGCAGGTATGCTACTCTGTCTATGATTTTAAGTAGGAAAGGGACAGTAGTGATGGGTCTGTAGTTAGTTGGTATAGCAGGGTCAAGTGTTTGTTTTTTTAGTAAGGGAAGCACCCAGGATTGTTTGAGGTTGTTCGGTACTAGATTAGACTTAAAGGATGCATTAATGATTTTTGAAATGAAAGGTGCTAGGTCACGAGCTGCATCTTTTATAATTTGGGCCGGACAGTTGTCACCTTTACAGTTGGAGGGTTTTAGAGATAGTATAATTTTTTCTGTCTCTAATACGGATTTCTTTCTGAAGCTAAATAGGTGAGGGGTGTTAGATTGGTTAGGGGGGAGCTGAGGTTGCAATGTGGGTTCTGTTGGCAGGAGCAAGGAAGCTTTTTTATTAGCAATTTTAGATTGGAGCGAGCTAATTTTACCCGCCAGGGCATTTTGTATATTAGTGCACCAGGACTTGTTTTTGGGAATGTTGTCAGGTGGGGTTGTGGGTGATTCCATTTCACGGAGGATGGAAAATAGCTCCTTAGTATCTGATTTGGCTTTAGAGATTCTGTCATTGAAGGTATTTCTTTTAGTGTTTATAATTTCCTTTTTATACTGTTTGGCAAGGGTGGCTAATTTAGATTTGTTCTCCTCGGTGGGTGAGTGTTGCCAGATAGACTGCAACTTTCTTTTTTGGATTCTAAGGTCTTTCAGGTGTGGCGTGAACCAGTTGTTAAGGTGACAGAGTTGTTTGCTTTTGCGCAGCTTGGTGGGGGCAATCAAGTCAAGTGCCTTGATCATAGAGCTGTTGTAAGCTTCAACAAGCGACGTAGGGTCTGTAATGTTGTCTAAATTATTGAGAGTAGGGAGAAGGTGGGGTAGGAGTTGTTCTGATGTGATGTCTTTTTTACTTCTGGTGGGAAGTGGCGGGGCCATGAGTATAGGTTTGGGCCGGATAAGGTCTAGTGAGGCATTGAATACAATTAAGTGGTGGTCAGTCCAGGATTGTGGTATTATGTTGGTAATGCTGATGTTACAGTTCCGATCAGCAACCCAGTCTAGGGTTCTACCTTTGGCATGAGTAGGAGAGGAGACTTTTTGAGATAGGGCGTAGTCATTCAGGAGTGATGCGACAGATAGGGCATGTTTGTCGTTGCTGTCATTAAAGCCCAGGTTAAAGTCTCCCAGTAATAGTATTTGAGCGTGGTCTTTAGTATTGTTGGTTATAATGCTGGTTATGTCGTCTTCAAAGGTACCCAGTGGTCCAGGTGGTCTGTAGATAATATGCAGGGTGAGAGTCCGGTTGCAAGAGAGGTGCAGTTTGGCAGTAAGGAGTTCGCAAGATGAGAATATCAGGGTAGTAACTAGTTTGATAGGTAAGGTAGCTTTGTGAATGATGGCTAGGCCGCCACCTTTAGTGTTAGGTCTATCGACTCTTAGTAGTTGGTAGCCGTCAGGTATAGCTAGCATGATGGCAGGGCCAGCTGCATCATGCAGCCATGTTTCGGTTATGACTAATAGGTCTAAGTTTTCGTTGGTTAAGGTGTCCGAGATCTCGGTAGCATGGGCGACCATGGACCTTGCATTAATGAGAGATCCAGTTATTGATAGGGTACTGTTTGGTTGAGTCGAGGAGGGTTGTTTGTTTTTGGAGGGGGTATCTCTTTGTATCTGTGGCTGGTTAGTGGTTATAAGAGCAGGGCGAGAGGTGGTAGGTTTGGGGTATTGCGAACGTTTGTTTGCTAGGTCGATATAGCCTCTGTGATTATGGTAGGAAGATGGTTCATGAAGACAGGACAGTCTTGCCCTTAGTCTCATGTTTCTGTCCTTAGCAGGGTGTGAGTCCGCAGTTGCAAATGCCATGGTGGTAAGGAGGCTCAGTGCAATGTGTAGAGATTGGTAATAGGTAGTTTTCATTCTAGTAGTGGGCAGGGAAGAGAGGGCGAGTTCAGGTTCAAGCTATGGGCGTGGACTAGGTTATATGCAAAGGCGTGTAGTTAGTGGTTCGGTGCCAAAGAGGTCTGAGCAGTCTGTAGATTGGCAGTTAGGTGATCTAGACGAGAACCAGGCTTGGTTCTATATGGGCAAAGCGGTGGCTCACTAGGCAAGTGTGGAAGACTAGCTGGGTAGTGTGTCACCTAAGTATGTCAGGGCAACTAGAAGCACATTGAGGTGTATAAAGTGGCTAGGGCAGTGTTATACCTAATGACAACCATGGGGCAGGGGCACAGGTCAGGGCGCAAATCTGGTGAAGTACTATCTGCAGCAGCACAGAATAAGGCACAGGTCAATTGTGGTCTATTGGCGACCATAAGGCACAACACAAATTAGGCATAGGTCAATTGTGGTCTATTGGCGACCATAAGGCACAACACAAATAGGCATAGGTCAATTGTGGTCTATTGGCGACCATAAGGCACAACACAAATTAGGCATAGGTCATTGTGGTCTATTGGCGACCATAAGGCACAGCACAAATAGGCATAGGTCAATTGTGGTCTATTGGCGACCATAAGGCACAACACAAATAGGCATAGGTCAATTGTGGTCTATTGGCGACCATAAGGCACAACACAAATAGGCATAGGTCATTTGTGGTCTATTGGCGACCATAAGGCACAACACAAATAGGCATAGGTCAATTGTGGTCTATTGGCGACCATAAGGCACAACACAAATTAGGCACAAATCGTGTAAAGTCTGATGATAGGTTAGCCTTGTGCAATAGATCTGCAGGGTCAAGGGAAAAGGTTAGGCAGCCCAGCTATCGAGGTACAGCAGGGGTTGCATAGGGGCCTTTGTTAAAGAGTGCCGAATAAGTCTATGGCGTGCAGTTATCAGAGATCCTACTAGAGGTGCCGGAAAGGGGCCCGCGGGCTTACCGTGGTTGTGTGGGTCCGTCCTTGCAGAGGGCAGGGTTCCTTGCAAGATATCCTCGGGAGGGTAGGACAAGGGGGTAGGCCGCACCTCCGATGCGCCGAACAGGGCGCAAAACAGGGCCTTTGTATGGCCTTCGGATGCGCCGGCGTCTCCGCCTGCCGGCGGATGTGCGGATTCAAATAATGCCGCGGTTAGCGAGGCTCAGCCTCGTTATGGCGCCGTAATGCGCCCGGCATGCCTAGGTCAGGCACAGTGAAGGGACAAGGTCAGGCGAGCCCTGCACCTTGTGCCTTCGTGGATCGTAGGCGGCAGTGGTGTATACGATGTAGCTTCTGCGGGGGGGAGGGCTCCTGCCCTCTACCCTTGCCGTGGGGGTGCTGGAATGGGGTCCAAGGGCGCAAAACAGGGCCTTTGTATGGCCTTCGGATGCGCCGGCGTCTCCGCCTGCCGGCGGATGTGCGGATTCAAATAATGCCGCGGTTAGCGAGGCTCAGCCTCGTTCTGGCGCCATAATGCGCCCGGCATGCCTAGGTCAGGCACAGTGAAGGGACAAGGTCAGGCGAGCCCTGCACCTTGTGCCTTCGTGGATCGTAGGCGGCAGTGGTGTATACGATGTAGCTTCTGCGGGGGGGAGGGCTCCTGCCCTCTACCCTTGCCGTGGGGGTGCTGGAATGGGGTCCAAGGGCGCAAAACAGGGCCTTTGTATGGCCTTCGGATGCGCCGGCGTCTCCCTCAATGGAGGTCCCTCAATGATATTAATGAGAATATTAATTACGACATTGCCACTTTGATAAACATCTTTGTCTGCGATTAAGGTGGATGACTTTCAAAGAAATTGCTTTAAGTAAATCTGACTCATGGACAGGGCTTTGCAATTCACAAATATAGGTACTCGGGGTAACTTTGTTTTACTCCTGAACAGTATTTTCTCATGGGTAATTCTAAAGTCCCTATCCCTCTTTCTAGTCCCTGGACTCTAATACCAAGCATGTGCTCTGTCCTAGCCTCTTTCTTGCTTTAGTCCTTAGTTCCTCATATTGGTTTCTCTTCCACCTCAATATCCAGTTCCAGCGCCAAACCCATAGAAGGTCTTGAATTGCCAGGAGGATATGCCTAAAAGTGGTTGTATTTTGATGTCCCATTCCGTATTCACTGCACATTTCAATGAAATGTTTTATGAGCTTTTATTAAACCAAACACGAAAAACAGATTGTTCACTCTAACTCAACATACAAAAGAAAAGTTCAGTATTTCTAACTGGACAAGCAAAGAAAAAGTCAACACATGTTTCAACCTATCGCAGGTTTTCATCGAGGCTAAATTGAGATCACATCTGTAGATCGCTTCCTAATCTGCATCGAATACAAGCTGAATAGTTTGCGCTTGAATTAACTTGATATTTAGGGCTTTCCTCGTGGGCGCCCACGAGGAAAGCCGTCGGAGGGAGCCTGAAAGTGATCCCTCCAATATAGATGCTTGGAACACTATTTGTACATAAGTGATTCAAGTAGGTAATGTACCTGGAATGTTGTGACCCCAGTTAAGACCAAACCATTTTCACTCAGAATCTCAGGCGTAGAAGCGAGTCTCAGGAACACAGGCTATGTTATATTTATTTTCCTTTGGGGTGGAATGTTCTAAATATCAAGTTACTTCAGGTGCAAGCTATTCAGCTTGTATATGTTGCAGATTAGACCTACAGATACGGTCTCAATTTAGCCCTGATAACCTGTGATAGGTTGAAAGGCATGTTGGCTTTTTCTTTGCTTGTTAGTTATAAATGACAGAACTTTTTCTTTTGTATGTTGGTTAGTAAACAATCTGTTATTCGTCTTTGGTTTAATGAAACCTCGTAAAACATTTCATTGAAATTTGAAGTGAATACAAAATTTGAGGCATACACTGCTGGCAATTGAAGACCTTAGTGATATTTTAGATATTTGTATGATCCTTGGTACTCTCTAGCTTGCCAATCACGTTGCTTTCAAATTGTAGATTTACATATATCACTACTAGGTGGTGTAGCTCAGACCTTAATGTAACCTCATTCTAGACTACATTATCCTTATAACAAGCAGTGCTGAGCTCCTACAGCGACTTACACGCTCCATACTTGTGCAATGATGGCACTATTTAGAACCATCGCATTGCACATATCAGTTCCCTCATAGGGGATGGCGAATCACTGCATTCCCTCTCCCAATCACAACAGTGCCCAAGACAGCCTAGGCAAAGCTTGGTAGAGCTTAGAAATTGTGCATTTCCCTTAGGCCGAGTAGGTAAACATAGTTACTAGACCCGCAGGTCTAGCAGAACATCCTAAATTCTCAAATCATCCCATTGTTTACCATCCAGCTTCGCCAACATAGGCCATTCAGTGGAGGGCGGTCTAAAACCCCAATTACCAAAACATTCCAGTTTTTCTGTCAGACTTCCCCAAAGGCAAACCATAGAGGTCAAAGGGTTGTAAAAAGCAGTTTATGTTAATCAAGTTATGTAATTTGATATTTGTATAGCAGCGAAATATTATGGCTTTGAAGTGGAGAGGCCCGCCTGATAACTGCAGTCTGTGAAAGCAATATGGACACAGGACCAAAACAAACTGCTGAGTCGCCCTGTGTCCATAGTAGTCGGCCTGGCCCTGTGTCCATATGAGTCGCCCCGGCACTGTGTCTATATGAGTCGCCCTGTGTCCATATGAGTTAGTCCATATGAGGCGCCCTGGCCCTGTGTCCATATGCGTCTGTCCATATGAGTCGCCCTGTGTCCATATGGGTCGCCATGGCCCTGTGTCCATATGAGTCGCCCTGTGTCCATATGAGTTAGTACATATGAGTCACCCTGGCCCTGTGGCCATATGTGTCTGTCCATATGAGTCACCCTGTTTCCATATGTGTTGCCCTGTGTCCATATGAGTTAGTCCATATGAGTTGCCCCGGCCAAGTGTCCATATGTATCTGTCCATATGAGTCGCCCTGTGTCCATATGAGTCGCCCTGGCTCTGTGTCCACATTGCTTTCACAGACTGCGGTTGTCAGACTGGACCCCCCCCCTCTCAAAGCCATAACATTTGGGTGCTATACAAATATGAAATGACATAATTGAACGTAAAGTGCTTTTTACAACCCTTTGAATTTGATCCCTGTTCCCGCAGTAGTGCTTAAATGCACATTTCACTAATCTTTAAGCTGTTTTTTGCCTGTTAACATCAAACGGAATCTAATTCTAAAGTGATACCTCTATTCATTTTCGACAACTCCTCAATGCGCCCAATGAAAATGAAGCTTCACCATATGTGAGTTCCTAGGATCCTCTGTTTGGAATTATACAGACACGCACTGTATGGGCTCGCAGTATTCAGTATGGCTTCAGTGTTCCTCTTTAGACTGGCAAATTGTGAGGAGAATGTGATGGTGTCTGCTAACAGACAGTTATGCCATGCAAGAATAGCAGGCATGTGATGTAACTGCTACTTTGGGTGATATGTAGGTGGTCATGATTAGTGCATATTCTCCCTTGAACAAAAATATATTTTATTAAATCTCATATTTGTTTATTTTTTAGGGAAGTGGAGGAAGAAGGCTCAGCCCTGGTACGTAGAAATGAATGTTCTGTTATAAGAAGCAATCTTTCGGAATCTGTCCCAGATGTGGTAACGATGAAGCTTCATCTTAGACTAATACTGTGCACCTTTATTGCTTGTGTGCAGAATGGACATCTTCCATGAAGAATGTTATGAAGTACAAATGTAAAGTGATATATTTACAAACAAACTACAAGAGAGGGAGACAGATACCACTGCATGGTCTTTACGTTGGTAGGTCCCTCAATTATATTAATGAGAATATTAATTACGACATTGCCACTTTGATAAACATCTTTGTCTGCGATTAAGGTGGATGACTTTCAAAGAAATTGCATTAAGTAAATCTGACTCATGGAGAGGGCTTTACAATTCACAAAAATAGGTACTCCGGGTAACTTTGTTTTACTCCTGAACAGTGTGTTCTCATGGGTAATTCTAAAGTCCCTATCCCTCTTTCTAGTCCCTGGACTCCAATCCCAAGTCTGTGCTCTGTCCTAGCCTCTTTCTTGCTTTAGTACTTAGTTCCTTATATTGGTTTCTCTTCCACCTCAATATCCAGTTCCAGCGCCAAACCCATAGAAGGTCTTGAATTGCCAGGAGATTATGCCTGAAAGTGGTTGTATTTTGATGTGCCATTCCGTATTCACTGCACATTTCAATGAAATGTTATATGAGCTTTTATTAAACCAAACACGAAAAACAGATTGTTCACTCTAACTCAACATACAAAATAAAAGTTCAGTATTTCTAACTGGACAAGCAAAGAAAAAGTCAACACATGTTTCAACCTATGGCAGGTTTTCATCGGGGCTAAATTGAGATGACATCTGTAGATCGCTTCCTAATCTGCACCGAATACAAACTGAATAGCTTGCGCTTGAATTAACTTGATATTTAGGGCTTTCCTCGTGGGCGCCCACGAGGAAAGCCGTCGGAGGGAGCCTGAAAGAGATCCCTCCAATATAGACGCTATGGAACACTATTTGTACATAAGTGATACAAGTAGGTAATGTACCTGGAATGTTGTGACCCCAGTTAAGACCAAACCATTTTCACTCAGAATCTCAGGCGTAGAAGCGAGTCTCAGGAACACAGGCTATGTTATATTTATTTTCCTTTGGGGTGGAATGTTCTAAATATCAAGTTACTTCAAGTGCAAGCTATTCAGCTTGTATTTGTTGCAGATTAGATCTACAGATACGGTCTAAATTTAGCCCTGATAACCTGTGCTAGGTTGAAAGGCATGTTGGCTTTTTCTTTGCTTGTTAGTTATAAATGACAGAACTTTTTCTTTTGTATGTTGGTTAGTAAACAATCTGTTATTCGTCTTTGGTTTAATGAAACCTCGTAAAACATTTCTTTGAAATTTGAATTGAATACAATATTTGAGGCATACACTGCTGGCAATTGAAGACCTTAGTGATATTTTAGATATTTGTATGATCCTTGGTACTCTCTAGCTTGCCAACCACATTGCTTTCAAATTGTAGATTTACATATATCACTACTAGGTGGTGTAGCTCAGACCTTAGTGTAACCTCATTCTAGAGTACATTATCCTTATAACAAGCAGTGCTGAGCTCCTACAGCGACTTACACGCTCCATACTTGTACAATGATGGCACTATTTAGAACCATCGCATTGCACATATCAGTTCCCTCATAGGGGACGGCGAATCACTGCATTCCCTCTCCCAATCACAACAGTGCCCAAGACAGCCTAGGCAAAGCTTGGTAGAGCTTAGAAGTTGTGCATTTCCCTTAGGCCAAGTAGGTAAACATAGTAACTAGACCCACAGGTCTAGCAGAACATCCTAAATTCTTAAATCATCCCATTGTTTACCATGCAGCTTCTCCAACACAGGCCATTCAGTGGTGAGTGGTCTAAAACCCCAATTTCCAAATCATTCCAGTTTTTCAGTCAGACTTCCCCAAACCCAAACCATAGAGGTCAAAGGGTTGTAAAAAGCACTTTGTTAATTAAGTTATGTAATTTGATATTTGTATAGCACCCAAATGTTATGGCTTTGAAGTGGGGAGGGGTGGAGAGGCCCGCCTGATAACTGCAGTCTGTGAAAGCAATATGGACACAGGACGAAAACAAACTGCTGAGTCGCCCTGTGTCCATAGGAGTCGGCCTGGCCCTGTGTCCATATGAGTCGCCCCGGCACTGTGTCCATATGAGTAGCCCTGTGTCCATATGAGTTAGTCCATATGAGGCGCCCTGGCCCTGTGTCCATATGCGTCTGTCCATATGAGTCGCCCTGTGTCCATATGTGTCACCCTGTGTCCATATGAGTCGCCCTGTGTCCATATGAGTTAGTACATATGAGTCGCCCTGGCCCTGTGTCCATATGCGTCTGTCCATATGAGTCGCCCTGTGTCCATATGTGTCACCCTGTGTCCATATGAGTCACCCTGTGTCCATATGAGTTAGTCCATATGAGTTGCCCTGGCCAAGTGTCCATATGTATCTGTCCATATGAGTCGCCCTGTGTCCATATGAGTCACCCTGGCCCTGCGTCCATATTGCTTTCACAGACTGCGGTTATCAGACAGGACACCCCCCGCCTCGACGCCATAACATTTGGGTGCTATACAAATATGAAATTTCATAACTGAACGTAAAGTGCTTTTTACAACCCTTTGAATTTGATCCCTGTTCCCGCAGTGGTGCATAAATGCACATTTCACTAATCTTTAAGCTTTTTTTTTGCCTGTTAACATCAAACGGAATCTAATTCTAAAGTGATACCTCTATTCATTTTCGACAACTCCTCAATGCGCCCAATGAAAATGAAGCCTCACCATATGTCAGTTCCCAGGATCCTCTGTTTGGAATTATACAGACACGCACTGTATGGGCTCGCAGTATTCAGTATTGCTTCAGTGTTTCTCTTTAGACTGACAAATTGTGAAAAGAATGTGATGGTGTCTGCTAACAGACAGTTATGCCATGCAAGAATAGCAGGCATGTGATGTAACTGCTACTTCGGGTGATATGTAGGTGGTCATGATTAGTGCATATTCTCCCTTGAACAAACCTATATTTTATTAAATCTCATGTTTGTTTATTTTTTAGGGAAGTGGAGGAAGAAGGCTCAGCCCTTTTAGGTAGAAATTAATGTTTTGTTATAAGAAGCAATCTTTGGGAATCTGCGCCAGATGTGGCAACGATGAAGCTTCATCTTAGACTAACACTGTGCACCTTTATTGCTTGTGTGCAGTATGGACATCTGCCATGAAGAATGTTATGAAGTACAAATATAAAGCAATATATTTACAAACAAACTGCAAGACATGGAGAAAGATACCACTGCATAGTCATTACATTGGCAGGTCCCTCAATGATATTAATGAGAATATTAATTACGACATTGCCACTTTGATAAACATCTTTGTCTGCGATTAAGGTGGATGACTTTCAAAGAAATTGCTTTAAGTAAATCTGACTCATGGACAGGGCTTTGCAATTCACAAATATAGGTACTCGGGGTAACTTTGTTTTACTCCTGAACAGTATTTTCTCATGGGTAATTCTAAATTCCCTATCCCTCTTTCTAGTCCCTGGACTCTAATACCAAGCATGTGCTCTGTCCTAGCCTCTTTCTTGCTTTAGTCCTTAGTTCCTCATATTGGTTTCTCTTCCACCTCAATATCCAGTTCCAGCGCCAAACCCATAGAAGGTCTTGAATTGCCAGGAGGATATGCCTAAAAGTGGTTGTATTTTGATGTCCCATTCCGTATTCACTGCACATTTCAATGAAATGTTTTATGAGCTTTTATTAAACCAAACACAAAAAACAGATTGTTCACTCTAACTCAACATACAAAAGAAAAGTTCAGTATTTCTAACTGGACAAGCAAAGAAAAAGTCAACACATGTTTCAACCTATCGCAGGTTTTCATCGGGGCTAAATTGAGATCACATCTGTAGATCGCTTCCTAATCTGCATCGAATACAAGCTGAATAGTTTGCGCTTGAATTAACTTGATATTTAGGGCTTTCCTCGTGGGCGCCCACGAGGAAAGCCGTCGGAGGGAGCCTGAAAGTGATCCCTCCAATATAGATGCTTGGAACACTATTTGTACATAAGTGATTCAAGTAGGTAATGTACCTGGAAGGTTGTGACCCCAGTTAAGACCAAACCATTTTCACTCAGAATCTCAGGCGTAGAAGCGAGTCTCAGGAACACAGGCTATGTTATATTTATTTTCCTTTGGGGTGGAATGTTCTAAATATCAAGTTACTTCAGGTGCAAGCTATTCAGCTTGTATTTGTTGCAGATTAGACCTACAGATACGGTCTCAATTTAGCCCTGATAACCTGTGATAGGTTGAAAGGCATGTTGGCTTTTTCTTTGCTTGTTAGTTATAAATGACAGAACTTTTTCTTTTGTATGTTGGTTAGTAAACAATCTGTTATTCGTCTTTGGTTTAATGAAACCTCGTAAAACATTTCATTGAAATTTGAAGTGAATACAAAATTTGAGGCATACACTGCTGGCAATTGAAGACCTTAGTGATATGTTAGATATTTGTATGATCCTTGGTACTCTCTAGCTTGCCAACCACGTTGCTTTCAAATTGTAGATTTACATATATCACTACTAGGTGGTGTAGCTCAGACCTTAGTGTAACCTCATTCTAGACTACATTATCCTTATAACAAGCAGTGCTGAGCTCCTACAGCGACTTACACGCTCCATACTTGTGCAATGATGGCACTATTTAGAACCATCGCATTGCACATATCAGTTCCCTCATAGGGGATGGCGAATCACTGCATTCCCTCTCCCAATCACAACAGTGCCCAAGACAGCCTAGGCAAAGCTTGGTAGAGCTTAGAAATTGTGCATTTCCCTTAGGCCGAGTAGGTAAACATAGTTACTAGACCCGCAGGTCTAGCAGAACATCCTAAATTCTCAAATCATCCCATTGTTTACCATCCAGCTTCCCCAACATAGGCCATTCAGTGGAGGGCGGTCTAAAACCCCAATTACCAAAACATTCCAGTTTTTCTGTCAGACTTCCCCAAAGGCAAACCATAGAGGTCAAAGGGTTGTAAAAAGCAGTTTATGTTAATCAAGTTATGTAATTTGATATTTGTATAGCAGCGAAATATTATGGCTTTGAAGTGGAGAGGCCCGCCTGATAACTGCAGTCTGTGAAAGCAATATGGACACAGGACTAAAACAAACTGCTGAGTCGCCCTGTGTCCATAGTAGTCGGCCTGGCCCTGTGTCCATATGAGTCGCCCCGGCACTGTGTCTATATGAGTCGCCCTGTGTCCATATGAGTTAGTCCATATGAGGCGCCCTGGCCCTGTGTCCATATGCGTCTGTCCATATGAGTCGCCCAGTGTCCATATGGGTCGCCATGGCCCTGTGTCCATATGAGTTGCCCTGTGTCCATATGAGTTAGTCCATATGAGTTGCCCCGGCCAAGTGTCCATATGTATCTGTCCATATGAGTCGCCCTGTGTCCATATGAGTCGCCCTGGCTCTGTGTCCACATTGCTTTCACAGACTGCGGTTGTCAGACTGGACCCCCCCCCCTCTCAAAGCCATAACATTTGGGTGCTATACAAATATGAAATGACATAATTGAACGTAAAGTGCTTTTTACAACCCTTTGAATTTGATCCCTGTTCCCGCAGTAGTGCTTAAATGCACATTTCACTAATCTTTAAGCTGTTATTTGCCTGTTAACATCAAACGGAATCTAATTCTAAAGTGATACCTCTATTCATTTTCGACAACTCCTCAATGCGCCCAATGAAAATGAAGCTTCACCATATGTGAGTTCCTAGGATCCTCTGTTTGGAATTATACAGACACGCACTGTATGGGCTCGCAGTATTCAGTATGGCTTCAGTGTTCCTCTTTAGACTGGCAAATTGTGAGGAGAATGTGATGGTGTCTGCTAACAGACAGTTATGCCATGCAAGAATAGCAGGCATGTGATGTAACTGCTACTTTGGGTGATATGTAGGTGGTCATGATTAGTGCATATTCTCCCTTGAACAAAAATATATTTTATTAAATCTCATATTTGTTTATTTTTTAGGGAAGTGGAGGAAGAAGGCTCAGCCCTGGTACGTAGAAATGAATGTTCTGTTATAAGAATCAATCTTTCGGAATCTGTCCCAGATGTGGTAACGATGAAGCTTCATCTTAGACTAATACTGTGCACCTTTATTGCTTGTGTGCAGTATGGACATCTTCCATGAAGAATGTTATGAAGTACAAATGTAAAGTGATATATTTACAAACAAACTACAAGAGAGGGAGACAGATACCACTGCATGGTCTTTACGTTGGTAGGTCCCTCAATTATATTAATGAGAATATTAATTACGACATTGCCACTTTGATAAACATCTTTGTCTGCGATTAAGGTGGATGACTTTCAAAGAAATTGCATTAAGTAAATCTGACTCATGGAGAGGGCTTTACAATTCACAAAAATAGGTACTCCGGGTAACTTTGTTTTACTCCTGAACAGTGTGTTCTCATGGGTAATTCTAAAGTCCCTATCCCTCTTTCTAGTCCCTGGACTCCAATCCCAAGTCTGTGCTCTGTCCTAGCCTCTTTCTTGCTTTAGTACTTAGTTCCTTATATTGGTTTCTCTTCCACCTCAATATCCAGTTCCAGCGCCAAACCCATAGAAGGTCTTGAATTGCCAGGAGATTATGCCTGAAAGTGGTTGTATTTTGATGTGCCATTCCGTATTCACTGCACATTTCAATGAAATGTTATATGAGCTTTTATTAAACCAAACACGAAAAACAGATTGTTCACTCTAACTCAACATACAAAATAAAAGTTCAGTATTTCTAACAGGACAAGCAAAGAAAAAGTCAACACATGTTTCAACCTATGGCAGGTTTTCATCGGGGCTAAATTGAGATGACATCTGTAGATCGCTTCCTAATCTGCACCGAATACAAACTGAATAGCTTGCGCTTGAATTAACTTGATATTTAGGGCTTTCCTCGTGGGCGCCCACGAGGAAAGCCGTTGGAGGGAGCCTGAAAGAGATCCCTCCAATATAGACGCTATGGAACACTATTTGTACATAAGTGATACAAGTAGGTAATGTACCTGGAATGTTGTGACCCCAGTTAAGACCAAACCATTTTCACTCAGAATCTCAGGCGTAGAAGCGAGTCTCAGGAACACAGGCTATGTTATATTTATTTTCCTTTGGGGTGGAATGTTCTAAATATCAAGTTACTTCAAGTGCAAGCTATTCAGCTTGTATTTGTTGCAGATTAGATCTACAGATACGGTCTCAATTTAGCCCTGATAACCTGTGATAGGTTGAAAGGCATGTTGGCTTTTTCTTTGCTTGTTAGTTATAAATGACAGAACTTTTTCTTTTGTATGTTGGTTAGTAAACAATCTTTTATTCGTCTTTGGTTTAATGAAACCTCGTAAAACATTTCTTTGAAATTTGAATTGAATACAATATTTGAGGCATACACTGCTGGCAATTGAAGACCTTAGTGATATTTTAGATATTTGCATGATCCTTGGTACTCTCTAGCTTGCCAACCACATTGCTTTCAAATTGTAGATTTACATATATCACTACTAGGTGGTGTAGCTCAGACCTTAGTGTAACCTCATTCTAGAGTACATTATCCTTATAACAAGCAGTGCTGAGCTCCTACAGCGACTTACACGCTCCATACTTGTACAATGATGGCACTATTTAGAACCATCGCATTGCACATATCAGTTCCCTCATAGGGGACGGCGAATCACTGCATTCCCTCTCCCAATCACAACAGTGCCCAAGACAGCCTAGGCAAAGCTTGGTAGAGCTTAGAAGTTGTGCAATTCCCTTAGGCCAAGTAGGTAAACATAGTAACTAGACCCACAGGTCTAGCAGAACATCCTAAATTCTTAAATCATCCCATTGTTTACCATGCAGCTTCTCCAACACAGGCCATTCAGTGGTGGGTGGTCTAAAACCCCAATTTCCAAATCATTCCAGTTTTTCAGTCAGACTTCCCCAAACCCAAACCATAGAGGTCAAAGGGTTGTAAAAAGCACTTTGTTAATTAAGTTATGTAATTTGATATTTGTATAGCACCCAAATGTTATGGCTTTGAAGTGGGGAGGGGTGGAGAGGCCCGCCTGATAACTGCAGTCTGTGAAAGCAATATGGACACAGGACCAAAACAAACTGCTGAGTCGCCCTGTGTCCATAGGAGTCGGCCTGGCCCAGTGTCCATATGAGTCGCCCCGGCACTGTGTCCATATGAGTAGCCCTGTGTCCATATGAGTTAGTCCATATGAGGCGCCCTGGCCCTGTGTCCATATGCGTCTGTCCATATGAGTCGCCCTGTGTCCATATGTGTCACCCTGTGTCCATATGAGTCGCCCTGTGTCCATATGAGTTAGTACATATGAGTCGCCCTGGCCCTGTGTCCATATGTGTCTCCATATGAGTCGCCCTGGCTCCATATGAGTCGCCCTGGCCCTGTGTCCATATGAGTCACCCTGTGTCCATATGAGTTAGTCCATATGAGTTGCCCTGGCCAAGTGTCCATATGTATCTGTCCATATGAGTCGCCCTGTGTCCATATGAGTCACCCTGGCCCTGCGTCCATATTGCTTTCACAGACTGCGGTTATCAGACAGGACAACCCCCGCCTCGACGCCATAACATTTGGGTGCTATACAAATATGAAATTTCATAACTGAACGTAAAGTGCTTTTTACAACCCTTTGAATTTGATCCCTGTTCCCGCAGTGGTGCATAAATGCACATTTCACTAATCTTTAAGCTTTTTTTTTGCCTGTTAACATCAAACGGAATCTAATTCTAAAGTGATACCTCTATTCATTTTCGACAACTCCTCAATGCGCCCAATGAAAATGAAGCCTCACCATATGTCAGTTCCCAGGATCCTCTGTTTGGAATTATACAGACACGCACTGTATGGGCTCGCAGTATTCAGTATTGCTTCAGTGTTTCTCTTTAGACTGACAAATTGTGAAAAGAATGTGATGGTGTCTGCTAACAGACAGTTATGCCATGCAAGAATAGCAGGCATGTGATGTAACTGCTACTTCGGGTGATATGTAGGTGGTCATGATTAGTGCATATTCTCCCTTGAACAAACCTATATTTTATTAAATCTCATGTTTGTTTATTTTTTAGGGAAGTGGAGGAAGAAGGCTCAGCCCTTTTAGGTAGAAATTAATGTTTTGTTCTAAGAAGCAATCTTTGGGAATCTGCGCCAGATGTGGCAACGATGAAGCTTCATCTTAGACTAACACTGTGCACCTTTATTGCTTGTGTGCAGTATGGACATCTGCCATGAAGAATGTTATGAAGTACAAATATAAAGCAATATATTTACAAACAAACTGCAAGACATGGAGAAAGATACCACTGCATAGTCATTACATTGGCAGGTCCCTCAATGATATTAATGAGAATATTAATTACGACATTGCCACTTTGATAAACATCTTTGTCTGCGATTAAGGTGGATGACTTTCAAAGAAATTGCTTTAAGTAAATCTGACTCATGGACAGGGCTTTGCAATTCACAAATATAGGTACTCGGGGTAACTTTGTTTTACTCCTGAACAGTATTTTATCATGGGTAATTCTAAAGTCCCTATCCCTCTTTCTAGTCCCTGGACTCTAATACCAAGTATGTGCTCTGTCCTAGCCTCTTTCTTGCTTTAGTCCTTAGTTCCTCATATTGGTTTCTCTTCCACCTCAATATCCAGTTCCAGCGCCAAACCCATAGAAGGTCTTGAATTGCCAGGAGGATATGCCTAAAAGTGGTTGTATTTTGATGTCCCATTCCGTATTCACTGCACATTTCAATGAAATGTTTTATGAGCTTTTATTAAACCAAACACGAAAAACAGATTGTTCACTCTAACTCAACATACAAAAGAAAAGTTCAGTATTTCTAACTGGACAAGCAAAGAAAAAGTCAACACATGTTTCAACCTATCGCAGGTTTTCATCGGGGCTAAATTGAGATCACATCTGTAGATCGCTTCCTAATCTGCATCGTATACAAGATGAATAGTTTGCGCTTGAATTAACTTGATATTTAGGGCTTTCCTCGTGGGCGCCCACGAGGAACGCCGTCGGAGGGAGCCTGAAAGTGATCCCTCCAATATAGATGCTTGGAACACTATTTGTACATAAGTGATTCAAGTAGGTAATGTACCTGGAATGTTGTGACCCCAGTTAAGACCAAACCATTTTCACTCAGAATCTCAGGCGTAGAAGCGAGTCTCAGGAACACAGGCTATGTTATATTTATTTTCCTTTGGGGTGGAATGTTCTAAATATCAAGTTACTTCAGGTGCAAGCTATTCAGCTTGTATATGTTGCAGATTAGACCTACAGATACGGTCTCAATTTAGCCCTGATAACCTGTGATAGGTTGAAAGGCATGTTGGCTTTTTCTTTGCTTGTTAGTTATAAATGACAGAACTTTTTCTTTTGTATGTTGGTTAGTAAACAATCTGTTATTCGTCTTTGGTTTAATGAAACCTCGTAAAACATTTCATTGAAATTTGAAGTGAATACAAAATTTGAGGCATACACTGCTGGCAATTGAAGACCTTAGTGATATTTTAGATATTTGTATGATCCTTGGTACTCTCTAGCTTGCCAATCACGTTGCTTTCAAATTGTAGATTTACATATATCACTACTAGGTGGTGTAGCTCAGACCTTAGTGTAACCTCATTCTAGACTACATTATCCTTATAATAAGCAGTGCTGAGCTCCTACAGCGACTTACACGCTCCATACTTGTGCAATGATGGCACTATTTAGAACCATCGCATTGCACATATCAGTTCCCTCATAGGGGACGGCGAATCACTGCATTCCCTCTCCCAATCACAACAGTGCCCAAGACAGCCTAGGCAAAGCTTGGTAGAGCTTAGAAATTGTGCATTTCCCTTAGGCCGAGTAGGTAAACATAGTTACTAGACCCGCAGGTCTAGCAGAACATCCTAAATTCTCAAATCATCCCATTGTTTACCATCCAGCTTCCCCAACATAGGCCATTCAGTGGAGGGCGGTCTAAAACCCCAATTACCAAAACATTCCAGTTTTTCTGTCAGACTTCCCCAAAGGCAAACCATAGAGGTCAAAGGGTTGTAAAAAGCAGTGTATGTTAATCAAGTTATGTAATTTGATATTTGTATAGCAGCAAAATGTTATGGCTTTGAAGTGGGGAGGGGTGGAGAGGCCTGCCTGATAACTGCAGTCTGTGAAAGCAATATGGACACAGGAAAATAAACTAATGAGTCTTCCTGTATCCTTAGTAGTCGGCCTGGCCCTGTGTCCATATGAGTCGCCCCGGCACTGTGTCTATATGAGTCGCCCTGTGTCCATATGAGTTAGTCCATATGAGGCGCCCTGGCCCTGTGTCCATATGCGTCTGTCCATATGAGTCGCCCTGTGTCCATATGTGTCGCCCTGTGTCCATAAGTCCATATGGGTCGCCATGGCCCTCTGTCCATATGAGTCGCCCTGTGTCCATATGAGTTAGTACATATGAGTCACCCTGGCCCTGTGGCCATATGTGTCTGTCAATATGAGTCACCCTGTTTCCATATGAGTCGCCCTGTGTCCATATGAGTTAGTCCATATGAGTTGCCCCGGCCAAGTGTCCATATGTATCTGTCCATATGTGTCGCCCTGTGTCCATATGTGTCACCCTGTGTCCATATGTGTCACCCTGTGTCCATATGTGTCACCCTGTGTCCATATGAGTCGCCCTGTGTCCATATGAGTTAGTACATATGAGTCGCCCTGGCCCTGTGTCCATATGTGTCTCCATATGAGTCACCCTGTTTCCATATGAGTCGCCCTGGCCTTGTGTCCATATGAGTCACCCTGTGTCCATATGAGTTAGTCCATATGAGTTGCCCTGGCCAAGTGTCCATATGTATCTGTCCATATGAGTCGCCCTGTGTCCATATGAGTCACCCTGGCCCTGCGTCCATATTGCTTTCACAGACTGCGGTTATCAGACAGGACACCCCCCGCCTCGACGCCATAACATTTGGGTGCTATACAAATATGAAATTTCATAACTGAACGTAAAGTGCTTTTTACAACCCTTTGAATTTGATCCCTGTTCCCGCAGTGGTGCATAAATGCACATTTCACTAATCTTTAAGCTTTTTTTTTGCCTGTTAACATCAAACGGAATCTAATTCTAAAGTGATACCTCTATTCATTTTCGACAACTCCTCAATGCGCCCAATGAAAATGAAGCCTCACCATATGTCAGTTCCCAGGATCCTCTGTTTGGAATTATACAGACACGCACTGTATGGGCTCGCAGTATTCAGTATTGCTTCAGTGTTTCTCTTTAGACTGACAAATTGTGAAAAGAATGTGATGGTGTCTGCTAACAGACAGTTATGCCATGCAAGAATAGCAGGCATGTGATGTAACTGCTACTTCGGGTGATATGTAGGTGGTCATGATTAGTGCATATTCTCCCTTGTACAAACCTATATTTTATTAAATCTCATGTTTGTTTATTTTTTAGGGAAGTGGAGGAAGAAGGCTCAGCCCTTTTAGGTAGAAATTAATGTTTTGTTATAAGAAGCAATCTTTGGGAATCTGCGCCAGATGTGGCAACGATGAAGCTTCATCTTAGACTAACACTGTGCACCTTTATTGCTTGTGTGCAGTATGGACATCTGCCATGAAGAATGTTATGAAGTACAAATATAAAGCAATATATTTACAAACAAACTGCAAGACATGGAGAAAGATACCACTGCATAGTCATTACATTGGCAGGTCCCTCAATGATATTAATGAGAATATTAATTACGACATTGCCACTTTGATAAACATCTTTGTCTGCGATTAAGGTGGATGACTTTCAAAGAAATTGCTTTAAGTAAATCTGACTCATGGACAGGGCTTTGCAATTCACAAATATAGGTACTCGGGGTAACTTTGTTTTACTCCTGAACAGTATTTTCTCATGGGTAATTCTAAAGTCCCTATCCCTCTTTCTAGTCCCTGGACTCTAATACCAAGTATGTGCTCTGTCCTAGCCTCTTTCTTGCTTTAGTCCTTAGTTCCTCATATTGGTTTCTCTTCCACCTCAATATCCAGTTCCAGCGCCAAACCCATAGAAGGTCTTGAATTGCCAGGAGGATATGCCTAAAAGTGGTTGTATTTTGATGTCCCATTCCGTATTCACTGCACATTTCAATGAAATGTTTTATGAGCTTTTATTAAACCAAACACGAAAAACAGATTGTTCACTCTAACTCAACATACAAAAGAAAAGTTCAGTATTTCTAACTGGACAAGCAAAGAAAAAGTCAACACATGTTTCAACCTATCGCAGGTTTTCATCGGGGCTAAATTGAGATCACATCTGTAGATCGCTTCCTAATCTGCATCGAATACAAGCTGAATAGTTTGCGCTTGAATTAACTTGATATTTAGGGCTTTCCTCGTGGGCGCCCACGAGGAAAGCCGTCGGAGGGAGCCTGAAAGTGATCCCTCCAATATAGATGCTTGGAACACTATTTGTACATAAGTGATTTAAGTAGGTAATGTACCTGGAATGTTGTGACCCCAGTTAAGACCAAACCATTTTCACTCAGAATCTCAGGCGTAGAAGCGAGTCTCAGGAACACAGGCTATGTTATATTTATTTTCCTTTGGGGTGGAATGTTCTAAATATCAAGTTACTTCAGGTGCAAGCTATTTAGCTTGTATATGTTGCAGATTAGACCTACAGATACGGTCTCAATTTAGCCCTGATAACCTGTGATAGGTTGAAAGGCATGTTGGCTTTTTCTTTGCTTGTTAGTTATAAATGACAGAACTTTTTCTTTTGTATGTTGGTTAGTAAACAATCTGTTATTCGTCTTTGGTTTAATGAAACCTCGTAAAACATTTCATTGAAATTTGAAGTGAATACAAAATTTGAGGCATACACTGCTGGCAATTGAAGACCTTAGTGATATTTTAGATATTTGTATGATCCTTGGTACTCTCTAGCTTGCCAACCACGTTGCTTTCAAATTGTAGATTTACATATATCACTACTAGGTGGTGTAGCTCAGACCTTAGTGTAACCTCATTCTAGACTACATTATCCTTATAACAAGCAGTGCTGAGCTCCTACAGCGACTTACACGCTCCATACTTGTGCAATGATGGCACTATTTAGAACCATCGCATTGCACATATCAGTTCCCTCATAGGGGACGGCGAATCACTGCATTCCCTCTCCCAATCACAACAGTGCCCAAGACAGCCTAGGCAAAGCTTGGTAGAGCTTAGAAGTTGTGCATTTCCCTTAGGCCAAGTAGGTAAACATAGTAACTAGACCCACAGGTCTAGCAGAACATCCTAAATTCTTAAATCATCCCATTGTTTACCATGCAGCTTCTCCAACACAGGCCATTCAGTGGTGGGTGGTCTAAAACCCCAATTTCCAAATCATTCCAGTTTTTCAGTCAGACTTCCCCAAACCCAAACCATAGAGGTCAAAGGGTTGTAAAAAGCACTTTGTTAATTAAGTTATGTAATTTGATATTTGTATAGCACCCAAATGTTATGGCTTTGAAGTGGGGAGGGGTGGAGAGGCCCGCCTGATAACTGCAGTCTGTGAAAGCAATATGGACACAGGACCAAAACAAACTGCTGAGTCGCCCTGTGTCCATAGGAGTCGGCCTGGCCCTGTGTCCATATGAGTCGCCCCGGCACTGTGTCCATATGAGTAGCCCTGTGTCCATATGAGTTAGTCCATATGAGGCGCCCTGGCCCTGTGTCCATATGCGTCTGTCCATATGAGTCGCCCTGTGTCCATATGTGTCACCCTGTGTCCATATGAGTCGCCCTGTGTCCATATGAGTTAGTACATATGAGTCGCCCTGTGTCCATATGTGTCTCCATATGAGTCACCCTGTTTCCATATGAGTCGCCCTGGCCCTGTGTCCATATGAGTCACCCTGTGTCCATATGAGTTAGTCCATATGAGTTGCCCTGGCCAAGTGTCCATATGTATCTGTCCATATGAGTCGCCCTGTGTCCATATGAGTCACCCTGGCCCTGCGTCCATATTGCTTTCACAGACTGCGGTTATCAGACAGGACACCCCCCGCCTCGACGCCATAACATTTGGGTGCTATACAAATATGAAATTTCATAACTGAACGTAAAGTGCTTTTTACAACCCTTTGAATTTGATCCCTGTTCCCGCAGTGGTGCATAAATGCACATTTCACTAATCTTTAAGCTTTTTTTTTGCCTGTTAACATCAAACGGAATCTAATTCTAAAGTGATACCTCTATTCATTTTCGACAACTCCTCAATGCGCCCAATGAAAATGAAGCCTCACCATATGTCAGTTCCCAGGATCCTCTGTTTGGAATTATACA
Source organism: Ambystoma mexicanum (assembly GCF_040938575.1). Taxonomy (NCBI): domain Eukaryota; kingdom Metazoa; phylum Chordata; class Amphibia; order Caudata; family Ambystomatidae; genus Ambystoma; species Ambystoma mexicanum. The sequence continues at coordinate 272,092,430 of NC_090938.1, forward strand.
GACACGCACTGTATGGGCTCGCAGTATTCAGTATTGCTTCAGTGTTTCTCTTTAGACTGACAAATTGTGAAAAGAATGTGATGGTGTCTGCTAACAGACAGTTATGCCATGCAAGAATAGCAGGCATGTGATGTAACTGCTACTTCGGGTGATATGTAGGTGGTCATGATTAGTGCATATTCTCCCTTGAACAAACCTATATTTTATTAAATCTCATGTTTGTTTATTTTTTAGGGAAGTGGAGGAAGAAGGCTCAGCCCTTTTAGGTAGAAATTAATGTTTTGTTCTAAGAAGCAATCTTTGGGAATCTGCGCCAGATGTGGCAACGATGAAGCTTCATCTTAGACTAACACTGTGCACCTTTATTGCTTGTGTGCAGTATGGACATCTGCCATGAAGAATGTTATGAAGTACAAATATAAAGCAATATATTTACAAACAAACTGCAAGACATGGAGAAAGATACCACTGCATAGTTTTGTTTGTTTGTTTGTTTGTTTATTTGGTATAGCGCAGAAACCAAACCCGAAGGGGTAGCTGGGCGCAAACAGTACAAGGTTGCTTAAGAACTTAGTTACAGGAGAAATACACGTTATACATTCGCAGTTAAATCATGAAAGTGCAGTTTATACAGTTCACCTTAGATCAACGGTAGGTATAGTGAGAAAGCAACGGGAAAAGAAGAAAAAAAGAAAAAGGGGAAAAGTGCGGAGCTAGGGTTAAGTCTAGTTGATCGGATGTCATTCAGCTGGTTGCAGATATCTAGTGTCTATGTGGGAGGGGGAGGTCCAGCTAAGTGTCATTGGCACGGATCCAGGTAAGGACTTTTCGCCTGAAACTCGAGTAAGGTTGGTCCATTCTGAGATCCAAGGGGAGTTTGTTCCAAGTTTGCGCAGCTATGATTGGGAAACTAGTGCCGCCGGCTGTACTCTTTTTGAATCTAGGCATCACTAAGGTGAAGGCGTTGGTCAGTCTAGTGGGACGGTTAGAGGTTCTCTTGTGGATTCTGTTGGCCAGATAAGGGGGGGCAATGTTGTTAAGACATTTGGATGTGAGTGAGAGTATTTTAAGGGTGATCCTGTCTTTGATTTTTAGCCAATGGATATTTTTCCTAAAGGTGGAGATGTGGGCTCTGTTAGGAATGTTTAAGGCTACTCTGATAGCGTTATTTTGGAGAGTTTGTAGTTTGTTAAGGATATACTTGTTAGAGCCTGCATAAAGGGCATTGCAGTAATCCAGCTTGGATATGATGAGAGCATTAGCTAATGTGATGCAGCTAGTCTCAGTTAGGAAAGGTCTACATGCTCGGATTAATTTGCAAGTATATGCCGTGGAGGATGCTAGTGAGTTCGTTTGCTTTTTGAAGGTGAGCGCTGAATCAAGATAGACCCCGAGGGTTTTGACTGCAGGCATCACTTTGATGACGTTATTGTCAATGTTGAATGCGGCATAGTTGGGGTCAAGTTTTTTGATAGCCAATGCTGAGCCAATGATCAGTAGCTCCGTCTTGTCGTCGTTCAGGCAGAGGCCATGGGATGCCATCCAAGTCTGAATGAGGAGATATATCTTATTTACTAAGTCCGTGTCTTCCAAGAAGTTACCCGAAAGGGGGATTAGAATCTGAGTGTCGTCTGCGTAGTTAGTGTAGATAACACCCAGTCTGTCCAACTTATCAAACAGGGGCTTAGTAAAGATGTTATACATCGTCGGAGAAACACATGATCCTTGGGGAACACCGCAAGAAACTTGTATGGGATCAGCGGCTGCTGAAGGTGAGAAGACTCTCATTGTCCGGTTTGCAAGGAAGGATTGTACCCAAGCTATGGCATCACTTGAGAAATGAGCGGCTGAGCTGAGGTGATTGCATAAGACTGCATGATCTACCAGGTCGAAGGCCGCAGATAGGTCAAGGAGGAGTAGCATCGCTGTTTTACCATTGTCCTTCAACTCGTCAATTTGGGTCTTGAGGTCAATCAAGGCTGTTTCAGTGCCGTGAAGGGGACGGAAGCCAGATTGCCGTGAACCTAGTAAATTGTTAGTTTCTAGGTAGTCCTGGATTTGCAGGTATGCTACTCGGTCTATGATTTTAAGTAGGAAAGGGACAGTAGTGATGGGTCTGTAGTTAGTTGGTATAGCAGGGTCAAGTGTTTGTTTTTTTAGTAAGGGAAGCACCCAGGATTGTTTGAGGTTGTTCGGTACTAGATTAGACTTAAAGGATGCATTAATGATTTTTGAAATGAAAGGTGCTAGGTCACGAGCTGCATCTTTTATAATTTGGGCCGGACAGTTGTCACCTTTACAGTTGGAGGGTTTTAGAGATAGTATAATTTTTTCTGTCTCTAATACGGATATCTTTCTGAAGCTAAATAGGTGAGGGGTGTTAGATTGGTTAGGGGGGAGCTGAGGTTGCAATGTGGGTTCTGTTGGCAGGAGCAAGGAAGCTTTTTTATTAGCAATTTTAGATTGGAGCGAGCTAATTTTACCCGCCAGGGCATTTTGTATATTAGTGCACCAGGACTTGTTTTTGGGAATGTTGTCAGGTGGGGTTGTGGGTGATTCCATTTCACGGAGGATGGAAAATAGCTCCTTAGTATCTGATTTGGCTTTAGAGATTCTGTCATTGAAGGTATTTCTTTTAGTGTTTATAATTTCCTTTTTATACTGTTTGGCAAGGGTGGCTAATTTAGATTTGTTCTCCTCGGTGGGTGAGTGTTGCCAGATAGACTGCAACTTTCTTTTTTGGATTCTAAGGTCTTTCAGGTGTGGCGTGAACCAGTTGTTAAGGTGACAGAGTTGTTTGCTTTTGCGCAGCTTGGTGGGGGCAATCAAGTCAAGTGCCTTGATCATAGAGCTGTTGTAAGCTTCAACAAGCGACGTAGGGTCTGTAATGTTGTCTAAATTATTGAGAGTAGGGAGAAGGTGGGGTAGGAGTTGTTCTGATGTGATGTCTTTTTTACTTCTGGTGGGAAGTGGCGGGGCCATGAGTATAGGTTTGGGCCGGATAAGGTCTAGTGAGGCATTGAATACAATTAAGTGGTGGTCAGTCCAGGATTGTGGTATTATGTTGGTAATGCTGATGTTACAGTTCCGATCAGCAACCCAGTCTAGGGTTCTACCTTTGGCATGAGTAGGAGAGGAGACTTTTTGAGATAGGGCGTAGTCATTCAGGAGTGATGCGACAGATAGGGCATGTTTGTCGTTGCTGTCATTAAAGCCCAGGTTAAAGTCTCCCAGTAATAGTATTTGAGCGTGGTCTTTAGTATTGTTGGTTATAATGCTGGTTATGTCGTCTTCAAAGGTACCCAGTGGTCCAGGTGGTCTGTAGATAGCATGCAGGGTGAGAGTCCGGTTGCAAGAGAGGTGCAGTTTGGCAGTAAGGAGTTCGCAAGATGAGAATATCAGGGTAGTAACTAGTTTGATAGGTAAGGTAGCTTTGTGAATGATGGCTAGGCCGCCACCTTTAGTGTTAGGTCTATCGACTCTTAGTAGTTGGTAGCCGTCAGGTATAGCTAGCATGATGGCAGGGCCAGCTGCATCATGCAGCCATGTTTCGGTTATGACTAATAGGTCTAAGTTTTCGTTGGTTAAGGTGTCCGAGATCTCGGTAGCATGGGCGACCATGGACCTTGCATTAATGAGAGATCCAGTTATTGATAGGGTACTGTTTGGTTGAGTCGAGGAGGGTTGTTTGTTTTTGGAGGGGGTATCTCTTTGTATCTGTGGCTGGTTAGTGGTTATAAGAGCAGGGCGAGGGGTGGTAGGTTTGGGGTATTGCGAACGTTTGTTTGCTAGGTCGATATAGCCTCTGTGATTATGGTAGGAAGATGGTTCATGAAGACAGGACAGTCTTGCCCTTAGTCTCATGTTTCTGTCCTTAGCAGGGTGTGAGTCCGCAGTTGCAAATGCCATGGTGGTAAGGAGGCTCAGTGCAATGTGTAGAGATTGGTAATAGGTAGTTTTCATTCTAGTAGTGGGCAGGGAAGAGAGGGCGAGTTCAGGTTCAAGCTATGGGCGTGGACTAGGTTATATGCAAAGGCGTGTAGTTAGTGGTTCGGTGCCAAAGAGGTCTGAGCAGTCTGTAGATTGGCAGTTAGGTGATCTAGACGAGAACCAGGCTTGGTTCTATATGGGCAAAGCGGTGGCTCACTAGGCAAGTGTGGAAGACTAGCTGGGTAGTGTGTCACCTAAGTATGTCAGGGCAACTAGAAGCACATTGAGGTGTATAAAGTGGCTAGGGCAGTGTTATACCTAATGACAACCATGGGGCAGGGGCACAGGTCAGGGCGCAAATCTGGTGAAGTACTATCTGCAGCAGCACAGAATAAGGCACAGGTCAATTGTGGTCTATTGGCGACCATAAGGCACAACACAAATTAGGCATAGGTCAATTGTGGTCTATTGGCGACCATAAGGCACAACACAAATAGGCATAGGTCAATTGTGGTCTATTGGCGACCATAAGGCACAACACAAATTAGGCATAGGTCATTGTGGTCTATTGGCGACCATAAGGCACAGCACAAATAGGCATAGGTCAATTGTGGTCTATTGGCGACCATAAGGCACAACACAAATAGGCATAGGTCAATTGTGGTCTATTGGCGACCATAAGGCACAACACAAATAGGCATAGGTCAATTGTGGTCTATTGGCGACCATAAGGCACAACACAAATAGGCATAGGTCAATTGTGGTCTATTGGCGACCATAAGGCACAACACAAATTAGGCACAAATCGTGTAAAGTCTGATGATAGGTTAGCCTTGTGCAATAGATCTGCAGGGTCAAGGGAAAAGGTTAGGCAGCCCAGCTATCGAGGTACAGCAGGGGTTGCATAGGGGCCTTTGTTAAAGAGTGCCGAATAAGTCTATGGCGTGCAGTTATCAGAGATCCTACTAGAGGTGCCGGAAAGGGGCCCACGGGCTTACCGTGGTTGTGTGGGTCCGTCCTTGCAGAGGGCAGGGTTCCTTGCAAGATATCCTCGGGAGGGTAGGACAAGGGGGTAGGCCGCACCTCCGATGCGCCGAACAGGGCGCAAAACAGGGCCTTTGTATGGCCTTCGGATGCGCCGGCGTCTCCGCCTGCCGGCGGATGTGCGGATTCAAATAATGCCGCGGTTAGCGAGGCTCAGCCTCGTTATGGCGCCGTAATGCGCCCGGCATGCCTAGGTCAGGCACAGTGAAGGGACAAGGTCAGGCGAGCCCTGCACCTTGTGCCTTCGTGGATCGTAGGCGGCAGTGGTGTATACGATGTAGCTTCTGCGGGGGGGAGGGCTCCTGCCCTCTACCCTTGCCGTGGGGGTGCTGGAATGGGGTCCAAGGGCGCAAAACAGGGCCTTTGTATGGCCTTCGGATGCGCCGGCGTCTCCGCCTGCCGGCGGATGTGCGGATTCAAATAATGCCGCGGTTAGCGAGGCTCAGCCTCGTTCTGGCGCCATAATGCGCCCGGCATGCCTAGGTCAGGCACAGTGAAGGGACAAGGTCAGGCGAGCCCTGCACCTTGTGCCTTCGTGGATCGTAGGCGGCAGTGGTGTATACGATGTAGCTTCTGCGGGGGGGAGGGCTCCTGCCCTCTACCCTTGCCGTGGGGGTGCTGGAATGGGGTCCAAGGGCGCAAAACAGGGCCTTTGTATGGCCTTCGGATGCGCCGGCGTCTCCCTCAATGGAGGTCCCTCAATGATATTAATGAGAATATTAATTACGACATTGCCACTTTGATAAACATCTTTGTCTGCGATTAAGGTGGATGACTTTCAAAGAAATTGCTTTAAGTAAATCTGACTCATGGACAGGGCTTTGCAATTCACAAATATAGGTACTCGGGGTAACTTTGTTTTACTCCTGAACAGTATTTTCTCATGGGTAATTCTAAAGTCCCTATCCCTCTTTCTAGTCCCTGGACTCTAATACCAAGCATGTGCTCTGTCCTAGCCTCTTTCTTGCTTTAGTCCTTAGTTCCTCATATTGGTTTCTCTTCCACCTCAATATCCAGTTCCAGCGCCAAACCCATAGAAGGTCTTGAATTGCCAGGAGGATATGCCTAAAAGTGGTTGTATTTTGATGTCCCATTCCGTATTCACTGCACATTTCAATGAAATGTTTTATGAGCTTTTATTAAACCAAACACGAAAAACAGATTGTTCACTCTAACTCAACATACAAAAGAAAAGTTCAGTATTTCTAACTGGACAAGCAAAGAAAAAGTCAACACATGTTTCAACCTATCGCAGGTTTTCATCGGGGCTAAATTGAGATCACATCTGTAGATCGCTTCCTAATCTGCATCGAATACAAGCTGAATAGTTTGCGCTTGAATTAACTTGATATTTAGGGCTTTCCTCGTGGGCGCCCACGAGGAAAGCCGTCGGAGGGAGCCTGAAAGTGATCCCTCCAATATAGATGCTTGGAACACTATTTGTACATAAGTGATTCAAGTAGGTAATGTACCTGGAATGTTGTGACCCCAGTTAAGACCAAACCATTTTCACTCAGAATCTCAGGCGTAGAAGCGAGTCTCAGGAACACAGGCTATGTTATATTTATTTTCCTTTGGGGTGGAATGTTCTAAATATCAAGTTACTTCAGGTGCAAGCTATTCAGCTTGTATATGTTGCAGATTAGACCTACAGATACGGTCTCAATTTAGCCCTGATAACCTGTGATAGGTTGAAAGGCATGTTGGCTTTTTCTTTGCTTGTTAGTTATAAATGACAGAACTTTTTCTTTTGTATGTTGGTTAGTAAACAATCTGTTATTCGTCTTTGGTTTAATGAAACCTCGTAAAACATTTCATTGAAATTTGAAGTGAATACAAAATTTGAGGCATACACTGCTGGCAATTGAAGACCTTAGTGATATTTTAGATATTTGTATGATCCTTGGTACTCTCTAGCTTGCCAATCACCTTGCTTTCAAATTGTAGATTTACATATATCACTACTAGGTGGTGTAGCTCAGACCTTAATGTAACCTCATTCTAGACTACATTATCCTTATAACAAGCAGTGCTGAGCTCCTACAGCGACTTACACGCTCCATACTTGTGCAATGATGGCACTATTTAGAACCATCGCATTGCACATATCAGTTCCCTCATAGGGGATGGCGAATCACTGCATTCCCTCTCCCAATCACAACAGTGCCCAAGACAGCCTAGGCAAAGCTTGGTAGAGCTTAGAAATTGTGCATTTCCCTTAGGCCGAGTAGGTAAACATAGTTACTAGACCCGCAGGTCTAGCAGAACATCCTAAATTCTCAAATCATCCCATTGTTTACCATCCAGCTTCCCCAACATAGGCCATTCAGTGGAGGGCGGTCTAAAACCCCAATTACCAAAACATTCCAGTTTTTCTGTCAGACTTCCCCAAAGGCAAACCATAGAGGTCAAAGGGTTGTAAAAAGCAGTTTATGTTAATCAAGTTATGTAATTTGATATTTGTATAGCAGCGAAATATTATGGCTTTGAAGTGGAGAGGCCCGCCTGATAACTGCAGTCTGTGAAAGCAATATGGACACAGGACCAAAACAAACTGCTGGGTCGCCCTGTGTCCATAGTAGTCGGCCTGGCCCTGTGTCCATATGAGTCGCCCCGGGACTGTGTCTATATGAGTCGCCCTGTGTCCATATGAGTTAGTCCATATGAGGCGCCCTGGCCCTGTGTCCATATGCGTCTGTCCATATGAGTCGCCCTGTGTCCATATGGGTCGCCATGGCCCTGTGTCCATATGAGTCGCCCTGTGTCCATATGAGTTAGTACATATGAGTCACCCTGGCCCTGTGGCCATATGTGTCTGTCCATATGAGTCACCCTGTTTCCATATGTGTTGCCCTGTGTCCATATGAGTTAGTCCATATGAGTTGCCCCGGCCAAGTGTCCATATGTATCTGTCCATATGAGTCGCCCTGTGTCCATATGAGTCGCCCTGGCTCTGTGTCCACATTGCTTTCACAGACTGCGGTTGTCAGACTGGACCCCCCCCCTCTCAAAGCCATAACATTTGGGTGCTATACAAATATGAAATGACATAATTGAACGTAAAGTGCTTTTTACAACCCTTTGAATTTGATCCCTGTTCCCGCAGTAGTGCTTAAATGCACATTTCACTAATCTTTAAGCTGTTTTTTGCCTGTTAACATCAAACGGAATCTAATTCTAAAGTGATACCTCTATTCATTTTCGACAACTCCTCAATGCGCCCAATGAAAATGAAGCTTCACCATATGTGAGTTCCTAGGATCCTCTGTTTGGAATTATACAGACACACACTGTATGGGCTCGCAGTATTCAGTATGGCTTCAGTGTTCCTCTTTAGACTGGCAAATTGTGAGGAGAATGTGATGGTGTCTGCTAACAGACAGTTATGCCATGCAAGAATAGCAGGCATGTGATGTAACTGCTACTTTGGGTGATATGTAGGTGGTCATGATTAGTGCATATTCTCCCTTGAACAAAAATATATTTTATTAAATCTCATATTTGTTTATTTTTTAGGGAAGTGGAGGAAGAAGGCTCAGCCCTGGTACGTAGAAATGAATGTTCTGTTATAAGAAGCAATCTTTCGGAATCTGTCCCAGATGTGGTAACGATGAAGCTTCATCTTAGACTAATACTGTGCACCTTTATTGCTTGTGTGCAGTATGGACATCTTCCATGAAGAATGTTATGAAGTACAAATGTAAAGTGATATATTTACAAACAAACTACAAGAGAGGGAGACAGATACCACTGCATGGTCTTTACGTTGGTAGGTCCCTCAATTATATTAATGAGAATATTAATTACGACATTGCCACTTTGATAAACATCTTTGTCTGCGATTAAGGTGGATGACTTTCAAAGAAATTGCATTAAGTAAATCTGACTCATGGAGAGGGCTTTACAATTCACAAAAATAGGTACTCCGGGTAACTTTGTTTTACTCCTGAACAGTGTGTTCTCATGGGTAATTCTAAAGTCCCTATCCCTCTTTCTAGTCCCTGGACTCCAATCCCAAGTCTGTGCTCTGTCCTAGCCTCTTTCTTGCTTTAGTACTTAGTTCCTTATATTGGTTTCTCTTCCACCTCAATATCCAGTTCCAGCGCCAAACCCATAGAAGGTCTTGAATTGCCAGGAGATTATGCCTGAAAGTGGTTGTATTTTGATGTGCCATTCCGTATTCACTGCACATTTCAATGAAAGGTTATATGAGCTTTTATTAAACCAAACACGAAAAACAGATTGTTCACTCTAACTCAACATACAAAATAAAAGTTCAGTATTTCTAACTGGACAAGCAAAGAAAAAGTCAACACATGTTTCAACCTATGGTAGGTTTTCATCGGGGCTAAATTGAGATGACATCTGTAGATCGCTTCCTAATCTGCACCGAATACAAACTGAATAGCTTGCGCTTGAATTAACTTGATATTTAGGGCTTTCCTCGTGGGCGCCCACGAGGAAAGCCGTCGGAGGGAGCCTGAAAGAGATCCCTCCAATATAGACGCTATGGAACACTATTTGTACATAAGTGATACAAGTAGGTAATGTACCTGGAATGTTGTGACCCCAGTTAAGACCAAACCATTTTCACTCAGAATCTCAGGCGTAGAAGCGAGTCTCAGGAACACAGGCTATGTTATATTTATTTTCCTTTGGGGTGGAATGTTCTAAATATCAAGTTACTTCAAGTGCAAGCTATTCAGCTTGTATTTGTTGCAGATTAGATCTACAGATACGGTCTCAATTTAGCCCTGATAACCTGTGATAGGTTGAAAGGCATGTTGGCTTTTTCTTTGCTTGTTAGTTATAAATGACAGAACTTTTTCTTTTGTATGTTGGTTAGTAAACAATCTGTTATTCGTCTTTGGTTTAATGAAACCTCGTAAAACATTTCTTTGAAATTTGAATTGAATACAATATTTGAGGCATACACTGCTGGCAATTGAAGACCTTAGTGATATTTTAGATATTTGTATGATCCTTGGTACTCTCTAGCTTGCCAACCACATTGCTTTCAAATTGTAGATTTACATATATCACTACTAGGTGGTGTAGCTCAGACCTTAGTGTAACCTCATTCTAGAGTACATTATCCTTATAACAAGCAGTGCTGAGCTCCTACAGCGACTTACACGCTCCATACTTGTACAATGATGGCACTATTTAGAACCATCGCATTGCACATATCAGTTCCCTCATAGGGGACGGCGAATCACTGCATTCCCTCTCCCAATCACAACAGTGCCCAAGACAGCCTAGGCAAAGCTTGGTAGAGCTTAGAAGTTGTGCATTTCCCTTAGGCCAAGTAGGTAAACATAGTAACTAGACCCACAGGTCTAGCAGAACATCCTAAATTCTTAAATCATCCCATTGTTTACCATGCAGCTTCTCCAACACAGGCCATTCAGTGGTGAGTGGTCTAAAACCCCAATTTCCAAATCATTCCAGTTTTTCAGTCAGACTTCCCCAAACCCAAACCATAGAGGTCAAAGGGTTGTAAAAAGCACTTTGTTAATTAAGTTATGTAATTTGATATTTGTATAGCACCCAAATGTTATGGCTTTGAAGTGGGGAGGGGTGGAGAGGCCCGCCTGATAACTGCAGTCTGTGAAAGCAATATGGACACAGGACGAAAACAAACTGCTGAGTCCCCCTGTGTCCATAGGAGTCGGCCTGGCCCTGTGTCCATATGAGTCGCCCCGGCACTGTGTCCATATGAGTAGCCCTGTGTCCATATGAGTTAGTCCATATGAGGCGCCCTGGCCCTGTGTCCATATGCGTCTGTCCATATGAGTCGCCCTGTGTCCATATGTGTCACCCTGTGTCCATATGAGTCGCCCTGTGTCCATATGAGTTAGTACATATGAGTCGCCCTGGCCCTGTGTCCATATGTGTCTCCATATGAGTCACCCTGTTTCCATATGAGTCGCCCTGTGTCCATATGAGTCACCCTGTGTCCATATGAGTTAGTCCATATGAGTTGCCCTGGCCAAGTGTCCATATGTATCTGTCCATATGAGTCGCCCTGTGTCCATATGAGTCACCCTGGCCCTGCGTCCATATTGCTTTCACAGACTGCGGTTATCAGACAGGACACCCCCCGCCTCGACGCCATAACATTTGGGTGCTATACAAATATGAAATTTCATAACTGAACGTAAAGTGCTTTTTACAACCCTTTGAATTTGATCCCTGTTCCCGCAGTGGTGCATAAATGCACATTTCACTAATCTTTAAGCTTTTTTTTTGCCTGTTAACATCAAACGGAATCTAATTCTAAAGTGATACCTCTATTCATTTTCGACAACTCCTCAATGCGCCCAATGAAAATGAAGCCTCACCATATGTCAGTTCCCAGGATCCTCTGTTTGGAATTATACAGACACGCACTGTATGGGCTCGCAGTATTCAGTATTGCTTCAGTGTTTCTCTTTAGACTGACAAATTGTGAAAAGAATGTGATGGTGTCTGCTAACAGACAGTTATGCCATGCAAGAATAGCAGGCATGTGATGTAACTGCTACTTCGGGTGATATGTAGGTGGTCATGATTAGTGCATATTCTCCCTTGAACAAACCTATATTTTATTAAATCTCATGTTTGTTTATTTTTTAGGGAAGTGGAGGAAGAAGGCTCAGCCCTTTTAGGTAGAAATTAATGTTTTGTTATAAGAAGCAATCTTTGGGAATCTGCGCCAGATGTGGCAACGATGAAGCTTCATCTTAGACTAACACTGTGCACCTTTATTGCTTGTGTGCAGTATGGACATCTGCCATGAAGAATGTTATGAAGTACAAATATAAAGCAATATATTTACAAACAAACTGCAAGACATGGAGAAAGATACCACTGCATAGTCATTACATTGGCAGGTCCCTCAATGATATTAATGAGAATATTAATTACGACATTGCCACTTTGATAAACATCTTTGTCTGCGATTAAGGTGGATGACTTTCAAAGAAATTGCTTTAAGTAAATCTGACTCATGGACAGGGCTTTGCAATTCACAAATATAGGTACTCGGGGTAACTTTGTTTTACTCCTGAACAGTATTTTCTCATGGGTAATTCTAAATTCCCTATCCCTCTTTCTAGTCCCTGGACTCTAATACCAAGCATGTGCTCTGTCCTAGCCTCTTTCTTGCTTTAGTCCTTAGTTCCTCATATTGGTTTCTCTTCCACCTCAATATCCAGTTCCAGCGCCAAACCCATAGAAGGTCTTGAATTGCCAGGAGGATATGCCTAAAAGTGGTTGTATTTTGATGTCCCATTCCGTATTCACTGCACATTTCAATGAAATGTTTTATGAGCTTTTATTAAACCAAACACAAAAAACAGATTGTTCACTCTAACTCAACATACAAAAGAAAAGTTCAGTATTTCTAACTGGACAAGCAAAGAAAAAGTCAACACATGTTTCAACCTATCGCAGGTTTTCATCGGGGCTAAATTGAGATCACATCTGTAGATCGCTTCCTAATCTGCATCGAATACAAGCTGAATAGTTTGCGCTTGAATTAACTTGATATTTAGGGCTTTCCTCGTGGGCGCCCACGAGGAAAGCCGTCGGAGGGAGCCTGAAAGTGATCCCTCCAATATAGATGCTTGGAACACTATTTGTACATAAGTGATTCAAGTAGGTAATGTACCTGGAAGGTTGTGACCCCAGTTAAGACCAAACCATTTTCACTCAGAATCTCAGGCGTAGAAGCGAGTCTCAGGAACACAGGCTATGTTATATTTATTTTCCTTTGGGGTGGAATGTTCTAAATATCAAGTTACTTCAGGTGCAAGCTATTCAGCTTGTATTTGTTGCAGATTAGACCTACAGATACGGTCTCAATTTAGCCCTGATAACCTGTGATAGGTTGAAAGGCATGCTGGCTTTTTCTTTGCTTGTTAGTTATAAATGACAGAACTTTTTCTTTTGTATGTTGGTTAGTAAACAATCTGTTATTCGTCTTTGGTTTAATGAAACCTCGTAAAACATTTCATTGAAATTTGAAGTGAATACAAAATTTGAGACATACACTGCTGGCAATTGAAGACCTTAGTGATATGTTAGATATTTGTATGATCCTTGGTACTCTCTAGCTTGCCAACCACGTTGCTTTCAAATTGTAGATTTACATATATCACTACTAGGTGGTGTAGCTCAGACCTTAGTGTAACCTCATTCTAGACTACATTATCCTTATAACAAGCAGTGCTGAGCTCCTACAGCGACTTACACGCTCCATACTTGTGCAATGATGGCACTATTTAGAACCATCGCATTGCACATATCAGTTCCCTCATAGGGGATGGCGAATCACTGCATTCCCTCTCCCAATCACAACAGTGCCCAAGACAGCCTAGGCAAAGCTTGGTAGAGCTTAGAAATTGTGCATTTCCCTTAGGCCGAGTAGGTAAACATAGTTACTAGACCCGCAGGTCTAGCAGAACATCCTAAATTCTCAAATCATCCCATTGTTTACCATCCAGCTTCCCCAACATAGGCCATTCAGTGGAGGGCGGTCTAAAACCCCAATTACCAAAACATTCCAGTTTTTCTGTCAGACTTCCCCAAAGGCAAACCATAGAGGTCAAAGGGTTGTAAAAAGCAGTTTATGTTAATCAAGTTATGTAATTTGATATTTGTATAGCAGCGAAATATTATGGCTTTGAAGTGGAGAGGGGTGGAGAGGCCCGCCTGATAACTGCAGTCTGTGAAAGCAATATGGACACAGGACCAAAACAAACTGCTGAGTCGCCCTGTGTCCATAGTAGTCGGCCTGGCCCTGTGTCCATATGAGTCGCCCCGGCACTGTGTCTATATGAGTCGCCCTGTGTCCATATGAGTTAGTCCATATGAGGCGCCCTGGCCCTGTGTCCATATGCGTCTGTCCATATGAGTCGCCCTGTGTCCATATGTGTCGCCCTGTGTCCATATGTCCATATGGGTCGCCATGGCCCTGTGTCCATATGAGTCGCCCTGTGTCCATATGAGTTAGTACATATGAGTCACCCTGGCCCTGTGGCCATATGTGTCTGTCCATATGAGTCACCCTGTTTCCATATGTGTTGCCCTGTGTCCATATGAGTTAGTCCATATGAGTTGCCCCGGCCAAGTGTCCATATGTATCTGTCCATATGAGTCGCCCTGTGTCCATATGAGTCGCCCTGGCTCTGTGTCCACATTGCTTTCACAGACTGCGGTTGTCAGACTGGACCCCCCCCCCCCTCTCAAAGCCATAACATTTGGGTGCTATACAAATATGAAATGACATAATTGAACGTAAAGTGCTTTTTACAACCCTTTGAATTTGATCCCTGTTCCCGCAGTAGTGCTTAAATGCACATTTCACTAATCTTTAAGCTGTATTTTGCCTGTTAACATCAAACGGAATCTAATTCTAAAGTGATACCTCTATTCATTTTCGACAACTCCTCAATGCGCCCAATGAAAATGAAGCTTCAACATATGTGAGTTCCTAGGATCCTCTGTTTGGAATTATACAGACACGCACTGTATGGGCTCGCAGTATTCAGTATGGCTTCAGTTTTCCTCTTTAAACTGGCAAATTGTGAGGAGAATGTGATGGTGTCTGCTAACAGACAGTTATGCCATGCAAGAATAGCAGGCATGTGATGTAACTGCTACTTTGGGTGATATGTAGGTGGTCATGATTAGTGCATATTCTCCCTTGAACAAAAATATATTTTATTAAATCTCATATTTGTTTATTTTTTAGGGAAGTGGAGAAAGAAGGCTCAGCCCTGGTAGGTAGAAATGAATGTTCTGTTATAAGAAGCAATCTTTCGGAATCTGTCCCAGATGTGGTAACGATGAAGCTTCATCTTAGACTAATACTGTGCACCTTTATTGCTTGTGTGCAGTATGGACATCTGCCATGAAGAATGTTATGAAGTACAATTGTAAAGTGATATATTTACAAACAAACTACAAGACAGGGAGAAAGATACCACTGCATGGTCTTTACGTTGGTAGGTCCCTCAATTATATTAATGAGAATATTAATTACGACATTGCCACTTTGATAAACATCTTTGTCTGCGATTAAGGTGGATGACTTTCAAAGAAATTGCATTAAGTAAATCTGACTCATGGAGAGGGCTTTACAATTCACAAAAATAGGTACTCCGGGTAACTTTGTTTTACTCCTGAACAGTGTGGACTTGGGGATTACTGGGTCAAGCAATGGGTTGGAACAGTGTTTGATTGCCTCAAAGAGGGCGTTACTCCTGTTAGCGGCTACGCAATCGTCAGGGGGCAATATATTCCTTCCACTTTAGTGATGAGCTCCAGTAAAAGTCAAACAGGTCAGGCCCAACATAAACCATCAAAAATGGTTCAATGAAGAATCCATTGCGCTCAAACAAGAAAAAAGAAACCTGAAAGGAAATGGTTGAAAGACTGCAGAGAAGCAAATAAAACCAACTGGAAGAATGCACATATGGAATAAAAGAATAAGCTGACCATATTAAAAAAAACACATTAATGAACAAATTAATTCTCCCACAAACTCCATAGGTAAACTTTTCCAAATTTTGAAATCCATAGAGAAACCCAAAGCCCTCTCCCCACCATTTCAACTCACCAAGACAGATTGCGAAAATGTACAAATAGCATTTCAAAACAAAATACTCAAAGCTAGAGAGACTATAACAAAGTGCAAGACAATCAGCCCACCCCAACCTAACCATATCAGTGAAGAAACCCAAAAAACTCACAGTCCTAAATTCCATTTCACAACTATAACCACGGACATCATGAGGAAGATTCTCTCCAAAATAAGCTGCATATCATGTACAGAAAACATACTACCTCCAAAACTGATACTCAATAAGCCAGAAATATTCATTTCATTCCTTACATGAATGGTAAATGCCTCCTTTAGAGACCACATTGTACCAACGACAATAAAAACAGTAACAGTCACACCCCTGCCCAAAAAAACAGAAATTATTCAACAGGACCCATCAAATGTTCGACCCATCACCAACTGCAACTTCCTATTGAAAATATTGGACAAGATTGCCACAGAACCACTACAAGAGTACGTAGACAGCAACAATCTCCTCCACCCACAGCAGTCAGGATTCAGGAAAGCACACAGCACTGAATCTGCACTATTGGATCTACAGGCAGAAATGCTGCGACTCCTGGACAAGGGTAAAGCAGGATTGCTGATCTTACAGCTTTCGATTTGCTAATAGCTCCATGGCTACCGCCAAACTCGTAATGAGGCCCTAGAAATCTATATGCAGGAATAACTTGGAGCAGACGCCCAGGTAGCATACTTAAAAAGAAATTGCCAATACTACTAAAAGCTCCGGAAGAAAATCAAACCCATATTAAATAAGCAACACAGCACAACCATAGCTAGAGCCACTATTCTTTCAAGATTAGACTATGGAAATGCCCTAATGCTGGGAGCCAGTAAAAATGCATAAATCAATGCCAGGTGATCCAGAACAATGCGGTCAGAACCATCACTGACAAAACAAAAAGAGACCACATCACAGGAGAAAGGAGGGACTTGCATTGGCTAGCAATAGAGGAACGAATCACATTCAAATCCTTGATGTTGGTTCACCGCTCCACAAATGGAAATGGCCCAATATACCTCCAAAAGCAACTCAAGAGATGTGAACCAACTCGAAATCTCAGATGCATGAACAAAGGTCATTTACAGACCAAGCCATCAAAAAAATCAAATGGCTTAGGTAGGACTTTCCCTACCAAAGCAATAGCAAAATGGAACAAACTACCCGATACTTTAAGAACTGAAACAAATTTGAAATGCCTTAGAAAGAAACTAAAAACCTTCCTATTTAAATAATCACCTTCTAATTTGAGCACCGTTATAAAATGAGTGGTACTGGGTACAGCTTAACACCTTTAAGATGAGCAGTTCCTTGTACTTATATATTTTGTGCCATGTTTCGGGCTGCATGAGAGCAGCAGGGATGGGGTGGAACTGAGAGGGATGTGGTTGAAGTTGTGAGGATTCTGTGAGTGATGGTTGGCCCGGGCTTTTTGGTATGTGACTGTAGGTGAAACATTTCTGTGAATAATAATCACAGCTCTATGTTTTTTATGTTGCAGTACAGCACTTTTTCTGTAATTCGTGTATCATTCTACTCAAAATTATAATCACTGTAAGATCTCCTTGATGTTGGAAACAAGACAGGCATTCCAGTCCCTGACTCTATGCAGGCCGTAGAAGGCAAAAACAGGCAATGTCCTTGGGCCTCATTATAAGCATGGCAGTCCAGCAACTATGGTACCGGTAAGCATACTGGTACCGTAGTTCCTGGACCGCCATACTACGAGCTGTGCTCACGGGCGCCTGTCAGCCCGCTAGGTCTGGCCTGGCGGGAAGAGCGCCACCCACGAGCACAGCATGACGGATGCACAGGCACTGTTTATAAAAGTGCCTGTGCATCCGGCTTCCCCATTCCCATTGAGCCCTATTGGGCTCAAATGGAAATGGGGACTGACAGGCACCAGCACCCAGCAATGCAGGAATTACTGGGTCCGACAATATCGGAATTACCAGGCAATTCCTCATTGACGGGTGCTGGAAAAAATGCAACTCCGGCAGCAGCCGTGCCTGTTTTTACAGGTACGGCTACCGCCAGGTTTATAATGAAGGCCCTTGTCTTTGAACTTCGACCAGGGACACTCCTCAGAGCCTGATGGAAGAGCACTGCAAGGTAAAAAAGTGAAGTCAGTAAATTGTCACTGTTTGGCCGGAAAAGCAGTTGGAGGTGGAGCTGGTCCATTGCAAGTCACCTTCATTAAACACAGGGTCCTAGTTTACCTTTTAAAAGACAACTGTAACCCCCTGCTGTGGAGACGGAAAGAAAAACATTAAAAGATCCCCCGTTGTGTGATGAATACGAAGGAATACTAGTAAATGACAGGAAGGGGCATGCCAAAACTAACTCCCGCAGGGCCGGGCTGCATAATTACTGGCACTCCAGAGGGGGGGGCTCCTTTCTTCACCTCCAGGGATGCATGCCGGCACACCCCTTGAGGGTCAAGGGAGCACTTTGTCAATTGTAAAATAGATTTGCGCCCTGCCAGGCCCACACGGATTCCCCGAGCCGCTGCTGGCAGAAGTGGGCCGGGCTGAGTGAGCGTTTGGGAGCAACCCACGCTGCAATAAATGCCAGGCTGCAACTAGTATACGCAGGCAGGTCACATAACATTAAGGGGACTCGCTCCATATTGCTAATGAGTGCTGAGCTGTACTTTGCATAAGCAGCCCAGTTGATAAAACCTTTTGGGTTGCCCCCCTTACTCTGATGCCGCTGCCTGTCTGCCAGAACAACATGCTGCCTGCTATAAAACAACAGGAACAGAGGAGAAAGTACTGCAGCACAGTCGGACCTTGAGACAGCCCTGGCCAGGATGTTATAGTTTACAGTCTCCTGTATAGAGAGTCTTATGTTTTCTTAAAGGACATGATTTTTATATGTTTAAAGAAGTTTTTATATATTAAAAATGACTATTTTTTTAGTATTTTTAATGTTTTTGTTTTCTTAGGCAGCTGCTTTAGATATAACGATAGTGTACACATATGGGCTCATTTCGAGTTTAGCTGGTCAGTAAAAGAGTGGTGGTGATTCCGTTACTGCCACCTTCTTGGATGGTAACAGAATTACCACTATTTTTACCGCTCTGCCAAATCCTACATCCTCCACTTTGAAGCCCAAAATCAGCGGAATTACCACAGCAGAATCATTTCTCGCAGTATTTCGGCCAAAAACCCTATGGAGTCCTACAGACGCGGGAAATGCAGACAAACACCACCCAACCATCACTTGTAATCCCATGGTAGACCCACGGGACCAAGTGACAGTTTACAGTAACTGAATTTGGCAGTAATTCAGCGTAATTACCAACAAATTACTGCCAAATTAGGAATGAAGCCCATAGTGTCTTGAGATTTGATCTGATATGATAGGTTATTTCTAACGTGCTTAATTCCAAGAGGTTTCTAAGTGTGGACCCGGGGACCGAACCTGTGTTGATCCATGTCATCTTACTTCCAAGACAAGTAAGATTGCCCCTGAGCTATCCCCTTTTAATATAAAAAATTACAAAAAGTCGGCGTACTGCGATAAAGGAAATAAGTGATATAAAAAACAACTAATGATAGCGTACCCCAGGATTATGTTGTTCATTTATTTATTTGTATGGCGCACCCGACCCAGGAGTATCTGGCCATCTTTACATGGTGAGTAACAGGAATACTTCCAGCTTAGTTACAACATGTACATAGAATGGAATGACAGTAAGATGTAAGGTAGAAAAATACAATAAACAGATATGAATGAGTAAACATATAAATATGAGGCGATAGGAAACTTCATAATCAGCTTGTGGATCGATCAGATAGAGGGAAAAGTCTATTTCTAGTGTGTTCTGATTACAGTAATACTAGGGCTGGCCAAGGGTGTCCTTATTGTCTCTCCTTGTGTGTGATTAAGTTGTTATAACGTAGTGCTTCCCTATGGGTTTTTGGGGACTACAGTCTCAACCTGTGCCTTTCATCCCTAATCCATTTCACAGAGAGGGGCACCAAAGCTATCCAGAGCTCAGGTAAGCAGGGGTTGAGACAGGTAAGAGGTGGGCCATGTGTTTAAGGTTAAATATCATAAAGGTATATTGCTGTGCCCGCTGCTAAACAACTATGGGAAAAGCATTGTATGTTGGTGTAAACTGAAATTTATTTTTTGTTCATTTGTACGGCGCCTATACACAAGTATTTGCAGGTGCCACAAGACAAGAAAGGAGAGGGGGGAGCATGGGATATCATGAGAAAAAAAGCAACAGGAAAGCAAAGAGACGGTTATATTTGCCTTGCACAATACTACTGTGCAAGTGCTTAAGGAGATAAGTGCAAGGGGGTGGGGGGTAGAAGGAGAAGTGCAAAGGAGGGGGAACTCCTGGGGGGCAAGTGTTGTGCAGGCTGAGGCAGAAAGTGCCAGGTGAAAGAAGGGGTAGGGGAGGTAAGTGCACCCTGGTAGGAGGACTGGGTAGGTAGCCGGAAAAGGTGGCCCAATGGCAAGTGCTGGCGAAGGATGCTGTGAGGGAGTGGTAGGGGGTTGGTCTGGTTCCTGTAAGACTCAGAAGGGACCAGGCCCCAGTCGCAGCGGCAGGTGAAGAGGTAAGCAAGGGAGCGGGAGATGGAAGGCAGAGGAGAAAAGGAAGGTCTTGAGAAGTGTCCAGAGCTTAAGTAGAGCCGGATCAAGCCTGATGAGATGAGGGAGGCTGTACCAGAGGGAGGCGCAAGCTGAGGAGAGGGAGCTTCCTTCAACTCTCTGCTTGGAGAAATGTTTTTACCTGCAGATAGTTGGACCCAGAGGACTGAAAGGTTCTGGCTGAGTGCTATTTAGGGATGGCAAGCTGGATGAGGAGAGGAGATGTGAGGAGACGTAGTTTACTACCTACACTGCAAACTGTAGAACTCAGAAATCTGGACTCAAATCCTGGCTTCCCTACTTGGCCAAATTAATGTGATCCTTGGAAAATCACTTTGCATCACGCTTTATTTTCATCATTGTCATAATTTACATAAAAGATGAAATTACAAAGGGCATACCCTTAAAGTGAACTTCATGACACATATCATTGAATTTAAATGTCCTTGTAGGCCTCCTACAAGATTATACAAATCCTCTTTTCAGCAATCCTGGACATATAATAGAGCCATCTTGTTATTTAATTAGTGAAGGCTACTTGGGTATTTCTTATTTTCTTACTCCTAAAAATCAGATTCAGCCAGGTCTTCCTAATTGTTTTGTACAAGGGCTAGAACAATAAAAAGTGTAATAATGATTTGTCATGGTAAAGACAAGGCAGACACTTTGTGGATCACCTCCCCGCCAAAAGGCTGTGTGTGTTCTGACAGGGAGAATTCTTACTCCCATTTTCAATAGCAGTGTCTGGTCCTTTGGTCTCAGTCTGTCCAGGTAGGGTTCAAACGCTTTTAGGTTTCTCAGCCCCATAACTCTATAGAAATCAAGAGTTCAGCTCAACCTCCCATGTTATATACATTACCCACTCGTTATATGCCCTTTTGAGAAGGTCCTTGGCTCACAGTCCAAAACAACAAGGATTATTCCATAGCTTGGATAAACATAAATTGGCTAACATTGATCTAACATATCTAAACTATGGTAGGATTCCTGACCATTTGTTCCTAAGACATACACCAGGGATTCACAGAGGGGTTCAGATTCATAGGATTCCTTAGTTTTACCCTGAACGTAAGTAGTCTTAATTCCTGCACAGACTCAATTCGATTGAGGCCTATCTCCATCTTAGTTGCTATTGACGTAGCGCTATTTGGGAGTTTCAACATTCTCTTCAAAATTGTATTGTCCTTTATTGTTACTGAATTGCAATTATTGTCTGCCCAAAGTTCTGAACCATAGGTGGCAGCAGCCACAAGTTGCGACCTCTACTGCACACAATGCGATTCTATTTTCAAGTTGTATGGAGAATTTCACTATTCCCTCTCCTCCTTGGCTAAGGATATCACTGCTTCTCTCTTTTTGTGGTTGCCAACTTACTCTGTTATAAATTCTCACTCCCAAGCAGTCAAATACATCCACAATGTCAAGTGGGGTGTCATTTATAGTGAATGTTGGTCGTACAAGTCTCTTCTTGCCTGGGGGTTGACAAATCATTATTCTGGTTTTGGCTAAATTGATTATCAGCCGTTTGTCTTCTGCCAAGCTATTAAAAGTGGATATTTGTTTTTGAAGTCCCATTGGCGTTTTAGATATTAAAATGGTGTCATCAGCAAAACATAAAATCACCATTCTCTGGTTTCTTTGGGGCATCTGCTTCCAAAGCCATTTAATAATTAAGTTATAGTTGTAAAAGGAAAATAGCGGAGGGGCCAGAGCACACTCATGTCTCATTCCTGTTTCAATTCTAAAGGGAGATGTGTTACCCATTTGCTGGTCACCTCTAACGACTGCAAAGTTTCCAGTAAATAGCAATCGGATAGCCTTAATTCGTTCATATGGGATTGCAAGTTGCTCCAATGAGTACCATAATTTTGCTTGTGGAATAAGACCAAACGCAGCTTGGAGATCAATAAAGGCAAGATCATTATTTTGCCCCTTTAAAAGGACACTTTTATAGTATCAGTAAAAGCCGAAATACCTGGTCTACGTTTGACACATCTTCTCTAAAACCAGACTGCAAGGGGGATAACATTTAATTTGTGGTGCACCACTGTTCCAGTCTATTTTGTAGGATTTGCCAAGTATCATCCCCAGAGCAAGGAAATTGGTCTGTAGTTTTGGAGGAGGTTGTGTGTACCTTTCTTATATATGGGAAATACTATTAGCCCCTGCCAGCTATGTTGTATCAACCCAATCAATGTTATTTAATTTAAAAATGTTGGAAGAAAGGAATCCCATATCTTTGGTTCTTCTCTGAGAAGGCCAACAGGGATGACACCTGGACCCAGCTCTTCGTCTGCTTTTGGACAGGATATGGCGATAGAAACCTCTGTCATTGTGAAAGTGTAGGTCATTGTCACCACCTTTTCTCGATTAGAGTTATGATCTCTTGGGACTACTTCCTCAGGTAAATCGTGTTTATATAATTTTGTCAAATGTTTCAGCCGTTCCTTCCCCATAATTCCATTATCTGCAAAGCCCTTATCCATAGCCTTAATTTATTCAGTTGACGAAATTGGGATCCACAAGAAGTCATTATTTTAAGGATGCACTACACAAAAAGACAAACCCATGCATTATTTTATAAACTTTAGAGTTGATCTGTTTATAATAAATAGATTCATTTACCCTCAATTGTGCCTTATTTTTGGGATGAAAAAATCCCTACCCATAGATTATAAGGGTTATACCAATATTGTGAATCAGGAGTTTTGTGATCAAACAGGGGAACTTAGCCAGAAGAAGACTTTGCAAGGTTACAAACTGCAAGGTGACTTGCAATATCCTCTTTACTTACGAGAGTGGGTATTCATTTCCTCATAATATTCCTTTTAATAGGGATTCTGGCTGCTGCACATTCCCTGACGAGCCAAAGTCCCACTAAGCACAACATCTGAGCTAGTTAGAGTGGGGTTTGAGACGGCCCTGAGCCTGTCAACGAAAATACTAAGGAAAGTAAAGTGAGAATCTGGGGTTTGTATATATCAGGCAGCCCATTCTCTGAACCTGAAATGTGTGCCTTAACCCTTACCACTTTACCTATGGTAATGAGTGGCATAACCAGACTGCTCCATCCCCTCATCTCCCAATTCCCGAGTCACTGTTGCATACAGTACACAATGTATCCATTAAAGAGGGGGCAGCGATGTGGCAAAAATAGAAAATGAAATGGTAGATTTCTGCAAAGGGCAGTAGTAGGAGTGGGGAGGATACCAGGTTGCTTTGCCAAATCAGGCTTTTGCATGCTTTGCTATGCTTTCTCATGCTTTGTTCATGCTGTCATGCCGTTAGCATGCCATGCTGGACCATGTTATGCATGCTATATGTAACTTGATTGTTTGAGCCCCTCGTTGACCCCTCTCAACATTTGACTTGCTACCTATTCTTCACTGCTCCCCAGTGCCCCACTGTAATTTTGCTCTTCTGTGCCCCTGTGAGATTTTCACTTGCTAAGACTTGTCTGCCTTGGTGTCCTACCATGACTGGCTTCTCTGGTGCCCAATGTATGTTGCATGAACGGCTCTCAGATACCATACCTTGAACTCTTATCATTCTAAGTTTTTCTAGGGACCCCACCAGCACTCTTCCCTCTCTGGAATACATACTCTGAACTTCACTTATGAACAATGGCGTCTCCAGGAAACAAATTCAGGGGGGAGGTACAGAGGGGGCCACAGACAAAAGTAGCGGGGGCCATCTATAAAAGGGCAATCAATGTGTTACACTTTTCCCAAATTGACGTGGGCAAAGTAGTCCAAAGTGGCACTGCGGAAGTAAAAATCGTGCATTTATACAACAAGCCATTATGTTGGAAAGACATTACAGATTCTGATACTTCAAATGCCAGGGCATCAAATTTAAGCAGAATGCCATGAATCATAGGTCAGTAGAAATGACAATAGTCTTAATATTGACCCAGGAGAACATGCAGTGCACAGCATTGGGTTTGGAAGTGCCAGAATATATATATATTTCTGAGGCTTGTGGAATCTGCTTAGATCACATGCTGTGCATAGGCCGACATCTAGTGGAAGCTGCGGAGTATTACAGTTTGTTTTTCGAAACTCGAAAATGGGCGTCGACACAGGCGTGCCAGTAATACTATCCCTAGTGTGACTCCACTGTACCCAAGATCCCTCACGCGTCTGGGATCCTCAGATTGTTTTTTTCCGCCATACTGGTCGGAAGCATCTTGCGGAGTTCCCTGGCCTTAGCCATACTTTTGCTAATTATTGAAGTTAAAATTATTTATTGACATCCTTCCCCACCCCAACGTCGACCCTCGACGACGGCTGGAGAAGACATCGACCGTCGGCTGCTGCACGACGGATCTGGGCCTCGGAAGGCCGCTGGCCTCGGCCCGGGCCTAGTAGGCCGCTGGCCTCGGCCCGGGCCTAGTAGGCCGCTGGCCTCGGCCCTGCAAGTAGGGAGAGTGGGGGGTGGTACATACTCTTCACTCTTGGTATATAGGTACACCTTATATATTTCCTACACTTACCAGCCCGCTGCCTCAAGGTGCGTATGGAGGGTACCCCTTTCCAATTCTGCCCCAAGTGCAACCGCAAATACCCTTGGGTCGACAGGCACGCCACGTGCAATCTCTGCTTGCCGAGGGACCACCCCGAAGCGAACTGCAGAGCGTGTAGTAGGTTTAAGCCTAAGACACTTAAGGACCGTTCGACAAAGCGTTGGGCCCACCACGCCAGGCAGGCAGCCATGGCAGCGGAGGGCGCCTTCAGCGATGGCAGCGACGCCGTACTTTCGGACGGCGAGGGCATTACGGCGTCAAAAGACTGCCGAGCGCAGGTCCCCGACCTCGGAAGGTTGTCCGGCAGGGCGGCTATGGGGAAGACCCCCGGGGCGACGCAAGCGCTACACACACTAAGCACACTAAGTCCAACCGAACCTCGACGACGTCGACTTCTCGGAAAGAGGCACAGATAGAACGGTCCGACTCGGTGTCCTCTGGGCGCTCTCGATCGAGATCGCCGCATGACGCAAGGCAATCATCCACTCTTGCCAAGAGTGCCTCGCTCCCTAGATTAACGGAAGTTCGATCGTCGGAAGACGAAGACGACTTCCACCCCCAGGCCGCGCTCCAGGAGACCGAGGCCGCAGTTAACACCAGCGAGGCCCCACGCTCAAAACAAGGTACCTCTCCCGACCCTCGACGCCAGGCGTCGAAAGTCTCTGGGGCCTCCAAGGGGCAGGGAAAACATTTTTCCACGCACGGGGAGGGGGGGAAACAGCGGAAAGCACAGCCTTCCACTCCTGTAAGACCATCCTTCGACCCTAAGCAGACAGACAAACATAAATCTACTGGGACATCAACATCCAGCAAGGCTACCCTTGATAAGTCCTCTAAGTTGCCTACTAAAGCCATACCCTGTTCCAAAGAATGGTCCAGTGAAGACATAGACAGGGTCATGTCAAGGATGTCTTCCTTAGCTGATTTTTATGACAAGAACCCAGAACATTTCCTTTCGTATGACCCTCAAGGGGCCACACCCTCAGGCTCCTCTGATCCTATCCCCCTAAGTAAAAAGGCCCGGTTCGAAAGACCTGAACCCTTCGAGGTGCAGCCTTACTCTACTCCATACTCTACTCCACACCCCAGATACCAAGGACAGCCTTTCCCTGAAGGGGACCAGGAGTTTACAATTATGGAGGAACAAACCGGGACTGAATACTATGCGGATGATGAGGACATGGAGGAGGTAGAAGACGAGCAGGAAATTTACAGAGTAGATTCCCCGGTAGAAAGCGAAGCCCCAGTTACCGACTCGCCAGTTGATAACCAGCCCCTCCTTAATGAAGTTCTCGCTCGCGCTGCAGAACATTTTCACATCGACACCCACGGTGTACAGGAGGAAAGGGACTTCGCAGAAGAGTTGGTGGGAGAGAGGAGGCCGGTCGCTCAGACCATCCCTATCCTTAAATCCATCCAACGTAGAATAGATCCATCCCTGGTGAATCCTAACCTCACCAGAGCCGTCAACCCCAGAGTCGAAAAACTTTTTCGGGCAGCCCAGTCTGACCCTCTTTATATAAGAGGACATCTTAAACCAGACTCCCTGGTGGTTACCAACACTCGGAAGAGGGCTTGGACACCCTTATCGTCGTCAGAAGCTCCTCCCGACAAGGAGAGCAAGAGATTGTACGAGTTTGGCAGGAAGGTAGCCTCAACGTCCGCCTACCAAGCAAGGATTGCAAACTCCACCACCCTGTTGGCAAGTTACAACTGCCATCAATGGGAAGAGGTCGCGGCGCTCATAGCCTCTGCTCCTGAACCGTTAAAAGGCCAGTTGGCTCGGATCTCGGCAGAAGGGAGAGCCGTGTCTGGTTGCATATTAAAAGCAACTTTCGACGCCGCGGACAACGCAGGAAGATTGATAGCAGAAGGTACTGTTATCAAGAGACATGCGTGGTTACGGCAGTCGGGGTTCAAAACAGAAACCCAGGCTTCATTAATAGACAAGCCGGTGGAACCCGATCTATTGTTTCGGAAAGCGGTCGAAGACGCACTTAAGAATGCCAAGGACGAGTACGAGACTCTCAAATCCCTTGGCCAGCTTACCAACAAACCCCCTAACCAGAGGGGGAACAGTAATTTTCGTCGCCCACGCGGCCAAAATTCACAAAGAGGCAACTATGCCCAAGGACAGGGTACACAATGGAACAACAACCAGCAGTCTACCCAGAGTTACGGCAGGGGTAACAAGAGAGGTCGTGGAAGAGGCAGAGGCAGCCCCAACAAGGGAGGTGGCACGCCTCCACCAAAGCAGTGACGCTCAGTTCAGGGTCCCTTCTCACGCAACCCCAGTAGGGGGACGCATTTCCAACTTCACCCAGGCTTGGGAAGGGATCACCTCAGACAGATGGGTGCTGTCAACAGTGTCCACAGGATATTGTATAGAATTACTGCAGCGTCCCCGGAACCACCCTCCACGACAAAGAATACACTCCTTAGAACATCAGAAGATCCTTCTCGAGGAGATCGCCATTCTGCTACAAAAGGACGCGATAGAACTCGTCCCAGGACACCAGGTAAACAAGGGTATCTATTCAACTTACTTCCTTGTGCCAAAGAAAGATTTGACAATGCGCCCAGTATTGGACCTACGGCCTGCCAACAAGTATGTCAAGCCCCAAAAATTCCGTATGACCACGCTACAAGAGGTAATCCCCCTCCTAAAAAAGGGGGATTACATGGCAACCTTGGATATGAAAGATGCTTATTTTCATATTTCCATGCTCCCAGCGCACAGAAAATACTTGCGCTTCAAGGTGGACAGTCGCCACTACCAATTCAAGGTACTGCCCTTCGGGATAGCTTCAGCACCAAGGGTATTCACCAAAGTACTGGCGGTGGCAGCTGCACACCTACGCAGGGAGGCAATTCCAGTGTACCCTTATCTGGACGACTGGCTCATAACGGGGGAAACCCCAGGAATTTGCAGGTCAAACATTCAGAGGACTATCGACCTCCTCCACGGATTAGGCTTCTCTATCAACGAGAAGAAGTCAAGTCTGGTGCCAAGCACCTCAAAACAGTTCCTAGGAGCAATCCTAGATACTCAAAAAGGGTTGACCTTCCCTTCGGAAGAGAGAATTCGGAATATACTACTGCAAATTCCACATTATCAGTCAGGTCAACAAATAACGGTACGCAAAGCAATGCGGTTACTGGGCATGATGGCGTCATGCATTTACCTGGTCCCCCACGCGCGTCTGCGCATGCGTCCCATGCAGGAATGGTTGGCGAAACAGTGGTCTCAGGCAAGTGGTCAGTGGGACGATCTAGTGGTCGTTTCGCCAACACTCGTACAAAGCTTACACTGGTGGACAAGAGAG
Organism: Ambystoma mexicanum; assembly: GCF_040938575.1. NCBI lineage: Eukaryota > Metazoa > Chordata > Amphibia > Caudata > Ambystomatidae > Ambystoma > Ambystoma mexicanum. Next base: position 272,120,479 of record NC_090938.1, read on the forward strand.
AATCTCGCAAGGGGAAAACCCTTTTACGATCCCGAAGTACAGGCAGTGGTGACTACAGATGCATGCCTGACTGGGTGGGGAGCTCACCATCTCCACCACACAGCTCAGGGTCTCTGGTCTCACTCAGTAGCCAAGAACCACATCAACCTGCTAGAGCTTCTGGCAGTATTCCGAGCGCTTCGGGCGTTCGAGCCCCATCTGCTAAACTTGTCGGTGCAGATCCGGACGGACAGCACGACAGCCATGTTCTATCTGAACAAACAAGGAGGGACTCGTTCGCCAAATCTGTCCAAGCTTGCCCAGAAAATCTGGATATGGGCACTCAGACGGAACATCCTACTGTCATCACAACATGTTCCAGGGGAGCTCAATTCCCTAGCGGATGCCCTAAGCAGAGACTCCCTCCCAGAGGAACACGAATGGGTCCTTCACAGAGATATCGTAGAAGATCTCTTCTCTCAGTGGGGTTTCCCCACTATAGACCTATTCGCCACAAGCGAAAACAAACAATGCCCAGGATTTGCATCCAGGTTCCCCCAGCCAAACTCCCAAAGGAACGCCCTGTGGATGAACTGGTCAGGGATGTTTGCGTATGCTTTTCCACCAACTCCTCTCATCAGGAAGGTGGTGTACAAGATGAACAAGGAATCGATGACGCTCATCCTAGTTGCTCCCATGTGGGCGAGACAACCATGGTTTCCACACCTACGCAGGATGGCGGTGTGCGAGCCCATCAAACTCCCAGCCTGGTACAACCTACTGTCCCAGCAACAAGGTCAAACAGTGCACCAGGAACCCAACTCAATGAACCTGGCAGCATGGCTCCTGAGGTCATAGAGTTTGGGCATCTCAATTTACCACAGAGGTGTATGGACATCCTAAATGAATCCAGGAAACCAAACACAAGGCACTGTTACTTTGACAAGTGGAAGAGATTCGTTATTTGGTGCCAGAATAAACAAATCAACCCAGTTGATTGCACTCCTTCCAACGTTGTAACATACATGCTCCACCTGCTGGACGCAGGTTTGGTTTTTAACTCTCTGAAAGTACACCTGGCAGCCCTCTCGGCTTACACCACATCCCATAACAAAGTATCGTGGTGGAAAGTACCAGTAGTTAAAGCCTTCATGGAAGGAGTAAAGAGACTTCACCCTCCTATTTCGAACCCACCGCCAGGATGGGACCTCAATGTGGTGCTAGCTAAGCTCATGGGCCCCCCTTTCGAACCCATGCATAAAAGTAGTCTCAAACACCTGACTTATAAAACGGCCTTCTTAGTAGCCATTACCTCTATAAGAAGGGTCAGTGAAATTCAGGCTCTGTCAGTGCAGGATCCTTTCTTTACTATCCACAAAGACAAACTGGTTTTACGCACACACCCTAGGTTCTCACCTAAATTTATATCTAAATTCCATGTAAACCAGTCCATCGAGCTTCCGGCTTTCTTCCAGAACCCGCAAAGCTCAGCTGAGGTGAAACTACACACCCTTGATGTGCGTAGGGCGGTCCTTTACTATGTAAATAAAACCGGACCGCTAAGGAAAACAGATCAACTGTTTGTCTCCGTAGCTACAGGCAGAGAGGGGGATCGCGTCTCTAAAGGCGCGATCTCGAAGTGGATTATCAACTGTATACAGTTGTGTTACTCTCTTTCTGAAAAAACTCTGCCTTTTACGCCAAGGGCCCATTCTACTAGAGGCATTGGGGCCACTCTGGCTTTCATTGCAAATGTTCCCCTCGACACCATTTGCAAAGCAGCTACTTGGAGCTCTATTCACACTTTTACTCAGCATTACTGCATTGACACTCATTCCAAGACAGATACACAAGTGGGACAAGCGGTTCTAAGACACCTGTTTGCTCATGACCCTTCTCACATCCCACCTCCTTCTTCGGGTACTGCTCGCTAATCTATGCACAGCATGTGATCTAAACAGATTCCACAAGCCTCAGAAGGGATACATTACTCACCGTAATCGTATTTCTGATGCTTGTATCTGCTTAGATTCACATGCGACCCACCCTTCCTCCCCTCCGAGAGAAGGCGCATGATTGCTTGTAGTCTTACCTTTCTGTCTATCTGCTTGGATTATCTGTACTCACGCTACTCCTCATGCTTCCTCATGTCAGAAAAAATACAATCTGAGGATCCCAGACGCGTGAGGGATCTTGGGTACAGTGGACGTCACACTAGGGATAGTATTACTGGCACGCCTGTGTCGACGCCCATCTTCGAGTTTCGAAAAACAAACTGTAATACTCCGCAGCTTCCACTAGATGTCGGCCTATGCACAGCATGTGAATCTAAGCAGATACAAGCATCAGAAATACGATTACGGTGAGTAATGTATCCCATATATATGTTTTTAAGTTGGAAGATGTTAGCACCAAATGCCATGTTACTTCAAAGTAGTGTTTGTCAAATGCTGGCAATTTACAATGACCTGTGTTGCTCAATTACGGGGAGTTGCTCATTAAAGTGCCAACCTTCCTGAGGTAATGTTCAAATACGCCATGGTTCTCTAAAATACGGCACTGTTCAGAGCAATGTGCCAGCCTGTCATTTACACATAATACTTAATCACGGTCAACATAATGCCAGTTCCAACAGTGACATGACAGCCTTGCCCAAGCCAGCCCCTGTATGGCATGTTCTGATGTAAATGAAACCTTAAATCCACCAATAATAACATCACATGCCTGGACATGCACCATATGTAATGTATACCCTTGCAGTGGTTACAATAAAGTGCAAACTGCAACTTCAAAAGCCCCACTAATTGGTTGAGCCCCCATATGCAAATCAGTGCCCCATGAGTCCAAACTCAAATGATGTAACACAGGCTGGAAGTCACAATGTGTAAGGTATAGCCTCACACACCATGTCCTGGTCTGGCCATCATGTTTTAAGTGCACATTCAAATGCTCTTACCACGCCTGGTAAGTCACCATGTAAAAGGTGTAGACATGCAGCAAATGCTGCCATCATATACAAAGCAGAGTCGCAAATGCCCTCCAATAGTGCCTTCATAGATTTGCTAATTAACTAATGTGTAAGCTTTAGCATCACTGCAGAAAGTACTTCTCCTGAGGACACACAAACGCAGAACTGATCTGATTTACAAGACTAGAATTTTTTACAAATCAATTTATTTTCAACTGTTTTTCCTCACTCAATTTGCAACATGTAATTTAACTTGAAAGCAAAAAATGTTAAAGGTAGGACTGAATCTGAAAATGCGTGTTTGTGTTCACGGATTACACAAAACCATTTACATTAATAAAGATTAAAACGTGAATTTCTGTGGCTCAATGTAAACCTGTCAATGACAACATCCATGTTTATTTGGGCAGCAAGTCTGGACTCAATTGCCAGTGTGGCGAGTTCTCGGTCATTGTTGTGAGCAGATAAGACTTTATAAATGTTGGTGCAGAAAAGTTTCTTTCACATGAAACGCTACTCAGCAGCAAAACACAAGCAATTTTATAAAGTAGGTACAGTTCAAAGAATGGAACAGCATGCGGCTCCAGAAAGTTTGTGAAATCTAGAATTGTGTTCCCCTTAATGGCATCAGATGCCTTCTTCCTTGCCAGGGTTACCAGTGCCTGCTTTAGTTCTGTTTACAAGTTCTCCAGGTCACAGGAATACAATGTGGCCATTGGTGACAATTTCTCAAAACAGACAATAATCAGATGGGATTTTGTGCATGTATAACTTCCATGACTAGCAAAGAATCTTTTGAAAAGCAGGATTTTAGTTTTGCGATTATTCGGTCAAAAACGACATACATAATATGTATAGTGAAATCATTTTTTGTGCACAGTTTTGGTCGCTGCCCCAGAGGTTCCATTATGGCACTCATTTTTAAGTGGAAAGGCAGTCGACAATCATGCGATTCAGCCTCACCATTTGTAGGTGCTGCAATATCACACTTACTGCTCAGGTGGACTGCTCCGTCCCAGACATTTTGTATTGTTGCATCCAACAAGGATGACAGCTGAGGCCAAGTCAGGATCTGCTTGTTGTAACATATTTGATAGAGTCTGGGTCCTTTTCAATATGTTTTCAAAAAGCACACGTGCCAAAGTGAAGCTGAAATCAATGACGTGCCGAATGTTGCCTCTATTGCTCTCTTTATATGTCTACCTTCTACAAATACATTGAGGGTTTCCAGAAGAGGCTCGAGGTTTTGGAGGACAGCTTTACAGGCAGAATATTGGAATATCCTCCTTGTATCAGACTTAAGTGTTTGAACTGCATGACCTGTTTTAACATTTATATTTGAACACTTACAAACACAGAGTGAATGACAGATGTACTACAAAACAGAACAAAACAGCTTCTCCAATTTTACAAAAAACTCAGTTTCTGCATGTACATTCTTAACCGTTTCAACAATGACTAAATTGCATATTGTGCTGGCATTGAGTCAAGATTCCCTGCCGATTTCAAATGCAAAACAGTCTTCCAACTCACAGTATTAAGGAGATTTGTGAAACAAAATAAATCCTCAACTTTTTGGGCTTTACGTTTACATGGAACGGTGCTCCGGCAAGGTGATTTTTCCAGGAGGACAAGTTCCATCTTGTTCCAGCCCAATTCCTCCCCTGTATAAAACCCACTGCCAAATTGGGTTTTATATACCAAACAGCGCTGGTCATTAGGTCTGAGATCTAGCATCAGATGTCTCCCTGGATCTCGGTGCCGGGCTGCCTCAGCCCTGACAAGCCTTTACCGAGCCCAAGTCTGTGCTCCTTTCTCCAGTCGTCATTCATGCGTTTGCAGGCTCTATTTTCCGCACCTGTTTTCTTTCCTCTGGCCTGAAAGGGACACCACGGGAATCAATGGGCCATGGCCATCCCTAGGGTGGGGGCCATCACTGTTAAAAGCACTATTGTTTTCCAAATGTGGATTGTACACTTTCATTGAAAACAAAAGTAATTTCCAAAAATGCTGCTTAAACTTAACTTCACTAGTTTTCTTTGAAATGTGTTTCTTTTTTTGTCGGCCTGCCACGCAAATACCCTGTAATTTGTGTACCCCTTCCTTTGATGTTATGTGCTTGTCAAACTGCTTAATCACAAATAAATCCTTCTGTTGTGCTGACAGCAGTTATAGGAAATTAAACTGTAGCTTCATGAGTGCCAACATTTGATTTCACTACAGGGGCAGAAATACCACCAGCTCCACCTAGCAAGCGACCAGCCCAACACATACCCTGGCCAAACACATTTTATAGCACTTGTTTTTTTTTCTTGCAAAACGTCATACGATTAACAACCAGTTTTTAACATGTAACATCTCAGTAACGGTCTCTCAACCTGCTGAGCTACTCTGGTAGCCTTCTACTGTAGAGCGTATTTATGGATCCCTTAATGTACGGAAAAACACTGCATTACCAACAGTGTTTTAGGCGAACCACTGCCATGGGAAGTGGTTTACAGTGGATTTGATGTACAGTGTGGAGTTTGGAAAGAAGCAACATGAAAGAAATGTCACCATTATTAAACTATTATTTTAAACATTTCTTTTGGGCATAGTTCAACTGCCAGCTAACCCCCTCGGAACTCTGCCCACTCCTCCGAACTTTGCCACTACCGTGGCTCTTGTGGGATGCCCATTAAATTTTCCATTTCCACCACTGAATTCCAGGTATTGTACAAAAAGACTGTATCTAAACAGTTGCATGAACAAAAAGTTCTACAAATGCTACCACCAAAGGTTCAAACACCAAAAGTTTGAACCTTTGGTGGTAGCATTGCATGCAATTAAAAAAAAAAAAAAAGAAAAAGAAAACGGGGGTTGCAGGGGTGTCCCCCGCAACACCCTGCTCACTATACTGTGTGGTATATTGAGCGGGTTGATGCGGGGGACACCCCCGCAGCACACCCAGAAACAAAAAAAACAGAAAAAATAAACAGTATAGTGAGCGGGGGAAACCCCTGCAGCCCCCGTTAAAGAAAAAAGAAAAAGAAAAGCACCCTGCGGCCCCGGTTCCCGATCACGGAAGTGAAAGGGAACTGGCGCCGCAGGGACTCAGCGTGAAGAAAAAGGTACGCTGGGTTTGTTTATGTTGGGGGTTGGTGGGGGTGTGTTGAGGGTGTGTTGTCGGTAGGGGTGTGGGTATGTATGTGTGTTCGCATGAGAAAGGTGTGAACTTTTGGTGGTTTGCACCTTTCTCATGTGAACTTTCCGGCCGTGGTAAAATCAGCTGTGGACGTATCGCGTAGATCCGTATTCCGTAGCAGTCTATTGAATAAAAACAACACCAAACAAGCACCTGTGAGATAGCAGAGTGAGTTGTTACACTGGCTTGGGTGGATTGGTGTTGTTTTATTTCAATAGACTGTTTGAAATGGGGAATCGGGTTTATATATCAATTCCCAAGCAGTCTTTTGAAATAAAACGACACTCATCCAGCCCCAGCAAGATAGCACAGTGAACTGTTGCACTGTTTTTTCATTAGCACTGCTCACGTTCGAATTCCCAGTAGGGGAGACATTTTAAAAATCAAAAAAACACTGTCATGAACTGGAACTCTGGTAAGTAGGGAACGTCATTGTGTGCCATTTAGTACCCGCTTTGCCCCAGAATGCATTGCATTGTTGCATTTCTCACTTCCTGGCAGTCGCAGGCAGAACGTCCTCATGAGTCATGACATTGGACCAGCCACTGCCACTGTCCACTGCCAGACATACCAGCCTACTCAAGGGTGCCTCAGGACATATCCTCATTAGTACCAGTACTGAGACTATGACCAAGGGTCACCCCTTCCCAACGTTGCTATGGCCTCACAGAATGGCTGCTCCGAGTTGCACACCAGGCTCTTCATTAACCTCCTTGCACTGAGATTCTCAACCTGTATGCTCAAATATACTACATGCATACCAAGAATGCCACTTCTAGATGGCACTTCATGAATATTCATTTGTTTATAGTAGATTGATAAGGCACCTTCAGTGTATCGCAATCACTTTGAAGTGCTAGGATAACCCTTCAACCTAACATCAAACAACAGTATACTACACCTCTGGAATCAACTGACATATCACAGTGCTGGGCAATGCGTCCTAGCACCAAGGTGTTAAGCTTAGCCTCATTTTGCATTCTTTGCTCTGCTTTGTTACCTGGGTATCGGATCCAGAAGCTTCTGGCGTTGTGCATGGTGTTCCCAGGGTACGTCCCTGGCCTGGTAGACAGGCAGCGTGGACATGCCCCCTTCTAGACAGCTCCAGTCAGATATAATGAAATCGCTAAGAAAAGGTCCCTCCCAACACCACGTAATGCAATCGTGCCCAGTGTGGTGGCGCCAGGACAGTGTAGACACTGTAGGGAAAGGGGTGACAGGGGTGGTACTGAAAGATGACTGAAGGTAAGGAGGCCAAACAATGGGAAGGAAGAGAAGCAAGGAGCCAGATATAGCAGAAGGAACTTAGGCAGTGAAAGGTCAAGAGGCAAGAGTGGAACAACAAGGAGAGAACAGGATACAGGAGGGCTAGGCAAGACTGTGAGGCACGTAATGTCTCCTGATGGTGCAGAAGAGGATTGCGACACACATTGCCTGTCATCAACATTGCTTTTCAAGGCATCGCCATGGGATTAAGGCTCAACCTCACGTTCCCCATTGGTGGGGGCAGCGCACCAAGACAGACGCACTGCACATGCAGGGAGCCAGGATGCTGGTCCGCTGCACATGCACAACGTCCCAACATGGCAGCCCCATCCAACAGTGTTGCCATTCCGGTGGTGGCTGGCACTGAGGATGGAATGCAATGCCCCAGGGGTGGTGGCAGCATCCAAGCGCATGAGAGGATAGCACCACAAATCGAGGCACTGCAGACGGTACCCAAAAGAATAGGAAGATGATGCTAAAGGCTAGTGAAGAGGAGGTTTGGCTGGATTAGGTGGAGGAAAGGGGTACGTTTTTAAGCTTTTGGTGAAGGTGATGTTGGAAGGGGTGGCACGGCTGTCATAACTAGATAATTATACAGTTATTCTGCATGTAAAAAAAATATACCTATTATGTTACACTTGGTAATATAATAATGTTGACCATTTTTAAAGTGCCCGAGCACAGACTGAACGGTCTCTTATGCCAGGCATGCGATAATTGTCTGCCAGGATTCTCTCCTTACAGGTATGTCAACTAAATGATATTACACTGATTAGTGGGAAGGTGGGAGGGGTGGGGTAGTGAGGGTTATAGATTGTAGCTCAGAATTTTGGGCAGGCATGAAAGGATGTGAACATGACTATGCAATCCATCTGGAAAATGTAAGGCAATATAATGAAAGGTGCACGGGCCCAGCAGTGAAACAGTAGTATAACATAGCTATTGTTCAATTTAAAACTACACAGCAATGTGTACGTTCTCAACTAGTCATGCATGCATTTTTAATCTGGTACACTCCATTGCTTGTTGGGGAGATCTCAGATTCCTACCCACCCTTCAATATTGCAAATGTAAGGGAGGAATGGTCCTTTTGAACCCCCTCTGCATCCTGTATGAGGTGGAAGTTATGCTTATTCAATTGCTGGAGACATCCCTATGTCCAGGCTACTGGTGACAGAGCTTGGAAGCCATTACATGACACATAATAAACTCCATTTCATACGTCCCCAGACTCCATTTTGTACTATTCCCAACTCCATCTTTTATTAGGCTGCACTGTGATTCCAAACAAGCCCTCTATCCCTTCCTGCAGCGCCGCACCCAGTTAACCCAAGCAGCCCCACCTCCTCCTCCCCTGTCTGCACCACGGCTGTCCTGTTCTCACAGAAGCTTGTGCTCGAATTGTTGCAAACTGAAAATGTATTTCTTCTCTTTCTCTGAGATCATTGACATGTGTGTGACCGGGCCGAAGCCTGGCCTGTGAAAACCATTTGTCTCCACAAACATGCCCCTGTAAAAGTATATTTTGCATGAATACCGCCTGATAGCAAACATTGGCCTAAGCACATTCGCATCGCACTATAAATCGCATTGAGTGAACCTGAAACAGGCTGACTACGCCGCCATTTTGAATCATCTGCCATTTTGATCACCTCTTACTTTCTGTCCCGTATTTAGAATTTGTGTTTTTGGCTCCAGCAGAGCAAAATGAACTTTGAACTGTTTCCATGATGTCAATGTAGATAATAATGTTGAAGCTGCTAAAGTGGATTGTTTGTCCTACACTTAGAAACCTTGGAGTTAAACAAAAGCCGTACTCATCATTAATTTAGATACCATCTGTTCTAATAGTGCTTTCTCCGTTCAAACAGCAAAGTAGAATGATGAATAGTTGAACATGCTGTTCTTGCAGAAATCTTTGTTTTCGCTCCTTGAAACTAAGCTGACTTTAAACTCAAGAACAATTGATAGACAAATATAAGCAAGCAAAATAAGGAATGTTACCTTTGTGTCTTATGTTTGGAAAACATGTGAAATGTTTAAAGGAAAATAACAATCTATTCAAAGATGTTTAAACATGAGTTAGTTATGTGTTAAGGCTATGAACCCTAGGTAAATGTATTACACTAAGAGGGGCTGGCCAATGTGTCCGGGATTGTGGAAAACTCTCTCATCTCACGGTGTCTGCTTGCACACATTGCGGGGTGTTGAGAGCCAGACAGCTGCCTGTTAATAAATGTTCATTATACTTTGACCTTGTGACTGGTGTATTTCTATTATGTGGTTTTAAGCCTCGATATTCTTTCATCTTTCAGATGGCGCCTGAATAGGGACCCTCAAGATTGATGTCACATTGCTAGACAAAGACAAGTCTACAGGAGCGGGATTGGAGAGTGACGGGGGCCCCTGCAAAGTGAAATGTGATTCCTCTGCAGTACTGCACGCCCCATCCCTGGACGGTGAGCAGCGTTTAGTAGGACATCATTACAAGGTTCCCCGTATCGAGGCCTGTTTGTTGAAAAACACCAGCCACGACGATTTTATGTCCGATCGGACCCTGATTGATTGAAATGAGACATACCCTATTCCTAAAAATCCTGATATTTGTTGCAAGTGTTGTCTCTGCAGAAACAAACGTAGCCAGGTAAGATCGCGATGTAACTATGCCTGGGAAATTGTCATCCTGTTTCAGGTTATTATTCCGCAGGGAAATACAATCTTTGAAACAAGGCCAACCGCCGCCACCCGAAGGGTCGCCAGCTTATTTAATGTATTGTAAGTATGGCCCGGGAGCTATCTTATTTAATGAAATTTGGCACAGACAGACCAGACATGTTTCTAAACTTCAGTGGCCAGTTTATGGTAGTTTTGAAATTGCCCGCCTAGAGCATTTAAAATCTGTATGGTTGAGAAAGAAGGCTAGGCCTGCAGCATTTGATGCAGTTAAATATTGGAGAAAGGAAGCTATGCAGCAACTGGAAAGTAGAGAAAAGCATGCACGTAGACACATGACGAATGCTCAGAAAGCATTATTGCATGATCAGCAGAAACAGTCAGAATCCATTAGAGGTATGGATAGGGCTTTCCAATTGGATGTGGAAAGATGTATCCCTCTCAGGAGTTTCATACATCAGACGAGTTAATTCATAAATTATTGAATGAACGTAGAACAGTTTCAACTGCACCACCTCCTTATGTGCCCCCCCTGTTGGTGTTCCTCTTCTTCCTGTTGTTGTTCCTCCTCCTGCACCTCCACCCGTGCCAACAGTTGCCATCCCCATAATCCCGTCTACACCGCCAGCAGTATTGCCTACGCTACCTATTGTACAAGATTTGTATGAACTCTCTTTGCCAGGTGGTTCTGCTCCACCTGTAGTGGTTAAAGGGGCGGGAGCTGATCCAAGAATAGTGACTCGTGGCTCAGTATCTAAAGACAGAAAGAGAGAATTATATACGCAGGCTAAAAAGTACATAGAAGAGGGTGATGAATTGGCTGTTTTAGGTGCAATTTCTGACCAAGGGGGTATTCCTGAACAGAATAGTTTGATAGAAAGGATGGGAACGTATTTAGTTGATATCTGGAGTGATTTGACGGACATGAATGTCCCACAGGGGTTGAGGGATTTGAATGTCCTTGCCCGCTCAAGGGACACTGCAGAGAAAATATATGAGCGTGTAGCAAAGGTGTTTGAGTTTAAAAGGGAGCCAGATCGGTGACAGAAAGGTGTGATGGATGATAATGGACGGCTGGCTTCATATGTGCAGAAGCAATTTCTTCCTCCATTGAAACCAATGAGTGAAGAAATGCGCATTTGCACCAGAGACGCTCTTAGATGGATTTCGGATGTTTCAATTTCTCCCATTGAAGTGCATGACAGGTTTAGTCATGATGCTCCGGCAATGCAAAGGAAAGTGTTACAAGTGATGGTTGAATATTTACAAGATGAATTTACAAAGAGAAAGGAATGTTGTCCCGCAGATTTGATGGTTATTTATAAAAGAGCATTTTCGCCCGATATGGCATTGATTTCTTTGTCACTTGCTTTAGCGTTGTTGCTTAATAGATGCTCAGATTTAACTACTTTACAATTGCCAATGAGCGACATTTGTTCCGAAAGTAGAGATTCCAGTTAATGCTGTAGCAGGAACACCTGCCACCACAATTGAAGCACATTATGTCTCACAGTTTGTCCATGTACCATTTTCGAGACAGAAAGTGAATACCATTAGGCAATCAATTCCAGATAGTAGGAATAATCCAACAGGATTTTATAAAGAAATTGAATCTGTATTGCATTCATCAGTTTTCACGCTGGGTGATATAGATTTGTTGTTTCCCGTGATACTTCCTGCTGATTTGTGGAAGCAGTTTAGAACTGTAGATGATCAGGCAAGGATCGGTGATACATGGGATGCCTTAGTACGAGTAGATGGGGAAAGGAATGCTGGCGAGAAACCGCCACTGGTGATACTGATGTTGCCAGATAGAATAATGACTAAATTAAAAACTCTGGTTCCTGAAAAAGAATCATATGGGATAAGCTTACGGCTTGCATGCAAGAGAAGTCAGAGGGTGCAACTGAGTATTTTAACAGATTTGAGCAAGTATTTTCAGATTTTAGTTGTCAAGATTTAAGTACAGAGCCAGGAAAGAGGCTGTTTATTGATAAATTTGTGCATGGATTATTGCCTAAAAATCCAATCACAGATTATGACTTCTGAGAGTGCTTGGCAAGCGAAATCACAATCTGAAGTGTTACATATGGCTCAGTACTATGCAAATAGGGTTAATACAGAGAAAGAGAAGGTGGAAAAGTAGAAGAGAGTCCTGAAGACTAGAGTGTTATTGCAGCAAATAGCTAGAGGAGTCAGAGGTGAGAATACGTAGTTCAGAGGCCAATTTACACCACAGGGTGGGGCACATCTGGGTCCCGTACACATAAACCAGTGTGCATATTGTAGAGAGGATGGTCAATGGCGAGCACAATGCCGGATACTTCAGCAGAGATCAAATAGCACGTATGGCGCTATGAGTAGACGATACAGAGGCTGTCCTGGGATAGGGGGTCCTTATAGAAATCAGTTTGCACAGAACCAACAGACACCATCACAAGATAGTCAGCAACAGAGTGTTAATAGTGGGAATATTTTTGATAATCCTTTGAATGTCTACTTTTCTGAAGATTTCTCTTCTGATGATAAACTGTTCCGTTAGGACCGCCCGAAACAGGGTCTAGAACCGGTACCTATTCCTGTCGATCAGAAAGGGCCCTACATTGAAATGAAGGTGGAGAATAGGGAGCATCTCTTCTTGATAGATACAAGAGCACAGAAGTGTTCTATTGATCATTCACGGGTTCCAGATATTCCACTGTCAAGGCAGAGCATCATTTCTGTATGGTTCTCTGGTACGCTAGTGGTTAGTCCGGTCTCTCGGCCGGTACCAATTCTACTGGGCGAATTCACTGATTCCTGTCCATTTCTATTGACAACAAATTGTGGCGAACATTTGTTGGGATTGAACTTATTAAAGAAAGTGAATGCTGTGATTTACTGTTCTCCAGATGGAGTGTACTTAACAATTTTGCCCAAACAAACTTCCGTTCCATAATTTTTGTCTATGCCTTTACCAAATGAATTGAATAAGGTTCCCACATGTTTATGGGCAGTTAATGAGAATTATATTGGAATAGTACAGGCTGAGCCAGTTAAAATTGTGTTGAAACCAGATGTTAAATTGCTGCGTATTCCGCAGTGTAAGATTTTGGTTGAAGGTGAACAGGCTTTGAAAAGTATTATTTCTGATTTCGTAGACCGAGGTGTAATTGAAGAAATTGCGGGGAGTGTGTGCAATAGTCTGATTTTACCAGTCTATGAGAAAGGGGATAATGCGATTCCTTTTCATTTTATTATTGATTTACGTGCAATTATTAAGGTCGTTGCTCCACAGTTTCCGATTGTACCTGATGTCACCACAATTCTGACTATGATTTCAGCCATGGCTACACATTTTAGTGTTGTGGATTTGAAAAACGCTTTTAGTATCCCTGTGCATGTTGATAGCAGATATTTGTATGCGTTCACCCTAGGGTGACGCTCGTTCACATTTACTCGTGTGTCGCAAGGGTACACTGAGAGTCCAAGTATCTATAGTAGAGCGTTGAAAGAGCAGCTTGATACGCTCGAGTTGGCTTCCACTTGCACGTTGTTGCAATATGTTGATGATCTACTTCTAGCTGCTGATTCTGAAGATGCCTGCAAAGAGGGCCCCGTGTTGCTGCTTATTCATTTAGCAGAGCATGGGCATAAGGCTTAATTGAAGAAATGTCAGTATTGTCGACAGGGGGTCGCCTATTTGGGCTATCTCCTGTCGATGGAGGAAAGAAGACTGACACCTGAACGGATACAGAGCATCTCTGATATGTCTGTTCCAAATACACAAAAGGCGGTCAGAGCTTTAATAGGCATGGTCTCATATTGTAGACAGTGGATCCTGAATTCTTCATTGTTGATAAAACCTATGTTGGCACTGACAAAGAATGACATTTAATAATAATATATATATATATTTTTTTAAATATGTTTTATTTAATAACAATACAACCATATTATCGTTTCCAAGACAACTGCGTATTGGCGATAACTCCCACCCCCACCACCCTTCCAAATAGACCAAGTTCATAACAGTGCTCTGCAGTGTGCGTACACCCAGGGTTAGCGTGGGCTGTCCGGGTCTCCTTCAGTTGAGCTATCTTCCTTCATGCTGAACAGGGCCACCGTAAGGGCCACCCACTGTAATAGATCCTCAGAGGTGTCCATTTTTTGCTGTCTCTGTGCTAGCTCCCAGGCCCCCGTTTCGGCTGTAGTCCATCTGCGGAGGTCCTCCCACCACGTTACAACACTGGGGGTTTTGGGGCATTTCCAGGCCATGACGATTTTTCTTTTTGCTAGGATATACATTAGGTCTTTAAGTCTGTTCAATGGCCTGTTTTTTTTGCTTTTAGAGTATCGGCCCAGGATGCAAGCGTTGGGGGATTGCACGTCTAGTGATATGTCTGCATCGGCTACCTTGGCGTGGATCTGTGTCCAGAATGCTTGAATTGCCGGGCATCCCCAGAACATGTGGGTCATTCCAACCGAGGGTGCTTGGCATTTGGGCCACATTGCGGCACACACACTGCTGAATTTGGAGATAATGTCTGGAGTGAGGTATGCCCTATGAATGATGTAGAATTGTATGAGCTGGAAGTGGGTGTTTCTGGATGCCTTTTTGTGGTATTGTGTCACAGCCTCCCATTCCTTGTCCTCGAACATCGTGCCAAGTTCATGTTCCCATTTTACCCTGCTCTTGAGTCCTTGTTGCGTGGCGCAGTTCAGCAGGGCTTCGTAGAGCCTTGAAGTCTCGTGGCCTCCCTCTGCCACGCACAGTAGGTTCTCGATGGCTTTGTGCCCAGTGTCTAAGGCCTCCATCTCCGGCCAACGTTTCGAAAGCCTGCTCACTACTGCTCTATGTAGGAGGAATTGTCCTGACAGTATCTCTGTGGTTTCCTGCAGTTCAGCGAACTTAAGAACACCTTGGTCATCCACAAGGTCTCCCAAGGTGGCGATGCCAAAAGGTTCCCATATGTTCCTTATCGCTTTCTGGCCCTCCGGTCTGGTTGACATGATTGCAGCTATGGGGATCTGTGGGGTGTAGGGGTCGGCCAGCTTGGTGGTTTTGCAGGCCCTTTTCCAGATCTGGGTACCCAGGCGTATTAGATATGGTTCTTGGTGACTCTCTTCTGGCCTGGTCCAGAGCAAGTCTCTGAGCAATTTCGGGGAGTTTGCGGGCTGTAGCAGGCGAGTGTCTGTGGAGGCGTCGTCGGCCATCCAGTGTATCACATGCTTCAGTTGGCCTGCCAAATAGTAGAGTTTCGAAGTTAGGGATTTTGAGGCCTCCTTTATCGTACCGTCTTTGAGTTGCTTCGAGGGCGACTCTGTGTCTTCCTTCATGCCATAAGAATTTTCAGCAGAGTTTATTGAGCTCCCTCAAAAATTGTTGCGGGATGTTGTACGGGACGTTGGTAAAGAAATACAGGAGTTGTGGTAGTGCTACAATTTTGAGCAGCCACGCTCTGCCAGCTACCGACAGGGGCAACCTGCTCCAAAAGTCGAACGATTTAACAAGGCCTTCTTTAGCTCTTTTAGTGTTTAGTATGTGTTCAGTTCTGAGATCGCAGTGGATTCTAACGCCCATGTATTTGAATGAGGTGGGTTCCCATTTAAGCGCTAGCGAGGGGAGGTGTTCTTTCTTGGTCTTGCCTAGGGCGGTTAAGGGGTATAGATAAGACTTATCTGGATTAATTTGAATCCCCGTGCATCTATGAAACCCCTCCAGTGTCTCCAGAATGTAGGGTAAAATGTGTTCAGGGTCTTGCAGATGGAGGAGCATGTCATCCGCATACATGGAGACTAGGTGGGTCACTCCCGCCATCACCGTACTCTTGCCTAAGGTATGCAGCTACCGGTTCGATGGCTAGGATGTTTAATAAGGAGGATAGGGGGCATCCCTGTGGAGTTCCTCTGGAGAGGCTCCATTTGTCGGAGAAGGTGTTATTGGTTCGGACTCTAGCGGTGGGGTTAGTGTAGGTGAGTTTGACCCAGTTTAGGAAGGTGGGCTCTATCCCATCCTGGTCATGGTGGCGTAAAGCCATTTCCAACTGACCGAATCGAAAGCCTTGGAGGCATCGAGGGACACCACCGCACTCTTCCCAGGTCCATTATTTGTGCTGTGTATGACATGATGCAGCTTGCGTAGGTTCTCGGTGATGGAGCGGCCCTGCACATACCCGGTTTGATCATGGTGTATTAGGTGCGGGATAGCTGCTTGTAGTCTCCTTGCTAGCAGCGCCGTTAGTACCTTATAGTCCACATTTAGCATGGACAGAGGCCTGTACGAGCTGCAGTCGAAGCTGTCTTTGTTAGGTTTCAGTAGGGGGATGATGATTGCTTCACTCATGGTGTCGGGAGGTGACCCTCCTCGTATGCCTCATTATACACCTGGGATAGTAGTGGGGCTAGCAAGTCCTCGTAGTGCTTATAAAACTCACCAGGGAGCCCGTCGGGCCCCAGCGTTTTCCCCGAGGGTAATGTTCTAATGGTGGCTATGACCTTGTCGGGTGTGATGGGGCCGTCTAGGGACTCGGCCAAGTGCTCGTCAAGGTGCGGTAGCCTGATGATGTCAAGCACGTCATCGATTTCGGTGTCTGTGGGTGGTGCGGGGTCCGAGGATAAGGTCTGGTAGTATTCTCCAAACACTTGGTTTATCTCTGCCTGTGTGTGGATGTTCAGGCCGTCCCTGCCCTGGAGGAGGCAGATGGGAGTTCTAGGGGTCTCATGTTTGTATAGCCACGCGAGTAGCTTAACAGGTTTATCGCCCAGGGCGTGGTTTCTTTCAGTGTATTTCGCATAACTCAATTTCCTCAGTGTCTCCCAGTGTTTTAGGCACGCTTGCTTGAGTTTGATCGTTTTGTTCATGTGGGCGGGGTCAGGGGATGGCGCTGATTCTAAGTCCTCCAGTTCGGCTTCGGTGCGCACAAGCAGAGACGTGGTGTGCCTTTGAGCCCCTCCCACGGCGGCTATCATTTCTCCCCTTATCACTACCTTGCACGCTTCCCAAGCTGTCCGTATGTGTTAGACACTGCTCATGTTGGTTTGCCAATAGTCTATCATGCCTTGTCTGATTTGCCCGTTAAAGTCCTTGTCTAGCAACACTTCGCTTCTGAGCTTCTATGTCGGGACGGGAGGTCTAGGGGCTGTTAAGGTCCAAATGGTGATCAATGGGGAGTGATCAGAGTGCACCCTAGCTAGGTACTGTGTGTCCTCGAAAAGGGCTATGTGTTCCTCACTGACGAAGATACTATCAATTCTGGGGTGTACATTGTGCGGGGGGGAGTAAAAGGAGTAGGCTCTGGTCTCAAAGTGTTGTTCTCTCCACAGGTCTTTCAAGGCAAATTGTTGCGTGAGGGCGTTTAGCACTTTGGCTGGTGGGGAGGGGTGGATATGTTTGCTGTCTGATCTGTCTATGCACGGGTGCAGGGTGCAATTGTGGTCACCTCCCCATATTATGATGCTCTCACCGCATGGGCTCAGGCGGGAGTACAGTGAGCGGAAGAAAACAGTGGCATCGTGGTTGGGAGCGTAGGTGCAGACCAGGCAAAGGTCCTTTCCTTCTATGGTGCCTCGTATCAGGGCCATTCTGCCTTCATTGTCTGTTTTGGTGAGAGTCAAGGTGATGGGGATGGATGGTGCGATCCATACTAGGACTCCTCTGGGGATATGTGGAGTATGCAGAGCCTATTAAAGTGCCCCTCCAGGCTTTGGCCAGTGCAGCGAGTTTGGTTGCATTGAGGTGTGTCTCCTGCAGGAGAGCAATTCCGACTGTGGCGTTTCATGAGGGAGTAAATGCAGTGTTGCTTAACGTAGCTGTTCAGGCCTCTCACATTCCAGGACATTATTTTGATTTTGTCAGCCATGGTCTGCGTGGTGTCGTGGGCTAGTGGGTTGTTCCTGGTCGGGGTTGCGGGAGGTGGTCTTGGTCTGGTTCCTAAATAACATTAACTTTAACTGGGTTCCTCTCCAGGGGTTCCCTTCCCGGTGAACGATAACCTTCAACATTCTTCTGAACAAAACACGTCTAGCGAGGTTACCCCCGTTCTGACTTTCCCGTTTCCGCTCCATAGACCTAGGCCACTTGGTGCCCTACGGGCGGGTGAAATACCCAAACTATTCCTGAGGCAGGAGTAGCTTAACTGCAGGTGATGCGATTTTGGAGTATTACGTGTCTAGTAAGGCTCCGGTGTTGGCGGGGTTGCCGCACTTTCATAGTGTTGGGCTGGGCGACTGGCTAGTGTAGCCTGGGGATGGTGCGGATGAGCTTTCGCTCTGCTGACGGCTAAGGTTTGCGCTGTTTCTGTTCTAGGTCGGGGACCTGCTCTCTGTCCATCCACTCGCCAACATCAGCCGGGGTGTCAAATAGGTGGGCTCTGTTGTTATGTAGAACTTTGAGTCTGGCCGGGTATAGTAGCATGCACCGCAGGCCCACGTTCTTTAGTCTGGCTTTTACGTGAGAGAATTGTGCTCTGCTCCTCTGGACCTGGAGGGTGTAGTCAGGATAAATGGCAACCTTAGCAGAGTCTCTTCGTATGACACCTCCCAGTCTCGAAAAGGCCAAAATTGTCTCTCTGTCTTTGTAATTAAGCACTTTGGCTATTATGGGTCTGGGCGGGTTTCCCGGGGGCGGCCGCTTAGCAAGGGACGGGTGGGCTCTCTCTATGGTGAATCCTTGGGAAAGCTTCCTGGCTCCAATTTCCTGTATGAGGAGGTTTTCGCCAAAATTCGTAGGGTTGTTACCCTCAGTTCCTTCGGGAAGGCCGATGATCCTACTGTTATATTGCCGGGCCCATCCTTCGGCCGCATCGGCCCTATCTTCCAGGTTTTTCACCTTCTGTGTGAGGGAGTCCACATCTCTCAGGAGTTGCATCTTAGATTCGGTGTTGTCGTGCACTTGGGACTCGAGCGTCCGTTCTACTGGCGATGGAGCGCACATCCTGCCGTAGCAGGTTCAGGTCTATGGCCATTGCGTCAATCTTGTTCTCCACGGTTTTCTGGAGGGTCTTTATGGCCTCCAAGAGTTGCGAGTTCGCTGGCTCGGGCGCCTCCGCATTGAGTGCCCTCCCTTCGGGATGGGCCTACGTCGGGTCTGGGTGTCCCGGGGGCGGTGAAGGTCTCCATGGTGGTTTGCCTTTGTTTGTTTCGTGCGCCTCTGCCAGACATAGCCTCCGGATCCGGCAGACCCCCCCTTGTTCTGCGTGCGTTTTTAGCAGCAGCTGGGGTGGTACGTCCAGTGGGGGTGCTGCTTGGGGGCCACCCCTGGCCTGTTCAGCTTGTCTGCATCGTACTTCCGACCCTAAGGCCAGTTCAGGTGAGTTGGCGTAGAGCCGAGGGTGCCCAGGGTGGGTGAGCTCTTGAGATGTGGTGTCACAGCCAGGCAGGCCTCTGTATATTGATGAGGAGGGGGCCGCTGCGTCGGTCTCCCCTTCGCGCTTGTGTGGAGGGGGCAGTGCCCTGCTCCCAGATGCAGGCCGTGCTGCCGCCCAGGTATGGCACATGCTGCTTCTGTGTCACGGGGTGCTGCAGCACCAGTTGTACGTGGAGGACTGTGCGGGGTCCCATCCCGGCAGAGTCCGTGAGCGGGGGGCCGCCGGGGGGCACAGCCTTTGCACGCTGTGCTTGGGGTGATGCGCACGCTGTGCTTATTGTACATGTTTGCCGCCACACGTTGCCGGCTAATCTAATGTCCAAACTGGGCCAAGGCCGGGCCCGCGGTCCCAGAGACAGCCTGG
Source organism: Ambystoma mexicanum (assembly GCF_040938575.1). Lineage (NCBI taxonomy): Eukaryota > Metazoa > Chordata > Amphibia > Caudata > Ambystomatidae > Ambystoma > Ambystoma mexicanum. Next base: position 272,140,259 of record NC_090938.1, read on the forward strand.
AGTGATGTGAATGCGTCTGCTTTAACCAGTACCCTGGGTTATCCCTGGGGGCTGCCCCGTGCTGGGTGCGAGTCTGTTAGGGCCAAGGGCCCAGGAGGTCGGAACCCGGGGCACCTTATGGCGGAGCAATGGGGATCCTGAAGACCCCCCCAACTCCTCACCTTCCGTCCTCTGGCCGCCTCACGGGCACCTCCCACGGTCTTGTCGGGCCAGTGACCGGGCCCAAGCGCAGCTACAGTCCTCTGGCGCAGGGCGTGCATGCCCGTCCTCTGCTGGGACCGCTAGGCACATCTCGCCCAGCCTGCGGTGGAGCAGGGGCCGACGGGCCCTGGAGGTTCTGCTTGTTTCCTTGTCCTGCGGTTGCCGTGCAGGGTCCTCCGGTACATCAACAAGGGGCCGTCTTCATCTCCAAGGGGGCCTTCCTCTGCCAGCGCTGCGCAGCTGTCTCCCTCCTCGCTCGCGCTGTTTGGCTGGTGTGGGTCTAGCTCTGTGCCCCGCACACGCGCACCAGGGCTGCCCGGGTTCTCCTCTCCTCCGTCGTTCTGGATCACTGGGGTGCGAGCCGAGCCCACGCTCGCTCAGTTGGATGTTGGTGCCCCGGTCTCCCTGCACCCAATCTTTTCAGTGATCGCGGGGTGCGCACGTACCGGACCAGCTCGCACTGCCGTTATTGGGAGCGTAGGCTTCAATACGAAGGCTGGTCATGGGGGAGCCGCCATTTTCTGGATGCCTCGTCTTCTTCAAGTCACATCTGCCAAACAGGGTGTCGGAGCCGCTCCCGACTTCTGTCTCGGCTGCCCCAGTTCTTCGTTGACAGTTAGGTTGGCTTTCAGTCGTTTCTGTATATTTTTGCTCAAGTTAGCGGCAAATCGTTGGGCATATGAAGTGGAGCTTTCAAAGACACGGCTTTCCTACGTGGTGGTTAGCCACGCCCCCTTAGTAATAATATATAATAATATAATATATAATAATAATATTTTCTTTGCCGTTACCGTGGAACATGAATTGTCAGAAGGTTTTTGATTTGCTTAAGGCTGTATTGAGTTCAGCACCAGTTTTGGGCACACCAAATTACGAAAAAGGCTTTGTTTTGTATGTGTATAAAGGAGGGTAAGTCCCAATTTTTTGGTAAAGGGGGATTGAGCTGAAAACGGGACTTGGTTCTTACAGAGGGAACAAAGGGACACAAGCTCAATTACCCCTCTTTTTGTCCGCCTCGCAGTAGGGCAGGGACAGAGGGATTTTTGGATAGATATATTTCTTGTCTATCTGAGAGTCGCATAAAAATATTTCATTATTCAGAGGGTAGTCACAGTAAAAAACATATTTTAATAGTATAATTTATACACTTTTGTAGGTGGTTGGTGCTGTCCACCAGGCACCTCCAGACTTAGAAAACAATACATACAACTAAAAAGTCCAAACTAACACATACATATTCTGCTTGTGGTGTCTAGGTTAGTAGAGTGACAATTCTAATGATGCACTTTGTCAATTTTAATTTGTTGACTTTCGAAAAATGGGGAAACTAAGACATTCAATGTACAGCATGCAATTTTAAACATGTCTTAGTTTCCCCATTTTTCGAAAGTCAACAAATTAAAATTGACAAAGTGCATCATTAGAATTGTGTCCCTTTGTTCCCTCTGTAAGAACCAAGTCCCGTTTTCAGCTCAATCCCCCTTTACCAAAAAATTGGGACTTACCCTCCTTTATACACTACTTTGGACAACCCGGTTGTTGTAGGGTTCAATAAAAAGCGTTGACATAGTGTCAGCCTGTCTGAATTTCCAATCGGACATAGCTTCCACTAACGCCTTAATATGGAAACAGTGAATCTCGTGTCATTCACAGACGAGTACTATCAGAAAATAATCAACCAACCATTAACAATGATCCCAGATGAAACAAACTCAATCGACAACTCGGCTGGAAACGATTTTGAGATACTAACACAAAAGAAGAAAAAGCTCATCAGAACTGAATCACACGGACAACTGATGTTAGCCTACTTAAAAGCTGGAATAATCCCGGAAGGCCTCCAGGTTAAAAACATCCCTCGAGTTTTCATTGACAATGCAAAGTTCAAAGGGAAATTCAGCGGTGTCGGAAACAAATGTTCAAGAGACTGGCTCATTTTAATTATTGACATCGCCCAGGAAGAAGCGAAAGAACAACAAGCTGAAATCAACATCCTAGAAGAGAAAATTAAATCAGATCAAGTCATTACAGAAATAAAACAAAAACTGGAAAAAATAGAGGAAGAAATGGCTAAATTCAAAAAACTGACCATTGATAAGAAAATTTGGAAACTAAAAAAGGACATTGAAATGTACAAAGAAACAAAGACCTATCCATATCTCGTCGAAACATACTATGACAACATCAACAAAACAGGACCACCGAGAGGAAGAAATGGACACCAAAGAAAACAATACGTTACTTTCTCTAACACCACCAATAGTACTACAAGCAGTGACTCCGATAACAGCACCAATACCAACGCACCGAGGGGAGGCAAAAACCAGAGACAACGGTTTTTTCAAGGGAGGGCACAAGGAGGCCGCAACCGATCCCAAGCCACACAGCGGATGCAAACACGGAACTGGAACGGACCTGTGCAGAATTGGTAATCCCTATCTTCAATCTCTCCACTCACGTTCTTACAGAAGGTGAGATCAAGGTATTAAGCCGTGGCCTCAGTTTTGTACCGGTTAAAAAGGCAGAAAACTTCCAAACAGAGATCGAATTACAAAAATTCTTCCGAACAATCAGGCTAAAATATTTTTTCCGAAACCCCAAAATAGGGAACAAAGAAAAAGAAAAGAGCACAACGGGCCTAAAACCTCCGTCGACCTTCTTCCCTACGAACAATATGATAAGCCCGGCGATCGCGGCTTTTGAAAATAAAATAATTGAAGGAACTAAAAAACTACTATGCACCAACAATTTCTCCAAAGACAATCTATGCCCAATGGAAAGACAGGCATTGAAAGACCTACAAACAAATGAACTATTCGTAATAAAACCTGCAGATAAAGGAGGGGGAATAGTCCTATGGAACAAAAACGCATACAACGAGGAAATCAGACTACATCTACAAGACGAGAAATTCTATAAACGCCTACAAGGCGATCCGACATCACGCCTGAAAGAGGAGATATCGAGTCTAATGCAACATGCAGAAGCCGAAGGGTGGATAGATCATGATGAAAAATGTTTTCTAATCAAAACCAATCCTACTATCCCAGCATTCTACCTACTCCCTAAGGTACATAAAAACAGCACAACACCCCCAGGGAGACCAATAGTGTCGGCAATAGACTCGATCCTCGAACCTCTGTCAATTTACGTCGATTGGTTCCTCAGACCTTTCGTATCACGCATGAAATCATATGTTAAGGACACGACGAGTATGATAAAGATCGTAGAAAATATAACCACGGAACAAGGAGACATTCTAGCAACACTAGATGTAGTCGCTCTATACACCAGCATCCCGCAGCTCGAATGTTTAAAAATACTGGAACAATACTTGAACCAACGAATTATGAACAACAAGACAGTTCCAACCCCCTTCATCCTGGAATGCGCAAGACTGGCCCTTATGGAGAATTACTTCATCTGTGGAGATTCTTTCTATAACCAAAGACATGGAACCAGTATGGGTGCAACATTTGCCCCTGATATTGCAAACCTATATATGGACTCTGTAGAGACCAAGTCTATCTATCACATCGATAATCCGTTTAAAACCAACATCATCGCATGGTACAGATACATCGATGACTGTTTTCTAGTATGGAGAGGCTCCAATTCACTCCTGCTAGAATTCCAAAAATGGTTAAACCAATGCAATGTGAACATCAAATTCACTATGTGCCACAACACAAAGAGCATCCCTTTTTTGGATCTAGAAATCAGAACAGAGCCAAATGCCTCCCTCACCACAAACTTATATCGGAAAAAAACGGATAAGAATACACTTCTCGAATTCAAGAGCTACCATCCAGCAAGCCTCAAGACCAACCTTCCGATAGGCCAATTCCTAAGAGTACGCCGTAATTGCACGAATCTAGAAGACTATAGGATACATGGCAAACAACTGAAAAAACGTCTGGAACAAAGAGGATATCCGAAAAAGTATATAAATGTGGCCTATAAAAGTGCGAAAAATAAAAATCGAGATACATGTTTAAACCCGCCCAGAAAAACAACTGTGGAAAAAATGACATGCATCACAACTTTCACCCCGATTAGCCACAAGCTACGCAAACTAGTCCTAAAGAACTGGCACATCATAAAAACGGAGGACTTCAATCCTGCACCTCCTAGATTTGCGTTTAAAAGACAGAAGAACCTAAAAGACAGTTTGGTCCACACATATCCTCAATCAAAAAAAACAGACTTACAGAACACCCTTTGGGACCTTCCACCGGTAACAGGACATTTTAAATGTGGCATGTGTTCGGTTTGCCCACTCACGAAAAACATGAAAAACATAAAATTGAAAGAAAGAGACTGGCAACTTAGATCGTTCACAAACTGCAATTCGCAATGGGTAGTATATGCGATCCAATGCCCATGCCAACTCCTGTATATCGGGAAAACAAAAAGACACATCAAAATACGCATAGGAGAACATCGGACCAACATCAGAAATCAGACACCTAATAAACCTCTTGTAGCCCACTATCTCCAACTAAAACATAAACCATGTTAAATCTTTTGGTTTATCATTCAAACAGTTCAAATTTCAAACAGAGGCGGAGACCGTGATTTGGCTCTGCGCAAATGCGAACAAAAATGGATTTTTGACCTAGATACAGTAAAAAATGGTCTTAACTCATCAGTAGAGTGGGGAATTTTCTTCTGAAGAGAATATCTCGAGCCTATATGACCCTGGAGCCCAGACTTCGTTTCTACCATAACAAATACACGGGCTATACTGTATGTAAACAATGAAAACACTGCCAAGGCGTGTCTATGTACCACCATATTTATTTTAATGAACAAAACATAATTACGTTATGTGAAAACCTACAAAAAAGAAAGGATCAACCATTTAGTTTACACACTTCAAGATGGCCGCATGCGCCGCCAAGAAATGAACGGGTTTTTCGAAAGACGTACTTGGCAGTCACATGATATGCAACTACGGAAGCAATACGGAAGTAATATATTTCATCTCTTGAAACACCAAACTCAAACAAGTTGGTACCTCTACGTCGAAACTGAGAGGAGCTGCACTACGATACGTAAAGATCGTTTCATCGAATCAAATAGAAGGTAAACAAAACCTAAACGCTAATGTTTCATAAAACAACTACGAAACCACGCTAGCGAAAGGAAAAAAAGTATATTACGGCTCATGTGGAGATTTGGCCTCCTAAACGCAGGTTTTATTCCATCTGCCCCCACAGGTTCTGTCAAACTGGAAAAGAAGGTACCCCTGGGAACCCACATGCAGGGGACATGCATCTCTGCAAAAACAACTAGCGCCAAATTAAATTATACCCTCTGACGATACTCTCAGGTCAGTAAAAAATGAAGACAACTTCTATGTTTGAAATACCAACACGCATAAACGCAACAAACGGTTTGTTTTAAATTTTCAATTGTGTCCGTAGGCTCGAAAGTCTGAATTACTTCGACGTAAGGACCAACCATTAAGCCCAAATAAGATATAGGCAACCAACTGTATGATGACATCCAGGGCATGACAGCGATTTCGACGCTTGCCTAGAACAAAAATAATAATCTTAAGTCCGACCGCAAAAGCATACAAAGGTCAGTAAGAAGTGGGAATGTGGAGAAGATTGTATCCATGTCGCATAAATTTCTATCAGAAGAGTTTTTAATGCAAAGTTGAGTCCTAGACACACCACTAACACAAATTCCATATTTTCCACCCTTTACAGCACTGAAAAACAACGTGAACACCTGGGGTTTTTTTCTGAACTTTTTGTCATTCCGAAAAACAACATTCTGTCCTGAAGAGGGCCACAACTAAAATAGCAGAACACCAGGGATGGTGTTGATGCATATTATGTGCCGAAACATATGTAGACATCCTAACACTGAAACAACTGTGTTTTCTTGCAGCGTTTAAAATTGCATGCTGTACATTGAATGTCTTAGTTTCCCCATTTTTCGAAAGTCAACAAATTAAAATTGACAAAGTGCATCATTAGAATTGTCACTCTACTAACCTAGACACCACAAGCAGAATATGTATGTGTTAGTTTGGACTTTTTAGTTGTATGTATTGTTTTCTAAGTCTGGAGGTGCCTGGTGGACAGCACCAACCACCTACAAAAGTGTATAAATTATACTATTAAAATATGTTTTTTACTGTGACTACCCTCTGAATAATGAAATATTTTTATGCGACTCTCAGATAGACAAGAAATATATCTATCCAAAAATCCCTCTGTCCCTGCCCTACTGCGAGGCGGACAAAAAGAGGGGTAATTGAGCTTGTGTCCCTTTGTTCCCTTTGTTTTGTATGTGCATGAACGTGATGGATGTGCTTTGGCTGTTATGACACAGGAACATGGTGGCAAGAATAGGCCATGCAGCTATTTTTCCTCCACGTAAGACCCTGTTGCATGCGCTTTGCCAAGATGTTTGAGAGCTGTAGCTGCTGCTGCTGCATTAGTGAAACAAACTGAGGGTATAGTTTTCGGTCACTCTTTAACCGTGATGTTTCCCAATCCGTCGACGTTCTATTAAACAGAACGTAGAAGCAACATCTCACATAAGCTCGACTACCAAGGTACAAGCTGATTCTATTTGCTCCGCATATTCAAATTAAGAGATGTTGTTCGTTGAATCCGGCTGAACTATTGCCTTCTCCACAAGAGAAGGATTGCAGTGATGAAATGTCAAATGATTGCCTCTTTATTACAGAACAAAGGGCAGAATTGATTTAATTGATACAACTTCAAAGAATCCACAAGGGGAGCTATTCTGTGATGGCTACATCTACCACTGCTTATGCAATCACCACATTAAGCACCTTTGTGGAGAGTAAAGGAATTCTGCATAACTCTGCGCAAGCTGCATAGATCATTGCATTAACTAGAGCTTGTGAAATTTCTGAAGGGCTTAGTGTAAACATTTATACAGATAGCCAATAAGTATTTGGGGTGGTTCATAATTTTGGCCGACTATGGGCTGAGAGAGGATTCTTGAACTCACATGGAACAAAAATTCAACATGGCACTCTGAAAGTCTGATTTCTATCAGCACTTGCGCTTCCTACACAACTACACAATGAAGTGTGCCGCGCACCAGAAAGTGACGGACGATGTAGGAAAAGGAAACACTTTTGCTGACAGAATAGCCAAACAGACTGCTATTGATTTGCACTCAAAAATGTACATGCTCGATTCAGCAAGATGGGTTACTGATACTTGTATGATGGACGAAGGGGTTAGTGGTATAAAAAAAATGCAGGCTGAAGCTACTCCAGAAGAAATCAGACAGCGGCCTGAGGGTCCAGCGGGTCTAGACAATGAGGGTTGTTGGGTGGATAATGAGAAGCAAAGATGGATGCTACCCAATGCCTATGTCACTGCTATGGTCACCATGGCTCAACACACATAGGTGCTTAAAAGATTTGTCAACAATTAGATCCCGTCTGGTATAACACTAATATCCAGAAAACTGCTGAACGTTTAGTCCAGAGATGCATGATATGTTTACGACATAACATTGGGAAGGGAACACCGACACTGAAGGGCAGTTTTGGTCCCCCCTCCATGCCTTTTGAGGTGATCCATTTTGATTTCATTGAGATGGACATGGCCAAAACTATAAATATGCCTTAGTTGTGATCTGTGCCTTTAGCAAATGGGTTGAGGCTTTCCCACTAAAAGACCCCACAGCACAGATAATGGCCCACATTTTATCGCTGCTGTCATCCTGCAAGTATGTGCCGGATCATCGTGCCGGCATCATGTAACACATAGAAATTGTCATCAATTATGCGTATAGTGGTTAAAATGTCATGTTTCTGTATTGTTGGCAGAGCACTCTCGGAGCAGCAGAGTCGTCTGTGTGCCTCACTTTACTATTATATAAAGCATACTTTGTTGGACTCACAATATTTCTCCTGGTCTCATTCCCTACTGGGGTGTGTCCCTTTATTCTGAGTTTGGGTTTGTATTTTTTGGGGAATTACCACTTTCACAGGCTAAGCTAGGTCCTTGATCTTTATAGAATGTTTGTGAATTAACTTGCTGATTTCAAGTCCATAAATAGCCTCCCATCCATTGCAAGGTGGAATGAATTCAGAAGCTAACAATATGGAGCATATGATTTCTGGCAATATTATAAAGTCTGCTATGTAGTCACTTTCTGTGGCTAGAGCTAGTCAGATAATTTTGTTAAGGTTCAGTGTGTTGTCTCCGAAGCTACACTCATCAAATTCTTCATTGTGAGAATCCAGGTGCATAATTCTCTAGTGTTGAGGCACTTCTATAGCCAGAAGTCAATCAAGCTGTTTCCCTATGTTGCACACTAACATCCTTGGCCCACTCACAATCTCGGTTGTTCCTCTTTAATGGGTGGCCCTCACGCCATACCTGCAAACCACTCCCAACACCACCAGCGGCAGGATTACTCCTCTTGGAAACTACCCCGTACAGTTCACTTTCCACTGCCCCTCCTTGTGTGCCCTCAAATGCGGCTTCCTGCTCACCTTCATTCTGGGTAGCACTCCCTTGAATCACTCACCTGGAATCACTTCCGCTAGCCCACAGAATGAATTACGGTATTCAGGCACTTGAAATTCCTGATGCATCACAGTCAATAAGCACAACTTTCAGTGCCCCCAGATCGGCTTGTGTGAATTCGTCAAGTCGGGATTCGCTTATGGTGCTTCCCTTTTTAAGACTCTGCATCCATGTGGATAGAGACATGCAGGATCTTCAAAGTCAGAGGATGAATTTGCTGACGATCTCAAAGATACCCCAGTGTGCCATCAATGGAGGATGAAATTAGCATATTTGTCTGCTATAATATGGAAGGGCAGGTAAGTGGCTGAGACCTGTTCTGATTAAAATGGATGCTTCCTGCAACACCAAAGACAATGAGCCTCCAGCACAAATAGTAAGAATCATTTTGCTACAGTTTCACCTCCTATTTTCTTGTTTTGTTTAAGGGATTTGTTAAAGTTAGCCTCAAGAACACATCAACCCTCGTAGACAGTTAAAAGTTTCCATTTTTAGATTAGTAAGGTGGATCACTAAGAGCTATCTCTCTCTTTCTCGTCTAGTGAAGGCTGTTTCTTTCCTAATCCAGATGTTCTTCAGCCACAGGTTTGTCACTAAAGATCGGTAACACCTACAATATAAGAAGCTTTCTATCGGTGATGGAAGACTAATGCCTTCTCTAACTAAACTCCCTCTGGGAAACATCTAGGTGGTCCCTGTAATATGTACCCCATACAGGAAGATGCCAGGGTTAGTGCCTTACAGACTCTGAAGCCTGACTTGTTTCTTACTTTCCAAGCCCATTTCATCTCCTTGTGTCTCTCTCTCACTCTCCTTATTGTCCTCTAATCTCCTTCTCTAATACTCCACTCACCATCCCTACTCTCTCTCCTCACACTTTCTCTTCTATCCCTCCGATATGCTCTTCCTACTGCCTACATACACCCTCTGATCTTACTTCTTACCACTCTCTTACCCCTCTCCACACCACTATTATTCTCCCATTTCCACACCACTACTTCTCTCCACTCTACTTATACTCTCCCTTCTCCACTCACACAATCTTACCCAGTCACCCTCCTTTCACTATCCCAGTCACCTCCTCATTCACAACCTACTCTCGCTCTCTCACTCACCTTGTATTCACACTAAAATGAGGTACCACTTTCTACCACCAGCGAACACTTCATCTTGCACACTCCTTTATCAATTCTCATCCACACTCCTGTACTCATTCATTCTACTGTCTGGCCCCTTAGGCCTCCCCTTTCTTTGACCTCACCTGAATAACCCACACCTTCCTGCTGCCTGTTCCCCCTTTTACCCTTGCCCCTATGTTGGCTCTCTTCCTCACTTGGTTCCCGTGTCCAAACGCTGCCTGTCCTTTTTCCAGGGTAAGGTGTTACAGGCGAGAGAACATACAAAAGGGGATGAAAGTCCCACCTCTGTCTTGCATGCAGAACCGCCAGTTTCAGGCAATGGTGTCCCGCTGCACTCAATGTCCCAGTTCATAAGAGGGCTTTCCGGGCCGGTTCAAGATACCATCTTGAGGAAGGAACTGCTCTGCGGGCTCCCTTGCAGATGAGTACAATATCTCTTTTGATGAAAATGTGAACATCACGTGAGATCTCAGCGCATTCACTAGTGTTGGAATTTTGCTGGTGCAAGTCGTATAGCGGCTCTGCTTACGTCAGCCTGCTGAGCAGTTTGTTCTGTGTCCTGCAGCTGTTGGCTGTCTCTCTTAGGATCAGGTTGTTTGCTGGCTGTTACATCACTATGGCTGCCAGTACTTGAAGTTCTATCGATCAAACAGAAAGAACTTTGCCCGGATTAGGCAGCGCAGGTACTGGATGATCTACAGTAGTACCTAATTTAAATATGCAGGCACATAAAGAATGAATATGCACTGGGGCCCTCCCAACTCCCCCACCTGGTCTCTGGGTCAGGACTGGCTCTGAGAATCCCTATGGTGTCCTCTCAACACAAGCTGTAAGAGCCCCCATCCCCTCTAGAATGGCTCAGGTGTCTGACTCTAACACTGATTTTTGGCCGAGATATGGACACATTAATCTTTGGCACGGTGCTTGGCTGGGCTCAGACTGTCAATAATGAACCTCAGAGGTACTCACTAGTCATTTAAGGTGGTGGCAGCTATTATTTTCGCGCTCTGAAACACTTGTGTACGAGCGCGATAGAACTAAAATATCAATATCAATTACCTTACTTATACAAACTGTGCAATTTGCATAATGGCTTTGAGCTAGAGAAAGCCCCACACATGTTATCTACTTTTTGTCTAATATGTGAGACTTGATTGTGTGTGGGTATATGTGTGTGTTTGCGAGAGCTGGTTTGTTATCCAAAGTTCATCGGTCATGTATGCAGCACTTCCACCCTTGGAGTACAAGAGCTGAGCCTGTGCATTCCAGCATAGATCAGCCAGGCACACTGCTTGGGAACTTGCACTGAGCCCGGATCTCAGAGCCATTTCTCGAGATTTCTTGGGACAGGTCTCTCTTCACTCCATTTTGTAACAGCAGCTCTGCAGGTATCATTATGACGCACAGAAGTCTTTTACACAATGTTCCATAGCAAAACAAACTATTGGACAGTTTTTCTGTATACCACTGCACGCCTCCCCAAGCACTTGACCGGATGTTTTCTTCTCTGCCCAACTCCTGATTGGCGAACCAGAGCACCATTCACTTGTGGGCCAAAGTACCATTAACTCTACTGAACGAGCATCACTAAAACCACCATAAAGTTACCATAAATTGCTTTATAAAAGGCTGCCCTTCCTAACACTAGGTTAATGAACATTCACTATCCCAGATTTGTCAGTGGAGACTGAACTGTAGTTTGGGACACAGAATTGGTACTCTGTCATGAAAGCCTCCGTTCCCTTCACTTATACTGTAAAGACGCATGACAATTGAGCATATTTGGTGTGTCCCGTAAACGTCTAACATTCGGCCAATCTCCCTCCCTCCACACTTCTTGGGAAGTCTGCTATTGTATTAGGTAAACAGAAAAGCAGGAGTCCCTGACTTCCAGATTTTGGGAACAATAAATATGTTTTCTGAAAAAATGAAATCTGGAACAATGGATCAACAATAAATACAAAAATTGACTCAAAAATCAATTTCGTAATTATATTTCATAAAATGTCTTCAAAGATACAAACAATAGCATAATAAGCAATGCAATTACTCAACCATGAATTCAGTTAATTCGAACCATACAACACACTCATACCAAGTACACTGTTTGCTATCCGTTTGGAAGTGGCTCACATTACTGCAGCATCAGCCCGGTCTCCAATGGTTGCTTGCCTGCAAAGCCAGTGGGTCCAATAAACATTAACTTTAGTACAATCTCGAGTGGTGGGGCCACTGGGGGTGCTGTTTTGGACAATCCTTAAATGGAGGGCCTCCAGTGTGGCAAGTTTTTCAGCTGCTTATCTTTTTGGGTACTTTGATACCATTCCCTTAAAGTTCCCCAATGTTCTAAAGGTGCCTGATGCTATGTTTGGCTGGCCGTACGTGAATTGCACGGCCGAGATTATTTACCAATTCCCCTGATGCATATGTTCATAAATCAACTTTTCAACGTCAAAACCGGCGGGTCCTCTCTTGGAGTAGCAGGAAGTCACTTCCAGCAAAATTGAGTCATCCAGTTTTTCTCCTACCTACCCATCAAATTATATATTTTCAAGTACAGTTTTATTTTGGCTTCAGCATTGTGTAATTCACAACTTTTCCCTCAATGTTGTAATTTCTTTTGTAATGTTTGGGATATTTATTCTCTGTGAAAGATAGTGAGCTAAAGACTCTGGGTAAGTCTCTCGTAACCAGGACTTATGTCTGGCAGAGGAACTCCCAGGACCCGGCTTGTTAATTTGCATATTTAAGTAACTTTGGGTCTCACCCTGAGTTACTAGGGGAATCCAGACGTGGACCCCCTGCTCACTAGACTTAGAGAGGCACAGATCCACCCTACTGATGAGGTCCAACCAGACCGAAACACGTGTCTGGGGTTTCTGTTGGTACTCTTGTTCAGAGGAGAATTGCCTAGCATTTCGGTGCTGGACTGCCCCAGGGCAGGACAAAGACTGATATGTTTGGGATATTTCTTCTCTGTGAAAGATAGTGAGCTAAAGACTCTGGGTAAGTCTCTCGTAACCAGGACTAATGTCTGGCAGAGGGACTCCCAGGACCCCCCTTGTTAATTTGTAATTTCTTTTGTACACAGTTCTATTGAGTTTATGATTTAATTGTGTACTTGGTTTGATTGAGTGTGCTGTATGGTTCCAATGAATTAAATTCATGGTTGAGTAATTGCATTGTTTATTGTGTTATCATTTGTATCTTTGATGAAAAGTATGAAATATAATTAAAAAACTGATTTTAATTTTGAGTCAGTGCTATTGTATTACATCAAATGCTGTATAATGCAGCTATAGAATTTAGAACTTTGGTGTCGTCATCCCCATCGCGCATTCACCAGGCCAACCCACCCTACTATATAACCAGCCTCAGTTGTTGAACCTGAACTGCAGGTCTTCGGCCGTAGCAGTCAGGCCAGGGAACTGATTTGCGTGAAATGATTTACTGTGGTACCTCTATGTGAATATTAACAGGTGGTTCCTGTTAAAAATGTAAAAATAAACTTCGAATTCGTTTTTTGCGGGGGCTCTCCACATGCTCCCTTCCCCTTCACTGCCACCCCCAAACTCTCCGTCGTCATCCTTTTTCCCCTTACCACACAAATACACATGAAATTCAAAGTATTTTCGAAGTAAAGGTCATGAAGTAAAATACAATTAAATAATTTACTTTGTGGAAACAACAGGATACGTTAATGGACACAATGTTTTTAATGGTCTGTGGGGCCTTGTAATCCCACTCCTTTTAGCTTTTACAAAATTAAAGAGAAAAAACTCAATTCCATTTTTTTCTAACATTGTACATTTTTTTACAATAGTTCTTTTGATTACTAAGGAGAGATGATGTATGTCTCAGGAACTCAAACCCTTTCGCAGATGTCAAGCCTGTGTCACATGCCTGGTCAATCCAGAGCCGATCAAATCTTGTGCCTTACGTGCGGGAATCATTCCACAGTGGTTGAAGTAGTATTCAACATATGCAGGCAAAAGTATGGGGTCAAGTAAAAGAATATTATGGATGGCTGTTTCAGGAGGGCGCTATGGACATATGTAAGTAGGTATCCGCTCTTGTTTTGCCATCTGATAAAACATAATCTACTGCACATGGTATAAGTGTACACTTAAAATCAACAAAATGAATAACTCCTGGCGTAGTGCCAGGAGGATTTATTGGTAACAGTCTTTTACTTTGAAAAATTGCCATCCTTAAAGACAAATGAACAGTGCGAAAAGTGCCTTCCCACACCTTCAGATGAGTGATTATCTTCCTTCGTACCATGCTCAGCGCCAAGGTGAAGTGTTGTATGAGGCCGATCAAGTGTGCCCTCAGAATTCAGTTACTGTCATTCAATACGAGTATCCCGAATCGTTACTGCAGAGTTCTTTATTGCTGTGGATTCCAGTTAGTTTTTCTCCAGTACCAGACGTCTTGTGACCTTATCCTACAGTACCAAATGTGTTTTTGGCTAATGTACTGTGTCCTAGGTCTGTGACTTTCATTGTTCAGCAGCCATATGGTTCTTTGGCTGTTGTTCCCACACACACACTAACCTTCCCACAGTTTTCAGCCTGGTTGCACGCTGGTGGACTCAACCTGCTCACCCATGCCTTTGTACTGTTATGCTAAGGAGGGGGAAGGACAAACTCTTCTGTTTTGGATTCAGAATGACTTCTTGAAATGTTTCCATCATAAAAATATTTGTATCTGCTGGCTGATATGCTTAGGCAAAGAGTCACTCTTGCCCCAGTTCAGTCTAAAGATTCAGAACCCATGTCTTATTCTTCTGTCCTTTCTCCAATGGTCCTGAGGCTCTCCCTAATGGTCCTGATCCCTGGCTATCAATTGCAAAACATCCAGGGAGTTGGCCTGGGGAACCTTTAATCAGTCATCACTACAGCAAGATACCTGCTTCACAGGTTTTGATTCCATGGAAAAAGAAACCAAGACTTGGGTGGCCGCTAGAAGAGACCTTAAAAAATGCTGGTCTCATATTGAGGCAGATTCAGTCGACCTTTCTATTGTCCCGCTATTATACTGAAATACTGCTCAAGATCGAAACATTTAAGAGATAATAGAAGAGGGGTAGAACGTTTGAATTTTCCAAAGGAATCGTCTTATGAATGGTTTTTGGTAAACCGAGACCTCACGGATCCTGTTGCTTGAGGAATGTCTCACGGTGTTATTGGGAGACACCATGCTTACCCTACAACATTCAATTTAACACCAGACATACAAGAAAGTGTTTTAGATCTTCCTTATGATAGGAAAACTGTTCAAACCAAAGACGGATGAGGTTCTACAATAGTTTACGAATGGCCTCTTTATAGTCTGGTCATTACAAAGTCTGGTTATTCAAAATGTAGGTCATTTTATGAATAATTTGCAAATTGAAGAACACTATTGAAAACTCTGGAAATAGATAGAACAACTACACTGATATTGTATCATTTTAGGAGACATGAGAAAGAAACTAGAAATACTTTCTAAACAGATTTGCCATATGGTACATCGAAACTGAACACTAAGCATTACATATCAAGCAAGTAACCTGTGTACTTACTGTAAGGCTGCAGAACAAGGACTCTGACACAAAGGTGGCATATTTGGGGCTATAGATTAAAGAAAGAGAAAGCCTATCTTTCCTTAGTTCTGGGAGGGGTTTCCCTGCTTCAACTAAAGATCTAGGGTTCCTGTCAGGATGTCTGTTATAGTAAAAGTGTCCACCATCCTGTGTCAAGTAAACCTTACTTCTGGCCCTTACACTACAAACTAATAAATAACAAAGCACTGTGCTGATCCCAGGAGAATGCCTCCCTTCTCCTGGGTTATTGTCCAAGTTCCTTCCAATGTCGCTTGGTGGGCCAGGAGAATGCCTCCCTTCTCCTGGCGTTCACTCTTAAACTTAAACAATATGGCAGAATTACTCCCCTCCCCAGGTCACAAAGTTCAAAACAAAGTTCAAAATAATAGACCTGGCAGGATGATTCTCTTCCCCGGGTCACAAAGTTCCAAAGTAACAGTTACTTCATAAGCCAGGACAATGCCTCCCTTCCCCTGGCATTTGGTCTCAGTCTCAAATTAGCCCGGGGGAATGATTCCCATCCTCAAGCTTGTTGGACCTTCCTCCTGGTCCACATTAACAGGAAAATAACTCCCTTCTCTTGGTAGGTATGATGCAGTCTCCTATAACCAGGGGGAATGACTCCTTTCGCCTGTTCTTCTCTTCATTAAGTTTCACACTTACGACACACAACTCTGAGTGTTGTGAGGGTCTGCGACCCTGGTTTCCCTCTTTTTCTTTGGTTTGGCTCACTTGATTCACTTCCCTGACAAGTACTGTGATGAGGAAGATGGCTCCCTTCCCCTAGACTTCTCTTCATTAGGTTTCACGCTTACAACACACAACTCTGAGTGTAGTGAGGGTCTGCAACTCTGGTTTCTCTCTTCTTCTTTTGTTTGGCCCACTTGGTACACTTCCCTGGCAAGTACTGCCACAAGGAAGATGACTCATATTGCTCTCTTGTATTAGGTCCTGGACACATGTTTCTCCTCTTCCTTGGCTTGGCCCACGTAGTTGAACTTCTCTGCCAAGTACTGCCATGAGGAAGATGACTCATCACTCTCTTGGGTTGGGTCTGCGACCCCGGTTTCTCTTCACATCTCTATGTCCCCTTGGCTGCCTCACTTGCCAAGTACTGACACAAATAAAATGGTCCTGCTAGTAATCTTGGTACAGGGTCTGTGCCTCCAGCACCTTTTGGCCCTTACCGGTCCCCATGCCTCTCCCGTTACCGTGTCTGTACCTGGGATAAGTGGCTGGTTCTTCCGGAGGTCCTTCTCCTGCTCAGAGTGTTGCGCAGGTTTCTCTGCATCTCGGTTCCTTTGCATTGCGGATCTCCTGCCAGTCCCTTGGAGTAACGGTAGGGGCGCTGCTTCCTGCATTCACATCACCGACTGTCAGCCTCCTGGTACCATCTGGACGCTGTGGGGTAAAGGAGTCCCGTTGTCTTCTTGACTCCAGGAGCGGACTGCTCTCAGCTCCTTCCTGGCCTTCTCTGCGTCTCTCATCTTGTTTGGTTGTGTCTCTCTTTCAGGCAATCTTTCTTTGGTCTTTATCACATAAGTGGGACCAAGCCTCTGCAGAAGTCTATACCACTGCAGTTCCTTCTTAGCATGGTTCTTCATTGCTTCTTTTTCCCACCTCATCTCAGTACTTGAGTTAGCTATGTTCCTGATGTTGTTCTTCATCTCAGTACTTTCCAGGACTATGAGATAGTCTGCTTTACAAAAACACATAGACATAGTCTCTACAAAGAGATTAGCAGAGGAAGAAGAGGCTAGAATGGGTGTGATCTTCCTATAAGGGCTACATCTTGGATGGTCGTCCTTCTCCCTGGGGGGAGTCCCTACCTAATTATACCGCTCCAAGGGGGATTATCAGGTAGCGGTCTCACCTCCCTGGCCTCATGGGAAGGAGTTCCCCCTCAGAGAGAAGTGATGACATGTAGTGAATTGTCACATTACCATCACACATAACTAAGTTGTCACTTTGGCGTGCTTTGTTATTACCCAATAAGTAAGTAATATTTGATAAAAATTGTAAATGGATACAAATTGATAAACAATATGAAAGCTAACAATCATTTTTGTAAAATATTACAGATGCTGACCTATTTTTTGCAGCAAGTACTTTTTAGAAATTTCATTTTATTCAAACTAATATATTTATTGTTGATGTATTAATTTTAAAGCCTTAAAAAAGATCCAAGAAGGATCAAAACACGTCTCAGCACTAAGAATTCTCAAAAATATTTCATATACCAAGAATTTTAAAGAATTTGTGATTAATGATAATTAGAAATGCACGCAGAAGTTAATTGGGAGAAGAGAAATTAACTGGAAAGGGCATTACAGAAACGGTTTATATTTGAATTTTGAAATCTTTTGAATAATATATAAGGTGAGTGTGTATTTGCAATAGATGTATTGGAATTTGTTTTCATTCTGTTAAATGTATATTCTACATGTGTTTTTTTTCTGTAAATAATAAATGAAAGAGTGAGGCAACCTTATAACAGAGGTACAGATGAATACATTGTAATTACTATAAAGCCTAGGTATTATTAGCAACGTTGAGCTTAGGTTACCCTCAACAAAAATCTTCACCAATAAGGAAAAGCCACTTCCCCTACAGTCTTTTTCTTTTCTTTTTAGAATTTTGGGATTCTGTTTTTTCTTTTGGATTAAATAATTAGAGCAACAATTAGGTTTTGCAGCCTCACAAACAAAGAAAACTCAGTTTTTTCATGGTAATAGTATTAAGTCGTATGAAAGCAAACACAGGTACCTGCTAGCAGCAGCAGGCCATATAAAAGGGCCAACTAGTACACTACACAAACTACACTATCCGGGAATGGGAGGTTTTGGCGCAATACATTTTGTCGAAGGAGAATTTGACGCATTTTTTACAACAGATTTTTCTGCATATATATGTGGGTTTAGGGAAATAATTATTGTAGTAGGTTTAAGGGGGGAGGGGATTCGAGGGTCTCCCACTTGCATATTTATGCAGCAAAATCAACCTGTCAAGAAATACAAATGTGATTAATTCTCCTTTGAGGAAGTCTATTTGAGCAAATCACCTTAAACCCACCATCCACCAGGAAAGAGCCCTGTCACGTCATATCGTAGAGCTGTTCAGAATATTTAAAGACAAGACACTTTATACCATACAGAAGCAGAGCGCAGAACAGCCAAGAAGAATCCTCAGTCTAAAGCCCTCCCCCTGGACCCTCACTGGCAGCTATATAGTGACCTCTTATGAATAACATAATGGACGTTCTGCAGCTCATACAGAGGGATTCACATTTGCATATACACAGCCATACCCGTCACCTTAGGTTGATGTCTGTCCAACATTCCCTTGCCACTGGCACCTTCCAGGACTCAGTTGGCATGTTGCATGTATCATGGTCAACATGCGCATGCATGCTCACAAATGTATTATGTGGCCTTCAATGCCTTGCTGCAGCCCACATTGCACTACCAACCACCAAGGGAAGCCACCAATACCACCAAAGGGAGATTCTATGGTATCGGCCAACCCCCCAACGTCATAGGTGCCCCATACTATACAGATGTCCCATTACCGATGGCCCCATGTGCCTGGGAACGGGTTTGTATAGGAATTGCAAGATGCAAAAAACACCAATGTGCTGATGACATGTGATATGGAGCTAGCCATCGCTCACAATTGTTCCCAGATTCCTAGCTCAACACACAATTCCATGGTAATGCTTTTCAGGACCCTCAAGTTTACATTGCCAACCACAGAGGTCAATGGGCATGGCTCATAAGTATGACATTCCACTGTTATATGCACAGGCTGGCAGTTGAGGATGTCCTGACAGTATAACCAGTAGCAACATGATAGGGGGTGAGTATGCAGAGGACTAACTTGGAAATGATGGTGGGTGAGTATGGTGAGAAAATCCTTGAGAAATGAAGGGGGATTGAGCATACAGAGAGAATACTCAGGTAAAGGTTGGGTGGTAAGTATGCAGACGGAATACCTAGAATATGAGGGGCGAGCAGGATGAAGATCAGAAGTGCACATCTCCCTACATAATAGCAGCTTTGCCCATTTTGCCAATCAAAGATGTATGCATATGCCATAAATGGGGGATTTCTTCAAATGTGTGTTGTGACATGTTCTTTTGATCCATTATCACAAGTGACACAGGCTACACCCTCCTGCATCACTACTAACCATATCATGACCCCCCTCTCCCTTCCCCCATTGCCCACAGGAGAGACACTACAATGAAGCACGCATCCATACCAGATACACAATGGAGATGGCTTTCAAGCTCTGAAGGAAAGATTCTGCAGCCTAAAACAAGCAGGCAGAGCACTAATGCACACACCTGTTACATAACCTCTGAATCATATTAGGAATATTATTTTTGTACAAAATCACAAATCACGCCACCTCACTCCGTGGCTGAAATGTTTTTCTTTCCTAAGAATTCTCTTTTTACACAAATTGATAACACTAGTTGGTTCAAGAAGATGACAGACTCTTTAGCTCCACAACATGTACAGTCAAAACACTTTGCATGGGGTTCACTTTTAATAACATATAGCATATTGAAACATGACTGGATCAGACACTTAGCAATACACTTTACATGAAGTGTAATTCAAATAACATGCAATACCTTCCGATTTGCAAACACAGGTTCACACATGCAGCACTCGGCATTTTTTATCATCCTGTGCACTTGGAAATGCTAGCAATGTTGGAGCACAACCTACTTTTAAAAACAAAACACTTCTTATATATATAGAACCCTTCTTCCTTCACCACAATGCCATGAAGAATTACTCTTCTACCAGAAGTCACGTTGCCACTCTCAGTAGAGAGTGTGCTTTTCAATCAGGTACTTAACTTTTTATTTTATTTTATTTTGGCAAGACACTTTACTGCCCCAGCACAAACCCCAGATATTCAGTTTACATTCAGCACCCCTCAGCTTTAAAACAGTGTTTGAGGAATGGTGAAGTGTTGGGAATTTCGTATTTTATGCACCTCTACCTTCAGGGAATTTTGGGGTTAGCAATGAGAAATAGGAGACCCCAATAGACTATATTTTTATTCACACTGGAAGTGATATTGTTGATTTTGAATTTCAACAAAATCAGCCTGTGTTAGTTATCATTAGGGGAATTAATTAAATTATCATATAGTAAAAATACTAAAGCTCTGCTTAGTCTGCCCACCCAATCAATAATGGGAAGATATTAAATCAAACAGATCCCCTCAAGACTTGTTTACCTACATAGAATCCCATTTTTTCTTTTTGCTCAGGAAAAGTCCTCGTCAGGGCTCCTAGATATCTTATAGGGAAAGGACAGGGATCTGGTCAGATGGCCTAAGTCACGGCTAGCCTCCAGCATCCATCCCCTTGATTTGCCTCTCCTTATCTAGGACGAGACAGCTTTTAGTATTTCCCTGGTCTCCTCCAGCAATGTGGTCAGCAGTTCCAACTCAGTTGATATCAGACTGCTCTCCCCGACTCCCATTGTGCGACACCTTATGAAATCTAAACCACACCCCAAATGATTACATTTAAAATGTGCCAGTTTATTGGCTCTTGATCTGGATTGAACATCTGCTGTCCTCCCCTTGCAATGATTGGTTCCCGAAGTTAGTGGACATCATCCCTATGGTCTTAAAACTCCACCCTTGGGAAATTGCATTTTTTTACCAGTATTATGCCTTAAAAAACTACAACATGACACCTTTATGTAATGTCTAAATAAACCTAACAATACATATATTTGTGAATTCTTCACATCATGCCAGACTTAATGAAAAAAGTCATGTTTCGGCACGAGGTTGGAGGTTTGAATGATTGATTTTTTAATTAAATAAAATAACAGTTATGAACACAAAATGTTCTATACAGATATCTCATTTATTTAAGCTATGTGAGAAACCTGAAGGTGTCTCCCTGACTAGTCCCCGGGGAGCTGTCATCCAGGTGGCCAGTACACGGCCATTGCTAATGATCCAGTTCCTGGGGGTGGACCAGTGAGGGAGGATCACCTAGATTGGGGGTCCGTAGAGAGTGGAAGTAGGACACCAATGAGTGAGATGCGGTATTCCTCTTCTTCTAACACCTTTTCCCCATCCTACCATGTAGGATACTCAGAAACTCTACCCCTGCCCCCTTTTCCGACACAAACACTTTTGCACAACACAAAAGACAACAGACTAACACCAGAGCCGTTTACCTGACATGCCCCAACACAAGGGTCAGGCAAAGCCAGGCAACTGACCAGAATCATGCACACCGGACAGCCCTTTCCCTTCCCCAAAGGGATAAAAGGTGGAGCACGAGAGCACACTACGAGCAAGGCAAACCGTACAATGAGACACTTATCCCAGTACAGCAATTTAAGAGGAGGAGAAAGGCGGCAAGAACCGAAGGGGCGACAAGGAGAGAAGCAACCTTGCCTTTTCCAGCCCAACCCTCAAAGCCTCTGTGAAAGGAATCATAAGACTGCAAACAATAGCCAGCGTGTGTTGCAGCAGATGTCAAGGGTACCCGGAGCTCTCTACACTGATAAGCAGGACAGGGAGACATGCTTGCTGCCGTGGTGCATGCCTTTACTCCAGGGACAAGAAAAGTCAAGTGGTTCATCACAGCCGGTGAGTCAAGGGGAGAACCGATAAGAAACCGAACTGTGTTGAACAAAAGTTACCACTGGCAAATTAAGGGAAGTTCAAAGAACTGTTAACACGTTAGGGGGAAACCAGCTGCAGAGGGGTCCGGCACCATGTGGGTGTTCACTTAAGAGACTCTAGTTGATTCCACATTTGTTGAAACTACCAATACCAGAAGGCCCTAGGAGAGCCGCAAGAAAAGGTGAAATTGGTCACACAGGGGTCTAGCAAAATCCCCTGTACAGTCGAAGGTCTTTGACGGACAAATCATTGGAAAACCAAGGGAAGTGAATCACGCATAGTAAGAAAGTAGAAAAAACGGAGAGGCTGGCAAATATGAACCCGACGGAGGGATGCCTGCAGAAAGGAGCAAATCATGATGCACCGATGATCATTGTGTTGGCAAGAGTGAACCCGACAGAGGGATGTCTACAGTGGATTGTCTAAAAGGACAATACGACTTGTGAATACAACATGTGAAGTTGTTTGTGTTGGGTACATTTACCAGCCCCACAGAAATTCCACCACCAAAAACTGCATTTCAGCAGTCACCCAAAAATGGCAGTGATTTTGTCTGCTGAGCACATATGGGGCGAGAGTTGAACACAGTCACCCCAAGGATAGCTGCATTTTGTTTCATTCATGTTAATTCCGAGAAAACAAATCAAATTCAGAATGGCTCTGCATTGCTGTTCTGTCATTGAAACGTTCAAGGCTGCCCAAGAAAATGACCTGCATTTCAAACGGCATCACATTGGTGCCTACTTTCATGTCAAACATCACACAGTTTTGTTCTATTAAAACTCAGCCCTGTCCATGTATTTCATTTTGAAGCCCATCAAGATAAAGCCATCCTTCCCAGAATGGCATTGTTTCATTAGTTAAGTCCATGAGAAGCAAAATAATTCTCCTTCAAGTTCACACGGCTTGGATTTACTTGTTTGAAATAAACTAACACATGCAAAGTACTTCAAAAAGAAAGATACTTCGTGTCAATTACCAAGGAACTATTTTCAAACATATCTCTGTTTCTAGAAACTGACCAGATCTATAAAAGGCTTTTAGAAAGTAAATGCAAAGGAAAGCTGTGTACGGGAAAAACCGCAACACATGTAAATCTGTTGTTGTAAGGCAGAAAATGACCTTTGGAAAGCTATTAGTGACTATTAGTGACCAAGGCTGCAAGGGCCCTGTTCTCATGACACTGGCCGCGTGATAATTACAGGTTCTCCCAGACTACCAGGCAGAACTGCTCCCAAGGAAAAAGGAGGGGGGGAAGCCCTGTGTTTGGCTCATAGGTGTGATTTCCTCTGCGTTCATTCCCAGTATCCACTAGAGGACTTCAAAGGGGGAGTCATGACAACCCTTGTGCAAGCTGACCCAGGGAAGACATTTTGGCTGGGGGTTGGAATGACCGCCCACATTTGGGGACAAATCCAGCCCATTTGGTTGAAAGACTTTTTCATATTAAGACATTTTTCTCCGCAATCTGAATAAGCAGTAATGTGGTGATATGAACGTTTTTATGTGATTTTTAGATAAGCATAATAAGACGATGTGCGTCTTTCTGGCACGTGGAGGAAGCATAAATGGCACAGATATTAAACTTGGGGAAAATATGCCAAATCCTATTATGCTTATGTATAGCCATTTGCAGAATTTGTGTTAATATGTTCCTCCTGAAAACGGCGAAATGTCGCCCAAGGGCGAGGCAACATTGCACAGAATTGGCGTTCGAACCGGAATATTCCTTGTAAAATATGGGATCTGCCTATTTGATTTTTGTGATGGTGACAACAGTAATTATGAGATTTTTGTTCCATAATTTATTTTGGCAAAAGTAACTGTGGTGAGACAAAGCAAGTCATAAAATGCATACACTTAAACTGATGTAACTTCCTTAGACCAATCAGCCTGGAGTGAAGAGGCGACCCCAAGAGCCTGGCCTATCACATTCAGGGGGTACGTTCAGGATACTTCCACCCATATTGTAAAATTCAGTTTTGTCACTCTGCCTATATAAGAGGAAGACAGGGAGACACAGGATTCAACATTCAAAATTCACCCTACAAGATTCCAAGATCCAGAACCAGGTCCAGAGGTAGCTGACCCAAATCCCGGCAGAACCACCTATCCAGAACCCCATTCATCCCATTAATTCAGGCAGAAAGCAGGAAAAGGCTCAAGATCCCTTTAGGAGAGTCCAGTGACCAGACCGTTTTGGCCAGCTGACCCATGCCACTGTTCCCAGTGACCCAACTTTGCCCAGCTGTTCCCAACAAGAAGAGCCCAACGGACCCAGTACCCAAATCTCTTGACTCTGCTGCCCATGACCAGATCCTTGGCCCCTCCACCTAGAGACCCTGCTGGTTGTCCAAATTACCAAAACCAGGCTTGCCTTGTACGTATCCCATCAAAAAGTACCCATAAACTGCATATCCTGCTATTTTACCTTGCATCTTGTTCAAAACCCCATTTAAATCCCATAAAAACCCTAGTCAATTTCCAAATTGCCAGTATCCTCTGTTCACCCTTTCCCTAGAAGAATCTGTTTAGTCTATATCTGTTAACATGTTTATTTCCTATTTCCTTCAGTTACCTATGTAAGTCCTTATTATCATTTGGAATAAATTAATTAATTTCTCATTGAAAACTCACATTAATTACGAAAGTAACAATTTTGTCGAGTGTTTTTACTAATTATAGCCTTAACAAATAGTCTCAGTAGAACAAATCATTGTGCTCACAAAACCAATTTTGCCCGTGTGGTTTACTTTCCTTTTAAAATCCGATTTGCATTTCCCATAAAAAACACATATCACCATCCCATAAGAGTCACCCCTTCCCCTCAGTATCCTATCTGTTCTGTGTCTTTATTTCCCATCCGATTTTGCCTGCTAAACTCATTTTCTTAGCTGTTTCCCAATTTAAAGCCCGTGTGAAATAAGAAATTGCAATTTTGCCACATGTGATTTTTGCTGCATTGGTTTCCTCCCACAATCAATTTTCTCACCTGTGTTCATGTTGCTTTAGTACCCTGCTCAGTAGCCTGTAAGCTTCCTTGTCTCTTTAGAACAGCCACACAAATGTCCATCCTATCTATTCAACCGCAAATGTAAATTGATCTCTACGTAACAAGTGCAATCCAAGTATGCTATTTTGCTCAATTTGAAGGTTTTCATTTTTCATTTTTGGCCTCCCATTCTGGGGTGGTGGGTCGAATTTTAAAATCGTTTTTTTCCCTCTTCTTGCTGACTCCTTGCTACTGCTTTCCATCCACACAGAATTCAGTTAGCTGGTGTTTGGGGGAGTGTTGCAGGGGGAGTGCATAACTTAAGTGCCATCTATGACTGTGGAAAAAAGTAATTTTGCTACCATTTCTATGTAAAATGTATATCAATGAAGTCAGAAAGTTGAATTCATTGTATTATAACATTTTGCGTTATAGTGTCACCACACTGGTGATTGCTGCCCTAAAATTTGTTCCGCTCTGATTTTTCATTTGAATTCTAAAAAGAAATAAATATTTCTTTGTTACACACCTGCCTGGTTCATGGTCCACTGCCACGTGGGGTGTTTGTTAAGGTGAGTGTGAGACGGGTTGGGTGCCTCTTCAAAAAGGAACCTAGGGTTCAAATAATAATAAAAATAAAAAGGCATTTTATTGTGCGCCACCTTCAGTGTCAGGGAAAGAAGTCTCTGGCTGGGGTTTGCTGTGCCTTAAAATCTGTTACATTTGGGAAAAGCCGTAGGGAACCCGACAGAGGGAGACCAACATTTGAGAAGGTCTGAGCCCGGAAAAAGAGGATCCAGGGGTGAAAAGTCATCACCCAACGTACATTCAGAAAAAAACCTTTTGTTTGTTATTTTGAATACATCGGGTCCTCTGAGGTCCTCAGAGGCAGGAGACTTTTTGTATAAAAGAGACTTAACCATCGGAGGTCCTGCTATGCGAGAACAGAATTGCAGTCTCGTGCTGGGAAAACTCGAGCTTTTGCTAGGCTCAGGAGTCCCACCTTATCCCATGCTTAAAATGTGGGGAACGGAGACACCGGGCTACCATATTCTGACTCATCATTTGTGAACACTTCTTTCTTTCTTGTGAACCCTATCCCACACTCTTTTTGTATTTAGTGTTAATGATTGCCAATAGGTTGTTCTTCATATAGGCCCTTTTATTTGACACAACGCCACTAGGACTGCCTTATTATTATTTGATGGTCATAGCTTGCTCCCATCTTAGATTTAGGTTTAGATTAGGTTTTTTCAAACCTGCATATACAGTTTAATAAACACTCTTGAACTGTGATCACTTGTGTCAGTCTTTGCTGTTGCCACCATGAGTTCCTTAACCTATTCCATCTCCCTGAATCTCTGCTTTGAAACATTTTCAGGGAATCTATCATCACATTTCAGCTAATATACTTTAGCTCCCATGGTCCAATTGTTAGGGGGTGGGGTCAACAGAAAGGTTGTCTCATGTGATTTCCAAGGATATCGGAGTCATTATCATATGATTTATGGTTCCTATGGCACTCTTTTATTTATACATGATTTGAACTTCTACTAACATCATTTCTATTTTCTTTAATAAACATCACATGTAGCCTTGGGCTGATCTCCTTTGTAGGCTGGTATAAATTCATTAACATTCTTGCTAAGTCAAAAGCTGAGCCATGGGTCTGCTTATCTCCTGATGCAAATGAGGACAACTCCACCCCTGAGTCATAAAGCACCTTCTGGTGTCTGTCAAATGTCATCAGCTCAGGGAGAGATACCATGTTGCTTCAGCGATATCCACATCTGACACAACCTTCATCTCCCAAGGATGCATGAAGTGGTCAGCAACAGATCTGTTACCTGTGGCCATACATTCTTTGCGATGCTCTGCCAGGATGCATCACACTCTACTCTTCAGATTATCCCAGGGTTTTGGCAGACCTTTGCTCTCCACGAGTACATTGACACAGCTCTCAGAAGGTCATGGGCGTGGTACCACAGTTGAACTTGCTTGCTGGGTGCAGTTTTGGCAATGAGGTTGCCTACCAGCATGGTTGCCTCTTTGGCTCCCTCCTCTGCCAGGATTGGCAGCCACTGCCGGTAAAGGTAATCTCAATATTAAATGTTACTGGGTGATTTACAGCCACACTCTAAATGAGGCCTTTGACTGCAACGCTCCCTCCATTTGGTGGCATAAAGACTTGAGAATTGGCAGTTGTGTTGCTGGGGCTGTGATATTTAGGGAAGCAGAGATTGCCCAGGTGTGTGACCAGAGGGTTGTGTATCGGGATTCCAATTATCTGAATTATGTAGCTGCATTTTGCAGTATCTTTAGAGCAGTTTTCGGGCGTGGCTTTTTTTTAGGAGCAATTTGTAAAGTTGGGAGAGACACAGACAAAACTACCTGAAACATCATTAAGGTTATTGTTTATTTTTTCTAAGTCTTCAGTTTCAAGGTATGATCTGCCAAAAACATTTTCTGCTTCGGTCTCCGCTGTAATAAGTATGCTCGGTTCAGTGTGATCAAGGGTAGACTGGGAACCAAAAGAGGCCCTGGAAATCATTTTCAAAGTGGCCCCATACTACACCATTTCAGCAAGCCCACCCTTTTTGCTATGAGAACATTTGGAAATAACGTAGGTTCCCACATAAAAGAGGCCCGGGGTGCAGAGGCCTACCTGGAAATCTGGCGAGTTCCCAAAAGGCCAGTCCACCCCTGAGTGTGATGTATCCAAACATTACCACGTTCCGCAATAAACGGCAGGAACCTCATAATAACTCTGGAACAGCCCATAGATCACACGGAAACTGAACAGCATCGTAGCAGTAACTTTTCATCAACAAATGTCAAAAAATGTCAAACACGAAGCTAGCACAAAAGGTAAAATGCGGTCAGATGGTCCAGTTTCTGCAGGCGGCCTGCAGTCTTCATTAGCCTCAGTTCATTGCACTGTGATTTATTGTAAAAGATTACTGAATGTCACTCAAGCAAGCGAATATGAGACCATTGCTCGGGGTGGGTTGATATGTTGCGCTGCATTCCGAATGGTTTAGAAAGATAAACTATGCCCTGCGCTCAAACGTAACCTGTATTAAATCCAAATTGACGCGCGTGTTTTTTAAAAGGGCTCAGCAGCAACAGAGATTAACAGCATGACATTTTTACTCGGATTCACAAAAGCAGTACACGTTCGGGGGAGGGAGAGCCCCTGAGAGGCATTTAATCCTTCACAGTGTGAGTCTATTGCATTGTACGCACATCAAAGCAGACATGATATTGCCACAGCACTTAATTAGATCCCACTTGACATTTAAAAAAAAAACAAAAAACATTCCAATTCATGCTGTCTAAATTCTGCATTCACAGTTTTAAGAATACACTGGCGCGGTCTGCTGTTTATGATATGCTCACATTAAATATCACGTCCGTCACGTTTCGCGTTTTTTTGACTTCTTATCCGTCGCCATTGTTGCGCAATGGGGATCTTAAGGTATCATACCCCTTCCTCTTATAACTTTAAACCCCTCAATAAATATCAGCTATCTGAGTTGGGATTGCACCTCGGCCGCCTTACGAGTTGGGCAGGGCCCTGGGCGACTTAGCGCCCTTCCCGCGCGCCCATGGTCCACAGGGGGAGGCAAAGGAGGCAGGATGCGCCACATTTGTTTTCTACGTTCCCGCTCTGGCGCCTCGCAGGGGGTTAATCACTGGAATAGGACGCTCATGCTAATGCATGAGCGCCCTGTTCCAATGCAAACTGCCTCGCTCCCGCATCAGAGCGGGGAAATAATCATATGAATAGGGTGTTGATGCAAAGCATCAGCACCCTATTGTCATTAGATGCGCCCGCCCCTGTGGGTGCATTTAATAACACAAGGGTGCCTGCTACACCTTCTGACACTACACCAGCTCAGGGGAGCCCTTGAAAGACTCCCCCGAGCTGGCGTAGCAGGGGGCTAATGGCGCCCTAGGGGCATGGCGTACCAAGCGGCAGCCCGGCCCGCCCTGTCCTAAGGCCAGCCCTGCTGAAGAGTAATTCCTCTGGAGTAATTAGTGCCAGCGGTTTACGGATGATTTTTGGTGGTAATTGTGCCAGCGTTAATTCTGCAGGAGGAATGAATGCCCATTTTTGAGCAAAGCTTAATTTGCCAGAGTGGTAAAAGTGGTGGGAATTCTGTTACTGACACTTTTCCATTTACCGTCTAACTCATAATGATATTAGTTATTTCCCCCATGCAATAACTTTCTATGTAACCTATAAAGTAAATGTCACATGCAATACCAACTCATAATCACCTTGGATTTTAAAAATAGTACATGCAAGTGTTTATCACTACCACCATATGCATAATAAGGCCTTGGTTAAAAGTGCCAAGGACGAGGTATCTCGTCCTTGGGATTACCTCCCAAGTGCCAAGGACGAGATAGCTCGTCCTTGGCACTTAAGGGGTTACATTTTTGAAAGAACTGGCAAGGGGATTCATTTGGTTGAGCTTTCTTGGCTTGCTGTATAGACTGATAGAGCGTGAATTGGTGTCTAATTTCTTTCTCAAAGTCTGCCCATGACACATTTTCTTCATTCAGAAAACGGATAAGACTGGCAGAAGCAACATCTAGAGTGAGGTGAAAATACTGCCCATATTGTTCCCTAGGAATCTGTAGAGATTTGAATATATCATTGACCACTTCCAAATGATCTTCTTTACAGCAATCACATCCTTTTTTTGAACGGTCTAATCAAGGTTAATAATTTTTGAAGGACTACATGGTGCATTCTGGTATGTGCAATTTTGTTCCTCACTCCTGTTCTCGTGTGGGTGAGAATGTGTGTGAGCAGTTGCAGGTGATTCAGACCCTAACATTGGGTCATAACCAGGCCT
Source organism: Ambystoma mexicanum (assembly GCF_040938575.1). Classification (NCBI taxonomy): domain Eukaryota; kingdom Metazoa; phylum Chordata; class Amphibia; order Caudata; family Ambystomatidae; genus Ambystoma; species Ambystoma mexicanum. The sequence continues at coordinate 272,170,258 of NC_090938.1, forward strand.
GATCATTTGGACAGCTGCTGGTAATTTTCTCTGGCTACGGCTGTGACCAAATTAATTTTCAGTGAACATGGTACATTGCCGCTTTTCTTGAGACTTAAGATCAAAGATTTGCTGTTTCAATTTTCTGCACTGCACATGAAGCTGCTGTGCTTCATGGAAAAATATAGCATTCTCACCCCTGACTTTAGTGATTATCTCTTGTAACTCTTTAATCTGTGTCTGAAAACGGTCAACTGCTTTAGATTTTTCTTCATTCTCAACCAGTAATTTAAATATTTCTTGTTCCATAGCACGGAATTCCTTATCTTTATCTTTTCTAAGGGATTGAATTTCTGAAATTGCAACATCTTTGTCCTGTCATACATCATCTAATACTGTTTTTAAATGGATGCATTCTTGCTCACTTTCAGCAAATTGTTTGTCTCTATAAGCCAGCCGGCTTAAACCTGTTAAAGTTGGCCTGCGATTGTGTGTCTAATGCCCCATATTTTCCATCTTTAAACATCGCTCTCGTTCTGCATCTAAATTGCATTGCAGTTTGCTAATGACCTCATAGTCTTCCCTTTGTAGCTTTATGGATCTGTGTGTTAGGACAGTTTTTCTGAAATCCAACTAAGGGCTTAGTAAAACCATTCAAATGAGGCAGCACAAGACTCCACTCTTAGTATAAGGATGTACCACCTGAGTTCAGGGTATCGTAGACAGAGAGCCAGGAAGGAGAGAGGGCTATAGAATCAGAACAAATTACAGTGTAATACAAATGGTCAAAAGAAACACAGAAATACTATGTATTGTAAAAATAAATGGTTTATTTAAATACAAGTAGGCCCAGATAAATCTTGGGGGAAATAAGTACAATCATATTATATATAATCACAATTATAAAAACACAACACTATGCTTTAAAGTTCACAGACCAAAGCATAGACCTTATTTGGAAAACCTAACAGGAATTCCAGGGAAGTTAAAACCAATAGTTACTTTTAGACTACTTTCAGTAATACCAGTGTAGTAGACCCTATCAGTTGTACCGGGACGCTCAGCAAGAAATCACATAGTAATATCAACTCGACAATGTACTTTTTTGATCTAGTGAAACACAGTTTCTAGGAATGGTATAAACCTATAACTCTGATTCATGATAACAGTTATTCTAGGGGAGTTGGACCTTGGGGTCTAATATTCAATTACAGTTCCTTTTCAGTTCACAGACTAAGGGAAGTAGTAACTGTAACTTATTTTAGGATTACACAGTTATCCTCAATATAAGTCAAACCTATACACTTTTTACAGGAGCTATAAGCAGCTTATTTATTTTTTATTTTGATTTTTTATTTGTATAGCGCACAACAGTCCATAGGCATCACAGCACTGTTACAGAGGTAAGGTACATGCAGCATGAACAATGACAGTAACAAGAACATAGTGTGCACAAGGTAGTCAAACAGCCAGGATTAGAGGGCTTCGCAGAAAATGAGGTGGGACGGTTCAGCCGTAAGGGTATGTGGCAGGGAGTTTCATTGCCTGGCAGCAATGAAGGGGAAGCTTGCACTACCTGCTTTGGCACCTTTGACTCTGGGGATTATGAGTCGGTGGGAGTACAGTGTTCTGGTGGGTCTGGAGGAGCCTCCTTAAAGGCAGGTATAAACCTAAGACTGTTTTTGTGTCTGTCTACAACAGACCAGGGAAAGCGAAACCAAGTTTTACACTTTATGAATGATTCAAAGTTATTCTAGGTAGGTAAAACCTAATGCAGACTTATTCTGGACAGACTAACAGAAAGTCACGAGAAGCAAGATCGCGTTGGGGACACTCATACATTTATCCTAACAGGAATAGTGAAGTGAAACCACCAGCATTACTTTTGGGAAGAGGCACAACCAAATCACACATGATTAATATAACCTTACATCAACGTTATTTTAGAATTGCGAAACAGTTTCTAAGGAAAGAAAGATGTTACATATGCTTTCCAGAATCGCAAATTATTTCTAAGATAAGTAAAACAATCTTATATCTACTTTTCAGAATGGCAGAACATTTCTAAAGTAAGTAATAACCTTATACATACTTTTCAGAATGACAGAACATTTCTAAGGTAAGTAATAACTTTTGTAACTGTTCACTCTCAGAGTTACAGTTACCAACCAACCTCTTTTGCAAGTAAGTAACTTTTAAACACTTATTTTCTTTTCTAGGCAAAAGGCCCAATCCTTTAAAAATATTTCCCTTATTCTTGGAGCATGAGTGTTCTCAGTGGCAGAAGGGGGATCACTCGTGTCTAGTGTCCAACAGGCAGTGTCAGGATAGGATCCTAAGTAGTAAAAGTCAGAGTTCCTAAAGAAGAACTGTTCAAACAAGTGAGTATTTTTTTTGGGTGCACTGGACGAGAGGACTCCTAATGACAGACACACCCCAAAGCTACACAGGAATCACAAGAGACTTAAGGTAAGGAAATACCCAAGCCAGCACCGTACCTCAGCACCGAAGAATATTTTGCAGCAGGAGAACTTCAGGATCTGTAGCCAAAAACCCAGTCATTGAATTTCTTCATTAAGAAGACAGATGACAGGACACTGGAAGGACTTTTGCAGCAAGGATCATGGTGAACGCTCTAGTCAAGGTTTTCCTCATGGGTGGATGCAGCTCTGTGGATTTGCCGCCTTTTTCTGGAGCACAGAAGAAGACAGAATATCGCTGGTCGGATTCTCGTTGTTTGCAAGGTTCACCACGCGGGGATGGGGAATGTTTGGACTGGAGACTTTCAGCAGAATTCGAACAAAGTTTCAGTGAGATTTGGAATTCGGAAGACTGTGCACCACACAATGGCTTGAGGTCCCATGGTATTGGGGTATTGCAGCCTCGTAAAGTTGCTGCACAGCTTGGGATGGCTCAAATTGCAGGTATTCTTGAGGCTAGTGGGTCTGACAAGGCTCTGGGTCAGGGTTAATGTTTTCGCAGTACCTGGGTCGATTGGAAGGAAGGGTTGTAGCAGGCTATGGTTACACAGCAGGCTTCCATTAGCTGGAAATCATTTAAGCCATGTTTCCTTCATCATCCTCTTCAGTTTTGGTCCCAGTGGTCGACTACCTCTTCAGCTTCCAGGTTCAGACTTTTATACAGGAACCCAACCAATCAAAAAGCCTTGCAACATTCAAACTTGGGGGGGGTGGCAATCCTTTCAGGACAGGTGGCCTTCCTGTTTGAACTGGAATATCGCAGTCCACCTGGAAGACAAAGGGCTGCAGAGTTTTGGACTTCAACCTCAATTCCTGCCTTCACAGACACTCTGGAGCCTGGACGGGGAATATATAGGACTCCCGCCAAAGATACAAATCACACTAAGGAATTGTTCACCCTGGATATCAGGGAAAGGAACAAGAAAGGACAAGGAACACTAAAATGGTGAAAAAACACAACAGTGGCCATTTTGGTAAAATTAGCACCCATAGGTGCCTTTACCGGGGCTGTGCAAACAGGCCATGTTAAATGTGCATCAAATGAATACAAAGGTTCACTGCCACCAGCCATTAAAGGTAAGTTTGTCCTTGTATCATAAAAGTTACATTTAAAATGAGAAAGGGGATACTCAGTATCTCCCTAGCACTCCACATAAGGCGGGGGTGCTGGTCTCACCTAATAACATGTAAAAGGGATCCAAAGATTCTTTCTACCCTTGGGAACTGTAGTTTTCACAAGTTGAGCCAGAGAAAGTTAAAAGGGGAGCCCCTAGGGCAACCCAGCAACAATAGACACTCAATGCCAAAATGTTGTCAAAGAGGATAACTTTTAAAAGACACCATGAAGAGTCTAAAAAATGACACCCATAAAAGGAGTAAAAGACTCTGTGAGTGTGGAAAAAGATTCCCACTCACTGATGTATAGGTAAAAAATAATCTACCAGTCCAGTAAAAGGTTCTGGGGTTGAGACAGGTCAGGAAGATGTATCATTAATATGAAAATCTTACCTGACACTGTTGTGAGAAACCTGAGGGGATTCTCCTGGGCAGACCTCGAGAATCCTTTCTCTAGGTGGCCTGGGAGGGGTTGATGCTCTCCGACCCCAACCCTAGGGGCAGATGAACGAGAGAGGATCACCTGTATGGGGTTATGCTCGAGGAAAAACCCCAGGTGAGACACAGTATTATATCGGGAAGTAGGAGCAGAGTGCGAGATCCCTGAAGCCTTTACAGGCCGTATTACATCTGACTCCATCCCACTGAATCCCTCCTACCCAAATCCCATAACAGCTCCGTGCATAACAAAGGCTCTAGGATCCCAAACCCTGTTGCACCCAGGAACTATCTCTCCCAATTTATGTGTATTCCAATTTTCTACACATATAAACCCATTTGTTCTTCTCCACGTCCCGCTACTTATTCTTTTCTGAAGACCCAATCTACTTTAACAAAACACTACCATTCCCACAATCCTACTGGTTTACTTCATGATAATAATTCTAGTCATTCCTGTCTCTCTCACCATTCTGTGTTTATCAAAACCCCTCGTACAAGGGTTGTAATCCCATACAGAACCTTTTCCCCATCCTACCCCGTAGGACAATCAGACACCATGAACATTGTCTTATCCCACAACAAACAACTGACTAATAAAACTGTTTACATGACATGTCCCAACCCAAGGGTCAGGCAAAGTTAGGCAATTGACCAAAACCTCACACACTTGATGGCCCTTTCCTTTCCCCACAGGAATAAAAGGTGGAGCACAAGAGCACAATAAAAGCAAAGCAGACCGCACTTCCAGGAAGCTAACTTAGCACAGCAGTTCAAGAGGAGGAGAAAGACGGTGTATACTGAGAGGGTGACAAGGAGAGAAGCGACCTTGCTTTTTCTGACCAAGGCCCCTGAGTCCTGTGCAGAAAGATTCGTAAGGCCACAAACAATAGCCAGCATGTGTTGGAGCAAATGTCTACAGTACACAAGACCCTCCTCCACTGATAACAAAGCCAGGTAGACACGCTTGTCTCCATGGTAACAACCTTGACTCCGAGGAGAAAGAAAGCAAAGCCGTTAATCACAGCCAGTGAGTCGAGGGGAGAGGCCATAAGAAACCAAACTGTGTTGAATGAAAAGTAGCAAACGGCTGACTGACTTTGAAAGAGTAATTGATGTAAAAGTGGGAAAACCAGCAACAGAGGAGTCCGGCACCATGTTGGTGCTCACTCAGGAAACTGGGTGATTACCCAATTATAGAAACTACCATAAACAGAAGCCCTTGGGAAAGGTGACAGGAGGGGTCAAAGTGGTCATAAAGGGGTCTTGTAAAGTCCTCTGTACAGTCAAAAGTCTTTGACCGACAGATGATTGTGAAGCTAAAGGAAGTGAATCCCAAATCGTAAGAATTGAATGGAAAAGACAAAATTGGCAATAGTGAACCCGAAGGAGGGATGCTGATAAAGAGGGGGCAAAGTCTAAAGTACTGAAATACAGTGTGTTGACAAGAGTGAACCCGGCCTAGGGATGTCCACAGAGAACTGTTTAACAAGACATTGGCCCTCATTAGAAGGAATGCGGTAGAGGGTTAACGGCGCTGGTAGAGCTGCCGGCGCCGTTAACCCTCTACCGCCCCATTACAAGGTCTGCTTGCGGGTCCCGCTAAGGATGCCTGGTAAAACCAGGCTTCCTTAGCGGGACCCGCTAGCAGACGAGGATGCTAACAAGGGGCCCGCCATTAACGGGCCCGTTGTTAGCATCCTCCCCATTCCCATTGAGCCCTATGGGGGGCTCAAGTGGGAATGGGTATGTACCAGGTCTGGGTTCCTGGAATGGGGGAATACCGGGCCCTCCAAGGTCAGAATGGCCTGGTATTTCCCCATTCCAGGAACCCGGACCCGGTACCCGGTATGGGGGTAGCCATGCGGCTAAAAGCGGCATGGCTACCTCCATACTCGGAATGAGGCGCATTAAGATTCGTAAAAGTCACAACGAAGATTGTGTTGAAAGCCATAGTGAAACCGGCGGAGGGAGGCTAACAATTAAGAAAGGGTAAGAGCCCGGAGGAGGGCGACTCAAGGGTGAAAAGCCAGCACCCACTCACCCGTGAGTGCAACAACTAAAAAATATACTAAGGAAAGTTTTTTGAATGCATGACATGCCAGAGGAACCCGATGTGAGGAAAAGGGGCCTGAAATGCAATCCTGGGAAGTTGTTTTGGGTGAAATCAGGCAAGAAACCACAGTTCCCATGAGCCTCTGGGTTGCAGTTGGCCCAGAGACAGGCAGGTGTGTTTCTGTCAGGTTTCCCTGCCGTCCTGGTAAAGTAGCAGGGAAGGTGCGGGCAGTAGCGAAATACAAGTGTAGGCACGCCCGTAATCGCATGCTTTTGCACCAGGATGCGGGCCGCATCCATAAAACTTTCTGCTTACCCGGAACGCAGCCTGGCGCCTGGAAGGTCGCTTGGCAACGCTGGCGTCCTCTACACCGCAGGTTGGCCCGCCCTGCGCTGACGGCAGCACGCAATGCAGTCACATGATTCATCTTTCTTAAGCCCTTCCCCCTGAAGTTGCCGGCGCTTCTGAACAACCTTCGGTGGCGTTACGAACCTTGCTGTTTGGTTTTTGTAAACTTTTCTTTTTGCCTTCCTCGAATTGACCACAGACCGCTATAGTTTTGCTTATCTGGATTCTGATTCTGCCTTTGTCGCCTGCACCCTGCCTGACCACGGACCGCTGCTGTTTTGCCTTTGGATTTCGACTCAACTCTTCGTTGCCTGCCTCCTGCCTGATCACGGACCGATTTTGGGTTTATCTTTGGACACGTTTAAGTACCTTGCCGCCTGCATGCTGCCTGACCTGGAAAACTCATAGGATTGTCTTCTGATTCGTCTACCTTACCTTGCTCTCCTTGCTTCACGGAACTTTGCACAGTGCCTGGAAAATAGATTGTATTTGGGGACTAAGTACACGGACTAGAGACTTCTGGGTGTACGTTTGCCATCAAGGAACTTGCCACGCATTTCAGTTGCTCTTGAACTTCGTTTTGGCCGTCGGACAGGAGTCCAATACGGTAAGACTGTTATTCTGCTAATTTGACTCTTTCATGTTCTGCCTTAGCCAATTCCTAATTCCTGGTTCCCCTCTCTGTGAATTCACTTGGCTGCTTATTATTTTATTGAGTATTTGGGTTTCCTGGTTATACAATATTGACTATTGCCTTGTCTACAGCTGGGGGTGTGTACTTCAGCCTACCTTGTGTCCAGTTCCACGACGCCAGTGGTGTGTATTCCTGTCTACCTTGCATCCAGTTCCACGACGCCAGTGTCATCGGTCTCCTGTCTTTCCATTAATAGACCATTCTGGTTGTGAATTCTAACGATCAGACAGGTACATTATTTGGAAGACTTCTTCGTCTACACTACGAGGCAACTCGCTCCATATCAAGTATTCAGTTGTTCTGACAGTTTCATTTGCTATTTAAGGCATCCCTCGGCCCGTGCTGCCAGTTACTGATTGTTGGCGTGGCAGGCGCGAAGACACAGCCAGTGTAGGAGGCATATGCACAGGACCCGGGCGCAAGAGATTCTTGAGATACAAGAGTAAGCACACCAAAATCTGAATAAGGCCAAGGTGAATAATAAGAAACAAGCCGATCGAAAGAGAAGATGTAGTCCCAAGTATGTGGTGGGCGATCGAGTATGGTTGTCCACCCAACATATTAAGTTGTTGGGATCTTGTACATTTTTGCCCCCGCTTCATAGGACCTTATACTGTGGTGAAATGTGTGTCTGATACTGCAGTACGTTTACGATTGCCTTCTCATTTGAGGATTCATCCAGTCTTACATGTTTCTCTGGTTAAACCTGCAGCTCCTGGGGTGGTGACGAGAAAGGCTTTGGAGGTGATGAAGTATGGTTAAGATGAAATTGAAGGGCAGAAGATTTTGGACTCCATGTGGTGTGGTGTACGACTTTGGTACCTCATATCTTGGGTGGGTTGTGGGCTAGAGGATGACTCTTGGGAGTCGGCTGAGGCGGTTCATGCCGACCGTTTGGGCAGATTAGTTCAACGGTCTCACTCAGGAAAGCCAGGTCCAGGGAAGGGCCCTAGAGGAGGAGATAATGTGAGGAAAAGGGGCCAGAAATGCAGTCCTAGGAGGTTGTTTTGGGCAAAATCAGGCAAGAAACTGCTCCCATGAGCCTCTGTGGTGCCATTGGCCTAGAGAGAGGCAGGTATGTTCCAATTGTTATTTAAGGCATCCCTCGGCCCATGCTGCCTGTTAGTGATTGTTGGCGTGGCAGGTACTGGCCGGAGGGAGCAGGTGCAGAGACACAGCGAATGTAGGCGGCATAACCAAAGGACCCGGTCCAGGCGATGAACTTGACAAGACCCGGGCCCAGCAGTGAAACGCTGCTTTCCAAGCAGCGTTCTGTTTGCATTCAAAGTGTAGCAGAAGCATGGCATGAATCCGTACAACGCAGGAGTATCTTTGCCTGGGGAGGTGCCGGCGAGCCCCCGCAGACCTCAGTTAAGTGGTTGGGAACTTTGAATATGCAATATTGTTGTTTCTTGAAATGATTGCTGAACTTATCGTCTACCACTGTGTGAATTTGCGTGCCTTTCCCAAATGCACGCGGTGTTAGTAACTAGCAGTGTGAACCATAAGACGCATATCAATGTTTCATAGAACGGAACGTTCAGAATACAGGAGCAGCATTCAATGCATGTCATGAAGTAACACTATGTTTGTTTTTGGCTGCTGATTGAGTGCATTTCATGTTTGTACAAATCAATTACGTTTTCAAGCCAACCTCTAATTCTATACAATGTTCTGACCGCAGGAAGGGGGGGTTGAGTCACGCTCTTGAGGCATTGCCAGTTAAGAAGAGTATTGTGATCAATATTATGTGCACATGTGTGTGTCAGTCATCCATGTCTTCAGGTCATTCATGCTTTATGTGCTTATGTTTGTCGCTTATTCAGTGAAGGTGTATGAATGTATGACACAGGAGTCTGTATCCTAACCAAGAAGGGTACTGATTATCTAAGAATGAAGGGTTGAGACAAGTGTTTGCTACATGGTCAGGTTAGGTGTTTTTTCCCTGTGTTTTCCAGTCCTATCCTATTGCAAGTTCCCTAAACCATCCACAACCTCTCCCTAAGTCTCTCCCTCCCTTTGGCTGCCTTGAGGTGCCTGTTGCTATCTAAATCAGGAGCCTGTGCCAACCAATGTGGGAGGTGTCAACTGCATTTGGCTTCTGTGGCTAGGAAGGAGTTGTGTGATACTACAGGGGCATGACACCCAATAAAGAGAAGTGATATTCGAGAGGGGTCTGAACCCAGAAGAGGGGGGACCCATGGGTGAAGAACTATCACCCTAATACAAAGAAGAACTTTTTGTTGAACTTTTGATTAGATATTTGGAACCTAACAAACCCTTCAAAGCAGGAGAACATAACTTTTAGGAGTTCTAATATAATTAAGAACTTTCTAAGGATATGCGCCCGGAAGAAGGGGATCCAGAGGTGAAAGACACCAGCCGATGTACATGTGAAAAGGAACTCTTTGTTCATTATCAGGACCACAGTGGCAAGAGACTGTTTTTTTTATAGAAAAGAGACTTAACCACTGAAGGCCCTGATTGCTGAAGGCAGAACTGTTAGCTCGTACTGGAAAAGCTTGAGCGTGGGCTGTGCTCCAAAGTCAACCCTTGTCACATGCTGAAAATGTGGGGAAGGGAGATCTCAAGTACTGCATCTTGACTTAGCATTTGTGAACACTTCCTTCTTTCTTAAGAACATTATCCCACACTTCTTTTTGTATATAGCGTAAGGATTGGCAATAGTTTTTTTTTTAGTACAGGCCCTTTTATTTGACAAAACACCACTAGAACTGCCTTATTATTAATATTATTTGATGGTCGACGTTTGCTCCCATATTAGATTTAGAGTTAGATTAAGCGTTTTTCCAGCCTACCTTTACAGTTTAATAAATACCCTTGAACTGTGATAACTTATGTGTGTCTTTACTGTTGCCACCAAGAGTTTCTTAAATATGGTGTCAGAGTGGGATATGGCTCAACTGAAATAAATTGGGGACCCTACCCCAATGGATTTCCGAGTACAGAGAAAGTTGATCAAGCTCACAGGGACTCCACCTTTATACTGGACATTGCCTCTCACTGTTAAAAACACCAGGCCATCCCTCCAAAACAGAAACAGTAGAGGGCAATAGTTATTTCCTCCAATGTCCCCAAGACTATCTGATACCAGAGAGGGATAAAATTGTGGTCGCTCTGGATTTATGAATGTGCTGTTCTACCACCTCAGCCATGTATGTGATACCCACAAGAAAATGGATACAGAGGTATTTCCATTTCTATCTTGTGAAGATTAAATAAAATGTGTTATACTACATTTTTATACCACTCCAAGAAGTTTTCACTCAGGTGAAATACTGAGAACCCTTGTATATGAGATCTTGTGGAATTCTCCATCTAGGGAAACCACTCAAAAACCTAACAGGTTGAATGAGTCTCAAATAGACCATCCTTTCCTTTTCCCAGAAGATCCAAACCCAGTAACACCACAATTGGAAGTCCTACTAATCTTCCAGTAACCTTGGCGTAGGAAGCATAACTCAAACTACGGTCTCTCATTCCTCGCAACTGCACTTAACACTGCCGAGAGAGAATGCCAGCAGTGATTCAATCATGTCTCCGAAAACACGCTCGAACTTAACACCAAGGATATATGGGAAACTGTTAATACCAATTTGGCTAAAATGGCAGAACTTGAATCAGTTCTAAAAGTATTAATGGACTCAGCAGGGTGTGATCACAGGTCTAGAACGCAGGTATCAAATACAAATCAAGAGATCATAAGTTATGATCTCAATGCTCCCAATAGTCCATCCCCCTTAACGGATATGATGGAACAAATGGACAAAACATCTGATCGGAATTCGCCAAACAAGTCTCCTCCTGCATCTACTTCACACCTCACACTACTTTATGACACCTGAGGCCTTCATTTCTCGACAAATCAAACATAGAGAGCTTAGAGCCAAGAAAAGAAGAGAAAATAGAATCAAGTTAACAGATATGTCTCTAAAAAAAAAAAATCTGTAAAATCACGGGACAGAATTCCACTGTCAAGAACTTATGTAACTTGTCCGAAGAGGACAAGATCATAGATCTAAATCAGCTAAATAAAGAAAGTAAAAACTACTTACAAGAAAACTCAGATGTTACTATTAAAGGGTCGAAGTCTGATGCTACCATCAAAAGGACAAAAAAACAAGCTGGCTGGGGTAATTCTTTCAACGTTATAGGCACTGTCTCTAATCCACAGTTGTGTACTCAGTCAGTGGACTCAATGCCGTTACCTAATCGACTTCTCACTGGGGGGAACAGCATAAAACAAACCAAGATGTCTAACTACTTCCTCATTATGGGAAAAGAAAAAGCATGTGGTATTCCTGCATCTGCAGGCATCTCTGTGTCTTCTAATTTCAAATTTAACACCTTAGAGGAATCAACTCTGCACCCAATTACGAACGCAAATATTGTAGGCAAACTGTCTCCTAAAATGAGTACGGGTTTAACTGACATGAAAAAAAAGTACAATCCACAAAAGATGCACCAGGTCAACCAGGTTCATGTGCCATGGATGCATCAAATTCCAATTCTTTGAATCGCCCAACTTTGAAAACTCTCGGGTCGGAGAGTGATATTAAAATCAATGGAACAGATAGAATAAATCAATCCTTCATTTTTAATATCTGTAAGCAAATTCCATTACTGAGGATATTGAATTCCGACGAATTGACTGGGTTACACTGTCCCTGAAAAACAACAACTGTACGACATGTCAACTTCACTCACTCATTATCACTAAACTAATTTGGGAACATCGTACCAATCTTCTGTTATTGGGCTTCACATTACACTGTTGAATTCTAAAGAAGAATCTCAGCCATTTATTGAGACTTATGACAAAACAACTGAGGTACTAAAGATAAATCAGCCAAATAATATCACCTCAACAGCACCAAACGAAAATATGCTTAAACAACTATCTTTCCTGGCTAGTGATATTCAGGACTGTTCATGGGTTGAACTTTTGAGGAAAAGGGTCTTATCTCTTAAACAGGGGAATCCCCAACTGTAGCATGGCTATGGTGAGGTTTATATCATGGAATTCCTGTGGCTTTAAGAACTTGTATACATGGTTCAATTTTCTTGAAACTATTAATAAACCTATGGTTATTCTTATTCAGGAAACCATGAAGCTACAACACTTCCACTTAACAGGCTAAAGTAGGTCCAGTTGGTAGACCTGTTGGGGGGCTTGCTGTTTTGTTAAACAATTATTTAAAAACTAAAACTAAGATGATCTCATCTTCCAAGGAGTTGTTTGCCCTAGAAATAAATGTACAGGATACTGAAAACACCACTTGTCTCATCATTAGCCTTTATTGGAACCCTATTAAGATTGTCTTATCAGTGATTTTTGAACAACTCACTAAAATCCTTGAGGATGCCATCGATCGCAAATCCTGATTACTTGGTTGTTATTGGTGGTGACTTCAATTGTGCTAGTTGCACCTTCTCTAACCAACCCCAAAGCTCCTTAAGGTGTGATTCTGCCTCCGTTGTTAGATGTCAAAGCTGGGATACATTCTTCTTGCAATGGGACATCTACAGGGTGGAATTTGTAGGAGGTGACCTCGATTTTAGCTCAAAAAGAGGGAATCTTAAATCTCACATAGATTATTTCTATGTTTCTTCAGACTTAGTAAACAGATGTGAAAAGGTAATGATATTCAATCTGTGCCTAGGGGATCATATGATCATTAAACTTAATGTTAATCATAGATGCTGGATACACTGGACACACGAAATAGTGCCCGTTCTTTCACTACTAGAAGTTGAGCGTTCAGGACTCTCCCTTCAGTGGAATAATACATTATGGGCCTCATTACGAGGTCCGGGGTAAGGGGTTAACGGCAACGGTAAGGATGCTGTTGCGTTAACCCCTTACCGCTGCATTACGAGGTCCCTTAGCGGGTCTTGCTAAGTGTGCCTGGTTTTACCAAGCGCCCTTAGCAGGAGCCGCTAAAGAACCAGGGAGCTAATAACGGGCCCGCTATTATTATTAGCTCCTTCCCCATTACCATTGAGCCCTATGGGGGCTCGAATGGGAATGGGGAATGGTTCTCAGAATGGTGACTTACCGGGTCCTCCAAGGTTGGAATGACCCGGTAAGTACCCATTCCGAGAACCCGGAACTGGTATGCGGTAAGGGGGTAGCCATGGCTACCTCCTACCTCGTAATGTCATTATTTCATTGCTATAGTTAGGAGACATCTAATGATTATGAATGGAGTTTATACCTGCGAGACAGATCTACAGCAAGCTGAGAACTTCATCAATTACACTATTGGTACCGTTCTTAATAAACTTGTCAAACACCCCCAACCCAGATTAACTTTACATGCAAAAAACACACATACAACTTAAATGTTGCATTCTCTAAAATGACCAAAAACAAACAATTGAGAGAACTTTTAGCATGCAGACTTCCAGCTGAACAATACATGCTGCGTAAAAAGCAAATTATCAAGATTCACAAGAATAGAATAATATAATAGAAATAAATCTTTAAAAATACAGATGCACATTGCCGACAATCAGAACATAAAGTAAACATGACAAAAAATCTATTTGGGCTCTTATAAGGGAAACGTCCCATTGCACGGTTTTGACCCTGGACTCTTCCATTCCCGCAGAGGTATGGATTTGTCATTACATGCAAACTTATCAAACAACTCTGGCACTCTGTCATTGGAAAATTGAGGACATGCAGTGGGCCATCTCTAAGTTGAACTTCTCCAAAGCAGTTGGCCCTAACGGCATTCCGTCTTGTGTTTTAAAATCAGACCCATTGCTATGGGCCTCCATTCTGAAAATTAAATATTATTTAATCTTCAAGATGAGACAAAATCCGGAATCATGGTCACAATTCCTAATCATACCAATTTTCCAAAAAGGTAACCACACAAACCTTTCGAACTATAGGCCTTTCGCTCGAATGGATACATCCTCTAAAGTATTCTCTATTTTATTTCTTAATGATCTAGAAAATGTCATTCAAGCTAATACCAATTTGTATGGTATCTCTCCTACCATAACCTGGCTAATCTCAATTCTGCTCCAAAACACCAGTTATTGTGCGCGTATTAACCAAGAAGGGGCACTAACTGAAGCAATTTCCAATGTCCATAGAGCTTAAGCAGGGTTATAACTTGGCCTCAGTCCTGTTTAATCTCTATCTGTGTGATCTTGATGATTTATGGAGATTTCACAACACTTTTCCTGTTAGTTTGGACAAGTTCACATTAATTGGATGGCATTTGCCGATTACTTAATCTTGGTCGATAAAACTCTGTTTGGGCTTCAAAGCAAACTCCAGATTTTCATGGCATATGTTTACAAATTTAATCTACATCCTAATGCAGAAAAATCAAAGATAGTTGTCTTTGCTGGTAGGAAAACAATGAAATCCATGAGGTGGATGATGGAACGCGGCGCAATTTAACGTGTTTCAACTGCGCTACCTTGGTTACAATTTATGTGACACTTCTTCTGCAAGTATGTGGGGGAATTCACTTATCCTTAAACTTAGACCGCTTCTTTCCCAAATTAATGTGTTGAAAAAACCTGCAAATTCGCTCTTATTCCAGCCATAGAATTGCACACGCTAAAAGTTGAATCCATTTTACTCTATGGTCTGGACATGTCTGTTAGACATGGGAGAATTTCTCAATCAATTGCAGGGTCATATTTGGAAAGAGACTCTGGGCCTTGCAAAATTATTGCCAAATCTAATCATTAGGCATGAACTGGGAATATCTTCTTTATCTTCCAAACATCACTGGAGATTACTAAACAACTATTCCAAAATGATGAATCCTCAGAGAAACTCGCTATGTGAAGAGCTAGGTCACATGCTAAGTGATGCTTCTCCACCATTCTTGATGCAATTTCATGATAGAATACAACATATATTGGCAACGATTGGTGCCAAGGAACAAGAACTGATTTCACAACCAGAAACTGTAAAAAAAAAGCTCTATTGCTTTGACTGGTTGTGTAGCATTGATGCATTAAGTAAATATAGTTTGCACCAGAAAAATGCCTGTTTTATAAGAAAATGATCAACACGGTTTGCATACCTGCAGTGCTTTCCATGTGAAAAAGCACAGAATCTATACATGAGATTAGAATTCAATTTGTTTCGTACCAGAGAGTGGATGAAACACTGGGACAAAATGGGTTTGAGGGATCAGACATTACGTGTCAATTTTGCTCTGAAGGAAATCTAGTAGAAACACTCCAACATCTCGTCATCAAACGTTCTTTCTTTGAATCAGATAGAATTAAGTTACTTGGCAAAGATAATGAACTGGGGTTGCTGACCCAGCCCTTTAAGACGCGATAGCAATACTTTGAGAAGGATGCAGATGTAGATGATTCTCAAACATCAATAATAAAACTAACTCAGGATCTTGGCAAATCACATCTGTTTTATTAAAAATAATCTTAAACAGGCAGTTACAATGAACATCAACGATTCTCTCAATCTTCTCACTCAGCAAGTTTCATAAAAAAGCAGGTTATATAGCAGAAGCTCATTACTATTGACGTCATCCTACATGGCAAACTTCAAAATCTTATTTGGAAAAGTGATAGGCTTAAAGGGAATATAAAGGTATACGTTCCATACTGGTCAGGGAAAGTGATTGGGTCTCTAATGTCAGGTGGGGCAACTAAGCCCTCCTTTCATACAGGTCACTACGAACATCATGAAATACACAATGCCCCATTGCTTACTCAAACTATAGGGCTCTCTATTACGTGGCCCTCTATAATTGGTTGGCACACTCCTACGTCACTGTACTTGTCCACATACTCCAGCAGCACGCAGCTTGGCCTCCAGGTGCTGGTGGGCTGATCTTGAACATAGCCTCCCACCAATTAGCCTACTATCCATTATCACTCTGCTGTCTGCCAGCCGATTAGCCCTTTGAATATTGGCCTTGAGTTTGTTGATCGTGCCTGGGAATAAGAGCGACTATAGCATACTCTGTCTCCTGGAGTTGGCGTAGCACGTCATGATTATCTATTTTCACTCATCCATCTGACTGAAGACCATGTTTTAGAGTCCTGCTGCATTTTAAATACTCTTATTTAATGAACCTCTGACGCCGTTATTTTTCTTGTGCCCGTCTTCTGAACAGGAGTTTCTTCTTTTCACACGTTTGTAACTACTGTTTGATCCTTCAGGCCTAGAGCGGCCTTGACTTGTTGGAGTTGTTCAAGCCTTTCTGTGGTTCCCTCTGTAATTCAATTGCTTTTCAGCTGTGACACACTGGAAAAGCCTTTTGTTTTCTGGTTCCATCTCTGCCAAAGTACTTTTGTGGAATCGTCCATAGTTAATTTTCTCTTATATATACATGTTTGGCGCATGGTGCAATCTGTTTACTACATAGCTAGCCTTAAGAATACTTTTTCTACTTGTGTTTCTTGCATCTCTTGCATCTCTACACGTATAACTTAATATCTTAATCATTTCTGTAGCATAAACATCTTCATCTCAAACTTGAAATGTTGCTTATCAACACTTTCTCGATGCCTACAAAATATCTATGTTCTCTTGTCTCTGTATCTCTTCTGGGTGCATCAGCCCTGCTTTGAGTGACATCACCAAACTTCCCTTTTGCAAATTTTTCGCACTTCTGGAATTTCATTCAAATTGCCATTATATTGTCGCGTATGCAGGTATGGTTTTCTCAATGGGAACCTTGCTTCCAGGATTCTCCTTGGCATTGGTATTTTCACTGGCACTGCCCATGTCACACACTCTGGTTCTCAGCATATAGGCAACATGGGAGCAGTGCTTGGGGTGGGGGTACTTTGCACCTTCTATACACGCCACCCTCTGGGGGATTCATCAAATACTCTCTCATAATCCGTCACATCTAGACATCCTGGTCTGAAGAAATGCCTTTTAGCGACCCATATTTGTATGACTCCCTTGAGCCATCCAGCTGATTTCACCTGCTCATCCTTATTCCAAGTCATAAGCATGCACTGCCACCTCAGCCTGCAGTAGATCTACTCCCCCACATACTTTTTGTGGTTCTTTGGGTACACAAACTTCGTCCCTCGATTCTCCAATTTTGGCACAAGCACCTCCATCCACGGCTGTGATCATGTCCAAGACGTATCTATTCTGAAGAGTCATCAGTCGTATGGCTCTCAGCTCTTCCTTGATAGCATTGAATCCCTTGATAGTTGTGTTGATTCTCTGCAGCAACTCCCATATGGTTATCTGTAACCACTTAGTATTTGCTTAGTATTTGCTGCTGTCTGGATCCTTGGCATGAAGATTATTGTGAATATCGACAGTCTTACTGAATAATCTGTACTCATACGAATAGAGTCAAAAGATTCTATTGACTTGGCTGAGAAATAGTTATCTCTCTTCATTCGATTTATCAGCTCCACAGATCTCTTCTTCTTCAAATGAGCATTTGCTTTTGGAAACTCACCAATGTACAGATCACTTTTAGGAATCACCAATTCTGGATCATGAACATTCACTATGGAACATAGTCCTTCCCAATCCTTGGGCAGCTCCCACAAGCCCAGTAGTGATCAATTATGACTCCTCCTCCAATACACATTCCTGGTGCCTCAAAAATTCAACCACAGTTCTGATTTTCTCAAACTTTTCTTGTGCTTTGGTTTCCAAAACACAGATTTGTACTTTCCAAATTCACTATCTGCAAAGGGCCTCCTTTGTCTTTGACCCATGTCAGTAGTTTTGCAAGTTTTGACCATAATGGTTTATACAGCTTTTCCGCATTTTCAACAGTTGGCTTGTAATGAGCAACTATTACCCAATCTCTGTAGATTACCACTCCTTTTTCCCAGCCATCTGGTGAAAGTACTGAATCCCAGATCTGCATCTGTTCTCTTTCCTTCCAACTTCAAATCTCGTCTACTGATTTTCCTGGACTCTCATCTGAGTCCAGCTCCTTTCACTCCAGGCTGCTTGCATCTTATCACGTGATTTTTGGTATGCGCTCTTAGTCTTGTCTTTGTGTCTTGTACATAGTCATCTTCATCTGGATCTGTTCATTCCGTTGCTGATTTTAGATAGGCTGTTTGGCCCATGAACTGATCTCTTGTTTGGCAGAATGAAATGTGAGTTAGACAATGTGCCATCTGGACATCCATTTTGATAGCTATGAACATCTTAGAGTTCCCCATACTATAAGGCAGGAGTGCACATACATAGCATTCCTCCTTTGAGGCTCTCTTCCCACTTCTTTCATGCGCTGATACCACATGTTGTTTCCCAAATGTGCTGTACTATGCAGGTAATCATTCAAGTCATGATCATCCTCCCTAGTACCTCTCTTGTCTCATGAGCTTTTTAATCTTCTCATGGAGTATATCTGCAGAATTCCTTCTGCACGTTAAGTATGCATGTAACTCATTTCCTAGCAATTCGGCACGTCTAGTTCTTGATGGAGGAGTGAGGGATGTCCTCATTCACCTCCCTGTCACTATTTCATGGGAAATTTGTTGGCAGTAATAGTTCTTTTAATCTGATTACTGTATGGTCTTCATCTGCGTTCTGAGCCCGATACCCCGTCCGTTTGAGCTGTTCTGAAATAACAGAGACACTTGCAGTCATGCACGTCAAGTATGCATGTAACTCATTTCCTAGCAATTCGGCACATCTAGTTCTTGATGGAGGAGTGAGGGATGTCCTCATTCACCTCCCTGTCACTATTTCATGGGGCGGAGGGAGCCTGGCTGATTCCTCAATGCATATAATGCAAGAGGCAGGCAGTGTAACCATCCTTTGTTCAAGGTAAGCTTCAGCTCAGATATCCCTTCCTTAAGCAGGCTTCAACAGGGATAATACATAGGATTCTCGCTGGATTAGGAACAAGAGGAAACTAGGCCTCTACAATCTGATAAATTGATCGCACTAAACACTACAAACCCCCCTTTAGTTTAGTTTATTATTTGATAATGCGCTCCAAACCCAGGGGTAGCGGGGCTCAGCAGATACAAGAATATTTAAGCTTGAGTAACATGCATAGAAAACATACATAACATAAAGAGCGATACAAGAATACAGGGTGTAAGAAGGACTGTTATCGAGTAACAGGGCAGTCGGCTAGTAGTAGCACCTGCCTTAGCGCCTACACCGCAGTATTGCATGGTGACTTTGACATCACTGAGATGCCTTGACCCATCATGGGGGATATCATCTTAAAAATACCCTCATCTGCCTCTCGAGACATGGGATACTGTCATGCTCGAGGCAGAATTGCTCCTGCTTCAGTTTAATCTTAACTTCTCCAACCCCTTTCAACAGGCCTACATCATAAGGGCATGTAGTCCATAATGAAACTGGCACTTTTGCCATATCTTCATCAAAAAATGCGGGGCGTTGCCTCGCTATCATCATTTTCTGGGGAACTTTGCCTATTATTGTCCTAATCCTATAAGTGATACTCATTTCAAAGATTACTTCGTCATCAACGGGTGGTCTCAAAACATATCCCCATCAGTGACGTCAGTCAACATGGAACCCTCTCCAATGGCAATCACTGTGCTCCATGTCCTGCCATCAATATCAACTCTTCCAAGCATAGCTACTTCTCCTCGCACTGTAGCTGCTTGTAATCCTAAGGGAAAGACTCATCCCTCCTCTTCATCCATGGGTATACTCGGCCTGAACAAAAATTCATCAGGTATTCTCACAGTCTTGCCCACTAAACCATGTACTCATGTTAACAAAATGCGTACTCCATAGTGAAAGACCTCTGGCTCTAACGGTACCCCTTCTATGGCCATTCAACCTGTAAATGCCATGATAAATTCATTCACGTTTAAGTAATGCATTCCTGGTGTTGAACACACTATGCCTTCATCAGTAAAAGAAAGCGTCATATTCAACTTTGTCATTAAATCTCGGCCCAGTATATTAACTAGTGTCTGCCTTGAATCCAATAATGGCACAGACATATCACATTCTCATATAGAGACTGGCAATATTTCAGTAAAAGGAACTCTACTTGTAGCTCCTGTGAAACCTTGAGCATTCATGGCATTTCCTGATAATGTAAATTTCCCCTCCCGTATACATGAACGCGTTGCACCCGTGTCTACCAAAAAAGAAAAAGATTTGCCTCCTATAGTGACGTCAACCCTCAGTTCCTCTTGAGGATTTGGCATTACGGATAGTACTGAACACATCAAGTCACCCAGTGGGCTGTCCTATTGTGGGTACATACTTGTTCCTGTGCCCGTGAAAGGATTCCCTTGCTCCACAGTGGCACCCTCTATCCTCGGAGTCAGTAACTGCCCCATGTTTGGGCCTTGTTGCATCTGCACGGGTGTGTGCTGTGACTGCCATTGTGGTGGATTCAATGGTGCTTGCTGTGGTTGCAAAGCCTGTTGTATTCTTAGCTCTTGTGATCGCTGTGACTGCCCTTGTGGCGGATTCAATGGTGCTTGCTGTGGTTGCAAAGCCTGTTGTATTCTCAGCGCTTGTGCTTGCTGCACTGTCTGATTTTGAGCAAACCGTTCCTACTTTGTCGGCTATATGCAGGTGGATAAGCAGTCCCCCCCTCTTGAGGACTGCTCATTCAGCACAAACCCTTGGCTCCCACATGTTCGTATTATTTGCCCTGTCATTTCACGTGTCCAACATACAGGACAGAGTCTCCTAATTTGCCCTCCCTCCTTGCCCTGATTGTCATTCTGCATATCTTGAAACCCACCTTGGTCACTCTGTAAACTTCCCTGATTATTCTCGAAGCCTTTTCCTCTGAAGCCTCCCCTACCCCTCAGCATGAATCATTGTTACCTTGGTCAAACTGGAGTTGGTTATTCACAGTTGCTATTCATGCCTGCTGGTTGCTGTGATCCTGCTCTTTCTCCACTAGTCAACATGGCCTCTTCTATGGCGTATTTTGTAAATATTTTCTGCACTAACATTGCTTCTTCAACTTTCCTGTGGGGGTGAGGAGGACTCTCCGGTATCCACTTTCACGTCGCCGAGAAATATCCAAGCTCATCTTCCCAAGACTTTTACTGCTGATGGTGTGATGTCCTACACAATGAAAGGACCACTAAATCGTTGCTTGTGCTACTGGTGGACAAAGTTCTTGATCAACACCTGATCTGCTGGGAAATATTTTGGCAGTAATAGTTTTCTTTTGTCTGGTTGCTGTATGGTCTTCATCTGTGTACTGAGCCTGACATCCCATCCGTTTGAGCTGTTCTTAAATGACACAGACACATGTAGTCA
This sequence comes from Ambystoma mexicanum, assembly GCF_040938575.1. Classification (NCBI taxonomy): domain Eukaryota; kingdom Metazoa; phylum Chordata; class Amphibia; order Caudata; family Ambystomatidae; genus Ambystoma; species Ambystoma mexicanum. The sequence goes on from NC_090938.1 coordinate 272,191,617, forward strand.
TACAGGTTAAGTATGCATGTAACTCATTTCCTAACAATGTTGCTGTTGTCTGGGTCGTTCTATTTCTTGATGTAGGATGAGGGATGTCATCATTCACCTGCCTGTCACTATTTCATGTGGTGTAAGATGATTGCCAGAGCCGGGTTGATTCCTCAACGCTTATGTTGCAAGAGGCAGATGGTGTAACCATCCTTTTTTTAATGTAAGATTCAGCTCAGCTATCCTTTCCTTAAGCATGCCATTGAGATTCTCGCATTTACCATTTGCTTGCGGGTGATAAGCTGAAGAGAACTCATGTTTTATACTAAGCAACAAGCTAATTTGCTCGAATACTTCATTTACAAAATGTGGTCCATTATCTGATCTTAATACTTCACATATTCCCCATCTAGGAAATACATCTGGTACTAAATATTTTGCAGCACAGGTGGCATCAGGGTGTGTGCAAGGACCGGCTTCAATCCACCTTGAAAAAGGACATACTACCACTGTCATATATCTATATCCATTACAGACCTGCAGTATATCGACATAGCTGATATATAAATGCTGAAAAGGACCATTATGTTGCAGAATAACTCCTCTGACTGTTCCAAGTGTGTGCCCAGCAGTACACATTGACATACAATGCAATTTACTACATAAAATGCAACGCGTTCTAGCAGGTTTGGTACAAACCTGTCCTCCGCAATAACTGCTGCGAGGCTTTCTCTAGTGACATGCGCAGGGTAGTTAAGCTGTTCCAATGCCACCCTTAATAAGGCTACAGGCATCACCGGTTTACCAGTGCTTTCATGTCACCACATTGATTCAGAAGGGGATAAAGAACACTCCCTCCATGTCCACAGGTCTTTCTCGTCCTGTGGTGCTTCACCTTGAACCTCCATTTATTGAGCACTTGATAAGTTATCAAAACTTTCATTCACACTCATCATCACCACCATTCTCTCATTCACATTAGGTGTATCAAATTTCATTATTTCCAAAGAATATGCAACTCATTTTGCTTCTTCATCTGCTGCTTGGTTTCCACGTGAGATAAAGTCTGCTCCTTTAGTGAGCGCTACACACTTGACCGGGATGCTTACTGGGAGCTGTAGTGCTCTTATAAGTCTGTCAATAATGCAGCATGTTGCACTGGGGTGCTGTCCGCTCGGAGGTAGCCCCTCCTTTTCCAACATTGTAGCCCTGCCTGCACTGTTGATGTTAAGTAGGCAGAGTCACTGTACACTGTTACTTCCTGGCCTGCGTGTTTTTATGAGTGCGACAATCAGTGCCACTAATTCTGCAGCCTATGCTGAAAAGTGAGACGGTAGTCGTGCACTTATCAATACTTCAAATTCCCCGTTAGCCCTGTGTTTTACCACAGTGACACTTGTACCTCTGTCCAATCATTTTGATAGATTTTTGAAGATCTGTCAATAAAGAGAATTTCCCCAACTGCTAAAGTATTTTCCTTCACCCTCAGGATCACATCATAGAATTCCTCATAATTTGAGCAATCATGTGCATGCTCATCTTCTGCAAGTGGTTCTGCTATAAGTATGGCAGGGTTCGCTATTTTACATCTGACTATTTTCATAGCTGGATTCGATATGACCACCTCATAGGTAGAATCCCTTTGTGACGTTAAGGTACCTTTAGTTTTTTCCATAAATAGCAAAGAAAGCATGCTCAATAAATAACGTCATTTAACACCCCATAACTATGCTGGCAGCTTTCTCAATGGCGAACGCGACGGCTGCCAAAGATTGTTTGCAAGGGAAGTGATCCCTCATTACTGGGTCTAGAATCCTACTGTAATATGCTAAAGGCATGTACCCCAACGTGGTTCTCTGTGTGAGTACTGCTGTCGTGACTGACATCCGAATGTGAAAACCAAAGGAATTCCTCAGCATAAATGGGAATCCCTAAAATTGAAGCTGTACAAATTGCCTTTTTCAATTCGTCAAATCCTTCCTCCATTTCCTCAGTCCAGACAATCTTTTCCTGCATTGCCTGTGCCTTTTTCAGAGCCTGTAACAAGGGTCTTATATATGAACTATAATCAAATACCCATGCTCTAACATATTTATATAATCGCAAAAATTGATGCATGTGCTTTACTGTGTGTGGCTTTGCCGTTTTCAAAATTGCCTCAGCCCTTGCAGGTGTAACGTTCTTTCCCTCATGCGATATTAACTGACCTATATATAACACCTCTTCTTGGCAATACTGCAATTTCTGCTTTCCACTTTATATCCCTTTTCTGCTAGAATAAGCATTAGCTGAAGTGAGTCACGTCTACACTCTTTCTCTGATGTGCTGCAGACTAAAATGTCATCTATGTATTGCAACACAACACTTGGCAAATCAATATTGCTCAGGTCCATCTGTAAGACTCTATTGAAAATTGATGGGGACTCACAGTACCCCTAAGGTAAACTTGTGCTTTTTAACTTAGTCTTTCTGAACGTAAATGACGTTAGATCTTGAGAATCTTTATGCAATGGAATTGAGAAAAATGCATTTTTCAAGTCAATCACATTGAAATATCGTGCTTCAACAGGGATACTACATAGGATCGTCACTTGATTAGGAACTAGAGGGAACTCAGCCTCTACAATCTGATTAATTAGGTGCATCTCTTCCACTAAACACCACAACCCCCCTTCGATTTTTTCACAGGATACTCCACAGTATTGCATGGTGACTCTGACGTCACTAAGATGCCTTGATCCATCATGACAGATATGGTCTTAAAAATACCCTCATCTGCCTCTCGAGACATGAGATACTGTTATGCTCAAGGCAGAATTGCTCCTGGCTTCAGTTTAATCTTAACTTCTCGAACCCCTTTCAATAGGCCTAAGTCATAAGGGCTTGCAGACCATAATGAAAGAGGCACTTTCGTCATATCTTCATCAAAAAATGTGGGGTGCTGCCGCGCTATCATCATTTTCTGGGGAACTTTCCGTCTTATTGTCCTAATCCAATAAGTGATACTCACTTCAAATACTACTTCGTCATCTGACGGGTGTTCTCTAAACATCTCATCAGTGACGTAAGTCAACCTGTAAACCTCTCCAATGGCAATCACTGTAGTCCATGTCCTGCCATCAATATCAACTCTTCCAAGCATAGCTAATTCCCCTCACACTGTAGCTGCTAGTAATTTTAAGGGAAAGACTTGTCCCCCCTCTTCATCCACGGGTAACCTAGGACTGAACAAATATTCATCAGTATTCTCAGAGTCTTGCCCACTAAACCAGGTAGCCGTGTTAACAAAATGTGTACCCCATAGTGAAAGACCTCTGGCTTTAACGGTACCCCTCGTATGGCCTTTAGCCCTGTACATGCTATGATAAATTCACTCATGTTTAAGTAATGCATTCCTGCCGTTGAACACACTATGCCTTCATCAGTAAAATAAATCATCATATTCTCGGCACAGTATGTTAACTGGTGTCTGCCTTGAATACAATAATGGCACAGACATATCACATTCTTATATAGAGACTTGTCAATCTTTCAGTGAAAGGAACTCTACTTGTAGCTCCTGTGAAACCTTGAGCATTCATGGCACTTCACGATAATGTACATTTTCCCTCCCGTATACATGAGCGCATTGCACCATTGTCTATCAAAATAGAAATAGGTTTGCCTCCTATAGTGACGTCAACCCTCGGTTCCTCTTGAGGATTTGGCGTATGGATAATACTGAACACATCAAGTCACCCGGTGAGCTGTCCTATTGTGGGTACATACTTATTCCCATGCCCGTGAAAGTATTCCCTCCCTCGGCAGTGACACCCCCTATCCTAGGAGTCAGTAACTGCCACATGTTTGAGTCATGTTGCATCTGCCTGGGTGCGCACTGTGACTGCCCTTGTGGTAAATTCAATTATGCATACTGTGGTTGCAAAACCTGTTGTATTCTCGGTGCTTGTGCTTGCTGCATTGTCTGATTTAATAGCAAACCTGTCCCTACTTTGTTGGCTGTATGCAGCTGGATAAGTGGTCCCCACTCTTGAGAACTGCCCATTCTGCACAAACCCTTGTCTCCCACGTGTTCATGCTATGTGCCCTGTCATTCCACATGTCCAGCATAAAGGAGGGAGTCTCCTAATTTGCCCTCCCTATATGGTCTGATTGTCATTCTGAATATCTTGAAACCCACCTTGGTTACTCTGCAAATTTCCCTCTTTATTCTGGAAGCCTCCCCTATACCTTGGTTCAAATCCATTGTTACCTTCGTCAAACTGCAGTTGGATATTCACCTTTGGCATGCCTGCTGCTTGCTGCAATCATGACCCTTCTCCACTAGTGAACATTGCCCCTTCTATGGCGTATTTTGACATTTGTTTCTGCACTAACTTTGCTTCTTCAACTTTCCTAACATCATCTTTCCTTTGATTTTTCTCCTGCAACAATTGGAAATAATGTGCAATGGTCAGATGTATTTCTGACCATGGTTTTGTCTCCATACCCACCAATTTCTTCAGCAGTCTCTTCACTTGATCTGGCAATCCTTGACATAATATATGATAAAATACAGGTTTAGATTTCCTCCACGGTTCCTGCGTTTCCAAACTCCATTCCTCCTGAAAAATCTGAATGCAAACAAGAGGATCCTCCCCTTCCTGCATCTTTCGTGCCATTATAGCTCCTATATCTGTTGTATCTGGATAGTGCACTCTAGGCGCTTTCCAGACTGCCGCTCTACAATTACTAAACAGTACTCCGTCGTGAGCAGTGTTCAGTGCAGTGACACTGGCGTATCTGGCTCTCGACCAAATGTCATCAACTCTCTCCCCAAGGATAGCGGCTAGAAGACCTTTAATGTCTTCTATAGCTAACATGTTTCCATCTGTCATTTTCTCTAATTCATGTATCCATTACCCAGCACCGGAAGTTAAACTGGGGAGTTTACAACTTAAATTATCGCTATCCACCTGTGGCCAAGGTATATATTGCGGTCTGGCCCCTCCTTTCTCTAACAACGGGAATTGAGAGATCCCAAAATCGCATTCACCCCCCACCGTCTGCCTTTCCATAGCAGGGACCATGGTTCCACTCCATCTTCTTCCCGGTAGTGACCTTAGCCTACTCGCCCTCTCACTATGGGATCACTATGGGATTACCCTTTGGGTCAGCAAAGCTGAGCAAGAGAGATTTTGACGTCCGTAATTTGGGTAGGTCCAGATCTGACCATCTTACTTCCCTGTCTGCCAGAGGACACTCCTCAGGACCACATGCATTAGCTCCCTCCTCTCCACAAATGTTTCTCTGTCCTCATCTGACATATCCTGTCCACAACTTGTGTGATATCCCTCTTTCTCGTCTTGGTTCAGAGTTAGCCTGTCCAAAGACAAAGCTCTATGTTCAAGATTGTACAAACCTCCCTCTTTGCCTTGCGACTGCGTATTTTCAAATCAATCATTTTTTCCCTTTCCTTTTTATTCTTATTTGGTCCTCATCTCATGATAGACCTTATTGATTTTGTCCAGAATGCTTTTAATGTCAAAATCGACTTCTAGATTTGTTCTAGATGGACCTGGCATTGGTTCATGTGTCGGGAAGAATTCTTCTATGTCCTCCCATGCTACTACTGGATTAGGTTCCATTTACTCTTTCTCTATGCGATAAATGCCGCGTGCCCTTTGCCTCCTTTTGAGTTCCATCTCTTTGTCAACCTTTCTTCATTTCTTTGCTTCCTCCCTTACTCTTTCCTCTTCCTGTCTTTTCACCTCTCTTCTATCACTTGCCCTATGTATTTCTTTATCTCTTAATTTCTGTTCTTCCTCTTCCTCTCTTTTCCTTTCTAGTTTATCCTGTTCTTCGATTGCTCTTCGCCTATTATCATACTTCCTTTGCTCCTCTGCTCTTTCTTGTTTTTTCAACTGCTCATCTTGTTACAGCTGTTCCCGTCTTTGTCTATTCTTTCATTTAACCTAATTTTCTTTTAATCATTTTGCTCGTTCTCTGTCCATTTTATCTGGTTTCGTCCTGATCTTCCCTGTGTCGTACTTCCTCATTGCTTTTTCCATCGAGTTTGAGCAAAATCTGACCTCCCATTCATTCATTTTTTGTAGGAGTGCTATCTCATCAGTCTTATATTTCTCTCCTTTCCATCTCTTTATCTCCCGCACTATGTCTAGGGATGTACTTGGTCGGTCACTTCTCTCCTTGTCCTGTGGGGCTTTAGAGATTACATCCCTTTCTGGAGTCTTTTCTGGACTTCTGTCGCTGCTTTGTGCAGGCGATTCATATGTTGGATTGCTGTACCCTATTGCCGCCTTAAGCTTGCTTAATGGGTACACTCTGTCATCCTTTGTACTATTGACATTTATTTCAGGTGTAGCGGGGGGAGCAGAAGGCTCCTCATCCCCCTTTTTGCACTCGTTAAGCATCCAGTCTTCAGGAGATGGGTCGTCTCTTTCCCCGATACATTTTCCAGAGCTCTAAGCTCGCTAACCTCTTTTCAGACTTTTTTCCTGTGTATGCTTTTCAGAAAAATAATACAATATGATTGTGAACCAATCGTTGCAGCTCCAAACCTTTTATATCACGTTCTATTTCAGTCTATTTTATTCACTTAAACACTGTCAGGCAACTAAATATATAAATAATACAATTTCAAATCTCTGCTTTCTTTCTCGTTTCTTCAATTTTCACAATTTCTTCACCACATACATGTCATACAACATATAAACAAACAGACAATACTGACAGCCTTGGCTGACCCACATGTATCTCAGTCCATGCTACTCATGACTATTCTTTGCCCCTAAAATTACTTCCACGGAGTTTGAGCTGTTCCCTTTAACAGAACAATGTGTTTGTATTCTATGTCATCAACCTTGGGACTCTGAAACAGCTCCTTCTAAACATCCATTGATGTAGGATCTTGGGCTTATCATATAGAATGTTCTATGTCTATATACCTTCATTGCTTGACGCTCCTCGTCTCAAGTCAATTACTTAATACTCGACGTTCATTGTCTCGAGTTTATTACCTACTAACTTGATGCTCATTATCTCAAGTTATTTACCCCAACCAACCCTCCATTACGTATTTCCCCTTATCACTTTTCCCTCACTCAATACCCATTTGTATTTTGCCGCCTCACTCAGTCTGCTCAGCATTCGCGTTTTCGACTTCCGACTCTTGGGATCGTCGCCTCCTCAACCAGCCACTTCAGCCTTTGGTCCGCTCAGCTTCCTGTAGAAGTCAGAACAGGAATTTCCTCTTCAAAATGAGGGACCCGTCCAACCTGTACTTGCAAGTTTTTTTAATCTAACGGCCGCTATCTGCAGGGAGCTTCACGTCCCTCCAGCTCAATGGCAGAAGACGTCCGATATTTCCAGGACCCAAAAGCTTACTAGGTCGATGGGCTTTTAACCATAATCTCTCTGCTACCACATGAACTGGGGTTGCCGACCCAGCCCTTTAAGATGAGATAACAATACTTTGGGATAGATGGGGATGCAGATGATACTTAAACATCAATAATAAAGCTAACCCAAGAAGTTGGAAAATCACTTTTGTTTTATTAACAATAGTCTAAAACAGGGAGTTACAACTAATATTGTCGATTCTCTCAATCTTCTCACTCAGAAAGTTTCATAAAAGCAGGTCATATAGCAAAAACCTGTCACTATTGATGTCATCCTACGTGGCAAACTTCAAAAATGTATTTGGAAAAGTGATAGGCTTAAAGAGAACACCTAGGTATATGTTCCTTACTGTCAGGGAAAGTGCTCGGGTCTCTAACATCAGGTGGGGCAACTGAGCCCTCCCCCCATACAGGTCACTATGAATGTCATCAAATACACGACGTCCGATTGGTTACACAAACTATACGGCACGCTATTACGTGGCCCTCTATAATTGGTTGGCACTCTCCTACCTCACTGTACTTTTCCACATACGCCAGCAGCACACAGGCTGGCCTCCAGGTGCTGGTGGGCTGGTCTTGACAATAGCTTCCCGCCAATCAGCCTACTATCCATCATCACTCTGCTGTCTGCCAGTCAATTAGCCCTTTGAATATTGGCCTTGAGTTTGTTCTTCGTGCCTGGGAAAAAGGGAGAGTACAACATACTCTGTCTCCTGGAGTTGGCGTAGCACATCATGATTATCCATTTCCACACATCAATGTGACTGAAGACCATGTTTTAGAGTTCTGCTGCATTTAAAATACTCTTATTTAATGAACCTCTGACGTCTTCATTGTTCTCGTGCCCGTCTTCTGAACAGTTTGTTTTTTTCACACGTTTGTAACTACTGTTTGATCCTTCAGGCCCAGAGCGTCTTTGACTTCTTGGTGTTGGTCCAGCCTCGCCTTTGTTGGTTCACCTGTGTAATTCAAATATTGTTCTGCTGCGACACACTGGAAAAGCCTTTCCTTTTCTAGGTCCAGCTCTGCTAAAGTAGGTTTGTGGAATCGTCCATAGTTCATTCAGTCTTATATATATGTTTGGCGCATGCCACAATCTATTCACTACATAGCTAACCCTAAGAATACTTTGTCTACTTGTGTTTCTTGCATCTGTACACATATAAAAGGACTTAAAATCTTCATTGTTTCTGTAGCATAAACATCTTCATCTCGAACTTGAAATGTTGCTCATCTTCGACACTTTCTCGACGCCTATAGAATGTCTAATTTCTCCTGTCTCTGGATCTCTTCTGGGTGCATCAGCCCTGCTTCGTATAATCTCACCAATCTTCCCTTTTGCTAATTTTTCCCACTTCTTCTATAATTTCATTCAAATGGCCATCATAATGCCACGTATGCAGGTATGGTTTTCTCAATGGGAACCTTGCTTCCAGGATTCTCCTTGGGATTGGTATTTTCACTCGCACTGCACGTGTCTCACACTCTGGTTCCCAGAATATAGGCAGCATTAAGGAATTAATAAGGAATTGATGCCAAATGTGATTCAATAGGAATGAGGATGCTTAAACGTGTATCCTCTGTATCCAAACTACCTGCACTTCTGTATTCAACCTTTGTGCTGTGGGCTTAAGCACATATTTCTTAGCGTTTTTACACATGCAATGGTTTGCACAGTATCACAGCAATTTGTTGTCAATATGCTGGTTTTAAGATGAATTTTAACTTGTTTCTTTGATCATCTCGCTCACCTGCTTCTTAATCGCAATTAAATAGGAATTGATGCCAAATGTGATTCAGTAGGAAGGACGATGCTTAAACGTGTATCCCCTGTATTCAAACTACTTGCACTTATGTATTCAACCTCTGTGCTGTGGGCTTAAGCACATATTCCTTCGCGTTTTTGCACATGCAATGTTTTGCACACTGTATAATGTAAATCTGTGGTCAATATGCTGGTTTTAAGATGAATTTTAACTTGTTGTTTTTAGGGAAGTGAATGTAAATGTAAATCTATTCGTTTTGTTCTGATTTTGCTTCAAGTTGATAATCTTCTTTTGTAAAGGTTTTGTATAAAACATATGCAATAAAAAAAGAAGATTGTATCCTCGTCTATGTCCAGATCTTCTGTGGGCTGGGCATCCCTCTGATCTACGGACGATCTATCATGACTGCACAGATCCTGGCTTTGGATTCTCTGTGCTTCTGCACACGGGTATCTGCTGGCTTAATGTATGTAATCGAGCTGAGTATGTCCCATTCATCTACAAAGGACAGGGAGGGGGTGGGCATCATTGAATAAACTATCGTTCCTTTCGGTGAACAAGGCTGCTGGTTGGTGTATAGCTTGAGAACTCACCCTACAGGAGAGGGTGACTGGGCCTCCGTGTTAATGCTCACACCTGGTGCAACTTTGAAGAGTCTCTTTCAGCATTCAATAAACTAAAGTACGCTGTTAATTCTTATCATTGTAAAATAAGTGTGTCAAAATATTTGTAATATTATCCAAATGTAGAGTTCCCTCACACTCCTTGTGGTTCTTCACCTCCAAGAGGTGAAGCTTTATTTTTAGCTTCATTATTAGAGGTATTAGCTTTCCCTGAAGATCTGCCAGGGTACCCGCTCGTCTTTTGATTCCCTCATTAAAGAGGTCCAGCTTTCTATTAGTATCGCTATCGGTTGTTTTTATTGCTGACAATGACAGCATCTTTCTTTGGAGATCCATCAATGTAATTGCCTGACCTTTCACCTCTTTTCTTAGTAGCTAGAAGACTTTTATGAGTGAATTTAGGACCAAATTCAAGGCTGCAAGTGTCGAGGTATTAATATAGCTAGGAGCCAGTGCATCTACCTCCTCTGGAAGATGCTCCACCAGCCCTTGCATATATCTCCATCAGCCCTTCCATCTATCACCTTTGCAGGATGCTCATTCAGCCCTTGCATCTACCTCCTGTGCAGGATGCTCCATCAGTCCTTGCACCTATCTCCTTTGCAGGATGCTCCTTCAGCCCTTGCAACTACATCCTCTGCAAGATGCTGCTTCAGCCCTTGCATCTACCTCCTGTGCAGGATGCTCCTTCAGCCCTTGCATCTACCTCCTCTACAGGATGCTCCATCAACCCTTGCATCTACCTCCTGTGCAGGATGCTCCTTCAGCCCTTGCCTCTACCTCCTCTGCAAGATGCTGCTTCAGCCCTTGCATCTACCTCCTTTGCAGGATGCTCCTTCAGCCCTTGCATCTACCTCCTGTGCAGGATGCTCCATCAGCCCTTGCATCTACTTCCTGTGCAGGATGCTCCATCAGCCCTTGCATCTACTTCCTGTGCAGGATGCTCCGTCAGCCCTACTGCCTCAATCTCTTTCTCACTCCCCTCTTCATTTGCTGAGATGTTAAATAAATCTGGTGAAGCTGAGAGAGATTCACGCATTGGCAAACTTCCTAAACCATTCTGGACTAACAAGTCCGATGGGGCAATTTTAGGGACCCCTTCTGGCACCTTATCATGTTCCCCGTTATTCACCTTCACTCTCTCTTCAAAAGCAATCACGCTCCAGTCATCGTTGATGGTAGTATTTATCTTATTACACTTCTCCCCCTAGAATAAAAGTCGATGTATATATTTGTTTGTTTATAGAAGTGGGTTGTGAAGTTCAGCCCTATACATTAGGCAATAGGAGAAGCCTCTATTATGGATTCATGCTGCTGATTTAATGATGTTCTTTGTATACTTAACCGAGCACCCATGCAGCCTAGACTGTCAAGACTGCGCCGCACTTTTCGCCCAATAGGATAACACAGGGACAACGTGCTTGTCTTGAAAGCAAGACTATGCAGAGCAGCAGAGCTTCGAATCACGGTTCTGCGCTTCGAAATCGAATTAAGGTATGGTATTAGGTGCGTTATAAAAAACCAATGAAATAAATAAATGTAATTAAATAAACTTGCTCGCGCAAGTGCACAGTGCTGCTGGCAAAAGGGCTTTCAGTTGGCGGGTCGATGCCAGAGTGCTGCAGCCCAAAATAGTCAAATTTAGAGACAGAACAGAAATCTTTTTGCGGCAGACCAGGTATAGAATAAATAACACTCAGGCACCACTAACTGCCAAGACTGTGCTGCACTCCTTGCCCAAGCGCGCCCAAAGGATGATAGCTCTCACCTAGCACTACCCTTTTTTAGCACTAACACAATTTGTCATGCCTGTCTGGCAAAACACAATCCTATTATTCTTGGTGTGGATCTACACTAAATGCCGGCAGTGGTGGCCAACAATGTATCGCAGTATCAGGGGAGTTCCTGGTGAACAAATACCATAATAGATGGTTCTTTGATGTTCTTTCTGTTACTCTGAGTAACAGAAAATGCCTTTAACCCCAAACATATACTGAGGGCTATGGGCCTTTGGAGTTATGATGGGGTGACTCATGTTTTATATTTCTGAGTTTGTTAAAGTGCATTCTCAAGTGTATGTTATACAACTGATTTCCAACATATTGCTATGTGGCTGCTGGCGTGCCATAGCTCCTAGGTAAACACCATCTCTGTAGAATATGAAATACACGCTACTATAAGCTGTAACCCCCTCTTCCGCTGAACTCAGTTTAACACAATTACTTGTACAGCACTCAGTCATTTCCTATCTAGATTCACCTATGTAAATCCCAAAACAGAATAAAGTGCAGTTATGTCATGTTATACAAGAGTCATGTATTACTGCTAGTAAAGCCTCGTATTCATGTTGTTGCTGTGACCAGGGCCTCTGCCTAAAGTATACTGTTTCCTGTTGCTATGGGAAGGTAGGGGGTTGTCCTAGATTTAATTGTGTGTGAATGCCAGGGTGCCTATTTAAGGAAGGTGGTGGGGGGGCATTGGGGGCTCTGTTGTCAGGAGGAAACTGTGGGTCACCAGCTGTGGCATATTGTCATGACAGCAGGGCAGTACTGAGCGCATGTGTGGTCTCAGTGCTGGCATCATAGGTACGAGTTCGATTTCTTGCATTGTTTAAACAGAGATGACTTCGTCTTCATTCTCTCTGGCCATCGTGCTCTTTATAATAGGTGCGTTGAATTTTATATTGTCTTCATTTTTTGTCTTCATTTTTTTAAAAAAAATAGTCTTCTCTATGAAAACTGTCTGTTAAACGAATAACTGAATTGTACTACAGAAGAGAAAACTATTGTTGGCACTGTATGTTCAATAGAATTGCTGTTAACTTAACAGTCGATTATGGTCCTCGATCGTAAATGTCTGTGTGGAGGTTCACCAGGCTACTGGGGTGCTCATTCCTGAAACAGTTAATAGAACCTGCAAACAATTATGCAAGCTGTTATTGGTCAAGCAGTTGAATGCGTCCTTTCACAGGACTAACCCCCGCTTCCTCAGCATCGACCAGGTATCCTCAGCCACTCTGTTAATGCTGGCAAGCTCAGCTTGTTTCAGGAATCGAGGGCTTCCTCGAACCTAGCATCCTACCCCTAATATCTTACCATTGTCATAGCCACTGGATACGAGAACAGTAAAGAGCACATGCATAGCAGGGAATATGGCAACATATGGAATAAACTGCTGAACATCTGGTAAGACCATCTTTTTGAAGGAGCAGCTGCTTATTAAGACACCTGTACTTTTATAGTCTTTCCTGCTCGGAATCATGGGGAAGTGCGTGAAGACAAATTAAATATATATCTCTCGTCGAATGTGTTAATATTCGAACTTCTTATTTTAGGTAAAAGTCGGTCGCAGTCCGTGTCCCAGTCTCCCATGAACTTAACCGTTTCAGAGGGAAGCGAGCTGCTCCTGAACTGCACATACACGTATAAAGGGACTGCGTATCTGTTCTGGTATATCCAGCTGCCCGGTGATGCTCCCCAGCTCCTGTTGCAGGACCTTGTCCAGGTGTCGAGGAAGGGCTTCACTGCCAATCACGATAAAGGGAAGTTATCATTCCACCTAAGGAAGGCGGCCAGCAGAGTGGAAGATTCTGGGATATACCTGTGTGCCATGAGGGACACAGTGTCTGAAGAAGCACAAAGGCAGCACAAATACAAGCACGTTGACATTTTTCCCCATCCTCCATCTCTAGAAACCACAACTTCAAATCCTCAGGTTCAGCTGTGTCTCCCGAGCTGTCAGCAGGGCAGGGCAGTGCTGCTCTACAGTAGACTCTTCTGTGATCACATCAGCGCCTGGCAGGCTTTCCATCATTAGACTCCAGCACTGTGTAGCAGCATTTCACTCATATACGATTTTTAACGTAGGTGGTTGTTCCGGTAAAATGCATAAGGAGTCACACTTTCACTCATAAATGCTTATTTTCGATTCACTTAAGGTATGGGAAAGGGCAATTAACAGTGGAATGACCTGGAGAATAACATACAAATGTTAACAATTTATGGGGCCCGGGGCACAGACAGCCTTGGGACCCCCCGAAACCCATGTTGCCCACCCCGAAACCCATGTTGCCCCTCCGAAACCCATGTCCTACTCCCACCCCCCTCCAAACCCATGTCGACCCCGCGACACGACCCCCATGCCCCCTTCCAATGTGAAAAATGAAGGGATTTACATATCTCAAGTCCAATTCAACAGATACTGTAAGCTTTAAATGGATGATCTAGTTGTTAATAAAATATAAACATTATACATCTGTGATCTGTTTCCCCAAGAGGATGCTATATTAAGGACATTTCACTTTGTTTTTGTGGAATGTTTTTGTGGAATGGTGTTCCAGGCCCTGCAATTTGGCCTTCTCTCTTACAGTAAGTACCACCTTCCCCATTCACTGTGACAAGATGCCACACGGGAGGCCCAAACCACGCGTGTGCAGTGGGAAAGGTGTTTTTGACCGGGCCCCTGGACCAAGTAACTAGCAACACACGGCTGCGCCATAAAAACGTGTGAATCTCCATGCAAAGGATCACGGGGCGGGCGACTCTCTGTGAACAAATATCAAGTGCGTGGGCGGGCATACCACGTACACAGCATTATATCTAATGCACAGAAAAGACTCCTATATGTAGATTGTGATGAATAATCTACAGAAAGTCTGCACAAACTGTAAACGCAATGTGCACAGAATAATTTGGTGCAGATACCTTTAAGTGAGAGAATGAACAAACTCCTTTCTATACAAATGTAGTGCACAGAATAATTTACACAAGTGTGCACTGCAGAACCTTTCAATGCGAAGTGCACAGAATCATTCATGCAAAGTGTAGCAGATGCTGCATGTGCACTGTGCACATAATCCTTTCCAGCAAGAATCGCAGTACTGTTTATATAGCAAAGTGTGCACAATCGTTTATATGCAGAATTCACAGAATCATTTATATAAAAGTGCACAGAATCTATTTTACACAAATTGCAGGAAAACAAGGCCACTAGGCCATTCACCTAGTCAAAACTACCTTGTATGTGAGAAAAAATAACAGGTGCAAAGTCCTCTACAATTCTGCTCAGAACAGTACATCAACTAAACCAGCTCTTTATAAAAGCAGGTCCCTCCAAATCTTTTGATGATAAATTCGATGACTACATTTAAAACATAAGGTCCTCTCTTATTGTGACAACTGATACTACAGCAGGACCTTCACCTGATGCACCCCACAGCATCCAAAAGGTGCCCGTGCCCTCACTTCTTGCCAAGGTGACTGGAGATTCCTCGCTGGAGTAGCTTGTCTTTGTAGGTGCTACAGCTGCTAGGCTTCTGTAGACCACTTCCGCATTTGCTAGGGTGGAAATTTTGCCATGCACTGTAGGCTTTGGGAAAGTAAATTGTTTATTCAAATGCACTAGATCTGTTTGTACAGATGCCTTTACCCAACCTACATGCCTCGCTTCAATGCAGCAGCAGAGGAGGGAGGGTGATGGGGGCGATCTCTTTCATTGCCCAGGCTCTGGCGACCTAATATCCGGGAGGATTATTCATGCACGCAACAAGTGTGCACTGGAAGAGTCAATCCACAGCCCAGCAGATAAAGAGCTCGACAGTGTGGGTAGGTGGTGGGTGCTGGTCAAGCGAGAGGCCAATGCGGGGTGCATCATCAAACACGCAACTAATGCACGAGCACACACCAAATGCAAACATACACAGCACGTGCCCACACCCAACGCCCACAGATGCAATTAATGTCCAAGTGCAACTAATTAACGCATACACGCGAGTTTGCATCTACACACATACGGCACGTGTGTGACTATTGCACAGACGCACCCACTGTGTGCACATACACAGTTACTGACCGGTGCAGAGATAATGGACACCCACAGAATAAATGTGTATGCAACCAAACGCAATATGCACGAGTGCATGCACAGAAAAATGCGCACATACACACCTCATGGACAAACATCTAGCAGTTGAATACTTGGAGCGTGCGCAAGAACACATAATGTACATTTAACTAATTTTCACATAAACAAGAAACACACACACACACACACACACACACACACACACACACACACACACACACACACACACACACACACACACACACACACACACACACACACACACACACACACACACACACACACACACACACACACACACACACACACACACACACACACACACACACACACACACACACACACACACACACACACACACACACCTAATGTCCATGCACACATGAAGTCTGTATAGAGAGATAATGCTCATGTCCACATACCTGCCGCGGGATGCATGTACAATATACATATACAGCTACCTATACTAATAGAAATGTACACAATTAATGTACGAACAGATACCTAATGTACACATACACATGAATACCAAATACACACACATCTAAAAATTCACAACAAACGAATGTGTACGCAACAAATATACCCTTACACAACGCCCCCCCTTCTTGAACACCCATACAAGTCTTACCTGCACACATACAACTAATATATACATAATCCTAAAATGCGGGTCATTGGCATATTTAACTGTCAGGACATCGCTCTGTAGAAAGGGGTTATGCCAGGGGTGGACTGGATCACCAAATGTTCTTGGGCACCAATGAAAAAGTGCACCACCGTTGCAAATGTCATTTCATTCCTTTTGTGACAAACTGAATAGTACCCAAGGGGGAGTTTTTTGATAAAGTGTGCTGCAAATTGTGCAATTTAAAGAACATTTATTCAGAAACAATGGGCAAAACTACTAGCCGCTGGTGAAGTAACTTATCATACTGGCCCACATTGGCCAAAAAAAGAGTCCCACTTTGACCCAGAAACTGTCCCACGCTAGTATTTTGCATGTTTGTTTTGGGCATTGCCTGGGCTATGCGGTTGGTTAGAGCAATGCATTCGTCCATGGGCTCTTTTACTTTCTACTTTTGGAAGCCCTTGTGAGAATACAATAACACAGGGTCCAACTGCTTACTGGGATTCCATCTCATGCATCGCTATCCCGGGAGGAAGGCCCTGCGCAGACGCCCTGCGCCTATGAAGCAGAGAGATTACTTTTAGCATTTCTGCTTAAGAAAAACACCTATCAAATGTGCAGTGTTCCCAGAGATGGAGTGCCCCTCGAGCTGCAACGAGAATGCAGCCCTCCTCCCTCTTTGAAGCATCTGCAGATCAAAGGGTTTGGAGGTCGGCACAAACAAGTTATTCTGATCAGGGTGGAAAGGCGGCTTCGTGCATTTGAAGCAGCAGGGTAAGGGCATTGGCACTTACTCACCTGATTTGGTGTCGGCACTTGGCTTTGCTGCCGGCAGGGACTTTGTCTCCTGTCAGGGACTCGAGGTGGGTGGCCCGTGCACAGTGCACACTGGACTGCAGGCACTAGTGACACTGTGGAAGTTGCACACTGGCAGGGCCCAACTATGCTGCACGCACGCAGCAGGCAGGCTCTCTGTCTCAATACGGTCGACCGACGCCACGCCTAGACACCTTCAACTCGTGAAATGAAGGTGGCGCCATGCTGCCTCCTGTGGCAACAACAAACGTCACCATGTCATTTCACTGCAGCCAATGAAAACTGCACATTCTGTGTTACTATACAGAATGTATCAAATACTGCATAGTAACAAAAGAATGGTAGTTTTCATTGGCTGTTGTTGCATTGCTATTGCTGGTCCCTCCCAGGCCTAGCCATGGCCTGCAACAATGATTTATGATCCAAGGCATCAAACTCTTGGTGTTGTCAACTCGAAATCAGAAAGCCGGCCCGGTGGGGGTGGGGGCACAGAGAGGAGAGCACTATGTTGCTTAGTTACTTCTTCTTGGCCTTTGAGTTAATTAGGATTGAACTTTAAATTAAAGTCAAGGCCAGGGAGGGGTAGCCAGCCGTGTGCGGTGCGCCCGTGCCTCCTGCTGCAGGCAGGCTGGCACGTGTTATTTTCACACGAGTCACGACACTCTCCAAGATCTGGGGGCCCCCTCCAGGGCCACCAGGATGGGGGCCTGGGGCACGTGCCCCGTTTGTCCCCTCATAGAGACATCCTTGATTTGCGTGTCTCTCCTTTTTGTCAATTTGGTTTTACATAGGAACTTCAAATAGGCATCATCAGACTTAGCACTGCGTTATGGTAACCGTCTTTTAGTCACTGCATGGCACAAATAAAGACTCCCACACATTCTCAACATTTAACATCTATGGCATAGCTGTGAAGTCTTATCAACTTGAAAAACTTATCTTTTATACTCAATGTTACACACATTCTACAACATATATGAAACAATTAGTTTGACCAACATGTGTGATCCAACAGCCACATCTAGCATGGAAATCATAATAGGAACAATGTTTTGTTTACTACATTCATTAATTAATGCATCAACTTAGACAATCTGTGAAAAACACATACTGCTTTCAAAACTCTGTGCTTTATTTCCCTTGCTCACAGCCACATCCATGATCTGATGGGCAGTTATATTTTAAAGCCAGTATTCCAGTATTCAGGTACTTAACAGAGACCTTATTGGGTTGCTTGTTTAGAAAGCTGCGCTGTCTCATCAGAAGTTGGGACTGCTGCCTTGGTGTAGAGAATTTCTTTAAGGGCAACCTCACCTTAAATAGAATTGGAGACACACTTATACAATGTGTATTACTTCTTCTCAGTACCACATCTGTAAGGGCACCCACATTCTCTATTATCTATTTCACCTTTTCTAATTTAAATAAACTTAATAATTTCTTGCCATGTCTTGGTATTATCTCAATTTATTTCAAGACAAATGTTAACACAATACAAAATAACAAACACATGTTTTTAAATGCAAAAGGTCCAAATGCTTTTGATGCCCAGAAAAAGAATAATCACACACATTGTTCTTAAATTCAAAGGTTCGTTGTGCCTTTGATTGCAACATATGGTTCATGTCTTAAAATATAGTTACATTTCTATGTGATCTAAACTAGGTGAGCATATAGTTAAATTAGTAAAAATGCATTGTAATGGACGTAAATAACACTTGAAATACCTTGTCTCAGTTAATGTGTTCTGTTATTTTCTTCACATTTCATTCCATTATATTTTCAGAACTTTCCATTCTCTGTGCTGCTACCCTACATCAAGTAATGATTTATTTAATATAATATATATATAATATATATGTGTTCCAATATCAGATATAATTCAAGTATAGTAGTACTTGTATATTTTCTAGTTATTTATGTTTTGAATAATAATTTTCATATTATTTGTTCAGTGTTTCTCTTCATTTTTAAGTTTCTCAAACAGTTTTCTCTTATTTCAGATGTTCAGCTGTAAATAAAGCAGAAAATGTATATTTAACTATACTTTTTGAACTATTAAGATTCAATTTAACAATCTAACACTATAATGTGAGCTCCCTTACCTCAAATAGTACGACCACTTGCCTTTTGGCGTTTTCATCTCTAAAAACACTACCTCCATTTAGCGATTTGTATATCTTTTTAAGTCGCGTTCTACTAAACACGTACAATGAAGTCATCACGTGTTTAAGCAGCATTGTTCCTATCGTGATAGCACAACTTCAAAAGATATACAAATGGCTAAATGGAGGCAGCGTTTTTAGAGAAGAGGAAGCGAAAGGCAAGGGGTCATAATATTTGAGTTAAGACTGAGGGGGCTCACATTGCAGTGTTAGTGTATTTGTATCAAACTAGTTCAAAAAGTCTAGTTAAATATGAATTCTCTGTTTTATTTAGAGCTGAAAAGCGGAAATAAGAGAAAACCTTTTGAGAGACTTGAAAATGAAGAGGAACACACGACGAATAATATGAAAATAATTATTGAAAACTTCACTAGCTTGAAAAAAGAAGAAAATATACAAGGTAACGTTATAATTGAATTACATTATATACATTTTTTTTAAAAAAATAAGTAATTCCTTGATTTAGGATAACATCACAGAGAATGCAAAGTTGGGAACATATAATGGAATGAAATGTGAAGAACATAACAGTACACACTACCTCAGACAAGATTATTCAAGTGATATTTACTTTCAATATAACATATTATTATTAATTGAATTATTTGATTGCCTAATTTAGAATCACATAGTTACATACATCTATATCAAGACATGGACCTTTCATTAACTTGAGAATGTTTGCAATAAAATATAAATATATATATATATATATATATATATATATATATATATATATATATATATATATATATATATTGGGATGATCAAAAACCGATATTTTGCTAGCCTTGAAAAGGATGCTGATTTCATGTCTGATACTGCACTGGTCATCTGGCTGCCCTCTAATTTCGGGCCTAGGTCCCTACCCACCCAGTTGCACACCAGCATTGCCTCCCTGCAACCTTGCACTTGCGCCTGTATCTGGAACCCTACAGTCTCCCTACCTGCACTATTGATACCTGCTGTCTGCACTTACCCTTGCACCTGCCACCTGCTGGCCACACGTGTCATTATGGTTTTGATCCCATGTACAGCACTGCCCTCTCCTCTTTCCCCTGGCACTTTTCCCCTACCCCCTCCACTGTACTTGTGCAATCTCAATGTCACTTGGCCTAGTAAGATCGTTCTCTCTCCTCCCTCTGTTCCCCCTCCCTTGCCTCGTCACACCTTGAAACAGTTGTGTATAGGTGCATTACAAATGCCATATCATATCATATCCCAATGATCGAAACATAGATTGGCAATCAAAGGCACAAGGAACTTTTGAATATAAGAACCATTTTTGTCATTGTTATTGTATTGAGCATCAAAAGCATGAGGAGCTTTTGAATTTTAAAACAATGAATGTTATTGTATTGTGTTAACATTTGTGTTATAGAATTTGGGCACCCTTACAAGTGAGGTACTGAGAAGAATTATACTTTAAAGCCTCTGCACAAGAAGAAACATTTTCCAAGTATATTTAGGACAGACTGTTCATTGCCCTTCAGTACTAGAAGTTAGACAAAATGCTGTTTTATGTCAAATTTGACACTTTGCCAATTAGCTACGTGAGGAACTTTATTATTTTTTTGTCTTGTTTTCATAACTCACCATTCATTAATATTCCTTGCTTTCATGTGTTGAATGTCCTTGGCATCTTTTGCAACAGCAGTCCCATTCTAGATTATCCGTCACTGGATTCTTCCTCTCCAGTCTGGTCTATCCTAGCCCACACGCTTGCTGACAGGTCAGGCTTCTTTCAAAACTGCTTTCCCAGGAAAAGCCTCAAATCATCTTTTATCAATCCAATCCCCATGAGCCGATCTGTGCATTTCCCATCTGTAGCTTTCAGAGGGTCCAAAAAAAATCTCCCTCAAGCACCTCCCTCCTCTCTCTCTCCTTTCTCCTTTTTCTTGCCTTATATTTCCCTGCTAATTTGTGTAGTTTTCCATTTCTTCCTCACTTTATGGTGACTTTTAAAGCTAATTCCATTTGGCAACCATCTCTTTCTTCTTGTGGAACTCTTACATACTTTTTCCCCTGCTTCCTCTATGTCCTATTCATACTAACATTTGAGCTCTCTCTTGGTACAGAACTGGTTTGCTTCTCCTCAAGGTTCTCCCCGCTGAGACCACATTCTCCCAACATGCTATGAATTATTCTTCACAAAGCATGGCTGTGATGCTGGAAATGCATTGGAGGGACAGGGCCTCCCTGTCCTTGTCCTGCAGTCCTTTTTCATTTGTGTTCGGTGTTGTTTTCTGCCCAGGAGTCCATGTGGCACTCCTGGCAGTGCAGCTCTTCCTATCTCTGGATGGGTGTAGAGACCCATGGGATACCCTTGTGGCACCCATGGGTGGTGGTACAACCATATGCCCCTAGTGTATGTTTTTGGGCACCTTTGTGTGGCCCATGGAGCAGGGTATGGGCTGGTGGCAGATCCATTTTGGGATACCAAGGCCCTGCCATTGGAATCAGTTGATTCCTGATAGGAAACAAGATGGCCCCTGTGGCCTCTTGCTTTCTATTGTCTGTTACCTTGTTTTCCCAAGTCCTGGGAAGCCCTGACTCTGTCCCTTCCCCCTGACTGGCTGTTGGGTGAAAGTTCCATATATGGTGTTGCTGTGAAGTCCAGGCCAGGCTGGCTGGAACCTTCCAAGTGACTGTATGTTATGGGTACACCCTGTGGGTGGCACCTGGGTGAATGGAGTGTGTGACCAATATGCACTTCATGTTGTGGATGTCTAGTATCTGGTGTTTGACACAATGACTGAGACAGCCCTGTCCGAAACTGGTTTTAATGCAGTGTGTAATGTTGAATGGCTGGGTACTTGTCCCAATACACATTCCTTGTTGTGAGTATCTGAGAGGGAGGAGAATGGCCTGAATGCACTATATGCCTGATTGGTTGCCTGAGTGTGACCCAGCAGAATGAATGGGAGATCAACTAGTATATCTGGGGGCCTCTCACTGCTAGAAATCGTTCAGAAGCTGAAGTTGAAACTGACGCTTGATCTTGACAACCAAGTATGAAGAAGAAGGTTAACTGCTGTCTCCCTTGTACCTCCCATCCTGTACATTACTGGGGAGAGGTTGGATTTAACCCCCTCCTACCTCATGACCAAGATACGTGACTTTCCCCTGAGCTATCTGCCACTTGGTGGCCTTTATAGTGAGGTTAGCCCTTTTCAAGGCCTGCAACACCTTATCCAGATGTGTCAAATGCTCTTCCCAGGTGTAACTGTAGACGGCAATGTTGTCTAAGTAGGTCACACAGAAGGTCTCCAGCCCACTGAGCACATGATTGACCAATCTCTGGAAGTTGGCAGGGGCATTCTTCAACCCAAAAGGCATGACCCTAAACGGGTAGAGTCCCTCAGGTGTTGAGAATGCCCTCTTATCCTTGGCATGGTCCGTCAGAGCTATTTGCCAATAGCCTGAGGTAAGGGCAAAGGTGCTTTATCATATTTGGCAGCACCTATGGTGTCCACAAGCTCATCAGTCCTAGGCAATGGGTATACGTCAGTTTTGGTGACAGCATTGACTCCTGGGTAGTCCACACAATCCTTGGTACCTGCCTGGGAACTTGCCTTGGGGACAAGGACAACGGGACTGGACCAGGGACTGGTTGAGGGTTCAATAACACCCAGATCCAACATCTTGGCGACATCAGCCTGGATGTGATTTTTAATGGTATCTGGCATATGGTAGCACCTGCTTTTGACAGGCACACTGTCACCAGTGTCAATTTTGTGCCTACACCACGGGGTAAGGCCTGGTGTCAGTGAAAACAGAGAGGCATACTGCCGGAGGAAAGCCCTGCAGGCCTTCTGCTGCTCTCTCGTCAGATCGGGAGAGAGATGTACTCCCTCCACTTAGCCATCCTGAGGGTTGCTATGCAGCAAATCAGGAAGGGGCTCACTCTCACCCTCTTCTTGCTATGAAGCTAGCAAGAGACACAAGACTTCTGCTCGTCTATGGAAAGGTTTCAGCCTGTTGACGTGGAATACTTGAGGGGCTACCCCAGAGACTCCCATGTCAACCAGATAATTGACTTTGCCCATCTTGGAGATTATCGTGAAGGGTGCAGTCCATTTGTCTGCCAAAGTTCGAGGCTTCGTAGGCTCCATCACAAGGATCTCCTGTCCTGGAGTCCAATCCACTTGCGAGGCTTTAGCATCATGCCAGTATTTATTCAGTTCCTTGCTGGCCTTGAGATTCACTGTCGCCTGACCCATCATCTGTGTCATCCTCCGTCTGAGGCCTAACACATAGTCCGCCACTTGCTTGGCGAGACCTGGAGAGGTGTGTTCCAAACCTTCTCTCATCAAGGCAAGGGCCCCCCTCACGGGATGTCCAAAGAGTAACTCACAGGGGCTGAAACCAACACCCTCTTGAGGGACCTCTCTGTAAGCGAACAGCAGTCATGGCAGGAGGAAAAATGGCAGGAGGAAATCCCATTTCCTCCTTAGGGGCTCTTCCAAAGCGCCTAGCATGCCCTTGAGAGTTTTATTATATCTCTCAACCAGACCATTGGTCTGGGGGTGGTAAGAGGTGGAGAACATGTAGGTTACCCTGCACTCTTTCCACATGGTTTTCATGTAACTAGATATGAAGTTGGATCCTCTGTTAGAGACAACCTCCTTAGGGAATCCAACACGGGTGAAAATGCCCAGGAGAGCGCTGGCAACCACCTTGGCAGTAACAGTCTGAAGGGGTATAGCTTCAGGGTACCTGGTGGCATGATCAACCAAGACCAGGATGAACCGATGTCCACCTGAAGTGGGAGGGTCAAGGGGACCGACAATGTCGATGTCACCCTCTCAAACTGTGTGCCAACCAATGACACTGCCTCAATATTGCCAGATAACTGACAAATTGTGCAGGTCCTGCACTTCTACTCCCATCTGTGGCCAGTAGAAATGGGCAGAGAGCCTCTGCTTAGTCTTCTTGGTACCAATTTCGGTTGGGTGATATTGTATGTAAATATGTGCTCTGTAAAGCGCCTGGGATTAAGGCGCTATATAAATAACACATCATTATCATCACCAAGATGACCAGCTAAGGGCACCTCATGCGCCAACTGCAAGAGGAAGGGCCTGTAAACCTGGGGTACTACCAACCCCTTGAGGGCACCAGGTTCAGACTTAGTGGGCTCACTAACAAGGAACTTACCCTCCTGGGCACTTCTCCTGGTGCCTGGGACAGGGCCGTATTCCTCAGACCCGCGAGAGAGTGGCACTCTCTCTGTCCCTTACAGAAGTCCACCTGGGAGTGTCCCCCCCTCAGCCAACAGGCATTGAAGGTCGGGGTCGTCTTCCGGGTTGAGAACCTCTCCTGCAGGAGGGTCTTCTGCCTCTTCTCCCTAAGGAGTTGAGTTTGGGTTTTCCACTGGACCCAGCCCATCCAGAGCATGGATCCCAATGGGTGCTGTAGGAACAGCAGGAAGAGAAGGAGTCCCATTCACAGAGGTGGCCTTCTTGTTCTTCCGTCTTCTTGCCTTAGGCCTCGTCTTTGGCTCGGGTGCCCGACTCACAACCAGACCCTGTGCCACCTGTGACCTAGAGACTGCAGCAGCAGTCATGGGTAGACCATCCAAGAGCAACCTCAACTCTACTAGATCATTTCCTAACAGAATGGTAGCAGGGACATTGTCCTGGACCAGGACAGGAAGCTTTGTTGTCTTGTCTCCAATCATGAGTGTGACTAAGGCTACTGGCGATCATTTGGGAGGCCCACCAGCTAACCTGGTGGTTCTCAGAGGAGCACCTACATAGTCATCTGGCTTGAGCAGGGTCCTGTCCACCACTGTCATGCTTGCCCCAGTGTCTCTCAAACTAGTAGAAGGCTGGCCATTCAAGAAGACACTTCTCAAACACCTATGGGTGTTCTGTGGGATTGTCGCCAGTACTTCTGCGTTCTGATCCCAGGCCCCAAGGGACACTAGGGAAATCTCTACAGGGACACTGAATGTGATCCCGGTAGAGGAGGGGAGGAGAGTGGTCTCCACCTCAAGCATGGGGTAAGGGTATCTCAGGCTGACAGCCTGTACTCCAAGTGCTTACCTTTACACTTGGAATCACCCTTTTTGTGATCCAGAGCCCCACATTCCCAACAAGTGCCAGGAGTGGGGGGTACGGTACTGGAACCACTCGGAATCTTCTTTGCAGCAGGTGGACCACTATTCTTATTCTCACCCACAGATGACTTATACCCACTAGATTTTTGGGTATTAGGAGAGGAAGACTTTGGTTTACCCGACTGTGATTGCTTTTGGGACTCTTCAGCTTTCTGAGAGGTCCCCTTCTCTTTGTCCTTGTCCTTCCCACTGGAGTCCTTAAGGGACACACGGTGAGAGACCCACTTGTCAGCCAGCCTGGCCAGCTTAAAGGGATCTAAAATGTTCTGGTCAGCAACATATTGACGCAGGTCTGGTGAACACGCTTCACAAAAATGCTCAAAAAACAAAAGGTGGGGCAATTCAACAAAAGTTTTCACCTTGTATCCATCAATCCACACCATCATGTTCATATGTGAAGCACTCACCCAGTCAACCCAAGACACATTCTCTCTTTTCTTAAAATCCCTGAACCTTTTAAGGTATTGGCTAAGTGTCTTGCCAAGCTTGGGAATCAAAGCAGACTTCATGCACTCATACTGACCCCTTTCTTCCACACTCAGTTTCAGAATACAGTCATATCCAGTCTGAGGCACTCTGCTTAACAAACACTTAGCCCAATCTCTCTTATCCACATCATGAATTGCACAAGCCATCTCAAACGCTTCAATCCATTGGAGGATATCAGAACCCTCCACAAACCGACCTACCAAATCTTTCATACACTTGACACTCTCAACTAGTTTTGCTGAAGTCTCCACTCTAGCTTTCTCTAGCTGGATTCTCTGGTGCTCAGTGTCCCAATCTGTGAGCGCTACTTGTTGTGCCAACTCCTCCTTCTTTACCTCAGCTTCTGTTTCCAACTTTTTGTATTGAAAGGCTAACTGTTCCTGTTGTAGCTCACATTTTAAAAGTTCAATCTTCAGGGCTTCAACCTGAAGAGCAGTGCTGGGTTCGGAACAGAGGCAGCAGGAATGGTGGCATTCCCAGAATCAGATTCAGCAACAACCCCAGGGACAGAGTCCTCATTGGTTGCATCCCCCCTTCAAGAGTTTCACCATCAGCCTGGTAGTCCACCAGGGCAGCTATCAGCTCAGCCCTAGACGTATCCTCAAAGTCTAATTCCCTGGCTTCACAAGCACTCTGGAGAGCCTCTAAGCTCATTTTAGTCAATTTACTATTTGCCGCGATGATGTCGACACTGATCCAAGAGAGGACCTGGTTAGGTGCCCTTTTCCCGTGCTCTGAGGGACCATCGAGCACTGCTAACCTTCGCCGAAGCTCCCTGGAAGTCAGACCCTCGGAAGGCTGCTGACCGGAGACAGGGCCCGCCGAGGAGAACGAAGATAAGCACCGGAGATTCCGTACACCATAGTTGACCAGGGTTCGCAGGTTTGCTATAACCGCTGGAGGCACGTTGAAGCCGCGTTGCCCAGAAGAGGGGACCACTGATGACTGGAGCCGCAAACGCTCCTTTGCCTAAGACATTTGATTCACAGACGCGCTGGTCCACACCGCTGCTGTCACGACCCTCGCCCAAAACCCCCTCTGACAAACCCATTGGCCAGGTGGAGTCAGGACTCGGGCCTCTAGAGCCTGGCATCCTCTTCAAAAGCCCTCATGGGGCCACTAATGGCGCCTATGGCGTCAGGCTCATACACCATGAAAAACAATGCTTGGGAACTACTTTATTGTATTGTCAGCCAACATGGAGGCATCCACATAGCTTGGATAACTAAGAACCAAGCTATGCCGTCTAGTGTTTTGGGTGTGGTAGCCTAGGGACTACTTTACCTGGACTATTTTGTTGGGGCTATTTAAACCACACCCGAGCAAGACAACACGCTTCGCATTACTTTGCAGCTTGCAACGTCACGCTCACCGTGTCCAGCTATTCCCTCGAACCTCGGAGAAGCAGAACCTGCAAGGAGACAAAAAGAACATCATTAGCAGCAGCATCTTACCTGCAGTCTTCATCTTTAAACACTCATATCTACTGAGAACAGCTTCCTCGAATCTGCACGCCTCCCGGACAGAACGACCTGAAAGAGGAAGATAGAGGCAACATTAAAGAAAGCAGTAGAGACATTTACAAATTACGAACTGCTCAAAAGGCTTACCTGGCTGGTCACCTCTTGGCTGGCACCACTCCGGACATTCCACTCGTGCTGAAGAACACCGCGACCTACAAGGGAGGAAAACACAGGGTAGCAAAGGCAAGACTTTGCAGCGCTGCGCATAGCGCTCACTTACTGCATCATAGCGCTCTTTATGCGCCATCATTTACCAGCAGGGCTCAACCAAGCCAGTTCGCCGCACTGAAGCTCCACATACCTAATGGAGAAAAAAGAGACATTTTAAACAAAGAAAGGCAAGCAGGATAGCAACAAAACTAAAGAACAGCAGTACGACCTACCTGAATAATATCAAATTGGCCGGCGTCAGTGAAGTAACTGGACCGCACTCTCCCATGAAAGACAATGCGCCCCTGCAAAGAAGGCAGGACGGAGAGCACGCCTAATTCTACCACAAGGTGAGGAGAGGGCGCCAGAGGGACTGAAATCAGATGGGGGTGGAGGGAGGATACTTAACCCAGTCGGTCAGTCTTGAACACACTCCTCCTGTATTTTCAAGCAGAACCTTCCCCGCAGACTACATCAGGGCAAAGCTGAGAAGCATACCAGCGAGTAACCCGGCAGGGTGGCATCCCTGTGTATACCAGATGAGTGTAACAGAATGCAAAGCCTACCATAACAAATCCACATGGGAACCATGGAGACATCAGAAATGGACCAATTGGCTCAATTACTAGGAGAGCATCGTGCTGAGGTTCATTCTGCCCGACAAGAGACTAATGCCCTCCTGAGAGAGCTAATAGTGACCAAAGAACACACTGAAGAGATTAGCAGGCAATGGGCCTCATTACGACCCTGGCGGTAAGGGGTTAACGCCAGCGTTAGCTGCGCCGACCCCTTACCGCCAATTACGAGGTCCCTTAGCGCCATGGCGCTTTTAACACCTGCTTTTAGCAGGTGTTAAAATCCATGGCGCTAAGGGACCATGGAGTTAATTACGCCACCGTAATTTACGGTGGCGTAATTAACGCCTTCCCCACTCCCATTATGCCCTATGGGGCAAAAATGGGAATGGGGAAGGGTAAATGGGGATTGGGGACTTACCGCCCCGCCTAGGTCGGAATGGGGCGGTAAGTCCGCCAACCACCATGGCGTAAACGTAGTTTACGCCATGGTGGTAAAGTCACGGCCCAGGCGGTAACTTACCGCCTGGGTCGTAATGAGGCCCAATACCTGCAATCACAGGAAGGACAGACGCCTCTACCTGGAAGCAATCCAATTATGCAAAACCCCGCCATACCACCCACTCTGGTACAGATCACGTTACCTGGAACAGTGCCCCTGGCACCACCAGAAAGGTTCTCAAGCGACCCACGGAAGTATGCAGCTTTCATCAATCAGTGCTGCCTTCATTTTCTTTGTAGGGCTGGAGCATTTCCCAACGACCAAGCTTGGGTAGCTTTTGTCTTATCATACCTGAGTGGTAGTGCAGCAGATTGGTCAGTGCTGTTGGTAACCCATGACGATCCTCTACTACATGACTTTGGGAGTTTCCAGAGAGAAATGGAAAAACTTTTTGCTCGCCATACCCAGGAACAAGCAGTAGACAATGAACTCTTGTCCCTCCGACAGGGGAATCAGGACTTGTTATCGTACATTGCTACCTTCAACAGACAGGTTGCCGAAGATAGATGGCCAGAAAACCAAAGAACCATGTTATTCCATCGAGGCTTACGAGGTGAATTAAAGGAAGTCTTAGCACAGGTGGTTGATCCACCCAGAGACTGTGCAGAATTCATAAATCTGGTTGTGCAGCTAGACCACTGGTTGCAGGACCGAAAGGCAGACCAGTCTAAGATGGACCCTCGGACCGTGTATGTTCGACCAAGGGAAAACACACCCCATGTACCTGAAAATGCTGTAGAACCCATGCAGATGGGAGGGATACGGCCTCCATTAACAAAACAAGAGCGGTACAAAAGACTTGCCTTGACATGCTTGACATGCCCAAACACCGTTGGCAGAGCCACCACCTTAAAGGTCAAAAATGCAGCCCTACTATTTTCCATAAGAAGAATGGAGGAAGCAAGTACAGGGCTGCATTTAGGTGGGTGGTACCTTCAAAACAAGCTTGATCTTGGGTTTTGAAGCCTACCTAGACATGATTTTTCTACCTTTTTGCGTCAACACTTTTTTGGAGTTCAGAATGGGCACCCTAAGGGTTGCATCTTTCCTTAAGTCTTGGGGAGAAGCAAATACTAGCTTTTGTCAGCTTTGTGGAACGGCAGAGGAAACTGTGCTTCATTTTCTGCTGATCTGGGATTAATATAAGGCTTTTAGGAGAGACTATTTCAAACCAATATTCCATTGTTGGGCCATTCGTGACAACATGGATACAATGAAACTTTAAAAGTCTACTGAAAACCATGAAGTGGTGCATTAGATGGCCACATATATCTACCTTGCATGCCTGTGTCAGATCCAGGTAATCCAAAACACCAAAACCCAGTTTAATCCCTAAATATTATGCTATGTTACACAGTGAAAAAGCTGAGACTATCTTTCCACGTACCTGCACAACTACCTTGAACCTTGTAATAGAGTTGTATGTATTTATCGGCATGTCGTGATGATTTTAGTTTTTAATTTGAAAGCTGATGTGTTTATTGTATTTATGTGATGTTGAATTTTCTGTTTTGTACCTAAAGACCTATTTATGTATATATTTATTGTTAGCTTGTTAGGCGCTTATACAGAAAGTAAATACTGTTTTAAAGCGCCGACAGGGCAACAGAGAGGGAACAAGGGGATGTGAAACATTTAAAATACATTAAAAAAGAAAAACAAATACATACAAAATGTAAATACAGTGTGGAGGGGGAAGGACACATCTACTATGCCTTGTGAGTGCTCAGAACCTGCGAGTTCACAAGGGGGGGTATGGGATAGGTGCTGGGGTGCTCATGGATGAGCTCAAGTGCAATGAAAGGTAAGTGCGAGTCTCCATGGTGGAGGGAGAGCTGAGGCAAGTGCTGAAGATAGAAAGAATCTGGTGCAATTCAGTGTGGGACGTCAGGGCCCCGAGGATACATAAGGGCCCTGAACACCAAACAAGCAACTGTGAGATTAGCAGAGGAGAGAGGGGGGAAGGAGGAGGTAAAGAGGAAAGTATTGAGGAGCTTCCAGAAATTAAGAAAGTCCTGCTCAAGATGAGTGTTAGGGAGAATTCTCCAGAATGGCTAATTTCCCTTACCTACTGAGTCCCTCAGCAGCTTTGCTGGATTTCTAGGATTTATTTTCCCACTCTTACATGTGTTTTGCTGTGTGTATTTAACATTTTATTGTGTTCATAGACTGCAGAGCCTCACCTACTCCATAGGCATCATCTTTTTCCTGTGTGTTACACAGCACCTTCAGTGCAGTGACACAGGGTTGTCTTTTAGACTTCTCAACTCAGACTCAATTTTCTGGGACTCCCAGAACATATAAAAGTTGCAATTAACTTTATTAGCCTCTCTAAAACCACAGACCCAGTACACCCTATCTTACATAGAGTACTGGAAAGGGTTACTAGTTATCCCATTTTGTCAGTTTCACTTGGAGCATTGTTTCGCTCCCTTTTCTTAAGACTTGGCTGATGGCATTGCTAACTACCCTATTTCTCCTACCGCGGTTATTTTAAATAACCCTGATATTATTTTAGGCTATCCTATTAGCCTCGAACTTAAACCCGCTTGACCATATACGTTTTATTTTGGTTCCGGATGGGTTTATTCGCCATTTCTTTTTGTAAAAGTCGTTCTCGTGTTTTACCAGGTTTGGTTCCTTTGTTCGCCGTCATTCGTGGGCTTCTGCACAGAAGCCCTCCTTAGGCACCTGTATGTCTGGGGGGCACAGGATGTGAGGTAGGGGTTTAGGACTCCCTGCACAGGGTCTCCTTGGAGACCCATGTCGCACTCAGATCTGATTGGCTGTGGTGACTGTCCCGGCGGGACAGCCACCCAGCTATGTGATTGACAGCCAGGCTGTGTGAATGGGGAAAACTGCATAAAAAGCCGGTCTCTGGGGCTGGAAAGGCAGAGTCACCACTGGAACATAAGAACTGAAGTGGAGCTGACAGAAGAGGACCCCTACAACGACTTAAACTCCCGGTGAAGCTCTGCTGCAGGTCCGAATCTTCATACTCCAACGACAGGGACGATAAGCAAAGAATCTTATCCTCTTGAGCTGGTGGGAACAACCAGTTCACCAAACTGCTTGCTAGGCCTCCCTTCTCTGGTCGAATTTGCTGTACAGAGCTACAGTGAACCGGATAGCCAGGAGGAGCGGACCCTGCTTGCGTTTTAAGGATTGCACCTTTTATTCATTGCTTTGCTCTGATGCTGGTGTCTTCCTACTTCATGTCAGTCCAACAGTCGCTTCACGAACCGTGAGCCTGCAGGATCTGCCAGGAACTTCGGCCGCCGTTACAGCCTCTTCTACATTTAAGGTACTGTTCAAAATCCGGTTGTTCGTTTCGTCCAGCCGCGGTGAAAGTGTGTGAAATCTTTCTCCAATCTGAGGGCTTGTCCTTCTCCATTCTTTAAGTTAACTTTTCTACTGACCAACTTCGTTCCGAACTCTTGGCAAAGACTTAACCGCGAACTACCCTGAACTGTGTGATCTTGAGCAAAAGACTTTGAACCAGTGACTTTGGGCCAGGCCCCTTTTTAATCTGATTTCCTCACTGTAGTTTTTTTTCTAGATTGCCCTGCTTACTTACTTGTTGGTGCTACTCAATTTCTGCCTAACTTTGTCTTTCCCTCCCTTTTGAATTTCTAGAGTGCCATTTTGCTCACACTTCATTTTGAGCCTAACTTGTACAGAATCTATTGGTTGTGGTGTAGTGTATTAAGAGTGTGAATGTTCAACTGCTTTATTTTAGTGACATTTTTTATAACTTGTGTGTAAATAAATGTATATTCTTTTACTCAGAAACCCTGAGTCAGTGTTTGTTTGAATCATAGTAATTGCTGTCCTTTGTGTAACTATTGATACTGCTCACTCCCTCATGAGATAAGTCTGGCTGCTCAGCCATCGCAACCACTTTACTGTGTAGTACGGGATTGTACCAAAGGTGAATTTGTACTGCCACTTGTAGTCTTAATTGGGTGTGGTGTTCCCGAAGGGTACTGCATATAATTCTGCCTAACACTGGTGGCAGCGGTGGGATCAATTATAGTGATTACACATAGAGTGCTGCTATTATCTTGGATCAACTAACCACAAGACTAAACATCACTAAAAAGCAATATTAATCATATCTGATATGGAAAGCTACAGTCAGGAGACCCCCCTTAGTTACACTGTGGATTATCTGAAAAATCTGTGTAGAGAAAGGAATCTCTCTGTTAGAGGCAAAAAGTCTGAATTGATTGAAAAATTGTGAGAGAAACAAAGTCTGGAGGGTAGGTCTGAAATACCTGACCCCTCAGCAAATGTGGAAAATAATGAGGATGATAATATGTCTATTATTGATGAGTTAGAAGTAGATGTGTCTCACAATGTAGGCCTCACTGCTCCCTTATCTGCTCAACAACCTCAACCTTTGTCGACTGGGACCCCTAGAGGTCCTACATTCAGTCCTGAATTCATTGCTCCAGAAAAGATGAGGCTTGAATTGGAAGTTAAATGTTTAAATGCCCAAACTGAACAAAAGCATCAAGAACTAAAGCACAGAGAAATGGAGATAAATCATGCCTTAGAAATGAAAACATTGTCTTTGGAAAATCTCTCCCAGAGTCTTCTAGGTCTCCCAGTCCTAAGAGACCCTGTATGCCAAAAGAAATTGTGGGTATTTATGAGACTAAGCTTGACATTTTGGATTGGTTGGCAATGTTTGAGTATAACCATGGGATTCAAGACATTACAGGGAATCAGTTGCTTCCCTGGCTCTTCTCTAGGCTACCCACTGTTGCATCTGATATTGTGATGACATTGGGGGAGGTGGATAGGATGGATTATGAGTGTGTGAAGCTAGCTTTGATTGCTAGATTTGGGAAGACCCCTTCCCAGTACCTTAAGAGGTTTAGGACCCTCAAAAAGCACGATGATACCTCTTGGGCTACCTGGGTATGTGAATGTTTGAAAAACGTAGATGGTTGGGTTAAGGGTTACAGAGTAAACACTTATGAAGGTATGAGAAATCTTGTTATGTTGGAGTCAATTTATGATGCCTGCTCACCTGAGCTCAGACAGCACTTGGCTGATTCTAAGGAAATAGATCCAAAGAAGTTAGCTAAGGCTGCTGACTTGTGGGTAGCCAACAGGGCTACTCACAAGGATTCTGGGGCAACTCAGAAGAAGGATATATTCTCCCCAGATCCCCTCTCTGATAATTGCTTTTTGTTCTTTGCTGTAATTGTCTTGGAGTGCCTTGAGGCCCATGGGCGTTTGGCGCAATATACAAATCTAATAGATTGCATGAACAACAGCTGAAGACCGCGCTCCGGAGCTGTGCATTCTCCTGCTGACCCATTGATGACCTCTTTGTTTTGGGTAAGCATAAGTTGCAGCCCCAGAAGTGTCGTGCTGTGCCAATATCTTTAGATTGCATGTGAGCAATAACCAGCATTCCATCTGCATTTCGGGGGATGTAACTTGCAGCACGCACTTTAACAAAAACAAAATTCAAAATCTGTTTTACTGCTTTCTGCAGTTTATGGCCCTGTTAAGATGGCTGCCCTCTCAGTAGCCTTCTGGATGAACACTGTGGATTGAGTTGCTCCCCTCCCATTAGCTCGCTAGCTTCTTCTTTAGCCAGTTCCAGCAACTTTAGCCAGTCGACCTAAGGCCCGCATCACAGGCCCTCTCCTTTCCTGTCAATGCCTGGCAATGCTCCCACTTGCCGGACCTCTCAGTAAAAATAGCCTGCAAAGTCGTGTTCTCATGCAGGGGTCCCCTGGACTGTGTTTTCCACAATGTGTCTTCACGTGAGTACTGCAACTTTGTGGCTGCCTTGGCCCACTGAACTTACTCTAGCTTCCTTCAAAGTAATCCACCGTTGCAGTTGCCCCTTGCACTGCAGTGACCCTGCATTCTGATTTCACTCACTGTAGTGCTTCACATTGATACCGACTACTACATTGCTGCGTTATACGTCATGTGCATTCCACCATCAAGACTGTGTCTGCTTGCTTGAACATCGTTTTTAGTCTGTGTCTCCTTCCTGCACTAAAGGAGCTGTGCATGTAAAATCGTTTTTAGCCTGTGTCTCCTTCCTGCATGGAAGGTTGCACTGCCTGTACACTCGTTTTCAGCCTGTGTCTCCTTCCTGCACTGAAGGTAGCTGTGCATGTAAAATCGTTTGTAGCCTGTGCCTCCTATCTGCATTGAGGGTAGCTGTGTTTGTAAAATAATTTTTAGCCTGTATCTACTTCCTGCATTGAAGGTTGCTGTGCCTTTAAAATCGTTGTTGGCCTGTGCCTGTTCCTCCTTCCTGCATTGAGGGCAGCTGTGCATGTAAAATCGTTTTTAGCCCGTGCCCTTTCCTGCATTAAAGGTTGCTGTGCATGTAAAATAGTTTTTCTGCCTGTGCCTCCTTCCTGCATTGAGGGTAGCTCTGTTTGTACAATTGTTTTTAGCCTGTCTCTCCTTCCTGCATTCAAGGTAGCTGTGCATGTGAAATTGTTTTTAGCCTCTGTCTCCTTCCTGCGCTGAAGGTACTTGTGTATGTAAAATCATTTTTGCCTGTGTCTCCTTCCTGCACTGAAGGTAGCTGTTGCCTAAAAATTGTTTTTAGCCTGTGCCTCCTTCCTGCATTGAAGGTTGCTGTGCCTGTAAAATCGTGTTTGCCTGTGCCCCCTTCCTGCATTGAGGGTAGCTGTGAATGTAAAATCGTTTTTAGCCTGTGCCTACTTCCTGCATTGAAGCTTGCAGTCCCTGTAAAATCGTTGTTTGCCTGTGCCTCCTTCCTGCATTGAGGGTAGCTATGTTTGTAAAATCGTTTTTAGCCTGTGTCTGCTTCCTACACGGAAGGTTGCTGTGCCTGTAAATTAGTTTTTAATCTGCTCTGCCTCCTTCTTGCATTGAAAGTCCCTGTTTTCTGAAAAGCGTTGTCCTCAGTGCCCCGCCTTGTACACCCACTGTGTTTTGCCTGAGCACCCCCTTTCACCCCTTCCATGTGCCTCATCAGTGTGATAAGTGTCCTCCTCACCATCACAGCTAGCTATGTCACTATCTGTCTGGCCTATCTTCTCTTACTGCTTCTCTATTTCCTATCCCTCCCCTATCACTAGCTCTGGCCGGAAGAAATTTAAGAAGGACATACTTGGCTCCAACCCAGGCCTTCCTATTACAGACACCTATGTCACGGCTTCCGGCAGAGAGACTCTCACTGACATTCTCTTTGTCGTAACCTCACCCGACCAATGGACCTGGTACATGGTCGCCTTTCTCTCTCCTATCGCCTCTTCTCCATTAATGGTGGCACCCGTTGGGAGGTCCTCCTTGACCTCTTCACCATCTCCAGTGTCATAATTAATGTCTATTGAAATGGACCGATCATGGTTCAGGGTCCTCAACCCAACCTTCTTCTTTTTGACAGGCTCCTACCTCATCGCTGAAACCTTACCTCTCCCCCTGGACAGGCTCCCTTGGCTGTTGTGCCTTCCCCCTCCTCTGCACAGGCTCCCTTGCCCACTGTGCCCCCCCCCCTCTCCATAGGCTCCCTTGCCCACTGTGCCGTCCTCCTCCTCTATACAGGTGCCCTTGCCTCATTATCCTGGCTCCCTTGTCGGCCTTGGCTCCCCATCCATCCTCCACTTTTTCTCTGGTTCCCTTGCCAACCTCGGGGAGACCCCCGTCCCCTGCGCCCCCTGCGGAAGACCTTCAAAGATGGTAAGCTGCTCCATATTGCCACGCTAAACTCTCACTCTGCAGTCAAACACTCGTCTGACATCTGCAACCTCCTTTAAAGCATGGATCTAGACGTGCTCCCCATCATGGATACATGGTTTAAGGACAGCTCTGTCACACGTTTTGACAGTCTCCTCCCTGAAGGATACAAGATCCTCTCTGTGCCCAGGTAAAAGAGGTCAGGAGGGGGTGTGGTGCTGATCATCCCAGAATGGATACCTGTGTCCATCAGCCCCACTCAGGCCTACTCCACCTTCGAGTGCCTAGTGTGCAGGCTCTCTCTCTATCTTAAATCTTCTCTCCTTATGGCCACCTTCTGTCGGCCACCAGGACAGTCCACTCTTTTCCTCTCAGAATGGGCGGACCTGGTCTCCTCTCAACTCCTCCTGCTGGGTGACCTCAGCCTCCATCTGGACTCCCCTGACTCCCCAGGACATTTCTGCAACCTATGCGATTCTCTCTCCCTCTCTATCATACCTTCTGGCCCCACGCACACAGCTAGCCAAACTTTGGATGCTCTACCGACATCCCTCTCACTATCCCTCTGACTAGCTCTCTCTCTTCAACAGACCACTCTCTTCTCTCTTCACACCTGAAGCTCTCCTCTCATCTTTCATCGGCACACCTGGCATGGCCATTAGGTTTCAAAGTCACCAGACCCATGAAAAACATGACAGCGACCTCCTTTGCCTCTACCTACTCTTCGCCTCCTACTCCTGCAGCTGACTCCCACCCTGATACAGCCCTTACTAATTTCAATCTATCTCTAACACCCTTGACACTCTTGCTCCTGTCATGAGGGTCTGACTGAAGCCCCCCAAAAAGTGCAGCTCTTGGTACAACTCTGATCTGACTGCCCTTAAATGCAGGTGAAGGGCAGATGAGCGGATATGGTATTCATAAGGCGGACCTCCTGACAAACTGGCCTGCGCCTCCTTCAAAGGCAATATCAACTCTGCATCCGCACCAAGAAAAGAGTCTTTATTCAAGTCCGGATCTCTGCAGCATCAAACAACACGACCAAACTTTTCAAAGTCTGTAAGTAACTGCCCAATCTTGCAGCAGCCTCCTCTTCTGCCACACCCACCCAGGACATTTGCTCGACCCTGGCTGCACACTTCACTGCAAAAACCCAAGACATCCTTTCCTCTCGCTTTTTTAAAAAAACTTTTATTTTAACTTGCACAGATACACAATCACGTCTTCCATTTCCACATTCTACACATCATTATTGTTTTGCATTACATTTCTAGGATACAATAGTACACATAATTACATTGTGTCAGAACCGGTCTCCTCTGCGTTTTTGTCAGAGAGGTATTGCCTGAATCTGCCCCATATGTCTCTGGGCAGACTCTGAGTGGGTAACAGTTTGGTATACATTTCTTCATAATCGTTCGCCCATGGCATGCCTCTCTCCCAATCCTTTTTTATGGGTGGTTCAACGCTTTTCCACTTCATCATGATCGCTTGTTTAGCCAGCAATAGACTCCGATTGAGCAGTTTATGCCATATGGGGTTCATTTACCCCACCTCCCCCAGCAGACACATCATGGGACCCCATTCTATAGGTTGATCTGCCATAAAATCTAATGCATTACATACCTCCGCCCAGTATTCATTCCACCTCCGCCCAGTATTCAGAGAGCTGGGTGCATGCCCACCCCATGTGGATGTATCTGCACCCTCACTTCCGCATCTAGGACATTTACCATCCATCAAGGGGTATATGCTTTTCAGTCTAGCCGGTGTGTAATGTGTTCTGTGTACAGTTTTGTAATGTATTAGCCGGTATCGTGAATTGCATGAAATGTTTTTCGTCAGTCCACAAATCTGTTTCCAATGTGTATCAGTGATGGTGTGGCCCAAATACCGCTCCCTCTTCTCTTTTGTTCCCTAGGCTACTGGTCCTCGGGTTGTCATCACAATTTTATATAGCGTAGAGGCCGATGTCTTGGTATTCCCAGCAGTAAATATATACCCCAGACCCAGATGTATTGTGGGTTCAGCCAGGAATACACCACAAACCTTAGCCATGGCTGATCTCATGCACAAGTAGTTACATTTTTGCAGCAGAGTGTCTCCTACTATCCTCTTAGCGTCTTCCCAGGCTATGAATTGCTTATCCGGGAAGAGGTCTCAAAAGTGGTAGATACCTTTGCTTTTCCAGTGTGTAGCAATTTTTGTGTCTTGCATAGGGGGAATGTAGTGTATCTCCCACAGTGGCATGTTTGGGGTGATATAGAACCCCCTGTCCAGATTTCCCTGCTATTCTTGGCCAGGCAGTGCACGTCACCAATGGGGTGTCAGTAGTGTGATTATGTCTGGGATGTGCTGCTACTGCTTTATGTAGGAGTTTCACTGTGTTTCTCTTATGCAGGTCAGTGGTTGGGTGCTGTGTTTGTAGGTCGGCGGGGGCCCATTGTGTGGCATTATGAGCCTGTGCTACCAGATAATATAGTTTGAAATCGGGCGCAGCTAGCCCCCCTTGCAGGTATTGAAAGGTGAATATCTGCCATCCTACTCTTGCTTGGCCATTCCACACAAATGCTGTGCATGCCCCCTGAATTTTCGAGAAGAGGGATCTACCCGGCCACACAGGGACAGTGCTAAACAGATAGAATAAGTTGGGTAGAATGATCATCTTAACCAGTGCAAGCCTGACCATGAGAGAGATCGGTAGGAATCGCCATCGCTTGAGCTTTGTGCAGCGTGCTACAGCGAGTGTCTCATAATTTAAGGCACGGGTGAGTTGCGCCGTCCTTGCCACTTGCACACCTAGGTATTTCACTTGAATGGGATTCCATTGTAGGCCATGGAGTGCTGTGGGTTTCAGGGTGGCTTCTGTCAGAGGGAATATCTCAGATTTGGCTGCGTTTAATTTTAGCCCAGAGTATTCCCCAAATTCTTTGACGGTGCTTAGTGCTTTCCCCATGTTATGTTCAGGGTTCCTCAAATATAACATTATATCATAAGCGTATAATGTGATTATCTCAGTTCTGTCTATTAGCTGGATCCCAGCCCTGCTAAATCTGGACCTCAATAAGTCAGCTAGTGGTTCTATAACTAAAGCAAACATGAGGGGTGACAACGGAGAGCTCTGCTGTATGCCTCTTGCAAGTCCTATTATTTCCAAAAGCATCCCATTGACACAAACCCTTGCATAAGGTTGTGTGTATAGCACTCTTACCATTTTTATAAAGTTTGGGCCAAACCCGTAATTGTGCAAGACCCTTAATAGAAAGGGCCAGTAGACAGTATCGAAGGCCTTCTGCATGTCTAATGCCAGTGCCACACCATGCATGTTCTTGGGGATCAAGGCCAGTATATAGAAGCAGCGGCTGATATCCATCACTCTCGGCCTGCCCGGTATAAAACTTGCCTGGTCCTTGCGGACCATATGAGGCATCATGGGGGTCAACCGTGTGGCAAGGATTTTTGCGAAGATTTTTGCATCTGTATTGATCAATGAGAGATCTCTATAAGACCCACAGCCTTCAGGATTCTTACCTGGTTTGAGTAACACTGTTATGATCACTCCTCGGGTGGTCCCAAGCAGCTTGCCTGTGTCGAGGTCTTCGGTCCAAATGGCATGTAGTCTGGGCACCAGGGTGTCAGTGAATTCTTTATAAAACTCGGCCCCAGGGCACATCGGAGCCTGGTGCTTTACAATTGGGCAAAGATTTAATAGCTTCTGCGATTTCTGCTTGTGTAATTGGGGCCTCCAATGCCTCTTTCGTCCCAGTGGACAGAAGTCTGGTAAGTATCTTTGATAAGAAGTCATCTATCTCCTCCTGCGTGGCTGCACTCTGGGGGGAGTACAGCTGGGAGTAGAAGTCGTAAAACACTTTCTATATCTGTTTCTGGTCTGTCACCACTACCCCGTTTGGACGGGTTATGCAGGGAATAAGTGTGCTACCCCACTCCCCCCTTATCATATTTGCCAGAAACCGCCTCGGCCGTTCCTGTTCACCATACCGTCTTGCGGCGGTTGGTTTGTCACAATAGCGGATCTCCCGATCCGCTGCAGCCCTATACTCCTCCAGTTGGGTCTTAATGCCTAGTTTAGTTTGTGGGCTGGGGTCTGTGATGTACTTTTCTTGTAATTTAGCTATCTCCTCTTCCCGTCTTTTCAGATCTCTACAGATATCTTTAAGTACCCCAAATTCTGTGGACATGGCTATGCCTCTAATATACACTTTAAAGGCCTGCCACAGTGTCTCCTGTGTCTTCACCGTGCCATCATTGTTTTCAAAATATGCATTGATGTGTTGGGTCAGGTTGCTCTTATATACATGATCTGCCATAGCTGGAGCTTTGAACCTCCATGGGGGCCTTTGTGGTGCGATTTTAGGGATTTGCATATGCATCAAGATTGAGGAATGGACTGACATTGTTCTAGGGAGTATAGTAGCCTTGGACACCCATCCCAGAGCCCTCTGTGATAATAGTCAGCTGTCAATCCTTGAGTGCATGTCGTACACAGACAAGTAACACGTGTAAGTCCATTGTGGGACATTCAGAGAGTGCCACACGTCGCGGAGCCCCAGATCTGTAATGTGAGTATGTATCATGCAGGCTGCGTTGGTAAGTGTTCTTGGGGCATTGGATGTGCAGTCTATGCGAGTATCGAAAATTGTATTGAAGTCGCCTTCTGGGCAGTGGGGTAGATGGCACATTTCTTAAACAGCTTGGAGAAAAACAATGGATCATCAATGTTTGGACCATATAAATTCAAAAGTAGTACCTCTTCTTCAGCTAGCATCCTTTGTACCAGTACATAGCCCCCCTCAGGGTGACTTTCTGTGTTGTAGTGGGTGAATGGCAGTGCTTTATGTATCAGTGTCAATACACCCCGCGCTCTGCTAGAGAACGACGTGCAAAAGTGATGTTTACCCTACCTGGGCGCTATCTTTTCTGCTTGATATCCTAATAAATGGGTCTCCTGGAGGTACACAATTTGGGCTCCCAGTCTGTTAATGTATGCTATTACCTTCCTCCTTTTCACGGGCATCCCCAGCCCTCGTACCTTCCAGCTTAATTATGTGATCCCATTCATATCATTCTTAGCCATTTGTATCCGCGCTGACTAATAAGTATGTGTTGTAGAAATTTCCCAGAGGTTCCTTGTATAACCTTGTGATCCGTACCTGTGCATTTTTAACTGTAACACCCCTCCAAACATCCCCGCCCTCCTCCTCCACCCTCATAGTTCCCCAAACTTCAACTATGCAGTGTCCCTCCTCTCCCCCATTCCTTAGTGGTCCGTTTGGTCAATGTGCACGCATCGGGGAACGCTGCCGTGGTGGCCGAGTCCAAGGGCCATTGTTCATCTGTCCACTTAGCTTTTTGAACTTGTTTGTTGCTTTGACACATAATCTGTGTGATTTTATCGTCACTCCTGGCCATGCGTCAGGGATTTATACGTGTTGGCTTCCGCGCCGGTTGGTGTCTGTTTTGCCTGCATCGGGATGTGTGCTTCCAGAAAGCTGGCGGCCTCTTCCGGAAAGGTGAAAAACTATGTCTTATTATTGTGCTGCATGCAGAGCCTGGCCGATTACAGCATTGCATAGGGAACTTTGCGTTCACAGAGAATTCTCTTGACACCTGTGAAAGAACGTCTCTCTTGTTGTACAGTGAATGTATAATCCAGGAATATTCGAATCACATTTGAGCCCGGTTCAGTTCCTGTTTGTCTCAAGCGGCATGTAGACCCAGATCTCCATCTCTGTAGTTCATTATTCTTGCAATGTTTGGCCTTGGATAGGCACCAGGTTTGGGGCACGGTGCCTGGGATCTGTGCGCCCTTTCCACGACAAACATGGAGGACCAGCCCGGGTCTCCAAGCAAATCCTTGTGTAGTTCCTCCACAGCGAGTTCCATTGGTGGCCTTAAGTGCTTCTTCCGGGACCCCCACTATGTGAATATTATTTTGGCGTGACCTGGCTTCCAAGTCTTCACACTTCAGTTTCACCGAACCTAGGTCGTTTGCCATCTCCGTCACTGTGTTGCGTAAAGCCTCTTCTGTGTCCTCAGTCATGCTGATTTGTTACTCCGCTTCTGTGATACGGCCGATGGACTTTTCTAGTTGATTCCTGATGGTCGTTACCTCTGTATTAATCCCGTCCAGTTTATCATTCAAGGCTGCCAATCCCTTCTACATAGATGCAAATACTGCTTGGGGATCCATGTTAGCTGCTGGAGAGGTAGACATGGCCTGGGGGGTCTGCCCGGCATTGGGGTCAGCCATGGTGTCTGTTCTGACGACCGTAGTTGTGCATTTGTCTATGGCACCTTTTCCCTTTTTGGGGCCTATCCCCTTGGGCATTATCTTCAGGTTTGCCCCAGTCTCCTCCTCTGGTCCTATTTGTCCTCGAATAGCAGATAAATGTGCTGTTGTGGTCTTCTCCATTGTCGCTCTCCATGACAAGGGGCAGGGTCACAGCTAGGCATAGGAGAGTCCTACAGTTACGTGGTGTAGGGTCTCTGTTCATGCGCCAGCCCTGCCGTAATATTATCCTTTCAATAGCTGTCTATCTGCGACCTGTCCTTATAATGTAACTAATAGCTTGTGGGACTTAGAGATCTGTCCGATATTATTTTAGGGACCTTCCCTTGCATGGTTCCTCTTTCCCAGTAAATAGTCACCAATGAGTGCTCCTACTCTCACTCCAGCAACGGGATTGTAGGGTCGTAGCTGCACTGGGGTAGAGTTTCCTCGTATGTGCATGTTATTGGGGTATTGCAGCTTAGCTGCCCTGTGCAGTTCTCAAGGGTGCATATATTGAGTGGGGCTGTGCAACTCCAGTCCGCTATGTCATCTTATCCCAAAGTGCTTATTAAAGTTCATAATTGTTGTGCCCGCTGTGGCGCTGCCTGTCGTCCCGTTGTCTAGGGCGGTGAAAGACCGAGTGTGGGGCCGCTCCGTATCAAGCAACGAGATATGTGTCTTATGGGGGTGACTGGCACATTCAAATCGACCAATACAGACCTTTCAAGTGGGCCGTGGAGGTTCAGAGTGGGATCGCCCAGCATAGTGTGGATAATTACGTGGCATCCGCACGTGTGATTTCCCAAGTAATGGCCCAGGCGTTAGGTCTTTTGGCTACGTGTGTCCTTCAGGCAATCTCAGCCATCACAGTGTTTGCCGGTCTACAGTGGCACCAGGGCTCTTTTCAATTATGTGATGTGCTGGTGGGGCTCCGTGGGCGCCGTAGGGTGGTTGTGCCATGTGGGTCCTCATCAAAGGGGGGATGCAAGCAAATGGTTCACCTTGCTCAAGTCAATGTGCCCCAGAAACTCAGGGCTGGGCCGATGGTCTGCCACACTCAAATAATTTGCGGGGACAATTTGTGCCGGTCACCAGAGCTGGGTCAACTCCTGCATCATGGGACTTACCGGCTGCCCAACGGGGCAAGATGTTGCCGGCTTCCCCGTCCCCACGGGGTTTGCTGCTCGCTAGTGCTCGACGGGTCCTCCCAGGGTGCCAGCGGTGGAGCAGTCGGGGGGTTGGAGAGGGTTGTACACTGCTTATGTCTCCGCCGTGTGTTTTCGTCCACACAGTTAATGGATAGAGGATTGTGGAAGGCAGGTGCAGGAGGAGGATCGGTTTTCTGTGCCCAGTGACGGGCTCGCTTCTCATTTCTTCTGGATCCCAAGTGGTGCTTCTTGCAGGACTCCTCCTTCAACTCAACGTATCACCAGAATTCATACACGGATCCCTTAGATTTTTCACCCATACCAGGGCCAACCTTTTAGACGTCCTTCAAACCATTTCCAGAATGAATCTAGCCATATTTGCAGGATTTCAGCGTATTTGGCCTCAGCCTTCATTGGAGCTCACGCAGGTTGCTGCATCCAGCTATGCGTGCAACAGCGCCGCCCATCCTTTCCTCTCTCACTTTGACATCACATCATGCACCAACACCTTTGGAGCCTCTCTTGGCCCCTCCACCACTTATCCTCTCCCCTCACATTCCCATCACACGTGTTGAGGTCACCAGACAAGTCCCGTCTATGAAAGCCTAATCCAAACAGGTGGATCCCTGCCCCTCCAAAAGCATTAAGGACAACATTGACTCTCTCGCCCCAACCTTGGCTGATCTCTGCAATCTCTCTTTTGCCACTGGTGTTTTCCCAACTTCTGTTAAGCAATCCCTAGTGCACCCTCTGCTTAAGAAACCCTCTCTCGAGCCCACCATTCCAGCAAGCTACTGCCCCACCTCTATCACCCCTTTCATGGGCAAACTATTGGAGAAGATGCCTGTAGAAGCTGGCTATCTCTCAGCTCACCTTCCACACTGAATCTGCTGGTTGCTTCCACGACCATCAGTCTGGCTTCAGAGCATTCAGAGGCATGGAAACTGCTCTTCTGAACACCTGTGAAGACCTACTTTCAAATCTTGACACTAACACTCCCTCTCTCCTCATTCTTCTTCACCTCCCCTCTGCCTTTGACATGATAAACCACAACATCCTGATTGCACATCTCTGTGACACACTGGGAATCACAGGTCAGGCTCTGGCGTTGTTAACCTCCTTCCTCTCCGACCACCCATCCCAGGTGGAACTTAGGTCCTTTCTCTCTACTGTCACTCTTTCATCTTTCAACCTGTGGTGTTTCCCAGCGTTCTAACCTATCCTCCTGGTTCTTCAATGTCTACATGGCTGCCC
Source organism: Ambystoma mexicanum (assembly GCF_040938575.1). Taxonomy (NCBI): domain Eukaryota; kingdom Metazoa; phylum Chordata; class Amphibia; order Caudata; family Ambystomatidae; genus Ambystoma; species Ambystoma mexicanum. The sequence continues at coordinate 272,236,608 of NC_090938.1, forward strand.
TGGAACGTGTGATTGCCACTTTCACCTCAAACTTCCAGTGTTATGCGGATGACAAGCAACTCTCCTTCAGAATACCCTCAGCCACCTCCTCTAACCTCGCTCATATATGACTGTCAGTCCGCAATTCAGTCATGGTGTGCTGCAAATAACCTTTACCTCAATGCCAGTAAGACTGAGATCATTCGCATTGGGACTCCTGCTCCCCCTTTCCCACTCTCACTTTGGCCGGCCTCCCTTGGCCCTGTGCCCGCACCCACCTGTGAGGCAAAAAACCTTGGGGTCATCATCAACTCCACTCTCTCCTTCTCCACTCATATTTCGGACATTTCTAAAAAGTCTAACTACCACCTGCACCTCCTCAGAGGTACTCTTACTTTTCTCACCTTCCCCCATTGGCTCACTGTTCCAGAGACCTGGGTCTCTCAAGGTTGGACTACTGCAACAGCCTCTTTCATAACCTAGCTGTCTCTGTCTGCCCCCATTGCAACTCATCCAGAACAGAACCCTGAGACTTATCCGTGGCCTCAAGCCCAGGGAACACATCTCTCCAGCACTGAAATCCCAACACAGGCTCCCCATGGCTGCAAGGATCAAGTTCAAGACCCTCTGCGTTGTCCACAAGGCTTTCATTGGCCTGGGCCCTACTTATCTCCAAAGATGCCTACCTAAATACTGTCCTTCCTGAGCCATCAGCTCATCTACCTCCAACCTTCTGCAAGTGAGCCGGTTCTATAAGCAGAGATTTGGCGAGAGATCTTTATCCTCAGCAGGGGCCTCCCTCTGGAACAATCTCCCTACCGCCCTCTGTCTTGAGCACAAACTCCTTAAGTTCTGTAAATTCCTTAAAACACTCCTTTTCTCCTCTTCCTTCTCTCTCCCCCTACCCTGCTAACCTCTCACCCCACTCTATCCCGCCCGCCCTCCTTTTCCACACAGCATGCTGACTGGCTGACGGGTGTACCGCAGAGTCTCACATGTCCCTGACTCCCTCGCCAAGTCCTCCCGCACCTCTCTCGGGCCTGCACTTGCCTCGTAGCTACTGCACTTGGTTAATGATCCCTGAGAGGCATCTCTCTGCACTTACCCCAGTTTCTGACTGACTGGGCACACTTGGCCTCCCCCCTCCCCTGCACTTGTTCCCACCCCACTCCCCTTCCCTGTACCGTCTGTGCACTGCACGATCTGAACACACCAGGCCTTGAAGATTGTCTATCTTCTCTGTCTCCCCTCCCTGCATGGTGGCACATCAATGCACTTGGAAAAATTGCAGAATCATCGGCAGACCTATTTGCTATTATCTACACTGTTAATTGTATTATATGCACCTACTCTGCTTGGCAGATTTGTATCATTCAGAAATGCAAGGGCTCTGAATGACTGTTGTTTTTTCCCTTGTTGCATCCTCCTCGAGCGCTGTGAAACACTTGCCTTGTGTAGCGCTTTACAAATAAACATTACTATACCATACCATACCATACCATTACAACATACACTAAAGCAAGAAAATACGTAATTCAAGCAACAATATGAGGCCAACATTATTATGGCCACGCAAAACATATGGACTGTGATTCATGGATTATTTGCGCTGAAAAAAACGGGATTTATGCGCCATTCTGCCCGCAAATCCCCATTTGTTAAACAGGGATTTGCAGGCCGAATGGCGCACAAATCGAGTTTTTTTCAGCGCAAATAATCCATGATTCAGGGCCATGCACTCTCTCCACTGCATACACATTACAACATACACTAAAACAAGGAAATAAGTTATCATGAACACCTAAAATACGCACATCACAACATACACTAAAGCAAGTAAATGCATAATGATGTATTACAAGAAAACAATAATCATACTGAATATAAATCAACACATAAAAGTAAAGCAACCGACAATGCAACAAACAAAAGTTAAGCAGCCCATTACTGGAATATATTATGTAGGCCTTCCATTATATTGGCTAAAAATTACCTATTCCCCTTATTTGTTATTTTACTTCATCACCTCTAGAAATTGGCCTTTTATGTTGCGCTGAAAAATATAATGGCTCTCATTCCAAGTTTGGAGGTAAGTAACGTTCCTTACCGGCGTGGCGTAAATAGCGTATCTGGGCTGTCACCAGTCCGCTAAAAGAGGACTATTACAACTTCGAGGGCACGAGCTTTACGCCATTTTGGTAAGGTAATTTGCGCCATGCTGTTAAAGGCACCCGAAATGCCCTTTCCGGCATCAAGCTTAGCGCAGATAACACTACCTACATGGTCCAATGCGGCATTAGCAGTGACCATAAATAGCGGTGACTGTTATTAGCGGTCACCGCTATTTACAGTCACCTCTACTAAGCGGAACCGGAAGTAGCGTCATCGCACAGGAACGGGAAGGAGCACAGCGGCCTTCTTTAAAAACACAATCTATTGCCATCCTCACCACACAGGACCCCTGGGACTCTGCTGATTTTTGCAAAAGCCATAGCTCTCAACCATTTGTGCTGCAAAGGCGGGTGAAATCACCCGATTTTGTTTTTGGCGGGTGAGAGGCCCATTGGAATGAATGGGCGTGCATGAGGCTTGGTGGGTGATTCAGCCCTTTACAAGGCGGGTGACACCCGCCAAAAGCGTGTGAGTTGAGAGCTATGCACTACAGGAGCATGCTGGCATAGTGTTCTCAAACAACATGAAGCGAGAGGCAGTGCTTAAGAAGAAAGAGATCTGGGCACTTGTTGCCCAGAAGGTCAGTGCTGTGGGGAACACCCCACGCACGATTAAAGACTGTCGCAAGTGCTGGGACGACCTGTGACTAAGGGTACGAAACATCCTCTCTCTGAATCGCAGCCAGGCCATGGGAACAGGAGGAGATCCCAGTTCCCCGATCAAGCTCACCCCATGGGAGGACATCTGCGCCAGCATGATAGGGATGGAAGGCATCGGAGGTGTTGGCGAGATGGTGTGTGGCGCCACAACATTGGGCGATGGAGGTGAGTGTCCAAAGTAAGCATTGCAATGCCAAATCTGATGAAAGTCAACGAATATGTCAGTTCAAAGAGTCAAGCCATGGTCCCACACACACTCCCAGCAAAGTAGGCTGATGCATTACAGACACATGCAGATGCCTGGTGCTTGGCAACATCGTATATGACACATATCACACAAAGATGTAAATGCCACGAGTCACACAGCGTGCATGGCCAAAATACTATGCATGTCAGATAACAATGCTCCTGGCCAACATGAGTGACGCCGACGTATGCCTGCATAAACACCCATGAATCAAAGAACGTGCTCATCCAAACACAAATGCCTATTATCCCCCAATTGTGTGGATGTGCAATTGTCCAAATGTATGTATGATTCCTATCAAAACATCACTCATGCCGTCCCTCTCTTCGACCCCCACAGGCACTGATCATGACAGCGAGGGGCAGGACGCAACCCCTGCACAGGCCACACCCCGGAAGAGGTCCCGGGATGACAGCAACCGCCCTTCATCCTCGAGGGGACAACCCAGGGGGCGCCAGCTACCAACAGGCAAGCCACCCCAGGTACCCATTGCACCGGTGCCACCAAGGCCTATAGAGGGCGAAACACCACCACCACCACCACCTCCACCCTTTGGCCATCCTGATGATTCATGCGAGGCACCACAATCCAAGGAGTTGAGTTTGGCTGGGGAGGTGGCAGCCACGGCACCCCTGGGTGTGGTGGACAAACAAGACGACATCTGGGTGCCCATGTAGGACGATGTTTCGGAAGTGCTCCATACCCCAACTCTACCGGCATCCCCCCAAGTATGGTCACTCGATACAGAGCACGCCACCACCCCGGAGCAGTCTGGTCAGGAGCATATGGAGCCTGGGACACTTCAGTTCAATTATCACGACTAGGGAGGCTGAGCAGGCTGGGCAGGAAAGGCAGGGGTCGACTACCTCCACAGGTGCACCCACAGGGCCTCAGCGGTCCGACCTGCTCACTGTCCTTGTGCGGGAGTTTGTCCAGGACAACAGACTGGCCAGAGAGGAGTGGTGTCAGGACTTAGCTGCTCTAGGCTGGTCCATCACGTACAACACTGCCTCCATGGCCAAATCATTCGCTGACAACACCAGCCGCCTCTGCGAGGAGGTCTCGGCCCTCCGTCAGGTGTTAGGCCACATAGGGGATGCCATGGAGGCAGGGCATCCCGCTACACAATCACAGCAGGTGGCCACACCGTCTTGCTCCAGTTCTACACAAACAAGCCCGCTCCGCAGGTCAGCCCGTACCCTGCGCCGGCAGGACATGCCGCCCCCTGGACCAGGGAGTGGCAAATAATCTTCAGGGCAGCCTCATGTAGGCTTTGGAGACTCCATGGGACTTGTGTGGGGAGTTATGGGGAGAGAGAGAGGGGGGCGAGGGTATGTGGGGGAGTTGTGGGGGGAGGGTGTGTGGGGGAGTTGTGGGGGGAGGGGTGAGGGTGTTTGGAGGAGTTGTGGGGGGAGGGGGAGGGGGATGAGGGTGTGTGGGGGAGTTGTGGGGGGCAGGGGGAGGGGTGAAGGTGGTAGAGGGATTTTGCACTTATGTTTACATTGTTACATTTAATACAACGGTTATGTGAAAAACAAGACCTGAGTGGACATTCATCATTGCGCATGTGTCATCCATTCATTTACAGTGCATAGTGTAAATGTACCTCCACACCCAGTGCCCTCTGTCCAACCATCATGTCACCCTCTGCTGCCATGTGTGTCAGTAATATTGTGCAATCACTGACTTGCACACACACGTCTCTCCTGTGCATCGGCACCGCAATGATGTCCAGCCTCATCTTCTTCTTCCCCTTCATCATCACCAGGTGGTAGCAGTTCAATGTCAGGGGGCAGGGGCACGTTCCGGCGGATGCACATATTGTGCAGCATGACACATGCCATGATGATCTTGGCCACCTTCTCATGCCTGTAGAGGAGTGCCCCACCCGACTGGCTGAGGCAGCGTAATCGTGCCTTCAACAGGCCAAAGGTCTGCTCGATGACCACATGGGTACGGGTATGGGAACGATTGTAGTCCTCCTCGTGCCTGTTCTGTGGGTTTCGGACAGGGGTGAAGAGCCACGGCTTCAAGGGATAGCCACTATCACCTGCATGAGAGGCCATTAAAGGTAAATGTCAGGCGAATCATGATGGATAGCTGTACTAGTCACACATGCCTGCAGGTTTACGTTGGCCACATGCACATGTCCCTGGATGTATTGATGCCTTTTTCAGTCCCTCAATGTGGACTGTGCCATGTACTGATGGTGTGGGTTGCATCTTCAAGATGATACATGGTGTGCACTGACGTCTTGTTGCACATGCATCGTGTACGCATACAGCTGTGTTAGTGTCAAATTAGTGGGGTGTTGTGTTCTATGAGATTTACTTAGAGGGAGCCTTGGCAGTAGTATTTGCAATATTGGGCAATCAGTGCTGATCATTCCCATGGTGACATGCAGCACTCCTGTGAGTGTGCCGGCCCTGTGCCAGACAGTGAATTCCGTGGTAGGTTCAGTTTGAGGCACTCCCAGGGATGCTTGTCCTGTGTGGTGATATGCTGGAGACAGCAACATAGTGCATATGCACTGCATGGTGCAGGATGGCGTTATGGAGGGTGAGGGCCGCTGATGAGTGGTGCACGTGTTGCGGGATGTGGCGTGGTTTCCTGTTAGTCATGTAGTGATAGGTGTCAACCTTACTTCATTCCTATGTTATTTGGGTGTCATGTACCGTTTGTGATGCTTTGGGGCACAGTGTTCAGTGATGTGCACATCATGCAGTCACCACACCAATGACACCAGGGTGTTGTGTGCATCTCTCCCCCCATTTCAATGCCATATGCCGGTCATGCAGCTTACCAAGCAGCCAGGCACGTCGTCCAGCATGTCGCTCCAAGAAGCGTGGTAGCATGGAGTTCCACAGGAACATATAGTCATGAGTTGATTCGAGATATCGGGCACAACAATGTGTGATGATCTTGCTGGCCTTGCATACCATCTGCACATTGATGGAGTGGTATTGCTTGCGGTTGCGGTACACTGCCTGCATGGCATGCGGGACCAGCAACTCCACGTGGATGCAGTCGAGGGCACCTACACAATTTGGCATGCCTGCCAGTGCATGGAAGCCAACTTTTGTATCAAATATCTCCTGGGGAGTCCATGGTAGGGATATGCAGTCCCTTGTGTGCTTGAGGAGGGCATCCAGCACTTGGTTCAGTATCGGGGAAAATAAGGGTTGTGATATGCCATGCATGTGCCTCACTGTGTGCTGGTAGGTGCCTGTGGCAAGGAAGTAGAGCACAGACACCACCTTCAGTAGAGGGGGGATGGCGCTGCGTATTTCAATGAGGCTCACTATGTCGTTGTGTATCAGGACCACTATGGTGGTGATGGTGTCCCGGTCCAGACGGTACAGGGTGTGGATCTGCTCAGGGGTTAGGATAGAAGGACTGGCTCTGATGCGAGGGATTGGCCCTGTCTCAACGTCCTCCTCCTCTGCAGTGGCGGCTGTTGTTGTTGTTGATGTTGTGACAATGCAAGCATGTCCTCTGGCTCCAGTAATGCTACTACTATTGGAATCATCTTGGTGTGGGAGGGGGTGTGGTGTGTGGGTGTGCTCCTTTTGTACTGTGCCAGACTCCATTGCCTCCACCTGTGCTGATTGTGTGCGCCTGTGGCAGTTGTGAACACTGCTCAGGGCATTTTACGGTAGGTTGGCGATGCCGGTATTTACGGCATGCCGATAACCACTTTTTTTGCCTTTTTGAAGCTGTTATTTGCATGTCATTTTCACTTGTGATCTACTCCAGTTTAAGGCATGCCGCTATTGCCGGCAAGGTGGGTCGCGTGCCCACGCCCGGACCGCTATTTACGGCATCGTACTTTACGGTGCTGCTAATAGCGGTCGGGCTGGTCAGAATAGCCCGTAGCGTTAATCGTTGCCGGTATTCCTCTACCAGCATCGTTGTTCCCTTAGCACCAAACTCGGAATGACCCCCAATGTTTTTCCATGTTCAACAAAAAATTTATATATATACATCAATTTACAGTTATTCGTGCACAATACATTTTTGGATGATTAGCACTTCCATGCATCTAAATTCTAAATGGGTGAATACAGAAGTCTGCTCACATAAATATGATAACTATTTAGATCATATTGTTCAGATATTTAATTTTTTTTCCATGTTCAACTAAATATGTATATTTACCTCTATTTACAGTTATGTAAACATGTATAGAATATTTACATATGTATAGAAAATAAATGAAGTTTTAAAATTCAACATTTGCTTGAAAACATGTACGTAGATGTATATTTCTTTGTGTGTGACTTTTGTAAGTGATTAACATGTTAAAATTGAAATAAAACACATACTGCACAGTAAGTAAAAATAATCTTGAAATAATATTGGATTTTTTAATGCATTGACTTTTGTGTTTGTAATAAATTATGTCATTATTGATGTCATCAGTGATGTCATCCCTGATGCCATCTTTGTGGTCATAGGCCACACAACTGGGGGTGCTTCATTAAGGTGGCTTTACCTGAAATGTGCAGGTTTTGTTGCATTACGTTTCTCACCTTAAATGTTCTTTAACTAAAGTTTTATTCATTAAATTTCAAGGGTTTTGTTATTCCATAGATTTTCTCCGCCCACTTCCACCATTGGCCAGTGGACACGGCCTTTGGCCATGCCCACTGCATAAATTAGAACACTACCAGACCAGGCCATACATTTTGGCCATGGCCAGTGGGCACAGCCCACATTATTTTATAAACCACTAATAGGCCACTAGACATGGCCTTCACTGCATTCTCGTTGATCTCCCCCGTAATGCCATTTTGTATGGCATTGTAAATTCCTTCTCTTATAATATGTATGTACTCTTGGGCTTTGCAAAAGGTACGCTCCAATTTAAGCCGGTCCTGATTTTCCCAATAAATAGGGCAACATCTCTCATTACCGGCTCCAACAATGACATATGCCCACCTTTGAGAGGTTAAACTCGAAATCCACCCTAATGCAACCATCGCTCAAAGAAGTTTATCAATCGCAGACTGATTTTGACAGTGGTATTGTTATGTTTAAAAGATGGCAGACTTTCAAAACAGATAATTGTTTTAGGCAATGCGCAGTGAGATTAAATTATTTGCCATTGATCACAAATGTTGGTGTATTTATTTATTTCATTATTTATTTATTTATTACACACCAAAGCCAGCAGGCATTTGGGTGCACATTTACACCAAGGACATATCACAAGAAGACAAGGTATTGGAAGGCTATTTAATTAAAAAGGTGGTCTTTAGCCATTTCCAATTTGTAAACAAATTCCTTTCTTTACGCAAATCAGCCGGCTGATTGTTTCACGAAATAGTTACTTGGACAGGGAATGATCGGCCCTTCCCCCTTACTTGTTTTGCTCTGGGGCATATTTGACCCGAGGTGTTACAAGACCGTGTGGACCTACAGGGAGTATGTTGTGTGATACTCTCTTTGAGCTAAGAAGGGGCCGACCCATAGAGGCATTTATGGGAAGAGTGTTTGGGCCTCATTACAAATTTGCCAGACCGGAAAACTTGGTGCTGTTAAGCTAACCGGCACCCTTGTTTCTTGACCGACAAACTACAAATTTGCCTGCCGGAGGCGCTGTGCTGACAGGTCTGACCTTGCCGGGTGCAGCGACAACAGTAGGCAGACCGGTCAAGGAAGCAACAGCACTGTTAGCAACAGTGCTGGTGCTCCCATGTCCCCACTCCCTAAGAGTCCTAACTTTATTTTAAATCGGATTCTGGATGCAACCGGCAGACAGTGAAGGTCTTTCCTAAAAGCAGAAATGTGCTCTGTTCCAGGATCATTCTTGACAATATTAAATGGATAATTTTGCAACATCTGAAGTTTGCAGATGCGATTTTTGCAAAAACTGCTCTTGAGCACATTATAATAATCCAGTCTCGGCATGATTGTTGCCCTCTCTAAGGTTTTGCAATTTTTTGCAGACACACGTTAGACAAGGTTTGACTAACCTTAGTAGTCTAAAATGATACTGTGACTTGTTTTTATTGTGCTATCCACCTGTGCGTAAACACCAAGGGATGACTCAAAGACAATAAAACTCAAGTTAGAGCTCAAAATACAAATGGATAAGATCATAAACAAAGGCAACTTAGCCATTCTATTACTCGTTGACCTCTCAGCGGCCTTTAACCTAGTGAACCACAGAATCCTATGTGAACACCTTTCATCCGCTGCCCAATTCTCTACCAAAGCCATCGCCTGGACTGAGTCATTTTGGTCTAATCGGACAATGAGAGTTTTCTCTAACATAGCTGCTGCCATGCCAGCACCACCAATCTGTGGAGTGCCCCAAGGTGTGTGTGTATCGTTGACACTCTACAATATATTCACAAAGTTCTTGTTCGACTACCTGGTTGAACACCAACAACGAGGATGATATGCAGATCCTTCTGCCTATCACAGGCGGCTACAATACTGACTCTGCAGCCCTCAACAAAATCTACCAAAGCATCCAGAACTGGATGGCACAACATGAACTCTGTCTTAACGATGATAAGACAGTGCTCATTCTGGTAGGCAGCCAGAACCTGTAGCATTTTGGGTTCTTAATATATATAGGGACCAGGCTGGAGGCAGATATATATATAAAAGAAGTTAGCTTTATTGAGTTACAGGGAAGTTATGGAAAGAGGGTAGGAGCACAAGGTAGAAACATCTTTATCCATCTCTCTCCCATCCTGTGTGTCTTAACTGTCTCCACTAGAACCTTGATGTAGTAAAGGTTCCAGTCACCAGGCAACATTCCACTGCTTGCATCTGTGCACCAATACAATCAGCATGCTACACATCCCCTTTCTTTATAACAGACACACACCCCAACAACAAGCACTGAACAGGAACTCACATCAAACCACCTAAACAAACATTCATCACCCTCACAATTACTAACCACTTTCTCAACCCTCTCAGAGTACATCTACATCCGCGTAACTAACATTCCCCAACCATCATAAATATCACAAACCAACCATATATCCAGAACTGCCACCACTGGATCTCATAACTGCCACTTACGAGCACAAACCACAAACTAACCACATTCCATCACCTTAATGGCTCATACAGCACGGCTTACACTCCTTCCACTCCGCCTGCCACACAGAGTCTCGGGTCTGCCACACCCGCAGCACTAACGAGTAGAGCGAGTAGAGCGCTCGCTTTGACACCCGTGCAGAGCCTGTTAACGCAGGTTCGAATCCCGGCGGGGCCAAACTCAGCCTTTCATCCTTCCGAGGTCGATAAATGAGCACCACACACCGTGGGTAATAATAAGCAGCGCTCGGATACCTGAGGGTTTGTAGCGCTATATAAAAGCCTAATTATTTTTATTATTATTAACGCAACCAACCAAATACACAAACTAACATTCTTTAACCTTAGCAATACACCACATACCATACAACACCACCTCTCATTCTCACACAAAGAACCTGCAGGTTGCACTCACACTCTCATACTCAACTTGCCCCAAGAAACATATAAAAGTAGGAAAATAAAGAAAAGATACGAACTAAACAAAGATCACACAAAAACAGCGTAACTGCATAGGCACAGTACATGAAAAAAAACACTAGAATAGGAAGTTGGCCATACAACCCATCAAGTGTACCGATCTTGCAGACACAAACGCATCCGGAAAATATTTGCGCAAAAATCCATAAAATTTCATTTCACTTTCACAAGTGTGAATCCTTTTCATTTTATCACCAGACACACCACATGCTCTGGATACAAACTCATCATACACTTCAAAGAGCTTATCATTAGGGCCTATTACACCCAAATCCACTCATACCAGAGGCACGACCTCTTTTACTACAACTGCATATGCCATTCACTAAACTCACATCACTCCTATTGATATACCAAAATGTACTGTAGAGACTCATACACTCCATATAATCAGAGGCTTGCACATCACCTAGCTTAATGTCCCACCTATTTCAAGCATTTAAACATTTACCAACCAAAACTTAAATATACAAATAGTGTAATGCATTTCCTTTCCCAAATGTCTCATGTACAACATTGTTCACTAAAGGTCCATATCAATACCTATAAATCCATAGGCTCACCCTGAAAATCCTCAAAAATGTGTTAAATCTACACATCTGTAAAAATAATTCAGCACAAACAAAACAAAACATACTATAATGTTATCACAATACTTTTTTTACTTTACCATATTGTGCAGTTTTTTGAAAACCATTAAGCCACTGCCATTTCCTCTTTAAATATACATTCAGAGCCTTCCCAGCCAGGCCAGAAACATAACTCACTACCATATCAAACTTCTCCATACAAACATTGCACTTAAAAACGTTCATTGTGACCCTTAAAACACTTTAAACAGGATTGCTAAATTACGTCACAGAACCAATAACATTACACCAATCCCAATTACTTGCACCGTGTTCCACTGCACTAAATACATGAACACTATACATTGACTTTACAGTCGCATCACTAATATCATTAGCCTCAAACTGTGTAATATTGACATTTCACCTTCATGTGATTGCTGCATGTCTTTACAAATTCATTCCAGTCCATGAATTGCACGAAGATTATCGACTGCACACAACAGTCTGTGAATCATATTCATTTAAATTCCCATAAACAAATTCGATTTATCCTGCTCTTAAATACCTTTATGTCCATATCACGGACATGAGAAACATTTCCAGTGCGGCCACATTCGATTATCTTTCAGTAATTCACATCACAGGGAGCACCAGAGTTTCATTGTTGATGACCGGAGGAAAAAAAAAAAATGAAACCCATTTCATTGTGCTCTAGATGCAGCGCCACCGTTGCACTGCAAGTCATCTGCTTTCCTTTTAAGCTCCCCAAGCACAGGACTATTTGTATCTGGGGAAATGAATTCTACTGCACATAATAGTGTCTTGTGTAGATGAGTTTTTACTAATTTTATCAAGGGTATCCCGATCCAATGTGTTCATTGCTGTGCTGTGCTGATATGGGGGGGGGGTACCATCACAGTGGCCACGTTCGGCTGGTAAATTGTAGTATAGTTCTCCTTGCAGATATATCCCATGTCTGCAAGTGTGTGCAAGCTGACTCTATGTCTAACAATTTAAGCCCGATATATTTACTAACGATCGATTCACGTGCAGGTTTTTGTGCGGCCAACAGCAGTTTGAGTTCTGGATGAAAGCTCATGATTACACTTGACAGTCCAGAATTAAAAATTAATCACAAGCACCAAAAAGACCTACACTTCTCACAATAGTAGTCATAAAAGCTACAGCAGTCTAGTTTCGGGCCACGATTTTGTGTATAGAGCAGACTGGCACAGACTGGCTTGCCTCTGATGCACCAGTGCTGACACACCGGAAGGAAGCTTTAGTAATGTGACTGGCCTCCAAAATCCAAGGGTATTGTAGTTCCATTACACACAAGGCAGCAAAGACAATGTTTTCAAGGTCATTCTGCTGCTCACACAGCAAATAGATGCAGAAGATTTCAGGCAATTAATGGATGATTAAAAGTCAATCTGATCTAAAAGAAACAAATATATAAAAATACAAATGTAAAAGCTAAAATCAATGTAAAGTGGCAGGGTGCATTCAGGAATTAATTGTAGGTGCTAATAGATGTGACGGGAACTGGAAATTCAATTTATACTGGTGCAGACTGGCTTGCGCCTGAAGGAAGCTTTAGTAATGCGAATGGACTACAAAACCCAAGGTATTTGTAGTTCCGTTACACACGCAGTTTCTGTGACCTGACCAATGCACCAATAAAAATCGACCAACCTTAAAATCCAACTGTGTCCCATAGTTATTGGAAAGGAATAATAGGGTACTACCATACCACTTGGCAATTGCCATATCCAGCGCCATTGCAAACGAGGTTCCAAACCCAAGTTTCTATTTTCACAATCACTGGGAGTTTAGGAGCTCTGTCCCACTGGAACCTCAATACCAGGCTCCAGGAAGAACTTTCATCACTCTACAGAGAACAGATCAGCGCAGGGGTCCACCTTTCCTATAAGCTCCTATCATCCTCAGTTATATACCAATTGTACTCTTGCAAGTGTTATGGGTATTTAGTGTAGAGATTTTTTTTCTCAGATACAACGTTTTCACAGACTTAAATTTACATCCACTGGAACATCCTCACAGGAAATTTCCTTTAATGGAGTCTAGTCCGCAAAGCGTGGTCCAATTCTGTACAGGTTGATTATGTTTTCTGTCTGCAATAAGTGGTTGATTTAGTTTCTTCCCTTTGACGAATACAAATTGAGGATGTTGAAGTTGTGTATTGTTGAGCTTAAAATATGCGATTTATTAAGATTAATCTTTATTGGCACTGCTGTGTAGGGTAAAAGTGGTAGCACACACAAAGTTGTCTGAATCTTTTATTTTGTTTTGAGATTATAATATAACTGCTCTATTCTGGCATTTAGCTCTTTGTTTAAATGGTCTAAATAAGTCTGGGATAATCTCTTCTTTGCAGTGTACCAGAAATGGTATGGTATGGTAATGTTTATTTGTATAGTGCCTATACACAAGACAAGTGTTTCAAAGCACTCATGGAGGGGTGGGAGCAAGGGGAGCAAAAACAACAGTCATTCAGCGCTCTTGAATTTCTCAACGATGCAAAATCTGCCCAGGCAAAGTGCATAAAATATATTTAACAGGGTAGATAAAAGCAAATAAGTCTGACGACAATTCAGCAGAATTTCCAAGAGCATAGGGTGCAGTGAGAGAGGGAGAAATGATGAGAGGGGAGAAATGATGGACAATCTTCAGACAAGGTACGTTCAGATCGAATAAGTGCACAGAGGTACAGGAGAGTGGGGGGAGGGGTAAGTGAAGGGGGTGTGGTGGGGTTGGTGAGAACAAGTGCGGCCGCTTAGTCAGAAAACTGATAAGTGCTGAGAGAAGTCGTTCTCATGGGTCATTGACCAAGTGCCGTAGCAATGGGGCAAGTGCAGGACGACTGGCGAGGGGGCCAGGGACCTGTGAGACTCTGAGGTACGCCTGGCAGCCAGTCGGCATGCTGTGTGGGAGGGAGAGTGGAGAGAGAGGTTAGCAGGTCAGAGAGAGAGGCAAGTAAGATGAGAAGAGGGATGACTTAAGGAGTTTCCAGAACTTAAAGATACCGGCCGCAAGACAGAGGGCGGCATGGAGGCTGTTGCAGAGGAAGGTCCCTGCTGAAGATAAAGATCTCCCTCCAAATCTCTGCTTAGAGAACCAGTTCAATCGCAGAAGGTTGTAGGTTGACGAGCAGGGGGCTCGACAGGGATAGTATTTGGAAAGGCATTGATGCAGATAGGTGGGTCTCAGGCCACAGAAAGCCTTGTGGACAATGCATAAGGTCTTAAACTTGATCCTTGCAGCCACGGTGAGCCAGTGGAGGGATTTCAGTGCTGGAGAGATGCGGTCCCAGGGCTTGAAGCCAAGGATAAATCTTGCTGTTCTGTTCTGGATGAGTTGCAGAGGGTACACAGTGAAGGCATGGAGGTTGAGAAAGAGGCTGTTGCAGTAGTCCAGTCTTGAGAGAACCAGGGCTCTGGAGACAATGAGCCTCTGGGGGAAGGTGAGAAAAGGAAGAGTACCTCTGAGGAGGTGCAGCTGGTAGTTGGACTTTTTAGAGATGTCTGATATGATATGATATAATTTGATAGTTTATTTGTATAGCTCTTATACACAGGTGTTTCAAAGCTCTTCAAGGCAGGTGGGGGAACAAGGTAAAACAACAATAACATTCTTAGAAGGCCTTGAGACATTAATAATGGGTAATTAACTATCACACTAGGACTGACAACATTTAAGATAGTGCAAGAGCATTGGCAGAAAGAGGGCAGGGGGGAGATGGGGGAGGCAGGAGAAGAACATACATTAACTATCGTACTAGGCCGGACGACAGTACAGAAAGAGGGCAGGGGGCGGGAGAGTGTAAAGACTGAAGGGGGTTATCGGTACTCCTGCCCTCTATATGGCAGAGTAGAAGCACAGAGCACCCCAGCCAAGATTCTCTATTGTTGGTAGCAATGGACGAACAATCAAGGCATAGCTATCAGGAGGTGATGCAGGCTGGTTCTTAAGTACAGTGTAGTCCCCAACCCCCCACAAAGGAATGTCCACACACTATGTTAGTGATAACACAGTTCTTTATATAAATAAGGTTCAGAATATATACACAAACAATAACACACTTTGTGCTCTGGCAATATAATATTGATAGATATATACAATATCTTTGTGGTACCACAGTTGACTCTTGACTCCTATTAAATGCACCAACTGCTGACAGTTGTAAATGACATACAAGTGTAATAGCGAAGTGAACCAACACCAGATATGGAAGGAAAACAAGTTGGGTTAGACAATTGGCAGAATATTGGGTCCCTACCGCAAGACACAGATCTGTGTGAGGATCCCCCCCACATGGGCAACCTGTAAATAAAGTGTATCAACAAGCCCAGTTCATATATTGTTTAATATAGTCTTGGTTCCTTCTAAAAAGGTTCTACTACCCCAACGTACCTGGTTTAGCAGAGTTCGATGTCGGGTCGTTGACGGATCCTTCTTGAGTGAACTCCCTTTAAGGCAGGAGCCACAGATCGTCGAGATTCCTTGAAGAAAAGGAGAAGAATGTCGTTGAGACAGCAGCTTCGGTCCTTGTGGTGCTCGTCGACGATCGGTTATGGACGTCCTGCGAAGATCAGGCGTGCAGTGCACCTCCATGATGAGAGTTTGTTGCCGCAAAGAATCAAGGAAGAACGTAAGCCCAGCAAAGGCCATCACCAGTGTTTGGCGTCAGCGATTGGGACTCGACCTCGGCTGGCTTTCGGATCTTCGTCGGTGTCTTCGGGTAGCGGAAAAACCACTGGCAGATTCTGGCAGATTCTCCTTGGTTCATCGGCGACCTTGTCTTTCTCTGGCGAGACAAAGCGGTCGACGGTGATGAGCAAGGGAGTCCATGATTTCTAAGTGTCTTAGTCAATGGAGTGTTGCGGCTCCAGTCGACGAGGTTACAGCGACGAGGCCATCAACTGTGGCGGTCATTGATGGCCTCGACGTCCTGGTGCTTCACTTCAGATTCCTCGGCTGTCCCTGTCTCCGCCCAGCAGACTTTCGAGGACTGACAATGGCAGGGCCTGAGTATCCCAAAATGGAGGGGTACACAGAGCACCTGTCAAATTCAGGATGGAGCTGCCACCAGCCCATACCCTGCTCTGTGGGCCACAAATAGGTGCCCAAAAACATACACCAGGTGTACAGGGTTGTACCCCCACCCATGGGTGCCATAAGGGTATCCCAAGGGCCTGTTCAACACAACCAAAAAGAGGAAGAGCTGCACTGCCAGGAGTCCCTCATGGAGTCCTGTGCAGAAGGCAACAGAACACACATGATAAAAGGAGTATAGGACAAGTACAGGGAGGCCCTGTCCCTCCAATGCATTTCAGCATCACAGGGAGGCAGGAGACAAACAAACAATAACTATCGTACTAGGCCTGATGACATTTCAGATAGTGTAAGAGCATTAGCTAAGGTGGAGGTAGCATGGGGGGGGGAGATGGGAGGGTAAGTAAGGTAAAGGTAGAGAAGACAAGGGATCAGAGAAAGAATGTTGAGTGAATGCAATGACGAAATACAATGAACAGGAGCAACATACAAATGAAATGCGCATGACATGCACAAAAAACCACTGAGAGCATGCAGTGATTCAGAGGTCAAGAGTGTGCACACAGGATTCATGAAGTCCAGCAAGAATAAACCATGATTCAAAAGTCAGTGGTAAGCACACATGATTCAAGAAGTCCAGCAAGAACACGCCATGATTCAAAAGTCAGTGGAAGCACACATGATTCAAGAAGTCCAGCAAGAACACGCCATGATTCAAAAGTCAGTGGTTGTCTGAGATGTGAGTGGAGAAAGAGAGTGGAGTGGAAGATGACCCCACAGTTTTTTAGCCTCGCAGGTGGGTGCAGGTGTAGGGCTGAGGGAGGCCAGCCAGAGTGAGAGTGGGAAAGCGGGAGCAGGAGACCCAATGCAAACAATCACAGTTTTGCTGGCATTGAGGTAGAGGTCGTTTGCAGCACACCATGACTGAATTGTGGACAGACAGTCAGATAAGAGCGAGGTAGAAACGGTGACTGAGGGTAGCTTGAAGGAGAGTTGTATGTCATCCGCATAACACCAGAAGTTAGGGATGAAGCTGGCAATCACGCGTGCTAGGGAAGCTATGTAGACATTGAAGAACCAGGGAGATAGGTTAGAACCCTGGGGGACAACGCAGGTTGATAGAGTGATAGTAGAGAGAAAGGAACCAAGTTTTACCTGGAATGGGTGGTCAGAGAGGAAGGAGGCAAACCACGCCAGAGCCTGACCTGTGATTCACAGGGTGTCATGGAGACATGCGAGCAGGATGTTGTTGTTTACCGTGTCAAAGGTAGAGGAGAGGTCAAGAAGAATGAGGACAAAGGGAGTGTTAGTGTCAAGATTTGAGAGCAGGTTTTCACGGGTGTTCAGGAGAGCAGTTTCCGTGCCTCTGGATGATCTAAAGCCAGACTGATGGTCTTGGAGGCAACCAAAAGATTCAGTGTGGAGGGTGAGCAGAGAGATAGCCAGCTTCTGAAGGAGTTTGCCCAGAAAAGGGCTGATGGAGATGGGGTGGTAGTTTGCCAGAATGGAGGGTTCAGCCGAGGGTTTCTTAAGCAGAGGGTGCACAAGGGAGCGCTTGAGAGAGGTTGGGAAAACTCCAGTGTTGAAAGAGAGATTGCAGAGATCATCTAAGGCTGGAGCAAGAGAGTCAATGTTGTCCTTAGTGGTTTTGAAAGGGCAAGGACTCAACTGTTTGGATGAGGCCTTCATGGACTGGACTTGTCTGGCGACCTCATCAGGTGTGATTGGAGTGAGAGAAGAGAGGAGAACTGATGGGGGTTGGGGGCAAGAGAGGCTCCAGAATGATGTGGTGTGAGAGTGAGTGAGGAAAGGATGTCATGAGTTTTTGTGGTGCAGTGAGAGGCCAGGGCCGAGCAGAGGTCCTGGGTGGGTGTGACAGAAGAGGAGGCTGCTGCGGGATTGGCCAGTTCCTTACAGACTTTGAAAAGTTCAGCCATGTTGTTTGATGCAGCAGAGATGCAGGCTTGAAAAAAGACTCTTTTCTTTGTGCGGATGCAGCATCGATATTGCCTTTGAGGGAGGTGGTAGGCCAGTTGTTTGTCAGAGCATCTGCAAGATGCATTCTGTTCCCTCTCAGCTGCCCTACACTTGCATTGCATTTGAGGGCAGCCAGACCAGAGTCATAGCAAGAGTTGCACTTTTTGGAAGGTTTCAGTCGGACCCTCGTGACAGGGGCAAGAGTGTCAATGGTGATGAAGATAGAAAGATTGAAGTTGGCGAGGGCTGTGTCAGGGCGGGAGTCAGCCTCAGGAGTAGGTGGAGGAGATTAGATGGAGGCAAAGGCAGCCACTGTCACTCTTTTCATGGGTCTGGTGACTTTGAATCTGAGTGACTGCGAGCAGTGTGCTGTTGCAAGGGGAGAGGAGAGCTTCAAATGTGAAGAGATAGAGTGGAGTTGATGTGCGCATCCACCCAAAGTGCACAGGTGCTTATCGAAAAAGCAGAGGGGCCATGTGTGCCTCTGGGCAGCCAGGGAAAGCAGGGCTGGCGGAGCGCCAATGTAGGAGGTCTTTATTCAGCAGAGAAAAGTGGGAAAGAATTCCCACGGGCCTCGATGCAGGCCTTAGGTGAAACGGGCCAGCTCCCGCCTCCCGTGATTGGTTGATAAGACCAAACCATCCAATGGGAGGGGAGCAGGCTCAGGCAACAGGGTGCATACAGAGGCCTAACGTACAGGTGGCCATCTTAACACAGCCTACAAAGACAGAGCGAAAGTGCAGGAAAATAAAAGAAATCTGCAAAGAAAGGAGCTTGCACAGGCTGGATTATCTTGTAAGGATGCTGGTATCTTCCCTGTTCAATTAAGACTCTTTAGCACAACATTGTGTGCATCAACCCAAAATGCACACTTGCCTACCGCAAAATCAAAGGGGCCATTTGTGCCTCTGGGCAGCCAGGGAAACGATGGCTGTAGCAGGTCTTCATTCAGCAGAGAAAAGTGGGAAAGAACGCCCACAGGCCTCGATGCGGGCGTTCGGTGAAACAGGCCGGCTCTGGCCTCGCTTTCTGGCTGAATATAAAATTCTTCTAATGTTGTGCAATTGTGTCTAGCTCTGAGAATTGTCCATATGATATATTTTCTCTAAGTAAATTGGATGCAAGCTACCAAAATGGAGAATGGATTTCCAGCCTGTAGGTTTTCAATAAAGACTTACACCTATTTTGCGACTTAAGTCTTCTATAATAAGATCGAGAAAGGCAATTTCTTGTTTATCAACCATTGAGGTGAATTTCAAATTGGATTTTAAGATGCTAATCTATGTAAAAAATCTTCAATTTGTCCCTTTTGAGTGTCTCAAATAACTAAGATGTCATCAATGCATCTCTTAAAACATTTGATTGCTGGTAGAAACGGATTCTGCTATGTGAGAATGAAGAGCTCCTCCAAATTTGAAATATATAGATGAAAATTAGAGTTATTTCCAACAATTCTAGAATGTGGTGTTTCCCTTACATCTAAAAAGTATTTTATAACTCTCCAAGTCATCCCCTGTGGGATGTTAGAACAGAGGACTTGTATGTCCATCATGACAAGTAGCTCCATTCGTGAGATAAACGGTTCATATTCAATCTTGTTAATCACATTTCTGAAATTGGCCAGGAAAGTTGGGGTCTCCTTGGTCAAAGGTTTCAGAGAGAAATCTATGAATTTGCCCAATTGTTCTAAGATAGTACCGGAAGTGAAAGAATTGGACAACTAGGTGGGTATAGGCGCGTTACAAATGCCATATCATATCATATCTTATGGAATATGGGTAAAATGTAAAACACCAGAGTTCTAGGATTTTGTGGATTTAGAAAGGTGTGTTCTTTGATCGTCAAAAAACCAAGCTGTAATATTTTTGTGGTATTTGTCCAATTTGTTTTCGTACTGAATTCACCTGGTTTCCATTAAATGGGTGCTATTAAAAATATTCAGCACTTCTGCATCAGATTATAAATCATGATACCCCCACCTTTGTCAGCATTCTTGATGACTATATTTTTGTCATTTATCAGAGATTTGACAGTATTGAATTCCTGTTGGCTAAAAATTAAATGCATGGATTAGTCATTACTTTTATATTTCTTTTCAAAAGAGGTCAACATGGGGTGAGCCCACTATGTGATATGTGGATGCTTGTGCATCTTTTGACTTTGAAATCATTACAATTTTGCTAACATAATTGCAGTGTGCATTACCCTGATATGGTTCTGCCTAATAACACTATCCATTCATAATGTGCTCATTAATACATTTCCATCTACATCACCTCATCTCATTTGTGGAATCGTAATCTTTTGCATGACTCCCACACCCATCTTCCTCGTCCCAGTACATGAAGCACCAGCAACCTATGACTCTACAAATGTTTTGGCTTACAGCTCCCATTACCTATACACCCCTCTTCCTCATACCAGTTCCCACTCATAATTTGTATAATTACCCCAACACACCTCTCATCCCAGTACGCAATACCAATCCATGATGTTACCCCCACATTCCTTTTTCTCATCCCATTACCCAATCACAATTATTACCATTACCACTTCATCACTCTTCCTCATCCCAGTACCAACTATAGTCCATGTCATTACACATATATACCCGTTCATCACAGTTATAACCAATACTAATCCATATAATTTCCCAAACACCCCCTTCCTCATGTCAATACCCAATATTAATACATATCATTACCATACATCACTATACCTCATTCAGTACTCTAATAGTAACCCACATCATTAGCCCCACATCCCTCCTCCTCATTTTACTACTCAATAGTCATCTATATCACCACCTCAACATCCCTATTTTTCATTTAGTAACACATATCATTACCTGCCCATCCCTCTTCCTCGTCCCAGTATCCAACACAAATCTCTTCCTATATACCAATAATCAATAACAACACACAATACACAATAGTAATTCAAAAAATTACCTCCATATCGCTCTGCCACATTGCAGTAACAACAGTAAACCATGTTTTCTTTGCAATACTCCCATTGCTCATCATGATATACCTACAGTAGTATATAGTAAAATCCCTCAATCATGATCCTTCTCATTACCTATACCCCTACTTCCTTGTCCCAGTTCCCAATCATAATCCATATAATTTCCACAAAACCCCTCTTCCTCATCCCAGTACCCATTACTAATCCATTTTGGTATGCCCACATTCCTTTTTCCCATCCCATTACACACTCCTCATCATTGCCATTAACGCTACATCCCTCTTCTTATCCCCAGTATGAAAAGGACCTCCATGCCATTACTCATATATACATTTTCCTCACACTGCTACACAATACCAATCCATATCATTAGCCAAACAATGTCTCCTTATGCCACTCCCCAATAGTGATTCATTTCATTGCCTCCACATCCCTACCCCTCTTTCCAGTATACAATATTAATCCATATAATGACTGCCACATCCCTCATCCTCATACCAGTACCCATGACTAATCTCTTCCCAGATACCAATAATCAATAACAACATATACAAAAAATGCAAACTAAAACTCAACTCTGTAGAAAACAAAGAAAATATTGGTCAGGTAAATACAAGGGAACGTCATACACTCGCCCTACGGCTGCCTGTCCAGTGTGCATGCACAAAGGACTATGAGGGCATCTTTAGGATGCATTTCAGGAACATCTTGTAAAAGCCCTTTCATCACATAAAAATGATAGCAACAGATCATTCTACAAAATGCACCCTTTCGCATAAAATATACAGTGCCTGATTCATGGAACGTTTTCATATGGGATTGCGCCATTATAAAACACTTCCATGAATCAGGCCCAGAGTGTTAAACGTCTTGCTCTAGAATTACAAAAACTCCATTGCTGTCTCCTAACTGGAAAAGCACAAGAAGTTATGTAAAAAATAGAAGACATACAAAGTAAATATTTTGGAACAGAAGTAGAAGTACAAAATACAACTAATTTAGAAAATACCAACCAACAATTTTCAACCACTACCCTTCTTTTAAACACATACTAAAAAGAAATAGCAACATTTCAAACCACGTCTGCTGAAATTCCACACAAAGTATGTGTCTGTTTTCACAGAACTTTCCACAAACAAAGTAAAAAACAGTAGATATGTACTGCAACATTGAAGACAATGAGGATTCACAATGGTTACAATTGGCCTTGTATCTAACAGAAGAGAATAAACACAACATAACAAACCTCTTAATACTTTGCACATACTGCAATAATGCTGGCATGCCAGGCAGTGTTTACTTTTGTTTGTGAGCGCCACTTGCCCTGCTTGCACAATTTCATTTCAATTGTGAACACTGTTTAACATGCGTGCTTGGTAAGCAGTGTTCACAAATACAATTAAACCCTGTCCGACATGTGAGTATGTACTTGTACATGTGAGCGTTCGTATTGCAGGGAGCATCTACAATGAATCGCTATGGGCTCCACCCACTTTATGCTTTTGCATTAAGCAGGCGGACACCATAAGGATCTCCAGCATTTGAACTGGCATGAAAATCCATGCCGGCGAAGATGCTGGAACATTTGTATGGCAGAGAGGCTGGTGGTGGTGGAAATGCAAGTTGCAATCTATCCCTTTTCTCTGCCATACACATTGAAAATGAACTGTGGCATCAATGCAAGGTGTTACAGCCTTACTCAAGGCATTTACGCTTTGCTTTCAGGTTACGGCTCTATTGAACCCATGTATCAATGCAAACAATCTGAATAAGACTTGTCAGTGCTCATAAAGGATGAACAACTCACAATGTACCTCGAAGTCACTGAACAAATTGGACATGAAGTAAAACATGAAAACACTACTTGCAATTGTACTAATTACAAACCCCTGCTCTTGTATGTAAGTGGTGAAGTTGCTTCTGGGAAAAGTTTTTTAATTAAAACAATTCAAACATTTTTACAAGGGTAAAAATCACCAACATTTTTGGCTGAAAAAACTAATTGAAAAATATGGGGTCTGGGGGGTTAATGGGATAAAAGTGGTAGGGCTGTGTAGGTGATAGGGACTAGATAATAGGGAACGGGTGAATAGGGACCACCCCCAAATATAAAAAAGAAATTAAATGGGCCTCATAATAACTCCGGCGGTAAAAATGGCAGGCTGCCGCCAGAGTTATGTTTTTTTTCTGGCACCTGGAAATGGGGAATCCCTGGATCATTACAGCCCCGGCATTCCCTGAAGCCAGGTGGCAGAAAAAGTATCGCCCCATTCCCATTCGAGTCCCATAGGACTCAATGTGAATGGGGTGGACGGATGCACCGGCACTGTGTGCAACAGTGCCGGTGCATCCGTCAAAGTCTGCGAGGAGGTGCCGTTCTGCCCCCCAGGTCAGATCTGATGGGCGGAAAGGCACCAGCATGCAGCACTCGGAAAATTCCAGTCTGGTAACAACAGTGCCGGTAGCTTACCGGCACCGTTGTTACCGGACTGGCACACTCATAATGAGGCCCAATGTCTTTTTTCAGCCAAACTTTTTTGGCAAAATACACAGTGAAATAAAACCTGGCAATGTAACAAAACAGAATCTTTAGAAGAGAAAACAATTAACTTTTCAGCTGTTCTAACAGCCTCCACGTGTCTAGCTGCTTACACAATTGGAGGTGTAACTTTGCACCAACTATTGCTCCTCCCATTAGAATTGGTGCACTTACTGAACATGCAAAATCATCATTAAAAATTAGATTGTTAAATTAACTGTATGGCCAAAACACATCTGCCCCAGATGAACTGTGACCAATGTAATGAAACAATGCTTAAAAAAAAAGCAACCTGTAGTCCGCATCAGCTGCATAGACAAACAAGAAGTGTATGCCATGACACTCCCTGTGTGGTAATGAGCAACAACACCCCCACATAACCTGGACAATCTATCTCAAACACAGCTAGATTGGAAAAAGTGTTAACTCTGCTAAACTGCAGACTGATACTAAGATGCAACCTTGACTAAGAGCAAGGTTTAGTTAATGGAGCAATTGGAACAGTTATTGGCTTTCAAATGAATCCAAAATAAAATAATATCCACTTTGTCCTCATCAACTTTGTCAAACTGTTAGTCCAGAAACAACCCTAATCATGTATAGTATGTAAATTGTGTTACCCGGAAACCAATCGCATCATGTGACAAACATTGCAAACACAGAATCGTCAGTATAACCAAAGGCCGTCCATTTTGTGTAACATCCGCCATTTGCTTTTTTCCTTTCTGTCAAATGCTTTGCAAACTGTATTTTATTATGAAAACTTATACACGGTGCGAGGCCACAGCCTGCATGTTGAAAGATCAACCCAGACAATAATTCCAAACAGTACAGAAATACATTGTTTTCCTCCTTCAAAAAGTCCTTGGAGGCAAGCAGAAACAGCATTTAATCAGCAGCCCAGGTGTCGGCCTGTTTTACCAAAGCTATAGCAATAGGCAGTTAAAGCATGAATTATATTCTTCTAGCGGTCCTCCTTCGCGGATCTGCCTCATAACAGGCTGACCCCTAGTTCACGAATAGAAACAAGTAGATAACGTAGTATGGAATGTGTCTCTCTCACGAACATGTTATCCTTGCTGAACAAGTGCTTTATGTTCTCCATAACAAAGAACTGTCTCTGCAACTGTTGCTAAAATAAGTATAATTAGATTGAATAAGAAACTTGTCATAATGTGTCATATTTGTCATGATTGTCAATCACCGAACCCTAGCTCTAGAAGACACATTATGGGCGGTTTGATTTGCCTTTAAAGATTGTATGTTTGTATATATGTTGCCACTTGAGCGATGATCACTCTCTGGCATCTCACGAGGTCTGGGTGACACACGTTGCGAGATGTTAGACCCCAGTCGGCCGACTGAGCATACTTTGAAATAAACCATAGTACTTGGAAAATCGAACCTCGCGTCTGTCATATCACTAGTATGGGTGTTTGTGTCTTGGTTTCCCTATGCGGGGGGTCTTTACGGCCTAGCAAAAATGGCACCCAAACAGGGACCCTACCCCCCTTTGCTCCATCGTATACGTTAAGTTTGAAGAAGGCAAAAACGAATCGAGGAAAAAGCTGTCGAGCCGGGATCGGAAGGTGTTTGGGGCGCACCTGTAGAAGTGATGAGAGACTCCTTTGCAGATCTGTACACGGCTGGTCTCTGATCGACGAGCAGCGTCCAGAGAGCATCAAGTCGAGGGTCCTGAAACGATGCAGATTGAGCCAGATACGCAGTCACGATGATTCTTGGTTGCATCTGTATTCGGACGAATTGCGTCTTGAGTGACAAATTGATTGATCAGGTGAGTTGTGCCTTGATCCTTAAATGCCCTGATATTGATTGAGAGTTGCTGTTGCAAGATCAAACGCCCAGGGTAAGAGAAGGGTAAGGATTAATTATGCCTGGGAAATTGTCTTCCTGCTTAGTGGGATTTTCCACTGCAGTAGACAATCTTTGGAAACTGGCTGGGTAGCGCCACCCGCAGGGTCGCCGGCATTTGAAATGTATGTGAAATATGGAGTAGGGGCAATAATGTTTAACGGGATTTGGCATAAGCAGACCAGATATGTATCAGAATTGCTGTGGCCTAATGATGGGAGTTTTGAATTGGCAGTTATAGAACACTTAGAATCAATATTGCTATGCAAGAAAGCACCACGCCCAGCGGCATTCAATGTCGTGAGAGACTGGAGGAAGGAAGTTAATCTCTGTCTGAGAAGTAGAGACAAACATGCGCGCAGACATACATCAAATGCAAAGAAAGTGCTAGAACTTGATGAGCATCAACAGACAGAGGATCTTAAAAGAATGGATAGGGCTTTCCAATTAGGCATATAAAAAATATATACACAACAAGATTTGCATACATCAGATGAGCTAATAAACAAAATCCTGAATAAACGAAGAAATAAATGTCCTCAAAGTAGTATTGACCCTATTGCTTCCCCACCTCGTATGCCACCGCCCTCCTGTTGTTCCATCTGTACCATCTCCCCTTGTGCCCAAGACACCATTTCCTCCACTGCCGACAGAGCGTGAATTAGCAGCTGCCTTGGCAGGCAGTTCTATAGAGGTGGGGCCTGCGCCACAAGGAAGCACTAGAGTAACTCGCAGTACGGTTAGTAAAGACAGGAAAGAGCAGCTGAAAGCCTGGGCAGAAACGTATATTGGAGGTGACGATGAGGGAGCCGTGCAGAATTCCATGTGTGACTACAAAAGGCTTGGCAAACAGCAAGTATTGTTAGAATGCATGGGTGAGTATCTTGTGGGAAAATGGAGTAAGTTGACTGGTACATTGGCACCACAAGAGTTGCATGATCTAAATGTTTTTCTTGTTTGCGGGATAATGCGTCGGAAGTACAAGAACATGTAGGCCGGCTATTTGTGTTTAGAAATTAACTTGATCAATTGAATGAAGAAATAATGAAAATAGGTAAACAGCAAGTAGTGTCATATGTCCAGCAACTAT
The DNA here is from genome assembly GCF_040938575.1 of Ambystoma mexicanum. NCBI lineage: Eukaryota > Metazoa > Chordata > Amphibia > Caudata > Ambystomatidae > Ambystoma > Ambystoma mexicanum. The sequence goes on from NC_090938.1 coordinate 272,263,300, forward strand.
TTTTGCCGCCGTTAAAACCTGTTAGTAAAGAGATGAGAATCTGTATGCGAGAGGCGCTCAGATGGATTACGGATATCACCATTTCCCCAATAGAGGTGCATGATACGTTTAGACAGTATACACTAGAGATGCAGAGAAAGGTATTGCAGGACATGGTCGAGTATCTGCAAGATGAGTATTTGAAGAAGAAAGATTGTTGCCCCATATTTGATTACGATATACAAAAGAGCATTTTTGACTGAAACTGCAATGACTGCCTTGTCTCTCGATTTAGCAATATAGCTTATCAAACAAACAGATGTAGAATCACCTAGTTTGCAATTGCCTGTGAGAGAAGTGTCCCCCGTGTTTGTCCCGAAAGTAGAAATTGCTGCCACTGCAACGACTGTCGCGTGCACGATAGATGCCCATTATACAGCGCAGTTTGTGCATGTCCCTTTCTCTAGACAGGAGGTAAATAATATTAAGCAGACGATCCCTGATCTTAGGAAAAATCTGGTCGGATTCTATAAGGAAATTGAGTCTGTTTTGAATTCCTCTGTTTTTACAATGAGTGATATTGATTTGTTTCCTGTCATTCTTCCTGTAGGCGTATGGAAACAGGTTAGGAATATAAATGACGCAGATATATTGGGTGATACATGGGAGAATTTGACTAGAATTGATACAGAGAGAAAAGCTGGAGAAAAACCGCCGCCAGTCATGTTGGCCTTACCAGCGCCAATAGTACAGAAATTTAAAATGTTGATACCTGAGAAAAGAATACTTTGGGATAAATTAACGGCTTGCTTACAGGGCAAAGATGAAGGTGTGACAGATTATTTTAATCAATTTGAGGAAGTATTTGCAGATTTCAGTGGCCAAGATTTGAGTACTGAACCCAGGAAGAGGTTGTTTGTTGATAAGTTTGTGCGAGGGTTGTTGCCGAAAATCCCAAATTTAATAATGACATCTGAGAGTGCGTGGCAAGCAAAGTCACAAAGTGAAGTATTACACATGGCCCAATATTATGAGCACAGAGTAAATGCAGAGAAGGAGAAAGAAATAAGGGACACAGGAAATGTAAAAACAAGGGTATTAATGCAGCAAGTAGCAAACAATAATAGAGGTGGTGGGAACGCACAAACCAGAGCTCATTTCTCCAACATGCAAGGTGGTCCAATAGGGATTAATCAATGTGCCTATTGTAGACAGGAAGGCCATTGGCGAGTACAGTGCCCGCAGATACAGAACCATAATGGAACTTTTCCCAGAAGGCAGAATGGAGGTCACCCGGGAACACAAGGACAGAATAGAAACCCAAGAGCGCCACCATTTCAGAACAACCAGGGGAATCACAACCAGAATCGGAACCAAAACCAGCAACAGAAGAAAATCACGGGAGATGGAAATGTTTTTGATAATCAGTCCAATGCATATTACTCTGGCGACTTTACATCTGATGATGTATTGTTTTACTAGGACAGCCCAAGACAGGGGTTGGAACCAGTATCTATTCCCGTAGACCAGAAAGGGCCCTACGTAGAAATGAAGGTTGGGAATAGGGAACACATTTTTCTAGTGGACACAGGTGCACAGAAATGTTCAATTGACCATCACCAGGTTCCAGATATACCACTGTCAGGGCAAAATAATGTCTCAGTAGGGTTTGCAGGTACACCAGTAATTAGTCCAGTGTCACAGTCAGTACCTATAACACTAGGTCCATTCACTGGGTCTTGCCCCTTTCTTTTGACAAAAAATAGCGGTGAAAATTTGTTTGGTTTAAATTTGTTGAAGAAATTGAATGCGGTTATTTATTGTTCTCCTGATGGAGTGTATTTGACAATATCACCACAAAAAACTCCTGTATCACAATTTTTATCTAAACCATTACCGACTAAATTGAGTAAAGTACCAACTTGTAAATGGGCAGTGAATGATAACGATGCTGGTTGTCTGAAAGTAGATCCAGTAAAAATTGTCTTGAAAGAAGGAATTACATTGCCACGTATTCCACAATATGAGATCTCGGCAGAAGGGGAGAAAGCATTGAAATGCATTTTTTCTGATTTGATTAAGAGAAACGTAATTGAAGAGATTTCAGGTATCACTTGCAATAGTACAATTCTTCCGGTTTATAAGAAAGGAGGTAATGACATAACGTACCGTTTCATAATTGATTCGCGTGGATTGAATAAAGTTGTTGATCCGCAATTTCCATTAGTCCCGGATGTGACTACAGTTTTGACTATGATTCCAGCATCTGCATCATATTTTAGTGTTGTAGATTTGAAGAATGTGTTTTTTAGCATTCCAGTACATCCAGATATCAGATATTTATTTGCTTTTACTCTAGGAGGACGTTCATTTATATTCACACAAATTCCGCAGGGTTACACTGAAAGTCCAAGTATTTATAGTCGAGCATTAAAAGAACAACTAGACATGCTAGAGCTACCAACAGGTTGTGTATTGTTACAGTACATTGACGATTTACTGATTGGAGCAGACACAGAAGACATTTGTAAAGAGAGCACAGTTAAACTAGTGACACATTTAGCAGCACATGGACACAAAGCTTCATTAAAAAATGTCCAATAGTGTCAAAAGGAAGTGGCCTATTTGGGCTACCTCCTTTCGAATGAGGGAAGAAGATTGACACCATAAAGGATATAAAGCATCTCTGGTATGCCTATTCCAAAAACACAGAAAGAAGTTAGGGCTTTAATTGGCATGGCTTCATATTGCAGGCAGTGGATCGCGAACTTCGCCATGATTGGATGAAACCAATAGTGGCATTGACAAGGAAGGATGTGGCCCTGCCTTTGCCATGGAGCATGGAATGTCAAGAAGCATTTGATCTGCCCCCATGATTGTTTCATGGTTACTGAGCAAGAAAGGAGAGGAAGAATTGATGTAAAAGATACACCACAGAAAGAGCCAGATGGAGAATTGTTTTGTGACGATTCTTGTTTTAAATTACCCGAGGGTACATCAATGGCTGCATATGCCATCACGACACTGAAGAGTATTGTAGAAAGCAAAAGAATCCCATGCAATTCAGCACAAGCTGCAGAGGTAATAGCGTTAACCAGAGCACGTGAAATTTCTGAAAACCTAAATGTAAACATGTATACTGACAGTGCGCATTTCGGGTGGTACGCAATTTTGGTAGACTATGGGCTGAAAGGGGTTTTCTGACATCCCACGGAACCACGATCCAACATGGCACTTTGATAGTAAGATTATTGTCCGCACTTGCACTTCCCAAACGATAATCAATAATGAAATGCGAAGCGCATAAAAAGGTAACATGTAACGTTGGAAAGGGAAACGCATTTGCAGACAGAATTGCAAAACAAACTGCCACTGATTTACATGCAAAAATGTCTATTGAGAAGTCGAAAGAGGTACCGTGCATGGTAGAAAATGGAATTGCCACGGTTAAAGAGATGCAAAGAGAAGCAACTGCAGACGAAATAAAAGCATGGTCTGAGCGGCGAGCAGAATTAGACATAGAAGGTTGCTGGGTGGACAGAAAGAATAAAAAATGGATGTTTCCAAATGCATATGCAACAGCAATGGTCACTATGGCCCATAGCCCAACACACGTATGTGAAGAACAGAATTTTCAAGTCACCTTCTAGCGCACCTGAAGTTAAGGCTAACTATAGGTTACATGATGTTCCAAAAATCATGTTTATTGTATCATGAGGCTTTTTTTATTCCAAAAATGATCCTCCAAAAATTGTTCTTAAATAGTAGTGCCCTCTACACGTGTTTCACCAAATCTATTGGCTCATCAGGAGGGATTTATAACAGAATATTCAATCAAAATTAATTGATTAGATATAAACATGCCTTTAAAGTCTTTCGATTGAGAGCTTCTGAAAATCGTCTTCTTTCCTTGTTTCTATGTGCTAACAAAATGATTCAACATCTAGACACGGTATGGCAGAATCCGTACATTAGAAAAACTGCTGATAGGCTAGTTCAAAACTGCATGACTTGTTTGCAACATAACATTGGAAAAGGAACAGCGACTCCAGTAGGTAGTTTTGGCCCCCCATCTATGCCATTTGAAGTAAACCACTTTGATTTTATAGAAATGGAAAGGTGTCAAAATTACAAGTATGTCCTTGTGGTGGTCTGTCCATTTAGCAAATGGGTGGAAGCCTATCCCCTAAAGGACTGTACAGCAATGAGTACAGCGAAAGTGATGCTTAAAGAGTACTTTTCACATTTTGGCTTGCCACGTGGTCAGATAATGGCCTGCATTTTATTGCAGCCGTGATACTACAGATTTGTGCTGGCCTCCAGATTGATAAGAGATTCCACTCGGCCAGGCACCCGATGAGTGCCGGTCTTGTGGAACGCCAAAACGGTATTTTGAAGAATAAGCTCAGTAAAATATGCACAGGGAGTCAGTTGAAGTGGCCTGATGCATTGCCATTAGCTTTATTGTGCATGAGAACCTCTGTGCAGGCAAAGACTAGACTCTCCCCATATGAAATCATAATGGGGAGACCAGCAAATGTTTGGAGTGCCCCACAGCCTAAAAGGCTGAAGGACATTGAATACTCTTTGCTCATTGCATACTGTAAACTGTTAACTCAAAACTTGCATTTAATTAATCAGCAGGTGCAGGAGGCTCTTCCTGTCAGATATACTGGCCCATGGCATTGTCTGCAGCCTGGAGACTGGATCCTAGTCAAGAATTTCGAGAGAAAATCTTCACTTGCACCGTGGTGGAAGGGGCCTTACCAGGTCCTAACGGCAACACAGACTGCAGTCCGAGTGGACGGCTGCAAGTCATGGATACATGCCACGCATACGAAAAGAATTCTGTTTCCTTTGAAAGAGCTGCCTGATCTGAACGCCGAAAGAGAAACAGCTGCACTTGATCACAAAGATACCATCGCCAGTTCTCTGCCAGGTGTGCTTCCTAAGCCCGAGAAAGAGCCTGTGGAGATTGCAACAAAGATTGAAAGGCCAAAGGTGCCTCAACTTTGTCTGACTGCTGCTGCATCATCTATTTATTATTTATTTATTCAGATTTGTAGAGCGCACATCAGCCCGGGGGCGCTTGTTACAGACAATATCTTGGTTGCATAGGATACAGTAATTACATACAATACAGAATTTACAGTAGACATGTATACATTAATGACACAGTATATTTACAAGGATTCCTAAGAGTTTTCTACTTATTTCGCAAGGAACGAGCTTTTCAGTTTCCTGTGAAAAATAGGGAGTGAGTTTTCCGATCTAATGTCTGCAGGGAGAGCGTTCCATGCCTTGGCTGCAATGTAGGGGAAACTTAAACCTCAGGCTTTGGCTTTTCTGATGCGTGGAATGCAGATTAGGTTGGAGTATTGCGTCCTGGTGGGACGGGAGGAGGAGCGTTTGAGGATGGTTTCAGATAGATAGAACGGGGCGAAGAGAGAGAGGCATTTGTGAGTGAGGGTGAGGATTTTGAGAGTGATCCGTTCTTTGACTGGGAGCCATTGGGCTGAGTGCCTGGCCTGGGTTATATGCTCTCTTCTTGGGATGCTAAGAGCGGCCCAGAGAGCATTTTTCTGTGTGACTTGTAGTCTGTTTATGTTTTTGGCTGATGTGCCTGCTAGGAGTGCATTGCAGTAGTCCAACTTGGCTCCAATGGTTGCCCTCGCTATAGAGAGGCAGTTGGGTTTAGAGAGGTGGGTTTGATGGCGTTTATGAGTTTGGTGGTGTGTGCGGATGCGGAAGTGATAGCACTGACTTGTCTAGTCATAGATAGTGAAGAGTCAAGGTATACTCCCAGTGTCTTTACGGCTGTGGATACGGGGATGGTGGAGTTGTCATTGGAGAAGTTGGTGTACAGTTTGTCAAGTTTGTCTAGGGTGTTCTGCTGCCCTAATCATGATTTCAGTCTTGTCACCATTGAGGCAGAGGCCATTAACTGCCATCCATGCCTTGATGATGGAGTAGATTGTGTGGAGTGCCTTGGCGTCTTCGTTGTATGATCCTGTGAGTGGCAGGTGTACTTGTGTGTCGTCCGCGTAGTTCGTGTATGTGATGCCTAACGAGTCAAGTTTGTCAAAGAGGGGCTTGGTGAACAAGTTATAGAGTGTGGGTGCAGTGCAAGATCCTTGAGGGACCCCGCAGTGGATTGTCGTGGGTGTGGAATTGGCGATGTCCGAGAAGACTTTCATGGCTCTACCCTCTAGGAAGGAAGTGATCCAGAGGGCTGCTTCTTTGGAGAAGTTGGCTGAGTGTGTGAGATTTGAAGTGAGAGTCTTGTGATCATCTCTCGTTGCATCGCAGGCAGGCGCTGATCCTACATCTGGAAATGAGAGTGCATTGTTCATTGATCATACAGTACCTGGAGCGATAAGGTACAACCTACGTTCTCAAAGTCGGAAGTGATTACGTGTTTGTTTTGCCTCTGTTCCCAACACAGATGAAATGGGAATCGGAGGCCTAGGAAGATGCATATGAACTGTATCAATCTGCATCAAATTGAAAGTTCTGAAACGCGGTTTCCCAGTGCTACCTTTGGAAAGTGAATGGCCAATGCGAGCCCGTGCGGACAAGCGGGGAGGCATATGGTACCAACACAATGATGCTTGCTCCAGCCTTTTTGGAGCACTGCGCAAAATCACATAAGCTTGCTATCGTTTGTTAAGCAGGCTAAGCTGAACTTGCCTGAACACTTTGCTGCTTCTTGAACGCTTTGCTGTTTCACGTGTGTTGCTGTGGAGAACTTTCCCGTGACAAACATTGAGACATTTTCTGAAACAAACTTCATTAGAAAATGCCTACATACACTTCTGCTCCCTCCTGCACCAATGCTGATGATGTCATAGATAAAGAGATTAAACGTGTTCCTAGAAAGATTTGGTTAAGGAAAAATATACCAATAATCATAATACCGCTTTGCATTTTGATTATATTGGTCCCAATATTTTGGTATCTGGAAACTGTGCATCCTTTGAGCTTTCTTTTGCCTGCTGCCAATGCTCCTACCACAAGTAGCCCGCTACGTGTGCTCTCTTACACTCTTCCCTGACAAGAAGCGAGACACAGAAAAGGGTATGATAATAACACATTGCTTTTGATTATGAATATGGCTCATGCTATTCTGAATAGGTCCAACTGTTGGGTCAGCTCCCATTTACCCCAGCATGGATGGAAAGGAATGGGTTGGTATGTGCAGCCTTTACCACTTAATACCATATGTTATGCATCATTAAGTGCATTATTTTTTACAGAAAATTGAATAACAGTGATACTGGTCAGTTGGATGAAACATACATAGATGAGTTTGAAAACGGGGTGATGGAACCATTGGGTTGTTCCATATGTAACAGGGCGAGAATAATAAAACTGATGGCAAAACCAGTAGATAGGCTCTTTGTACCTTACAAATCCTCTGTAATCACTTTCCACATGGCTCCCGTAGGGAATAAGGATGTGGTGCCTCCCTCCTATACTATTAATTACAGTCCACGTACTGTCCCATGTTGCTTACGGAAAAAGGGTTCCTATTCGGAGGCAACGTTTACTAGATGCATGAATACTGCAGTGCTTGAAAAAGAAGAGGAACCAATATATGTAGGCGATCCTGTCTATTTTGTGTGTGGAGAGTAGGCTTATCCCTGGTTACCTAGAATTTGGGGAGGGACCTGTTACTTAGGAATACTTTCCCTGGTGTATTTCTTTCCAAAACTTCAGACATATCCAAACTATCCAGATCTGGGCCACGGCGGGATGATACAGGACTAATTGCAGGTGATATAGCAAAGTCATTTATACCATTTTGGGGGGCAAGCAATACATTCATGGAATATAAGGAAACTGTCCAGGGTGTTAGAAAGGACGATAAATGGAACTACCAATATACTCTATAACATGACACCAGAAGAGAAAGCACTTCGATTAATGACACTTCAGAATAGAATGGCTCTTGATATAATTGTGGCTGATCATGAAGGTGTGTGCAAAATTGTGGGGTCAGCATGCTGTGTATTCGTAAGTGACTCCTCCCCTACAATTTTTGAAGGGGTCAAGAAATTGCACGTCCTGAGATCTGATATTCATGTTCCCACAGGTGGTTGGAATCTGAACATAAATACATGGTTTTGGGAACTACTGCGTTCATGGGGATGGAAACTAATTGCAATTTCAGTCACAATACTTGGGATTCTCATGTTCTGCTGTTGTTGCATACATTGCCTGCCAATCTTTTGTTCTGAGATTACAAATGAATGTGTTTACGCAATAAAGGCGAAACCCCCTCACATATTAAATGAAGGTGCAAATCACGAAATTGAAACAATCAAGGAATTCATGTCCATAAATGTTGAAGATGACGATTATAGTAGCATGCATAGTTCAGAATTAGATACATGGTCAGATGAAGATGAGATGTATGTATGATGGTCTTGGTTTACGGCCAAAAGGAGGGTTTGTTAGTCCAGAAACGACCCTAATAATGTATAGTATGTAAATCATGTTGGCCGGAAACCAATCGCATCATGTGACAAACATCACAAACACAGAATCGTCAGTATAACCGGTATAACCAAGGGGCGCCAATTGTGTGTAACAAACGCCATTTGCTTTTTTCCTTTCTGTCAAATGCTTTGCAAAAATGTATTTTATTCTGAAAGCTTATACACGGTGCGAGGCCACAGCCTGCATTTTAAAAGATCAACCCAGACAGGAATGCCAAACAGTACAGAAATACATTGTTTTCATTCCTCACAATGTCCTTGGAGGCAAGCAGAAATGGCATTTAATCAGCAGCCCAAGTGTCGGCCTGTCTTACCAAAGTTATAGATATAGGCAGTTAAAGCATGAATTATTTTCTTCTAGCGGTCCTCCTTCGCTGATCTGCCTCAGAGCAGGCTGGGCCCCTAGTTCACGAATAGAAACGAGTAGATAACGTAGTATGGAATGTGTCTATCTCACGAACATGTTATCCTTGCTGAACAAGTGCTTTATGTTCTCCATAACAAAGAACTGTCTCTGTAACTGTTGCTAAAATAATTATAATTAGATTGAATAAGAAACTTGTCATAATGAGTCATATTTGTTATGATTGTCAATCACCGAACCCTAGTTCTAGAAGATACATTATGGGCGGTTTGATTTGCCTTCAAAGATTGTATGTTTGTATATATGTTGCCACTTGAGTGATGATCGCTCTCTTGCATCTCACAAGGTCTGGGTGACACACGTTGCGAGACGTTAGACCCCAGTCGGCTGACTGAGCATACTTTGAAATAAACCACAGTCCTTTTGAAAATCGAACCTTGTGTCTGTCATATCACTAGTATATGGTGATTGTGCCTTAGTTTCCATATGCGGGGTGTCTTTACGGCCTAGCAAAAATTAAAGAAACTAAAACATGTTCCCACATAAAAGCAAATGTTCTTCCTTTTAAAGGTATGTATGTATGCAGAGCCTAATTATTCTCTTTCTCTCTTGCATATGCTGTTACGATTCACAAGTCACAAGCTGTACGTCTTGACCATACACTTTTAGACATTGACAGCACAGTCTTCAAAGAAGGTATCAGTTACAAAGAACTTTCACTTACACTCATTTGGCTAAACGTACTAACCTATGATGTAGATAAAGTCAAAACTAACATTCCTTGCATGCTTGAAAACAACAGACTACGTGCACTTTATAATCCACACCAAGATATGTATCCTGTAAAATGAAAACCTTTTATTAATTCAACTAGTACAAAATAAAACTGCATCAGATCTCCAAATAATCCCCATTAAAAATAGAAAAATACAAATGTAGATCCTTTAAATGAACCAGAGGACACATTCTCTGCTATTTTTAAATTTAAGAACACAAGTGTAGTGTATTGCTACGCAAAAGTAGCAATCAATCTACTATTCCAATTGCCACCAATTGTGGGAAATATTTAATTGCATTGCTCCGAACCGCTATGTTTACAACTGCTTGTTCTTCATGGAAATGCAACTTTAGATCCTGACACAATATGCAGTGTATCAGGGGAAAGACAGGTATTGGACCTCTGACAAGAATTATACAATTCAACATAAAGACACAGGAGGATTTCTAAGAATTCCTAATATACTTACTAGAAGTACAAGAAGTAGAATACAACCATATAAATTGAATCCTACATATTTCAATCACTTGGAAATATAAATGCAGTCTCTGCAACCATGTATCTCAAGAGCATTTTCCCAAAGATCAATGTCTGTTTATATCTATGCAAAATCGTGAAATAATACAATTTCAACAACTTCTTTCTCCAAAATGCAAATCATGGCCTATTATGCTTATTTTGCAATTCAGACAATCTTTCAGCAATACAAATAGGTTCACATGGCCAATATGTTATATTAAAGTGTACAACGTAGATGGAACAAAAAATAACTGTAAATCTCTCGGCAGAAAGAGACTCACCACAGAAGGCATGGAGTGGAGCTGTGAGAGGGCTGTTCCCACTGTCTGATCTGAACTACATTTCGGCATGGAGGAGGGAGAGGAGGGGCATGATGGAGACAATCTGCAGCTGCAGCCCGTATAGTCCAAGGTGACTCGCTCCAGTGAAGCGTAGAGGGGCCATGAATGGGCCTTTCATGGTTCCCCCACTACTCCCAACCAACCATTGTGATCTGTGCCTGTGGCCCTCCCTGTTGCCTATAGCTCCCTGCTTATCCTCCAGGACTCTTTCTTTGATTTTGTTACACTCTGGAGCCTATTGCGAATATACCATTTGGGCCGTGCCGGCGCTTCAGGACTGAGCGAATTGTGGGCATGTTTTGTAGGCTGCGCACCTCAGCAAACCCTATTGTTCAGATGCAGGTGCACCACCTCCCACAGGAGCAGAGGTATTGTGTAAGGACAATCATCTAGCAGGACATCAGGGCCCCAAAAAGTGATACAAAGAATATGTGTTACTGGAACAGTAGCATATTTCAGGATGTAGGTTTTGCTTATCATTTTTATATAACATAGGCAGGGATAGCATTTTAAGCATGTCAAGCTTTGGCACACCTAGCATAGCACTGCTCACATGCACTGCATGCCACAGGGAGGGAGCAGCACATTATTTGTATGTAACACATTGCTTCACACTCGAACCCGACCCACAACACACTGCATGACATTATATTCTTTACCCCCCCATTTGCATAAAAAACTAGCAGAAAAGACCTGGAGCATGACACAGCATACCTGCATGCATTACACCTTATAAGGAATTGACAACACCTTCAGTGTCGCCCTTGTGCGCAGTGCAGCGCATGGCACCACACTAAAAAGCTGCAAAGTGCAACACATGCTCTCTTATTTTCTACCACAGCACATACACACAACTCACCACTTTTCCCTTTTTGCATACCTCTACAGATCACTAGGCTATTATTTGTGTATACATTATGAGCATATGCATTTGTAAGACATTTGGAAAACATGGGCCTCCTTACTGTTACCGCCACTTGGCCCAGCGGATTCACTGCTGGTTTACAAGTGATGGTGGCGGTGTTAGTCCCCATTAATGTGGAGTGCACAGGACTCCATTGGGGATTTTGGCATGATTAACCACTGGCGTAATTATTGCTGCATTAATTTAAATAATAAATAATAATAAATAATTTTGCCGATTTTCCAGTGGAAATTGGGAGGATTTACATTCAGCATTATGCTGGAGGTAAATCACCCATTGCATGGCCAAACCCATAGTACGGCGGTGTGGAAAAAGTGGTGGTAAATCCCCATAGTCTTGTGTTTGTAGGGATGCTAGATGTTATGAGCAAAAGCTCCACCATTTTTTGAACAGGCCTTAAATTGAAGCAATAAACTGCCATTGTAGTGAATTAGGCCACAGTTGTCAGAAAGAAGCACAGTGCAAGGGAAGTGTTTATCATGGGACAAATGCAAGGTCCAAGGCACTAAGTACTGCCTCATCAGACTGGGAAGGAATACATAATGTTTGTGAAGGCCACAGCAAGCGTTTCCAGGCATCCATAAGAAGAAATGAATAATATGACTAATATGGGACAATTAGCAGAAATTGTGGTCCAGGAACGGTGATCAGCAGTTGACCAGTCACATTTTTTCGAGAAGGCCGCTCATCGCAGGAAGAGTGCTAGAAGAAATAGCACCAGGGATGGCAACATGTAACACGATAAGGAACTACATGGTGAGCACAAGCAGATGGGGGAATAGGAAATGAATAGAGGCTGTATATGCCAGGTTGCTTCGATGCCTATTGGCCCATTTTGGTGGGGCGTTGTAGCCCTAACTGTCTGAGGTAAAGTGGTCCAATTAAAATGAAGCCCTTTTCTGAATTGTTTTCCTGAAATGGGATTAGTGCATTTTTTGGGCTGATCAAGGGGGTTGTGACGCTTGTGGTGGGTGGTCATCTTCTTATGATGAGTTGAAAAACCCCAGTAGTTTTTTTAAACATTATAAAGAGATGTTTAGATGGCTGGTGATGACCAGACAATTACCTTGCTAGGATGATATTTTTGTTACACTTTTATTAACATACGCTAATGTTCTTATTGTGGCCATATAATGTTGGGTCTGAAAGGGGAAGGTCAAAGTTGGCTTGTTTTAGGCCTCTTCCCGGCCGCACTGTATCAATACTTTTTTCTGTTTTTTTTGTTCTGCACATGGTACACTCCTTGAGTTTTTTGTGAATTATTTTTTACTTGTTTTTTTGGATCTGAGTTGGGAGCACCTAGTTCTACACTACCGATGACATTTATCGCAATTTATGTTTTTTGGCCTTTCACCCCCCCATCCGCTGCTTGTGCCTTGACATGACTGAAAGGATTAACAACCATGTTCCCAGCCGAGTCCTCTGGAGTAGGGTGAGTGAATGGCCCTCCTTGCTCATTGTGCTCTCTGCGTTTGAGTGTCAGTCCGACTATCTATTTATCACTAATGCTCCGCAGCACTTTCCCTTTTTGTACATCCTGATACTTGAGTTCTCAATACCCACCATAGTGTTTTCTAGAGCCAGTGCTTTATTTATTTTTGTTTAAGCTAGCCAATAAAGCACTCTAGCACTTTGACACATTGATTCTTAGCACCTGGCACTTTAGAATTAATATATATGTTATACCCCATAAACCACCTAAAAAACTAGGGTCATAGGAGGGTAAAAAAATCTGATAAAACTATTGAAAGTAATAATAAGAAGAAGGTGGAGGGTACTTTATTTTAGACAGATATCAATGAAACTAGGAGAGCAAATTCAAATAGCTAAAAAGACCCTCGTGAGAGACAACACATTTATTTCCACAATATCTGAAGACAGGGAGGATAGAATATCGGCTGTAGGAGGCTTACCAGAGCCAACTAACCATGAAATACAAGGTTGGGATCCATTCCCTCGAAAGTTTGACAAAAGCAATGCCATCACGCTTAGTAGTCGGAATGGGAAAACATCTGCATTGGACAATTTTGGGACTTCAAGGTGATGATGCCCCAAGGAGTCAGTAGCCACTCGTTCTCTGGTCTCAAGGGTCCATCTACCCCACAATTACCACAGATGCCTAGTTGCCAAGAGGGAATGTCTGAGATGAACAGCATTTTGAATTTGATTAAGACCCTTAGAGCATCTGTTCTGGGGTCACTTGACATTATCAATGACATGTTAAGATCACTTAATAATAAGATCCCATTAAGTCAGCATCCTGTAGTTCCTCATGAATCGGAATGGGATACCCCATGGAACACAGAGGTTCCAGTAATTTCTGATGTCTGTCAAAAGTTGTCTACCTCAAACATATAAAGGATGGTTGTTGCCCAGGTGGTCACACAGGACGTTATACAGCACAGCCATTTTCCTGTGACCACAAAGACACATTTTTGTACTGACCTTTGTATTGTACTGACTACTACTGACCTTTGTATTGTACATCGAATGCACTTGTTGTGCTTGAGACTTTAACTCTGTCTTCATGGTCGATAACTCCCAGTACAGCTCTCGGCTATGTCCATAAAGGTTCATTAGATCATGGATTCCATTACAGACCTCCTGACAACCAATCAGGCTGCTCAGAATACTGTCTACAATGCCTGGTATAGTCTTCATTTCAAACATTCTGCCTTAAGCAGCAACCTGACAAACATCAAAGAAACCACTGCCTTCTCTTGCGCAAAGCTGAGTAAAGACCCAGCAGTTTGTTTCCCCAAACTAACTGTAGAGGTGAAGTCAGACATCCGAACTCAAAGCTCGCCCTTATGTTGCCTATATGTTGGGAACCAGAGATAACAACATGTGCAATTCCAGTAAGAATCCTAATACCACAGAGAACCTTTGAGACAAAGTATCCATTGAGAAAACCCTATATAAATGCACGAAGGCATAGTGTTCTTTTGGATGAGGTACCAGAAGAAATGTACATTTGAACAGGAAGAGGAGACTGATGACGTTATACGAAGTAGGAGCTGACGCATTTAGAAGACGAATGAGGAACAGAAACGCAAGCATTCTATAAGAATTGAAGAGAAGATGGTAAAGATGAGCAGCATTTTGGGCTCGAGATGAAGATGCTCATGCTACAGAAACGTTGAAGATTATGTAAATCACTTTACACATGTACAGTTGCAGAACGCAAGTAGGGAAAAAAGAATTCTTAAAGGTTGGCTACGTAGTGAATTAGATTTCGCCAATGTATATACATAGGAATTTATAGAACCTGGATATTCCACAACACACTTTAGCGGGCTCTTGAACTTCATGAACTAGAAAAGGACTTTCAAATGTGTGGCGAGGTTGGAAATTTCAAGAAACTCAGCACCAAGTAAACAAGGCCACAGTGAAATGGATGCCTGTCAAAAAGTTACAATGAACGCGAGAAAGATCATGCTCTTGTTTGAAGCAATATGAAAAAAACACTGAAGGTGTCAAGAGTTCATCATTTAATAGGATTAAATGCTGCAAAAAGCTCAAAAGAGTGGTCTCCAAGTCACATGGGTGAGATCGAAATAGCTTGGGTTAAGCTGTACCGAAACAAAGAGGGCATAGAGAAGCTACACTCCTTTTATTTCCCAGATGAAGGCAACATCTACAAGGCCAAGTTCAAAGCCTAATTGTGCGACGGACTGTAGGAGTGTTAATAGATGGTGGGCTAATTGGTGAGGAGGCATGATCATGCCGATCCTCCATGCACCTGGGATGGTAGCGTGCGTGCTACTAACGTGAAGAATATTCGAGAAGGGTACAAGGGTGCCAAACCAATCATAGAGGGTCATGTAATAAAGAGCTCTAGAGATTGTAGAACCAATTGATCGTTGTGTATTTAGTGACATTGATGATGACCAGTTATTTGGGATGAGCTTACATGCCCACCTGACTTAGGTACCCTATTATAACATCTGGCTATATAGAACGTATACCTGGATGTTCAGTGAGAGTCAATCACAATTATTCATAAGTTTTGTAGTTTGCCATGTAGTGAGATGTAAGTTATGACGAGTTTTTGTAATAAAGGTCTGTTTTTTCTGAAATGTATTGAGATCGAGCTGTGCAGCGTCGGATGATGCCGTTGTACTCCCTGTTTTAGATAATTGATAATAAAACAGAAACGCACTTTGCCGACTCCTGATGTATTTTTATTATTGATGTATGAGTAACTTCTGCATCCCCATCCACCTCTGAGTATTGCTACCTCGTCTTAATATCTTGGTAGCCGGTCCGATAACACAGCGAGTAGAGCGCTCGCTTTGACATCTGTGCAGAGTCTGCTAATGCAGGTTCGAATTCCGACAGGGCCAAACTCAGCCTTTCATCCTTTCGAGGTCGATAAATGAACACCATACACCGTGATGCTTGAGGGTTTGTAGAGCTATATAAATGCTAAATCAAAATTCTTGGGTATAAGAGTTCACTGGGTAGCAGAGAGAGGATGGTTAAAAACCCATTGATCTAGTAAGCTTTGGGGTCCTGGTAATATCGGACGTTCTCCGCCATTTAGCTGGAAGAATGTGAAGCTCCCAGTAGATAGCGGCCGTTAGTTTAAGGATAAAAACCTGCAAGTATAGGTGGGACGGGTCCCTTGTTTTCAAGGGCAAATCCCCTCCCAGTTTCTATGGGAACCTAAGCGGACCGAAGGCTGAAGTGGCTGGTTGAGGAGGAGACGATCCCGAGATTCGGAAGTTGAAAATCAAATGGTGAGTAGATTGAGGAATGTGGCAAAATGTATGCATGGGGAAACTAACAATGGGAAAGGATTACGGAGGGGTGGTTGGGTCTTAGGATAGTAATAAAGAATATTGAAAAGAGATATATGGACAAAGAGCTTTCCATAGGTTAGCCCAGAGACCTGCGTTCAGGAACGACAGAAGAAAATATCTTAAAATCTAAGTAGATATATAGGAGACAAACAGACAGGTCTTTTAAGGAAGGCATTTTACACTCCCCATCAGGAGTAAATTAGGGGCAATAAGAAAGCCGCGAGGGGCGTCGGCAACAAGATATATGTGGGCCGGCCAGTCTTGTCTGTATGTCATGTATATTATGTGGATGTGAGTAAAAAAAGAAATGAAGTGTCGAAGAGCGACAAAAGAATAGAATTGTATTTAAGAGACAAGAGAGAATTATTTATTTTGGTTATTGAGAGCATTGATTAAGTAGGAGGATTGAAGTAAAACGAAATATAAAGTTTTGGAGCTGCGACAATTGGTGCACGCTCATATTATATTGTTTGTCTGTTTAGAGTGTTATTTGTGTAAAGCACAGTAAGTATTGACAGGCGAGTGAGCCTTGTCACAATGGAGGATATTACCCTGCTTATGCACATATGTAAGCAGTTGCTGAAACATGCACCCAAACCTAAACAGTACAGTGCAGAATAGGTTAAGGGACGGCGAATAAATGTTCATGCAATGGCCACAAGGGGGATCATTGTCAAAAGCAGTTTTGCAACACTTGACCACATATTTGCACCCAGCGTACACAGGAAAAAAGTTGGAGAAAAGGTTAGCTAGTTTAGAGCTTTGGAAGATGTACCAGGAGGAAAGGGAAGACCCGTGCCTGAAGACTGGATGCTTAACCAGTGCAAAGAGGGGGGTGATGAGTCTTCTGCTCCCCCTATTGTGCCTGAAGTAGACAACAAAAGTGTAAAGGATGAAAGAGTCCATCCACTCAGAGAGCTTAAGTCAGCGGCGGGATATAGTAATTCAACGTATGAACCACCTGCTCATAGCAGTGATGAAAGGTCAGAGAAAGATCTGGAAAAAGATGCGATCTCTGCAGTCGTGCTGGCCAAAGAGAGGGTTGAACGACCAGGTATGACCCTGGATATAGAGAGAGAAATTAAGATATGGAAAGGAGAGAAACTCAAACCTGAGCGCTCATACAAAATGAGTGGATGGGAGGTCAGATATTGCTCAAACTTGACGGGACGAACATTGGGGAGGTACGGCAAAAGGAAGATATGGACAAGCAAGATAAAAAAGAAAGGGAACGAGAGAAATGATTGAAAGAAGAAGAGCTTAAATGAAAGAATAGACAAAGATGAGAACAGATATACCAGGAAGAACAGCTGAGAAAGGAAGAAAGGGCAGAAGAGATAAGAAAGTATGATGATAAGTAGCGAGCGATCGAAGAACAGGATAAGCTAGTAAAGAAAAGAAACAAAGAAGAAGAGAAGTTAAGAGAGAAGAGAATGAGAAGACGAAAAGACGATGAACTACGTAGGGCAAATGAGAGGAGAGAGATGAAGAGACAGGAAGAAGAAAGATTTAGGGTAGAGGTGAAGAATTGATGAGCATTTGATGAGGAGATAGAACAAAAACGGAGAAGAGAGCACGCAACATTGATCGTATTGAGAAAGAGTTAAGGAATCCGAATCCAGTAGTAGCATGGGAGGACATCGAGGAGATCTTCCCACCTCAAGAGCTGATGCCAGGGCCCTCTAGATTAAATCTAGAAGGCGATTTTGAAGAAGAAACTATAGGAGATAGAATTATGAAAGCATATCACGAAATGAAGACAAAAATTGAATTGAAAAATAAAGAGAAAGATGATCAATTTGAGATTTCCAAATCATGAGGAAAGGAGGGAAATCCATTTAGTTCTGAGCACTGAGCTCTGTCTTTGGACAGGATGACTATGAATAGGGACAGGAAGGAGGGAAGTCACATGAGTTGGGGACAGGAAATGTCAGATGGAGAAAGGCAAACCTTCCATGGGGAAGAAGGAACCGGTGCATGTGGGTTTGAAGAATGTTTATTGACAGACATAGAGGTTAGATGGTCAGACCTGGACCTACCTAAACCGATGAATCCACACTCAGTGACACGGCCAGGTAGACGTAAAGGGCAATCCAAGAATGTAAGAGGCGAGTGTTCACCATATGTAAACAGGTTAAGGTCATTGCCAGGAAGAAGGTGATCTGGAACCATTGTCCCTACTATGGATAGGCAAACGATGGAAGCTGATTGCGATTTTGGGGTTTTGCAGTTTCCCTTATTAGAGAAAGGAGGGGTCAGACCACAGTATATTCTGTGGCCCCAAATTGATAAGGACAATTTAAGATGTAATCTTCCCAGTTTAACGTCAGGTGCCGGAAAATTTATGAATTAGAAAAATGACTGGAGGTAACACATTAGCTATAGGGGACATTAACGGTCTCCTTGCAGCCATCCTTGGGGAAAGAGCTGATGACATTTGGTCAAGAGCAGAATATGCAGGAGTCACTGCACAGAACACAGCCCACAATGGCGTGACATTCAATAATTGTAGAGCGGCAGTCTGGAAAGCGCTTTTGGTACAACATCCTGATACGTCAGATATGTGAGCTATCATGGCACGCAAGATGCAGGAGGGGTAGGATCCGCTTATGTACATTCCAAATTTTCAAGAGCAGTTGAGTTTGGAAACGTGAAAGCGGTGGGGAAATCTATGCCAGTGTTTTATCATATTTTATGTCAGGGATTTCCAGAGCAAGTACAAAGACAGCTCAAGAAGTTGGTGGGTATGGAAGCGAAGCCATGGCCAGAAATACAGCTGACAATTTAATATCATTGCCAACTGTTGCAAGAGAAGAAAAAGGAGGATACTCGAAAGGTTGAGGAAGTTAAATTAGTGCAGAAGAAATTGTCCAAATATGCTATTGAAGGGACAATGTTAACTAGTGGAGAAGGGTCAGGATCGCAATAAACCGCAGGTATGCCGCAGGTGAATAACCAACGGGAGCCGGATCAAGGAGGAAGTGGATTTATGCCAAGAGGTAGAGGAGAGTTCCGTGGAAGGGGAGGCTTTCAGAGTAATAAAGGAGGTTTTCAGACTAGCCAAGGTGGTAACCAAGGCATGCATGATGGGCAACTCAGAAAATCCCCTCCTGTATGTTGGACTTGTGGAATGACAGGACACATATCGCAAACCTGTGGAAGCCAAGGGTATGTACACAATGGGCAATTCTCAAGACGGGGAACTGATTGTACTCCAGCATATAGCACACAAAGTAGAGATGTGTCTGCCCAAAATCAGACAGTGTATCTGATGCAAGCACTGCGAACATAACAGGCTTTACAAACACAACAAGCACCATTGATTCTGCCACAAGGGCACTCACAGCACTCATCAATGCAGATACAACAGAGTGCAAATACAGGACAATTGTTGACTCCTAGAATAGAGGGTGTACAATCCTTCCTTGCCAACCGGACAATGAACGTCTTCTCCCCCGTATCAGCTGCAGATCCTATACAAGTCTCCTGCGGTGTCCCCCAGGGATCATGCGTGTCTCCTACTATGTACAACATCTTTACCAAACCTTTGTTTGACAAGTTGGACAGACTGGGCGTCATCTACACTAACTATGCAGATGACACTCAGATCCTTATCCCCCTTTCGGGTAACTTCTTAGAAGACTCAGCTTTGGTAAATAAGATATATCTCCTCATTCAAGCTTGGATGGCATCCCACGGCCTCTGCCTGAATGATGACAAAACAGAGATTCTGATCCTCGGCACAGAGACAGCAATTAAAAAACTTGACCCGAAGTATGCCGCGTTTAACATTGACAACAATGTCATCAAAGTGATGCCTGCAGTCAAAACCCTGGGGGTTTATCTGGACTCAGCACTCACTTTTAAAAAACAAATTAATTCCCAAGCCTCCTCCACAGTTTATACTTGTAAACTGATCCGAGCATGTAGACCATTCCTAAGAGAGGCTATCTGTATTACCCTAGCTAATGCACTTATCATATCCAGATTGGACAACTGCAATGCACTTTACACAGGATCTAACAAGTATACCCTCAACAAACTCCAAAATAACGCTCTTAGAGTAGCATTAAACATTCCTAATAGAGCCCATGTCTCTACCTCCAGAAGGAACATCCATTGGCTAAACATTAAAGATAGAATCACCCTCAAAATTCTTTCGCTTACATCCAAAGGCCTCAACAACATAGCTCCTCCCTACTTAGCAAATAGAATTAGCAAGAGAATCTCAAACTGCCCTACTAGAATGACCAACGCTTATACCCTGATGGTGCCTAGATATAAAAAAGAGCACTGCTGGCAGTGCTAGTTTCCCAGTCATAGCAGCCCAACATGGAATAAACTCCCTTTAGAACTCAGAAAAGACCAACCTTACCTTAGCTTCGGGCGTAAGGTTCTTTCATGGATACGATCTAATGACATCTAAGGTATCCACCCTCTCCAGCCAGAACCACTCATCCTGAGTGTTACCCCCGACTATGCCCTTTGTAAAACTTTACCCCCCATTCAGGACTTCCCTTCTACCACTGCTATTATTTAGGAATCTCTCTGAATCCTTATGGGACTACAACACTGTGGCTGATGGTTACTTAGTATTCTATGCTTCTGAAAATTGGCATTAATTGTATAAGCATATTCAGACTGTAACTTTGCTGAACTGTCCCACTGCCTATTCTGTTTTTCCATTGTAACGAAGTTCTCAAGTATCCTTGTAATGTTTGCGCCCGGCTACCTGCAGGTTTGGTTTTGCGCTATGTTAATCAAACAAATAAACATTGATTTAAAAATTGCTTTTTTCTCAATCCCATTGCATAAAGACTCCCAAGATCTTACGTCATTTATGTTTCATCAGACTAAATTGAAAAGTACACGTTTGCCCCAAGGGTATTATGAGTCTCCATCAATTTTCAACAGAGTCCTACAGATGAATTTAAGCAATATAGATTTGCCAAGTGTTGTGTTGCAGTATGTAGATGATGTTTTAGTTTGCAGCACGTCCGAAGAACAGTGTAGATGAGACTCGATTCAGTTAATGATTATTCTTGCAGAAAAAGGATTTAAGATGGATAAAGAGAAATTGCAGAACTGTCAAGAAGAAGTGTTGTATATAGGACAGCAAATTTCACATGAAGGAAAGAAAGTCACACCTGAAAGGGCTGAGGTGATTTTGAAAACAGTGAAACCACACATGATAAAGTAAATGCAACAGCTTTTATGTCTGTGCAATTATGTTAGAGCATGGGTATTTGATTACAGGTCATATACAAGGCCATTGTTTGCAAGTCCTGAAAAGGGCACAACAAAGTCAGGGAAAGATTGAATGGACTGAGGAAATGGAGGAAGGATTTGATGAGTTGAAAAAAGCAATTTATACGGCTCCACTCTTAGAAATTCCCAATTATTCTGAGGAATTCTTTTTGTTTTCGCACATGAATGGAGCATTCATGACAGCAGTACTTACACAGAGAACCACTTTAGGGTACAAGCCACTTGCATAATATAGTGGGATTTTGGATCCACTAATGAAGGGTCACTTTCCTTGCGGACAGTCATTGCCTGCTGCCACGTTCGCCATATAGAAGTCTGCCAGCATAGTGATGGGGTGCTCTATGATGTTATTTGTTGAGCATGCTTTGTTTGCTGTCTTAGAGAAACCTAAATGTACCCTGACGTCTCAAAGAGCTTCTACATATGAAGTGGCAATATCAAATCTGACAATTAAGATAGTCAGATGTAAAACAGTGAACACTGCCATGTTGGTTGCTGAACCATTGGCAGAGGAGGACCAAGTGCATGATTGTTTGAATTATGTGGAGTTCTATGATGATATCCTGAGAGTAAAAGAAAATGCTCTCGCTGCAGGGGAAGTTGTTTTTATTGATGGTTCATCAAGAATCAATCAAACTGATAGACAAAGGTATACAGGTGCTACTGTAGTAAAGCATAAGGATAATGGGGAGTTTGAAGTTATAACCAGTGCAAGACTACCATTTTATTTATCAGCACAAGCTGCAGAAATGGTGGCACTTGTTATCCCACTTGAGAAACGCGTATATCAGGAAGTAATAGTGTACAGTGACTCTGCCTATGTGACTGCAACCATGCACGCAGGATTGGCACAATGGAAAAGGAGGGGCTACCTCTGAGTGGACGGCACCCGGTGCAACACGCTGCTCTATTGGATAGGCTCATTAAAGCACTGCAACTCCCAGTAGCCATTGCAATAGTTAAGCGCGCAGAACACACTAAAAGGACAGACTTTATTTTGCGTGGAAATCAAGCCACGAACGAGGAGGCAAAAGGGTTGCATATTCATTAGACATAATGAGTTTTGATATGCCTGATGTGAAAGAAAAGATTGTTGTGATGATGATTGTGAATGAAAGTTTTAATCATTTGTCGGAGATACAGCTTAAGGAAATTAAAGGTGGGGCTCCACAGGAAGAAAAAGACATGTGGACGCAGAGGGGGTGTTCTTTATCCCCCACAGAAGCACTGTGGTGACAGGATAGCACTGGTAAACCAGTGATGCCTGTAGCCTTATTAAGGGTGGTGCTGGAACAGCTACACTACTCTGCGCATGTCACTAGGGAAAGCCTTGCAGCAACTATTGCGGAGGACTGGTTCGTACCGAACCTGTCAGAGCACATTGCAATTTATGTAGTAAATTGCATTGTATATCAAAAGTTTACTGCTGGGCACATGCTGCGAACAGTCAGAGGAGTTATTCCTCGACCAAATGGTCCATCTCAGCTGTACATATTGACTTTGTTGAAATGCTGCAAGTTTGTAATAGCTATAGGTATATGATAGTGGTGGTGTGCACCTTTTCATGGTGGATCGAGGCTGGTCTGTGCACACAACCAGATGCCACTTGCGCTGCAAAGTCCTTAGTTTGAGAAGTATTTTCTAGATGGGGGAATATGTGAGGTGCTGAGATCAGATAATGGCCCCCATTTTGTAAACAAAGTATTTGAGAAAATTAGTTTGTTGCTTGGTATAAAGCACATGTTTTCTTCACCTTATCACCCACAAGGAAATGGGATATGTGAGAGGCTCAACGGTCGACTTAAGGAACAGATAGCCAAGTTAAAATTGACACTGAAGAAGGGGTGGCTGAATTGCCAGCCCCTTGCATTATATGCGCTTATGAATCAGCCTGGCTCAGACCACCACCTCACTCCCTATGAGTTAGTTACTGGTATGCGAATGAGAACACCTCTAACTCCTCCATCAAGAATTAGGAGTGATGGCCAAACAACATCAGAATTTTTAGGAACTGAGTTACATGATTACTTAACATGTATGACCGCAAGTATCTCTGACATTTCAGACCAAGTCAAGCGGATGGAGTGTCGGGCTCAGAACACAGATGAAGACCATTCAGCTACCTGAGTGCAGGAACTTTCTGTACCAATGGTATTTTCAGGAGACCAAATATTAATTTGGAATTTCACAAGGAAGTGGCACAAGGCTAGATTTGGAGGCCCTTTTATTATGGAGGACACTACTCCATCAGCTGTTAAAGTTGTGGGAAGAAGAGCGTGGATCCGTCAAGGTGACGTTAAAATCAATGCTGGAGAGACCCCCGCACCCTCACCCCATTCGGAAGCAAGTCAAGAAGAAGCAGTTCAGCACGTGCAGACTAGATTGATGATGAGGAAGAAGGAAGCATAGACTATTTGAAGGATAATTAAAGAGTACTTTGCCTCTTTGTATTTTCTACAACAAGGAGTGAGAATACGTTACTGTTCTTGAGCCACAGGAGTGTGTTGACATTTAACTTTGGACTGCAAAAAAGAAAACAGAGAAACGCCAGACCTGGATTTCATATTTGATGACTGGAAGAGGGAGCAGTTCCCTGATTCTTTTCAAACAGAATTTCTTTTTGGGGGATTTTATGGTACACACTGATGTGGACGTACATAGACTACTTCTTGCTGTATTCATCTTTATACTCAGACTTACCCCACTCTTGTTGGCTCTCATGTTGATGTTCATACTTTCATCCAAGATCCTAAGAATGGTCCAGCGATTACACGACTTCTGGCAGCAATTCTAGATCAGATCAGACAATTACCAGAGCATTTCTTCGAAAATATAGATGTTTCTCTCTCACGAAGATAACAAACTACTTGGATTGGTTCTTTACCTCTTGATTAGTAAATACCCCTATCTTGGTGGACGACGTACTAGCACTTGTGTATTTCTAAGGGATCCCAGGAATCGACCTGCAATAAATTGACTGATGCATGTACTTTGCAAACAGACTCATTTGCTATCTGCCATTTATTTGTGAACGTACAAATTGTCCTGTTGGGAATGGTCTTTTATTTCCTGATTGAAAATTGACCACATCTTGTTGGTAGGCCATCTGACTTTTACACATTTTTGAGAGACCCAAGGAATCAACTTGCTATTAATCAATTGCTATATGACATAAACAAACAGATTAATCTATTATATGGTGCATCTTCGAGAACAGATGAATGGTGTTGTCTAACAATGACGTACACAATTTGTTAGCTCTGATCTTTTCTTACTTGCTTGAATAACATCCCTATCTTGTTTGGCGAAAGAACAGTACATTTGTCTTTATCAGAAATCATATCAACCGTCCAGCAATCAGTCAGTTGCTTGTGGAACTTGTGGAGCAAATCCAGCAGGTATCAAAATAGTTTATGAGATTGACTGAATAAAGCATTTTTTCTTTCCTTAAAGTTAATTATAGGCAAATCATGTGGTCCATAAGCCACTTCTATTACAGAAAGTGAGTACAGATGATGAACAAGGCCATCACGTTGGGGGAGCATACTATATTGGTGGATGATATATGTTTGCTTAATGTTTGGTGTCGTTATTTTGATTTTGGTGATTCATGCTGCATATGTCATGGGTCTGAAAAAAAGGAGAGTTCCTTTAATTCTCCCTTCTCCTGAGGTTAAAGAGAGGTTCAAGTTGTAAGAGAACCTAGACCTTATGTGATTGTTCCTATTCCAGTAGCCTATGTGGAGGCACCTGGTTCTGTGACAAATGTCACTAGAAATCCTTATTCTGGAAAACATCTTTTAGAAATTCTTGCTGAGCGCCACATACAGATTCTTAGGGAGAGGCAAAAGAAGAGATCTTTTGTAACCAACCCTACACTATTAGCACATGTACAAACACTGATTTCACTGACAAGTGTCCCTATAATTCCTCAAGTAAGAAGGAATTATGCTTAAATACTTCATGAGATGTTTATAAAAGCACATGTGGCAAGTAGGAGACCCAAAAGACATGCACTAGAGGATGATTCTAAGTTAAACAATTATCTAGACAGCACAGCACACTTGAGAAACAATGTTTGCTACCAGCATATGAAGGAGGTGGGCAAACAAACTGATGAGGAGGAATGCTATCTATGTGCACTCCTGCCTTATAGTATGGGGAAGTCTAAGGTTTTTATAGCTATTCAAATAGACGTTCAAACAGCACTTTGCCTATCTCACATAGCATTCTGTCGTACAAGAGGCCAGTTCATGGGCCGAAGAGCTTCTCTAAAATGGGCAACTGAATGGACAGATCCTGATGAAGATGACTATGTGCAAGATATAAAGACAAGAGCACACACTAAAAATCATGTGATAAGATACAAGCAGCCTGGAAAGAAGGGAGGAGGAATACGATGGGGAATAAACCGAAGACTGGAAAGTCCAGGCAAAACTGAAGAAGAAATTCAAAGATGGAAAGAAAGAAGACAAATGCAGATCTGGTGTTCAGTACTCTCACCAGATTGCTGGGAAGAAGGTGTGGTAATCTGCAGAGATTGGGTAATGGTTGGTCATTACAAGCCGACTGTAGAAAATGTGGAAAGACTATGTAAAACATTAGGGGCAAAGATTGCAAAACTACTGACATGGATTGAGGACAAAGGAGGACCATTGCAGATAGTGCCTCTGGATAAAGCAAAGTTGTGCTTCATAAATAATGGCACGAGGAAGCTGGGAGAAAATCAGAATTGTGGTTTAATTTTTGATGCACCAGGAATGAACATTGGGACAGCAGTGATAATGGATCACTACTGGGCCTGTCGATCCAGAGCTTATATGAAGCTACCCAAGGATTGGGGAGAACTATATTCATTAGTGATTGTTCATGTTCCAGCATTGGTGATTCTGAAAAGTAATCTGAGTATTGATGAATTCCCAAAAACAGACACACATCTGAGAAAGGAGAGATCTGCAGAACTTTTGAATTGATTAAAAAGAGAGAACTGTTTCTCAGCAAAATCAATAGAAGTTTTGGATTCTATCCCATATAAACACAGATTGTTCAGTAAGACCTCATCAATATTCTCATCTCATCAATATTCATGATAATCTTTATACCCAGGATCCAGACGGATGCAAATACTAAGTGGTTACAGATAACCCGATGGGAGTTGCTACAGACGATTTACCCAACCATTAAATATTTCAACGCAATCAAGGAGGAGCTGAGAGCAATAGGACTCATGATGGTCGAATTTTCTTTTTTTTTTTTTTACCCATTTTTTGGTTTTTTTTGGGGGGGTCCCCCCCCACCCCCTTTTTTTTCTTTTTTATTTTTTTTCCCCACACGAAAACCCACAAAACACATATATATATATATATAAAAAAAAAAAATTCGACCATTTGGCATTCGACCAAATGGTGTCGACCAAATTGCAGTCGACCAGTTTGTTGTCGACCAGTTGACTGGACACCCTCATGACTCTCCAGAATAGGTATGTCCTTGATATGATTACAGCCATGGATGGAGGCGTTTGTGCCAAAATTGAAGAATCATGTTGCACGTTTGATGCTGACGAACGTACACGTCCAGATGATTGACGAAGTGAAAGACATTGATGATGACAGCTGGTTTGGATCAGTCATTTTGTGAGTCCCCCAGTGGATGGCAGATTTGTTCAAGTTTCTTGGAGCTCTGTTGGTGCTGATCATGCTTGGATTCTGTGTGATCAGAGTTATAATCATACAATGCAAGAAGACTGCAAAGAAAGCAGTGGGAATGAAGATTATGATTGATGTTGAATCTAGAGGAAAACTCAGATGAGGAAATCAGAGACTACGTGAAAGCCAGCATACACGCACCTGAAGGAACAAAGTTTCTGTATCCAAGATACCGCAAGATGTACGTGGGAAAGTGGGTTTACTGTAGCCTCAATGGACAATACACACTTATGACCTGGAGTGTTGACGAGCATGTGAAATCTGCAGGATGCTTGAAGGTAGTCATAAAGATTTGGATCCCAAAGAAGCAGCATTTTAGACGAGGATGTCTTGGTATGAAGGTTCATGATGAAGTGGTCGATGAATCACACAGAGGGGGGAGTGTAGAGGTTGTAAGGATACATATATGGGGATTTTATTGCCAGTATACAATATTTTTCAGAACATTTAGTAAAAAAAAAAATAATTCTAGCACAGTGTGCTGTCATTTTAAATGAAGAGGTACACACTTTTATAAATTGGATGTTTTCATATGTTTTTACATGCACAGTTTGAAATTCACTTTATTTTCCATGAAGAGATGCACACTCAGTTTATGTGAGCATTTTTTTTCTTGTGGAGAGCAGAAATATGCACCAGCAGGAAAGGAAAACAGAAACAGTTGCTTTACAGCTGAAATCTTCATTGTCTTGAAAAACGAGGACTGGTACAGGGCACATTCTTTTATTCTGAATGGTAGGAATTGCAGGTGGATGATCCCCGTCAACAGAGGGTGGACTTAGAGTTTTCTTAAGGAATAATCAGGGGGAAGGATTCAGATCATGCTGGGACGGGGAGACAGACGGTGCTACATTTGCTGGACTCCATGTGGGTGTGAGCGCTAGCTACGAACTTAACAGCTGGAAGCTCCCCACACATGCAAAGGAGTTTTTGGCACTGGGTCTGCAAAGCAGCAAGGTCGTATGAACCAAGTCCTGATAATGAGAATTTCAGACTACACTGGCCTTCATGAGTTAGTGCCAGGTGAGGAAAATCGAATGATGAATGTGAGTTGATACACTTTATTGGCAGTGCAGGGAGTTAGAGAGAAATAAACATGCAGTATTTCTTTTTTTATGTTTAAAGTGCTAAAAACCAAATTCATTTTTTTGCAATATTCCTGTTTGTTCTGTTCTCTTTTATATTTTGTAGGTGATGCTGTGATATCATGTGGTAAGATGTATTTCTGTTTATAATTGTTATAACAATACAGAGTGTAAAAAAAATGGCTGGGATTTTGCTGTCATTTATGCATCTGTGAATCATGTCTATACAGGGAATCACAAGGGTTTGATGTTTGTACCAGAGCGGTAATGCATTTCCCAATTTATAACTGTAGCTAAAATAGCAAGCAAAGAAAAGTGTATAAATACCTGCAAGGTAGGAAGGTGTGTGTAAGTGTTGTGAGTGATTCCTTCTTTGCATGCTGAAAAGAAGGCAGTGTCAGATAAGACACATTGGGCCTCATTCCGAGTACGGCGCTAACCAATGGCGCTATTAACGCCTTGGTTGACGCCGTACCCGGACTGGCAGCGCCTTGGTGGATGGCGGAATCACCGCCCCATTTCAAGGTTGGCGGGGCGTTGATTCCCCATTCACCAAGGCTCTTCCCCATTCCCAAATGAGCCCCCCATAGGGCTCAATGGGAATGGGGAAGATGCAAATAACGGTGACCTTTCATTACGGTCACCGTTATTGGCTTGCAGGCCCCTTTGCGCCCTCGACTTTAACACCTGCTCAAAGCAGGCGTTAAGGGCGAGGGCGCAGAGGGAACTCGGAGTATGGCGGTAAGGGAATACCGCCACCGATCTCGTTACCGGTGGCCGCTATCCCTTACCGCCATACTCGGAATGAGGCCCATAGATTACTGGATGTACATAAGCCAGTAATACCAGCCACAAACCATAGGTGGCGTTCTGAATAAACTCATTGGGTTCTCTGAAGTGAAATGTCTGGGGGTTCTCTACAGGCGACCAAAAGACATTCTAATAAAGAGGAAGGTTTGTTTTATGATGGGGCTGTAGTATAAAAAAACCATGCTCACCACTATACCACAAACATAAGGTAATTCTGAAAATACCACAAAGTAAGATACCACTAAAATTAACACCAACACAATCTAATATTATATTATCACCAAAATGGAGTAATACTAAACCATCTCTAAATGTAAGGCCAGTTTACCGCCAAAATATTATGGTAAGAAAATACTGCCAAATCCCAAATTTACCCCAATAAGAACCTCCTACATAAATGGTACGTTGGGCCTGTGGAAACAGACTGTAGAGCATCTACTAGGCGTGGCAAGTGTGTTCCATACTGCCATACGTGCATTAAAGGGAACTCATTTTGTGAGAGCAGTGTGACACTGAAAGTGAATCTCAGAATGTCTCAAATTGGTGCCACATTCCCAGAGTTGGTGAAATATTTGGAGGCAAAATTATATTCACATGGAAGATGGTCATCAAATAATGCCACAGAGTGTCATGACCGTATATATGGGGAAGTTCAGAAAGAACCACTGGACAACATTTTTGAAGAGGGTAGCATCATTCAGGTCTGTCTTCTGAGATTATTAAATGCTGCTGACAAACCTGCAGAGAAAGACTGTTTGATACGGCTATGTGCCAAAACATGGTTCATTTGAAATAGGTGTGAATGCAAGAAAATGAAGCCAGGCTAATTAGCAGACTAAAAGTCGAATTAGAGTGCGCTAGTGAACAGGAGAAAAGGTTAAGAGCAGAACTGGAGGTATGTCAAAAGGACATACAATCAAAGAGTAAAGAATTCGACACTCAATTGTCTCAAAGGAAAAAACTGTTTGAAGACAGTGAGCAAGAATTAAAACACTTGAAAGGATTGGTAGGTCACATTAGACAAGATAAAGACGAGACTATTTTAGAAATACAAGTTTTACAAAGAGAGAATTTAGAAAAAGAAGGTGAGCTTCAGGCTGTTGAACAAGAGATAGCTAAAATGTTTCAAGAAAGGGACAAGCGAGACAACGAGTTTAATGAATGTCAAATGCAAACGAGCGATATGCAAAATGTGATTAATAAACTGGGTGATGAAAACACATACTTGCATAAGGAGGCAGACCGACATCTT
This sequence comes from Ambystoma mexicanum, assembly GCF_040938575.1. Taxonomy (NCBI): domain Eukaryota; kingdom Metazoa; phylum Chordata; class Amphibia; order Caudata; family Ambystomatidae; genus Ambystoma; species Ambystoma mexicanum. The sequence goes on from NC_090938.1 coordinate 272,293,632, forward strand.
AAAAAGTGCAAAGATTTGGAACAGCAAATATGTGATTTCAGGTCCCAAGACAAGCAACAGGGCACCACATTCAATGTGATTGAGGTGAATTCCATTTCTACACGGTGAGATAGTGCCCCAGTGGCTGTGTCTGGGCTTGGTTGCAGCACCTTTGGGGGGTTTGACTCACCCATTGGGGGTTGCCACCCATCCCATACACCTGGGAAAATGGTTGAACCACAAAGTAATGCAATTCCAGATATAGCGCCAAGTAGCCCTATGAAGATAATTAAGTCAATCAAAGCACTGATCAAACCGTTCAAAAAAGGAGGGGAGTGTTGTATAGAGGACCACTTAGAAGCGGTGCGCGATATATTTAAGGCCCTACACATACCCAAGGAACAATACAGACAATACTTTCACTTAACTCTGGATGCTCCCACAGCGAGCATCATCAGGGGATTTAATGAACAGAAGAACATGTCCTGGGCAGAATTTGAAAAAGAGGTTAGGCATCATTTTTCTCCATTTCAGTCATCACAGGAGGCACCAAAAAGTTGCATAAATGATCACAGCTGGGCCAAATATATCACCTTGCCAATTTCTTCAAGACTTAAAAAGAGCTTTCACTCATTTTGATGTATATGTTAACCCCAATTCCAATGAGTTTAAAACGGCCTATTTTTATGGCTTGCAGAAATACATTATATCACAGTTAGTCCACGAGTTTGATCGTGAGAAATCCCTAAAATGGATTGTGCACCAAAGTACAAAACTGTAAGAAGTACTCTACTGTCAGGGAAGAGAGGCCGATAAAATTAAAGAAACAAGATCAAAATCTAAAGAATCCTTGGCAACAATAATGGAGATCAGGTCAGCTAAAATGTCACTTGAGTCCGCTCAAAGTCCAGGCAAAAATAATATGACACCCGAACAGAGGGGTACTCCACAGAGGTTGCCGCCCTTGGCACCGATGTTTCAGTCACATGATCCTAGTAATAGGAAGAGTTAGCACTAGGTACTTAGGAGACAGACCCCGGGCAGGATATTGACCCGATATGTCAGGCATGAACAATAATCAGAGACAAAATCAAGATCAAAGAAGTAATAGTCCTTACCAAACGTTGGGAGCACAGAGCAGATTTGACCCCAACACCATGATATATGGTAACCAGGACAGACCACAGTGTGTGGATCAATTTACTGAAAATGGGAATCGGCATAGGGGACAGTACTCACAAAATGAGAGACAGGACGCGAGGCAGAATATGAACTATGCACAACGTCAATGCAATCAATCACCGCCACCGGGGATTACAACCAAAGAATAGGTACACCCCGCTCCCCGCCCCACCTGAATCAAGTGTTCAGAAACAATTCAAATAGGAATCACTCTCCTGAGAGATACCAGAATAGATTTAACCAGGGGGAGAACAACCAATATCGGCATAGGCCGCAAAGAGAAGATTCTAGAGAAATGGAAAGATTCCAGTTTCTCGAGGCCCAAGTAAAAATGTTGACTGAACAAATAGGAAAAATCTGTACAGCTCAAAAACAGTCATCAAATGAAGGGGCAGAAGGTCATAGAAGTGACCTGGTGGCTTCTGATAATAAGTGACTAAATATTCATGACACCTGCAATGATAAAAAGACAGATTCCCCTGATCCGGTTTTGCATAATGACCCTGAGCTGTTTAATGATTTAAAAACGAAAATCCCTGCAAATGAACATGACACAGAAATTGCAAACACATCTAAAAAAGAGGTTTGGTTTAACCTGGCATTGAATCAGACGTTGGAAATTTGTACAAGTGAAAAAAGAAAACGAGAAGAACATGAAATTCCAAAGGAACAAAGAGACAGATTTAAGAAACACAACGCATGCACGGATAAAATAATTGATGAGGGAGTATATGTGAATATACACCCTGCCTAGACAATCAAGATGCTAATAAAATACAGGCAGGAAGAATAAGTACTAAAAAGGAGGGTACAGATCAATCACCTAAAGAGTTCTTTGAGCCACAGATTTTTGAATAAATTAAATTATGCCAAATACCAACAAATGCCCAGAATTAGAAAATGACAGATTATCAGGTGATGTTTATACGCATATTCAGTTGGAGAATTGCACTGTGAACTCTGATGATCCCTGGATGGAAGGGCGAACAGTGGCCACACTCCAAATGATCTCTGAACATGGAGAGATGGGTAAGACTCAAATGATAATGGACAGAAAAGAGGGTAAAATGTCCTTTCGGTTACCGATGTGCATAGCCAAGAGTGAGAAGGGACTGAGAAAAGTGAATCCTGAAATCAGTAAAATTCACACTTTTTGTGTGTATTAGAGGAAGTTGAAGACAGATATTATGCTCCCATTACTGTGGAAGAGTAGTGCAATACATTTGCAATGATTGACACAGGTGCACAGGCCACAATGATGTCCAAAGAATTGGTAAAAAGTATCAATGAAGGGAGATCTCCACAGAATCAGATCAAAGTGAGACAGAGTGAAGGCACAGTACATAATTTTAACGGTGAGGAGGTGCCTATCGAAGGTGTCACTGAAGTTGACATAAAGATAGGAAAACACATAATGAAACAGGAAGTATTGATCACATCTATTTGTGAAATTACATTCTTGATGGGAACAGATTGCCTGAAAAGATTGTCTCCTCTCATTAATGGGGTAAATGGGGTTCTGTGGTCTTTAACTAAAAAAACATTAAGGTCTAAAATAAATAAAGTCACAAAACATCAGCGTAAATGAATGCCACACTGTTGCCAAATCAAATGATGCAGTGGAGGTGTAGCTCCAGAATAGCTGTGTGCCTAGTGTCACCGTTATTTTGATGTGTCAGGACAAAATGCAAAGTGAAAAAGAAAAACAAATTGTGCAGATTTATTTGGATCCTAGGAAGAAATGGCAAACTGAAATAGATGAACACACATTGTGAGAGAAGAAGTGTAAACAGAACACCATCCTTAAATCAGACACAGAAAAACACATCACCACTCTTGCTGAAATACATATGGAAGATGAGCAGCCATGGATTCATATTGGTATAAATGGCCATTCTAAAAATGATAAAAGCCTCTTTGGTGCATGAAAAGGAAAAGAGTTTTATTAATGAGAAACTACTGCAGAGAATAATGGAAAGGGAGGAGATCACGAAATGTAGAATTAAAAACCAATATATCTCTTGTTTGGACAATCCAGATTTTGAAAATCGAATTGCAGGAAGGTGCATGCTAATGATTAATGTTGGACAAAAAGCCATCTACCACAATGTGTGGATAGTGAGTGGAACACAAAATTATTTTTATCTGGACAATGATATTACACAGGATGTTGCATAATATTGTTGGAAAGGACTGTTTTATTTGGCATTTTCATCGTGCAGCCATTTTTTGAGCTTTTTAATACCTGGAGCTGCGTTGCTATTTTGAAAGCACACACTTTTTCTTACTATTGCTGCTTATTTGACTGATTTTGGCCCTTCCAAGATGGCCGCTGTGGTTTTCTTTGTTGTGTAGGCATGCTGTGCTGAACCACCGCTCCCTGTGCGGCACTCCCATTGGTTGCTGAGTGTTTTCTTACATCCAATCAGGGACCAGCAGGCTTCAGCTGGCCCTCTCAGCAAGGGTCCACTTCTAAGGCCCCTGTCAGCTCCCTGTCCGCTTCCGGAACGCTAATTGGGGCTCTCCCTGGACCTTAACGACAATGATGCAGCCACCTCACTCCTCTAAGAAATCCAGACTGCCTTGACTTTGCCACCTCCAGAACTATGGGTTAGTTCCCTCCTTATGGACTCACTTCTACTGCCTTTGACTATCACTGTTCTTTCTGCTTGTTACTCCCATGTTGTTATCCTGCTGCGCAGTGCTTCCTAAAACCCTTTGCTAACATCCGATTTCAAGATTGAAAAAGTCAAATCTTGCTGTTTTTGCTTTGTGCTAAAAAGACAAATCTTGCTGTTTTTGCTTTGTTCTAAAAAGTCAAATCTTGCTGCCCATTGCGAAATTCTCTGTATTTTGTTTGTATACTGTTTCTTCTCTGTAACTTGCCAGCCCAATGACCTCACCACTTTCTTTTGTCCCACACCTATCTGCCTTAGCCCCCCCCATATCTCCATCCTCTCCTCACTTCCACCCCAATGGCGCTTTCTGTTTCTCCTATCTTCTCCAATTTCTTCTCCATTGACTAGCCTTCCCTTCTCACTAAGTCTGGTAGGAAGAAGTTCAAAAAGGATATCTTTGCCTCTGACCCTGGTCTTCCCATCGCCAACACCTACTCCAATGCTTCCGCCAGACAAACCCTTACCGACATCCTCTTTGTCGTTCCTTCACCAGATCTATGGACTCCTCTTATGTTCTCTGTGCTCTGCCCCATCTCCTCCTCTCCCATTAATGATGGCACTCGCTGGGAAGTTCTAATGGCTTCCTTCAACTCCTCTAAAGTCATCATTAATGTCTACCTAAATGGCACTGTCATGGTCCAAGGCCCTTAGGCCAATCTCCTCCTCTTTGATAGGTGCTTCCCTCACCTCATCAAATTCCTCTCATCTCCTGCTGTCCCCTCCTCTCCCCCCTTGGCTACCTTGCCCTCTCTCTCCTCCTCCTCCTCTTCCCCTCCTAGGACTCTTTCTCCTCCAAAGGGCGTACCTCTGATCTGTACCCCTCCCCGGAAGGTCTTTAAGGATGGCAACCTTCTTCATATTGCCACTCTCAACTCTCGCTCTCCCGTTAAACACTCCTCTGACATCTGCCACCTCCATGAAGAACTAGACCTTGATGTCCTTGGTCTTACTGAGACATGGTTTGTGGCCAGCTCTGTCACGAGCTTTGACACTCTCCTCCCTGATGGCTACAAGATCCTCTCAGCACCCAGATCCTCCCTGTCCCGTGGGGGGTAGCCCTGATCTTTCATGAGTGGATTCCTGCCTCTATCATTCCCACTCAGACCTACTCCTCTTTTGAATGCCTTGTCTGTAGGCTTTCTCTCTTGCCTACCCATTCTCTTACTGTGGTTACCATCTACCGACCTCCTGGTCAAATCACCTCATTTCTCTCTGAGTGGGCAGACCTCTCCTCCTCCCTCCTGGCCTCTACCACTTAACTCCTCCTCCTCGGTGACCTAAATATACATTTAGACTCTCCTTGCTCCTCCTCTGTACTCTTCCGTGACCTCTGCGACTCCCTCTCCCTGTCGCTCCTCCCCTCTGGCCCGACTCACTCTGCAGGGCACACACTCAATGTCTTGATCTCCTCTGACCTCCCCCTCTCCATCCCTCTGACCACTCCTCTCTCCTGGAGCGATCACTCCCTCCTCTCAGCTCATCTACCCCTCTCTTCCCCCCAAGCCAAGCCTACCCCAACACTGCCACCTACCTTCTCGGACATCCAGCCCATGAAGTGTGTGTCAGTTGAGGCTTTTGCCGCAACTTTCTCTCCCACCCCTTCACCTTCGGCTGCCTCACATCCTGACACAGCCCTGTCTCTGCTCTACTCTTCAATTTCTGATACGCTTGATGCTCTTGCCCCTGTCATGAGGATCCGTTAGAAGTACAAAGCCAAGTGCAATTCCTGGTATGACTCTGACCTAGCTACACTTAAACGTAAGTGTAGGGCAGCTGAGAGGAAATGGAGGACTTCCAATTCATCCTCTCACAAACTAGCCTGTCGCCTGCTACAAAGGCAATACCGACTCTCTGTCCTCACCAAGAAGAGAGTCCACATTCAAGCTCGTATCTCTGCGGCATCTAACAACTCGGCCGAACTCTTTGAAATCTGCAAGGAGCTGGGCAACCCTGCTGCAGTCTCTACCCCTCCTGTTGCATCCCAGGCTCTTTGCAATGCCCTTGCCTCTCACTTCATTTCAAAAGCCCAGGACATCCTGTCCACCCTCTCCACCCACACCGCTCCTCTTCCCTCTCCATCTGTGCTTGCTGACCCTCCTTTAGCCACCCTCCCACCATCCTTCTCGTCCTTTCCTCTTTTCACCCCTGACAAGGTTGCTAGACAAGTCTGATCTATGAAAGCCTCTTCAAAACAGGTTCATCCCTGTTCCTCTAAAACCATCAAGGACCACATTGACACCCTCGCTCCAGCCCTTGCTGATTTTTGCAACCACTCCTTTGCCTCTGGATCCTTCCCCTCTGAAGCACTCCTTTGGGCATCCTCTTCTCAAGAAACCCACTGCTGATCCTTCATGTCCAGCTAACTATCGCCCAATTTCCATTACTCCCTTTCTTGGCTAACTCCTGGAAAAGTTGGCCATCTCTCAGCTTAATCTTCATTCCAATTCTGTTGGCTGTCTCCATGACCATCAGTCTGGCTTCAGAGCTGCCAGAAGCATGTAAACTGCTCTCCTGAACATCCGTGAAGATTTGCTCTCCAACCTTGACTCTAACATTCCCTCTGTCCTCATGCTCCTCGATCTCTCTTCTGCCTTTGACACGGTCAACCATACCATCCTGCTCAACCATCTCCGTGAAAACCTGGGTATCACTGATCAGGCTCTGGCCTGGCTGACCTCTTTCCTCTCAGAACGACCCTCCCAGGTCCAACTTGGGTCCTTCCTTTCATCTATTTCCTCTCTACCCGTGGTGTTCCCCAGGGGTCTAACTTTCGCCCTGTCTTTTCAACCAATACCTGGCAACTCTCGCACACTGCATTGCCATTTTCTGCTCAAATTTCCAGTGCTACGCTGATGACACTCAACTCATTTTCAGGCTGCCCTCTGCCACCTCCTCTCCCTCTCTCATCTCTGATTGCCTAACTGACATTCAAGATTGGTGTGCTGCCAATGATTTTTGTCTGAATGCCAGCAAGACGGAGACCCTCCTCATCGGCACACCTTCACCATCCTTTCCCTTCACTCTCTGGCCGGCCTCCCTTAACCCTCCTCGTACCCCCACCTGCGAGGCTAAGAACCTAAGGGTCATCTTTGACTCCACCCTTTCCTTCTCTGCCCACATCTCTGAGGTCTCTAAAAAGCCAAATTTCCAACTGCACCTCCTCAGAGGTACTCTGCCTTTCCTCTCCTTCCCCCAGAAGCTCATGGTACCCCAAGCTCTGGTTCTCTCTAGCTTGGACTATTGTAACAACCTCTTTCTAAATCTGCCTGCCTCTACTCTTCGCCCTCTGCAACTAATCCAGAACAGGACTGTGAGCCTTGTCCTTGGCTTCAAGCCCTGGGATCGTATCTCTCCAGCTCTGAAATCTCTCCACTGGCTCCCAGAGGATGCAAGGATAAATTCAAAACGCTCTGCATTTTCCACAAGGCTCTCTGGGGCCTGGGTCCAAAATACCTTCAGCTATCCCTCCGCAAATACCTCCCCTCTCAAGCTCTTTGCTCCTCTACCTCCAACTCCCTCAGCATCAGTCGTTTTTCTAAGAAAAGAGCTGGGGGTAGATCTTTGTCTTCCGCGGTGGCCTCCCTCTGGAACAGCTTCCCTGCCACTCTAAAACTTGAGGAGAACCATCTCCGGTTCCGGAAGCACCTCAAGACATTCCTCTTTTCTTCTGCCTTCGCTCCCCCTCTCCCATGCTGATCTGTTCTCTATTGGCACTGTGCACCTGGCCACCGTCTGTCCTTCAGCCCAAGTACCTGCTCATCCTGCCACCCTCCCGCTCTGCCTCCGGGCCACCCCTTGCACTGGGGTCTGTATCTGTACCCATACAGCCCTCCTTTTTCTTCCTGCACCTATCAGACATACCCTGTCTGCTGCCTTAAACCTAGCACTTGCAAATTGCTGACTGCATTAACACTGTTTGTTGCCTTTATTATTTATGTATTTATTTATTGTTATTTATCTGTTTCTCCTCTGATTCACACTTTCCACTTCTCCCCCCTTCCATGCACTTTTCTCCTCCCCTCCCTCCCATGCACTTGCGCGTTCTCAATGTCACTGGGCCTAGTAAGATTGCTGTTTTGTTCTCCCCTGTTCCCCTACCTTGCCTTGTCGCGCTCTGAAACACTTGTGTACGAGCGCGATAGAAATAAAATATCAATCAACCAATCAATGTGCATGGTGTTAGATTTCCTTAACCAAAAAATATGGCCCCGGCTAGGCGGGCCTGCGCCCGAATTTGAAGACAAAAGAAAGGCTTATCATTGTGCACAATATGTGTCATATGCAATTGAACTACAGATGAAGAAGGATATTACTGTTCCTGCATTCACCAAGCAGGTTGCTATAACACTAAAGCGCAAGAATGAACAGCAAATGAAGGATTCTGATGCATTTGTGCGCTTGAATGAATCCATGAAACAGCAAGGGCTGGATTATGAATATAGCCCATTGGCAGATGTTGGGGAGGGGTCCGTCAAAATAAATCATGGTGGATAATAGAGGATGTCAAGAAATTCATTTAGAAGAGAATTCCGTGCTAGGAATGGCCATACAAAAATCACATTATACTGCAGATTTCAATAACATGGTGATTGGAAATATCCATGAGAGATATGTAGATGCACAGGGTGTGTTGCCAGAGTACCTGGATTCTCAACCCAAAGGGATGTTCAAAATTCAATATGTATACCCTTATGATTCCAATGAGACAGTGGGCCTCATTACGACCCTTGCGGAAATGGAAAAATGATGGCGGAAATGCAATACTGCCATCGAACACCGCTCGTTGCGATCATGACCCGTCACCGTAAAGTACGATGGCATTAGCGACACCGCAGTGAACGGCAACGCTAACTGCACCAAGTACGCGCACGCGCGCCTTGCAAAACCGGAATCACCGCCATGGCGCAACGGTACGCGAATTCTGACCCTAGCGGACATGTACTGAACGCCATCAAGCACGTCGTAAAGTACCATTCCGCCATGGCGAGAAATACGGCATCGTGAACCAACCGTAAATGGCCCACTGAGTGCCTGTACTCCACTCCCTGGCCACATTGCACAACTCCTGGCAGGCGCAATGTACCCACACTATGCAACCAGTGAAATCTACAAATCACCCATGCATGCCAACGTAGAAAAGCATGCAGGGGCTCAAAGCGCCCCGTGAGTGGGCATCCATGTACGGCATGTCACCATAGCCGTACTGACGCAGCACAGGCATGTGAAGGTACAATACATCAAAATGAAAATCAAGAACACATGACACAAAACAACAGTAGTCCCCCATCGCTTGCCACCAGCGCAAGGCAACATCCAAAACAGCATCCTGAGGGGGATTGCACCAGCCCTGTACTCTTGCCAGTAAACAAACCAACCATCAGCAGAAGCATGTACCACACAAGTTGGCAGAGTGACTGAGCAGCCAGGCTCATCCCAAGAGGGGCCGATGGGAGCTGCAGGGCACAGATGGCATCAATACAGAAGCTATTCCAATGGACATGACCCCAGTCCCCCTCCAACAAACGCACGCAAACACAGTCACCTGTGACCAGCCACATTCTGAACATCCCATCATTCCACCAATCGACCTGGCTGACAGGCACCAGTCGGCCAAAAGCCAATCCCCCGCCCCTGAACAGCACATCATGTAAACAGTCACAATGGCAGCCCCTATCCGTGACCATACTGTGCTACGTAGGCAAACGCGGCCAGTACTGTACCACACAACTCAACTCAGAAGGCGGAACACAATGCAGATCATCTCGCAATACATACCGCCACAAATCGAAAATCGCCACATCACCTGCAAAGAACAACGCAACACGACAAATATCGGAATACAATTTAAATGCACATCCAAATGACAAAGGCCCCACAGCAATTTGCAAAATAACACCAAAACAACCATCATCACCGAGGGCTGCATCTGCAATAATTGACCAGCTTCCACTTGTGTGACGCCCTGTACCATCATGGCACACAGGGCCTACATCAACGTTCCAAAAGGCAACATGGAAGCGGCAAGAACCGCAGGTCCGTCCCATGAGGCAGGCACTAGTCGAGCTGAAAGGCCGAAATGTTGCACCTAGCCACCAGTACAGCGTAAGGGCATGTGGCCCATTGGCGATCGTCCCATAAGATCGAAATGGTGCTCCACTGATTCACCCGAAGCTGCAGGAGTCGAGAGTAAAAACCATCTGGAGGAGTGGCGTAGAGATGGCATCTGCAATAGGGCAGGAGATACCTGTCACCCAAAAGAAACACAAATTAACCGATTGCATTACGGGACTCATGATGCATTCCAATCTTCATTCAACACACCAAATCCACACCCATATGCATGCTAGCCCACTCCAAAGGAATATACACAACCCTAAATCAGTATCGAATCATAACGAAATCAATCGAGCTAAATACACCATTGGCAACGTCGGTTACTGTGCATGCGTCCGTCAAGATAGAACCCATGACATGGGATTAGTAACGTGCCTAGAGACAAGTGTATGAAGGCGCGTCGAGACAGGGAGGATCCGACAAGGGCAGATAGACGTATGTCCCACTATGGCAGCCTTGCATCACATAGCGCAGGGGAAGGGGAGTGATTCAAAAAACCCATGTACATGGCAGACCCTAAACGGAATCATCAGTCCATGCATCCATTCATCATTCCCTCATCCCGCAATGAAAACGCATGAATATTCACTCACATTATATGTGAAACTTCCATCGCGTCTGTGCGTAATGCAGTCCGCAAAAACCACTGTGCCCCTGGCCGGATCTGTAGTGTTGTGAAGCAAGATGGATTTGGGAACGTCCTGCCTTATCGTCCACTACGCTATTGCGCATCCCATTCAATTCATATCATTCATTGCCTGCTCGTTATGGGCCATGTCCCAAGGACATTCTACAATAGAACGTTACATTTCCAGCCAGACCTGTGGGCGTATCCTCGCCGCTACTTCAAAACCAAAAATGCTGGCCTTCGAATTCCTCACTTGCAACATTACGTCGAAAAGGCTTCTGTGAACGCTTGCATTCACAATTACATCAATGTAGTGCGGCTGTGTGTCATAATGCTAACTGGCTGCAATCACAAATGGGACGCCACGCCCGTCGGTGAAGTACGTTACTGTGCTGCATGAGGGTCGGCCATCGATCGAGCCCTACATACCACTGACTCTTCACAGGTATGTAAGCGGCTGCAATCATAGCATGTGTAACAATGGGAGCATAGCATGAAAATCAGTCAAAGTACATCACACTGCCATCGGGATTTGATACATGATTCCAATCCCAAGATGCCATGCGGCCAAATGCAGCCTTACGTGCGGGACGTGCTCGGCCAGAAGGGATAGCATCTGCCACAGATTCATTCAATCAGCACAGGTGGAGGCCATACAGGCCGACAGCACATATATTGCAGACCCAAACCCCTCCCACAACCACTCCCACTCCAAAATGCTACCGGCAGGACTAGCGATGTTGGGCCTGGGGGACCAGATAGCACTGCAAGTGCTACAACTACAAGAAGACGACGAACAACAACAGGTACAACAACCGGGCGCACAGGGGAGACGGAGGAGAAGGAGGAGGAGGAGGGCAAGGCAGGGTCAGCAAGCCCCACAAGCACTGCCACTACCACCACGCAGGCGGCCCGCAATCCCACGCCTCCGAGCCGATCCGTTCAACCTCACTGCTGAGCAGATCCACACCCTCTACCGTTTGGACCGGGACACCATAATCGCCATTGTGGACATGACACATGCTGACCTCGTGAGCATGATAGATAGCCCAACCGCCATCCCACCCCTACTGAAGGTGGTGTCTGCACTCCACTTCCTGGCCACAGGCACCTACCAGCACACAGTGGGACAGTTGCATGGCATTTCACAGCCACTGTTCTCACGGACACTCTTCCAAGTGCACGATGCCCTCCTGAAGCACGCCGACGACCACATCACACTACCACGCACGTACCAGGAGATTACCAACGCAAAAGTGGGATTCCATGCACTTGGCGGCATCCCGGGTTGCATTGGTGCCATCGACTGCACCCATGTTGAATTGGTTGTCCCACATGCCATGGAGGTCCAGTACCGCAACCGGAAACAATTTCATTCAATCAATGTGCAAATGGTGTGTGACTCCAACAAGATATTTACGCATTGTTGTGCCAGATTTCCAGGATCTACCCATGATTCTATGGTCCTGAGGAACACAAGAATACCACGCTACATGGAGCGACACGCAGGGCACAGATCCTGGCTACTCGGTGAGTCTCATTCCATGCATGACAACGTGGCCCATTTGATGCGTCAATGACCTTGCAGGAGGGGGGGGGGCTACTTAGCACTATCATTCCACTGACACCCTTTATTCGTCTCATACAGGTGATGCCGGGTATCCACTGAAGAGATGGCTCCTTACACCAATCCGGAACCCACAGAACGAGCATGAGGAGGACTACAACCATGCCCACTCACGTACCCGTGTGGTCATTGAACAGGCATTCGGCCTACTGAAGGCTCGTTTCCGCAGCCTCAGCAGGTCTGGCGGGGCACTCATGTACAGCCATGAGAAGGTTTCTAAGATGGTCATGGCATGTGTCATGCTGCACAACATGTGCATACGTAGGAATGTGCCCATGCCCCCTGACGCTGTACTGCATGCACCTGAAGATGATGATGATGATGAGGGTGGGGATGTGGAGGCACCTCAAGGAGTCCATGAGGCACAGGATGCACGTGCAATCCGACAGAGCATCATAGATGCATGCTTCTAGCAACCACGCATGGTGCCCATTACACGGAAAGGGGACCTGTGGCACTGTGTGTGTGTAGTACAGGCACATTGTGGACTGTACGCCTATGAAGGCCTCGTACGCAAATATCAATGTCCACACATGTCATTGGATGATTATGAGATGCTGTATTGTTAATGTGATTTGATTTATACACCCTATGGACCCGCCACCCAGTGAAGCCCAACACACCCCCTCCACCCTACTACCTCCCCCCCCAACACCAGTGTCCAAATATGCATGCTGTCCGTGGTTGGACGCTATTGCAAGCCCCCTCTACGGGTATCAGGGGCACCCCTGCCCGTGGAGCGCAGGTTCCTGCCAGATCTGCGTTGGGGGCTGCCCTGGACGGAACTTGCCACGGATGATGTCTCTGCCTGCTCGCGTCCATGCATGTCTCTGAGGGTTTGTGAGAGCTCCGAGAGCACACGGCGCACAGCAGCAAGTTCAGCACAAACGTCTTTGGACGTCGCATGCAGTTCCCCCCTCAGGCTCTCGGTGCTTTTCTCCATTTGTGCTCTCAGGCTCTCGGTGCTTTTCTCCATTTGTGCTCTCAGGCTCTCGGTGCTTCTCTCCATTTCTCCCCTGAGGCTCTCACTACTTTTCTCTATTTGTGCCCTGAGTGTCTCGGTGGATGTTTCCATGGCTGCCCTGGAACCCCCGCATTCATTTGCATGGTCCTTGAGTAGCGTGGACACTTCCTGCTGTTGCTCGATCAGCAGGTCGAGGGACTGTTGCCTCTGCTGGGCCATGGACATTTGCGGTGGTGTGACAGGGGGGCTGCTCAACACATGTTGCCTTGGCACAGGACTTGTGGGGGTTGGCCAGTCGTCGTCTTCAGGGTGCCCCTGCGTGGTTTCGTCATGGTGTAGGGGATGGGACATGCAGGGGGATTGGGAAAGGTCATGGATGGTATCTACATCGCCAGCACTGTTTTCCGTGTCGGAGCATGCTGGCATGACAGCTGTGTCACCTATGGTGCTGCTACCACCAGAGGCAGTGCCATCAGATACGTTCTTTGGGGGGACCTGTGGTGCTGGGGTTGTGGACTTGCTGGCTGCTGGGGTGCCTGTTGCAGTCCCCTCCAGTGTGCTGCCACTTGATTCCTGCTACTGCCGTGTCTTGATCCTTGCACCTGAGGTGGAGGCTCTTGGGACGTTGGTCCTGGCCCTCTTTGCAGGCGTGCTGGTAGGGGTGTCCTGCAGCTCGTCGTTGGTATCGGACCCTGTGGTGGAGTAAAGAGGGGCGAGCGTTAGTTATGGGTCTGTCGGATTTGGAATGGCAACGTATCAAATGCATTGGGGTGGTCGATGAGGCTGATTTGGGACTGGGCCTTGGAGGTGGTCTCATTTTCGTGTGGATTGAGGATGCATTCATTTGGCTGCCTGCAGTTAAGGGGTGCATGCTGCACATGTAGGGGTTGTTTATGGCATCTTGATTGATTAGTTTATTCATTCTGACTTTTAGAGGGCGCTGTCAGGGCAAAGTATGTATTGCACTATGGGGTCACATGGTACTGCACATGTTCGTGGTTTGTGGATTTCGCATTGTTTCTCTTGGCCAACCTACCTGATTCTCCGGATGTCGGCACTCCTTTCTCCATCCCTCCGACTCCCTCTATGCTCTCCATTCCTATGGTGGAGGCGCAGATATCCTCCCAGGGGGTCAACTTGATGGGCGACTCTGATCCCCCCCCGGTAGCTGTGGCGATGTTCCTGTTCGCAGAAAGTATGCTGCGTACGCGGATCCGCAGGTCGTCCCACCGCTTGCGACATTGCTGTGGCGTGCGGGGTGTTGTCCCCACCGCACTTACGCGCTGTGCCACCAGGGCCCATATGGCCTTCTTGTTGGCAAGGGCCGTCCTGGTCATTTGACTGGAGAAGACGACGGCGGCATTTTCCTGGAGGGTCTCGGTGAGCACGGTCAGTTCCTCTCGGGAGAAGTGTACCTGCCGCTTGCGGTCACACGCTTTCTTGGCTACCTTTCCCATATTTATTTTTTTAACTGGGGTTGCTAACGGGTTGGGATGTGTGTCAGGGTCGGATTTTTAATGGTTGTGTTGGGATTCGGTTTTTATAGTTGTGCGGCGTGCTGTTTCCCGTTCCGGCCACATGCTTTTACTTCCGTTTCCGTATATTTACGGTGGCCGTAATTTGCGGTGCCCGCTCGTTACGGTGACCGCTCATTACGGTGACCGCTAAGATGGGTGGCGGTATTGCACCTGGTGCAGCGTACGGCGGCGGTAAGGGCCGTTTTGGGGTCATTTCCGCCATCGCAGCCTTTCGGATTCCGCCATGGCGTAATGCTCGTGCCCGATGGGTCGTGATTAGCCGCACTTTGCTCCTTCGTGCAATGGCGGAAACGCTATTTACGCTGTTGCGGTCCGGTCAGTCACTTTCCGCCAGGGTCGTAATGAGGGCCAGTGTGTTGTCACCAGGAGGCTGATATGCCAAAATATTTAAAAGTGGCAGCTTTTCAGAGAGATACAGACACACAATTGGAAGAATGCACAGATGTTCCTCCATTGGAGGATTTCCCGGAATTTACCCCAATAAGACAAAACCTCCTACATAGTGAAGTCAGGCATCCAAACTCAAAGAGCTGCCCCCATGTTGCCTATATTGTTGGGAACCAGAGATGACGACATGTGCAATTCCAGTAAGAAACCCAATACAACAGAGAACCTTTGAGACAAAGTATCCATTGAGAAAACTCTATATAAATGCACAAAGGCATAGTGTTCTTTTGGATGAGGTACCAGATGAAATGTGCATTTGGACAAATATGAAGAGGAGCCTGATGATGTCATACGAAGTAGGAGCTGATGCAATTATAAGACGAATGAGGAACAAAATCATTCTATAAGAATTGAAGAGAAGATGGTAAAGATGAGCAACTTTTTGCGCTAATGCTACAGAAATGCTGACAATTATGTAAATCAGTTTACACATGTAGAGTTGCAGAAATGCAAGTAAGGAAAAAAATAATTCTTAAAGTCTGGCTACGTAGTGAATTACATTGCAGCGATGCGCCAATGTATATACATAGGAATGTATAGAACCTGGATGTTCCACAATGCACTTTAGCAGGACCTTGAACTTCATGAACTAGAAAAGGGACTTTCAAATGTATGGCGCAGTTGGAAATTTTAACAATGAGCATGGTCTGTGGTACTTCCCTTCGCTCTATCGATATCTAGCAAGGCACCCCAATCTCACAGACCATCTTTCCTGTGTCTTCGGAATCCTCAAACAATTGCTTGTTGGACACATCCCTTAATGATAAAGTCAAATCAATACATAAGACTGTGCCACTATAGGCCTTCCGCATCAGTGATTGAAAGAGCCACACTGTCCTTAATAACCACTGCTTATAAGAGAATCGTGACAATGGTGCCTGGCGTTATATCCAGTGACTCAGCTGGCCAAAACAAAAAATCAATTGTATCCACCATGTCTGATCGCTGACTCCCAGGACCCAACTCTACGCAACCATTACTTCATAAAGGAGCAAAGCTGAATGAACAGGCATCCCCTTTGTCATTATAGCACGTATACAAACCTGCAGTCCAACATACTAAACTTTCCTCTGTGAATGCGATTGACATGCAGAGTCTACTAGGAGATCTCTGCTCATGAGATTTGATGGGGTGCCTGTACAGTACAACAAGGGAGCAGATGTGTCCATCGTTTTGCCTGACAAGGGGAACTCACCTTCCTTGATGCAAGATTTAGTAGCCCCTGTATCAACCACAAATGAGATTGTTTAGTCATCTACCATTACACCTCTTCCAGATCAGCAGTAAAAGACAAGACTGCACACATCAGAAATCCCTGTGGGCTGTCCTAATCCAGATACATGTTAGGACCTGGGAGCGGGAAATGATTCCCTCCGAAAACACTTGGTCCAGTGTAGTGAGTGACCGTTCCTTGGGTTAAAGGATATTTCTCCCATTCCTGTACCGATTCCTGTTCTGGCATAGTGGGTTGAAATGCGTAGGTCTGTACAGCGCCGGGTCCTGTTCAACTCGTACCTGCTGTATTTGCACACAACCTGGGGAATACAGCATGGTCAGGAGTTGCATTTATTTGGGCACCTTTGTTGAAATACTGTGGCCTTCTCTGACAATCTCGTACCACATGGCCCATCCTTCCACATAACCAACACTGGATCCCATGCAATCCTCCATAATTAGCTCCCATCTGCCCGTTAAGCCGGGGCCCCATTCCTCCGTACCCACCAAATTACCTACCTCCTTATGAAAATCTTCCTATAGCCCTTGGAAACCCTCTCATTTGCCTTTGTCCAGGAGCATACCTGTGCATCCAACCTTGTCCCATACCTGGTTCAATATGTCCCTGATGTCCCGATTGTCCTTGCTGTCTCTCTGTGGAGAGCTAGCAATCACTGCTACTTTCAAACAGATCTTCACTAGTTTTTTCTGAACAAGCTTGGCCTTTGCCTTTTGTTCCTGCTCCGTGCTCTCTTTTTCCTTTTTTTGCCTACTTCTACAAAAATGCACAATATGTGCCTGAATTTCTGGCCAACCATCGGACTCTACTCTACTAATACCTTATCAAGATTATGCAGGGCTTCTTTGTGAAGTCCCCATTTTAGCATGTGATAGATAGCATGAAAATAGCTACATTCTTATCCCATGTTTCTCCTGTCTCTGCCCTCGACATCTCCAGAATTAACTGGATATGTGCGGCATGATCGTCATCCAATTTCACTGTCTTGGCCAGAATTGCATTTATATCTGGCATATTCAGATACAAGCCCTGTAATTACTGCAGGTTTCTCCAGCATGGGTGTTCATACTCAACTGTGCTCCTCGATATCCTGATCACCTTCAAAGCTCGCCTGACCGTTCCCCCATTAGAGCCATGAATAAGCTTTTCATGTCCTCTATGGCCAACATGACAACGGCAGTATGCTGCTCTAATGCGTAAATCCACTTGCCCGCTCCTGCAATTAGCAAAGGGAGTGTCTTCATCAATTTAGTCTGGTCCTTGTGTAACCATGGGACATAATACGCCTTTCCCGGACCCTTCTGGAGCAATGGAAATTGAGTCACACTCACCTTTACTGGGTCTCTTTCTGTCTTCCCCTTGCTATTCACTATGGCCATATGAGTAACACAGCGTGTCCTATAACCCAATGGTGTGATCTCTCTCAGTGCTGCTAGAGCAGGAGGTGGGGCTGCTACAGCCTGTTCTCCATGCTCAACATTGGATTCCCATCCATGCTCATCTCCTGCCCCTGCTACCACATCACCTGTCATTTCTATGGGTGCAGAACCATACTCAGCACTACGGTAATGTACTGGATCCCATCCTCCTTGCTCAAGTCCTGTACCTGTAGTGACATTTTTGTCCTCAAGGCCACGTTGACCCCTTTGATAACTGATCTATCCAATCTAACAAGAACTTGTCCATGACTCTACCTTTCTTTATTCCACGTCTTTTACCTGCCTATTCACTTCTTGTCGCTCTGCAATACTCTGCAGTTGTAACAGCACTACCTCTTCCTCAGCTAGCCCAATGCTTCTTCCGACTTTTTCCACACCTGCTTTTCCACTGCCATACGCAGCCTATCTTCTATCCAAGCAGGAAAAGACACAGTCCCCACTTTTTTGCCCATTCTCTGCCCTTCGTTTAGTCTTTCGGATGCCAGTCTCACTCTCTCTTGCTCCTCCACCCTTAATCACTCTGCTAGATTAGCAATCAGGGGAGTTATTTCCTTTCCGCACTCCGTTCTCAGTCTTTCCCTGGTAATGACTTTTCAAGGAGTTACCCTTCCACTTTCCTTGGTATCCCATCTTTTAGGAATTGGAGCTGTTGCAAGCATTACCTTTGTCTGTCTCGCAAACCAATGAAGTGGCCGCTAGAGAAAATGGAGGTTCGAAGTGCTGGTGATAAAGGATAGCATCCATATGGGGGCGGTGCAAAAAGAGTTCCGGCACCCTGCTTTCTCGGCCCTTCCTCTGCAACTTTAACATTGTGGTCCTTCCCGCCCTTCTCATACATCCACCATAACTCTAATATATTTAGACAATTCTCTAACTTTGATCTCTTGTGCCAAGTGACTAAGAAAGTATACAGGTTTTCCAACATTCCCTTATCATAGGTCCCCTCATTAGGCCAAGCTTAAACCAGCTCAAGGTAACTATGCGAGTGATCAAGGCTAAGTCTCAAGAGGTGGTGAGCTCGTAAGGGGTCCCCAATGAGTGCGGACAGTGCAGAAGTCGAATATTGCACTTAGACAGTCAGGTACAAAAATACTTACTTACTTATGGGCAAAACACACATTGAAAAATGATTACTAAGAGGTAATATTATCACTCAATACTAAAAATAAGTACAATCAATCAATCCGTTTATTCGGAAACAAATTTTCCATAAACAAAAATGCAGTATAAAATACAATACAAAATACATAAGGGTAAAAACGCATTGGATAAGATGACAAGGTTTAAAAAGTGCCTCTGTGTATGCCGATTAAAATCCTCCAAGGCGATGCCTTGGTAATCATTAAGTTATCAATGTTCAGTCAAATTTTGAGAGATTATTTTAGTTCTCATGGCCTTTCTCAAATAGTCCACCGAGCCCCAAGCTACGGGCAATGTAGCAGCTGAAAGTAGATAGCAAAGGGCCGGTCTGGCTTGAGACATTCCAGTGGACCTCAATAATGGCAAGTGTGTTTTCCTCCTTAGGTCCATATATGTTGGGCAAACAGCACAAAATGCAAAAGGTCCTCCACAGGGCACTGACAGCAAGGACAAGCCTCAGATTGAACATTGTAAGACCAATTTTTGGTTCGGGCCCACAGCCATAGAGAGTCAAATTGCGCTCTTGTAAGTGCACAACGGTCATAAGGTTTGTTACTGTGTAACAAATACAGCTGTCTGCAATGGTTAAAACAACATGCCTTCTATTTGCACTAATGCCTAATGCAGAGGACTCTCAGTTTGACTCAAGGATGGATTTAAACAATTTCTTGTGTGCTCTCACACTACACAGAGTCAAAAAGGCAGGAGGGACAGATGAGGCTAACACAATTTAAATGGCTCACACACTTCTGAATGTAAATAAGCCACAGTCTTTTTTTTGCAGCCAAACTACTCACCAGTGCTATTAAGATTGTATGTGAAAGATTTTCTGGTTTGACCATAACGCCAGCCAATGCACAAGGGGGGCCAATAGCCATTCATCACCAATGTGAGGGCACCCAAGTTCTAAATGGGTGCCATAATTTGGCACTGACTGCGGTAGCCCAAGTAATTTTTTTAGAAAGGTTTTCTCAACTTTTTCAATGCTTAGAATCTTTTCAAAGCCCCACAGTGCAGCCCCATGCTGTTTTGCTTTGTGCCCTGTAGACTTCAAGAATTAGCTTGAGTGGATGTCCTAGACAGTCATTTTGAAAACGGGACAAGCCACCCAATGCCTGTCTCATTCTCGTACATTGTTTGTCCACATGACCAAACCCTCTCCAGTTTTCAGTAAAGCATATTCCCAAATATACAAAACTAGTGACCCTAGGAATGGGTTCTCCACCACTGAGTATCCTCTGCATCTTGAGGTGTCTGACACCTGTACTCCTGCAGGCCATAACAGCAGATTTTTTGGAGTTCACCGAGAGTTTGTGTGTGGCCATAAATTCAGTGTAAACATCCACCAGGCATTGTAAGGCTATGGGGGTACGTGCTATGATAACCATGTCATCAGCATAGCCTAGGACAGGAAGGGGTACACCTCCTATCCTAATATAGTCAGCGTTGGAGTTAACAAGGGCCTGGGATACACTGTTTATATACAAAGCAAAAAGTACCGGTGCTACAACACAGCCCTGGCGGACACCCAAAAAGGTTTAAAAAAAAGCTGTACATTGTCCCTGGTCACCAAATCTCACACAGGCTGATGTTTTTCATGGATTATTTGGAGCACCTTGACCAGATCCTCTGGGCAACCCATGGACCTGAGCACGGCCCAGAGCATTGCCCTGTCCACTTTATCAAATGCAGAGCTCAGGTCCATGAAAGCCAATAAGTTACATATATACAATTACTGGTGTAGTGCAAAATACATACCAAACCCCTGGGAGGAAAGATAAAGATTAGCATTAGCACTATCAGTCCACAGAGAATCAACCCTAACTTCAGAAGTCCAACCATAAACTGTCTGGGGTGTTCTGCCCCAAAGAATCAGCAATGTTTCTGCATAGATTGTAAAGCTGGAAAAAATTAAGGTAGGGTCTCTGGGGTCCAGTGAACAGTTCCAAGTGTTAGGGGGTGAGTTAAATTGGCTAACAAACATGTTCCCAACTTTCGGAGTGCTTGTGTAAACAAGCTATGGCAAACCCAAAGTGTTAGAAAAGTTTTATAAAAGTTAGCACATTTTTAAAAGGAGTTTAAGGGGGCAGGTAAGTATCTCTATAACTCAACACCAGTCCTCCGATTCTTCATGAGACTTGGCAGGTCTACTGAAGAAGGTCCAAGGTCGCTTTTCCCCGCCATCAGCCCTTGATCCCCAGGGGTTGCAGGTTCAAGCAGATCTCCGGTCGGTGTCTGATGCTTGTGCAATGACTCTCAGTGGAAGAATGCAGCAAAACTCGATACAGGGCCTCTCTCAGGACAGGAATGGATGCAGGTAAGCAATTTTGGAGAACGGCCACTGATGCACAGCGACACAAATGGACTCACTTGTTGCAGTCAGACTTTCCCTCCTATCCCTGGTCCACTCATTACTAGAACCATGAAATCTTGCAGATGTAAGTCTTGTAGTACAAGCTGAGGATCCCCCAAGTTTCAGGCCTAAACTTGGAACAGAGACATCTGCAGCACGGTAGCCAAACCTCATAGCAGTTCAGCCACAGGGAAGTTTGTGGGCACTTCCGGAGGATCTTCTTTGCAGGACTCCGGGCTGACTTTGAGAATGCATGTTTCCCCTACTCCAAGGGTTGCAGCTCATTTGCAGGACTGCTGGAGATATTCTACAGGACAGGGCTCTACCAGGGCAGCAGCATAAGTTGATTGCCCTGCCTTCTATTGATTTGTCCATGGTCTCCTCATAAGTCATGTAGCTGGACAGGATTCTTGGCTCCTTCGGCTTCTTCCAGGATCTCTCCAGAGTGGGTGCAGGGGTCCTCTTCTTATCCAAAAAGCCAGGTAAGTGCAGCAGCCGGGACAAGCCAATGACAGATCTGCCCCACATACACACCCCAGCAGTGGTCCAATCAGGACCACTGGTGGCAAAACTCAATCATTCTACCCAGACACACTGGTACCAGTATGTAGATTAGGACCAGACAGTCCCAGCCCACTTCCTGGCAGCAAACACCCATAGCCCTCCAGTAGCCGGCTTAAAGCTTCTTATTTCCCGGGCACTGGAAGTCCATATGAGTATGTTCCTGGCCTCTCAGGACAGGAAGAAGTCTAAAAGACAAGATGGCCAAAGGACAAGTGTAATAAATCTCATGGCATGACCATTTTTGGCCTCTTGCCACAGTTAGTTGCCAAACGCGGTTAACGCGTAAGGGTAAAATGAAAAGTCCCAAAAAGTAGGAAAAAATAACTGCCGCCACCAGCTTGTCCATTTAACACACCTAGAGTAACCAAAAATCCTCTGAATGTAAGTGTACGGTAAACAAAAAAAGTACTCCATTGTACTGCATTGTAAGATGCATTTTACAATGATAAAAAGTTACCAGAACTGATAGCAAGTTACTAAAAGTAGTAACCAAGTAACTAGACTAAGGGAAACATTGTTTTCCAGTACTGACAGCCTGAAGGACATGTCAGTTTCCCCATAACAGATGAGCAAAAGCCAGTGTAGTGAAGCTTAAGGCTTCAGTGCACTGTAAAAAGAACAGGTCAGATTAAAAAAAAAAAAAGTAAAATGTTTGGGGGTCCACAGAAATGGAAGGAAAGGTGTAGTAAAGAGGAATCTTTCTTAACATGCGCATATGAAGCTCCTCGCTTCCCACCTTTAGGCACGAAATAGCATGCCACGCGACCACACTGTTTTCCTATTGCATCATTAGATCTCACATTATGTTGCTACACGCATTCACATCTAAAATGTATCAACTAAACACAATGAAACACCAAAAGTAACACATATCTCATTCTCATTAACTACACTAGATACATTCTAAATCACAACATTGCACTAACATTATGTCTACCCCAGTCACTAATATGGCATGTGCAATGCAAAATCCTCTTTCCTATTGAAACCTTTATCGAACACACTAACAATCAGCATAAATACGACAAGACATTCTGAAAGAGGAGATAATTGAAGCAAGCAGAGAAGTATAAAGCGAAAAAAGAAAGGATCCCAAAGCAGAACCCTATGGTACCCCATGAGGAAGAGAAACAGTGGCAGAAGACTTGCTTGTCCAAGACACTGAATACGTGCAGATTGACAAGTAAGAACCAAACCAAGAAAGAACAGAACCAGAAAACCCAAAAGATGAAAGAGATTGCAATGGCAAAAAATGATCCACAGTCAAAAGCAGCAGCTACACCAATTAAAATTAAGAGGGAGGAGTGTTTTGTGCTGAAAATAAAGAGTCACAGACTGAAAGAAGAACAGTTTTGGTAGAGTGTAATGAACGGAAACCAGATTGGGAATTAGGAAGAATGGTATTGTCTGAAATAATGGAATAAACTTGAGAATAAACCAGACGTTCAAGGATCTTAGAACGATAGGGAAGAAGAGATATGAGCCTAAAATGTGAAGAGAGAGGAGCATTGAGGGAAGGCTTTTTTTTCAAAATAAGAAGAATAGAAGCATGCTTGCATGGTAAGCAGTGTTCTGGTGAGGGCTTCATTTTAATTGTACACTCTCCCTGCCATGTTCACATGGCAGGGAGAGTGTACAATGGATCCCTATGGGGCCTTCCTGCTTTATGCTGGTGCATTAAGCTGGTGGTCCTCATAGGCATCACTAGCATCTGTGCCGACAAAAAAATCCTTTTCGCCGCAGATGCTGGAGCATTTGTATGGCAGAGAGGAAGAAGGTAGCGGAAACACAAGTTGCGTTCTGCCCTTCTTCTCTGCCTTACAACTAGAAGGAAAATTAGCTGTATCGTGATTGAAAGGCATTAAAGCCTTAGTCAAGGCTTTTACACCTTTCAATCACATTACGACTCATTGAACACGAGCTCCTGAGAATTTAAATTTCTGTAAAGTGGATACTCCTCACTTTGATTCAAGACATGTTCCTGTTTTAGCATATTTGGATAATACCATGCTGCTTGAAAGGACCCTGTGTACGCTCCAAAAACTGCTGGATGCCTACAGCAACTTTATGAGAGGTTTAGATGTATCAACTAGTGTATCTAAATCCACAGTTTTTGTTATGCAAGCGGAAGGGTATTTCTAAAAAAGCTCAATTTCTGCACTTATTGATAGAAGGCAAAAAGCTCCAAATTGTAGAATCAATTGACTATTTGGGCATATCATTTTCCATCTCATATTGCCAAACAACCCTCCAGGATGCTGCAGAACATCGGAAGACAAAAACGTATGAAAGCCCAACCCATGCAAATGATCCTTTGAGTATACAGAACTTAACAAAAGCATAATCTATTTATGAGATGAGTATATGAGGGATTGCTAATATTTTGTCATTAATAACAATGGAAAACTCATTTTTGAATTTTTTTTTGGGTTGCCCCTTATCTATGCCTAATTTTGCAGTGCATGAAGAACTAGATTTTATGTCTCATGCGTAATTTGGAAAAGAGAAAGCCTGGAGAATCCAGATAATAAAGTGCACATAGTCCTGGTTGATGGTCAACTGCCTTGTTAATTGACATGGCCAAATACAGGGAAGGACCAGGCACTTATCACTAGAGAAAGGTTCAATGACATATGGCTTAATAGGATTACTGCGAGATGGACAGGAAATACAGCTATTAATAAAAGCCGTAGGATTTCCA
The DNA here is from genome assembly GCF_040938575.1 of Ambystoma mexicanum. NCBI lineage: Eukaryota > Metazoa > Chordata > Amphibia > Caudata > Ambystomatidae > Ambystoma > Ambystoma mexicanum. The sequence continues at coordinate 272,318,220 of NC_090938.1, forward strand.
ATGCAGTAAATAAAGATTTGATTAATCTATAATTTTTCTGCCCACATATATACAACCCAGTCAGTACCTCTGAATTCCTTTGATGAAACGCCTGAACTTTAGACATTGTAAACCAGCTTCTCTTTTCTTCTTAAAGGTTGAAACACCTTTAATAGTGTATGTGCTGCTGAGTTTTATTGAGAATTAGAGAGCCTCTCTTAGTAGAAGAATGGTTCTGTGAGGTTTTTAATTGTTATTCCTGGGGTGAACTGATTTCAATCAGTTTTATAAACAGTTTTGTATTGCATTGTATTGCAAGTCTCAACTTGTGAAGGAAGCCTAGTGAAACTTACCAAACACAGCCTATTTAATCAAACAAAGTTTTCTTTTACATCTCTACAACATAGAGAACTCTATTGCATGGCCCTAATTCAACTTTTTAAACCTTGGAGAAAAGAAGAAATATTAGGGAACTTTGGGCCTCATTACGAGCATGCTGGTCCGGTAACAATGGTGCCGGTAAGCCTACCGGCACCATTGATACCAGACCGGCACACTCCAAGTCTGCATGCAGCTGCCGTCTAGCCCGCCGGTCTGACCTGGTTGATGGAACGGCAGCCGCTCGCAGACTTTCACAGAGGCACTTTACGGTGCCTGTGCCTCAGTGTTCCCCATTCTCATTGAGTCCTATAGGACTCAAATGGGAAGGGGGAATACAATTTTTTCGGTGCCTGACATCCCGGACCACTGTGGTTAGAATCCCCCACTGTTACCAGCAATCCAAGTGCCGGAAACATTCACGAGTCCGGCGGCAGCATGCCAGTTTTATCAGCATGGCTACCACCGGACTCGTAATGAGGCCCTATAACTCATTTGAAGCTGCATTCAAAGCAAATGAAAGCAGTATAAGAAATGTCCATTTCAAGCAATACAACGAAATGTTGGACAATGAATGCCAAAAGGAATCAATTGAAGCTCTACTAGATAAAGACACTCCTGAGGGCAGTCAACCTTCCCTCACAGGAAGCCAAGAACCACTTGGCGAACCACTCATTCTAAATGAAGCATAACTAGCCAAAGAAACAATCTGGGGGTAGATCTCTTTCTTCGGCTGGGGCCTCCCTTTGGAACAGCCACCCTGCCACCTTGAAACTTGAGGAGAACTATCTCCGGTTCCGGGAGCACCTCAACCCCTTCCTCTTCGCTTCTGCCTTTGCCCCTCTTCTCCCCTGCTGATCTGTTTTCTCTCTCGGCACTGTACACCTGGCCACCCTCTGTCCTTCGGGCCCAGGTAACTGCTCACCCTGCCATTCTCCTGCACTGCCTCCAGGCCACCCGTTGCGCTGAGGTCTGTATCTGTATCCATACACTCCCCCACCCACTTCTCTTCTGCACTTATCAGATATACCCTATCTGCTTAACCTAGCATTTGCCACTTGCTGGCTGCACTACCACCTTTATTTATTTATTTATTTATTTAACTTATTTATTTATTCTGTTCTCTCCTCTGTTCCGCACTTTCCACCTCTCCCACCTTCCATGTACTTTCCCCCTTTTCCCTTTCCCATGCACTTGCGCGTTCTCAATGTCACTGGGCCAAGTAAGATCGTTGTTTTTGTTCTCGCTGTTCCCCTCCCTTTGGCTGGTCACGCTCTGAAACACTTGCGCGATATAAATACAATATAATTTAATTTCCTTTCATGACTGAGGTAGAAAATACCATGTATCAATCTAAACAATCTGAAGAAGACTTGTCAGTGCTGAAATCACAGTTAAATGATAAACAACTCACCATGTATCTGGAAGTCACTGAAGAAATTGAACATGGTTTTAAACATGAAACTAAAACTTGTAGCAGTAAAAATTGGATGGCTTATAACTTTGCCCCAGACAGATGAATCCTCACAGCACTTTGCAAAGAACAGTATATGGCCTGTCAAATTGATCCTGTGAAGTTTGGTGCAGTTTCTTCAATAGGAGGCAAAGTTATAGGGGGGTCCAAAATGTGTGGTTTTTTCCATTACGCAATTGAAAAGAAATTGTGCTCACATATACAGACCAAACCGCTGCATGGATTTTCTCCAGATGTGTGGCATTAGTGACGTCTTGGTCCCAAAATCGAGCTTCTGTAAATTTGGTATAAATCTATCCAGTATTTTCTTTTAAAACGACCAAAAAGTAGGCCCAAAGAAATTAGTGATATCTGGGTCTGGTCTGCAACACTTCCCTGTTCGATCTGCGGACGGGCCTCCGATTGGCGTAGCGGGCAACATGATGTACATGGACATCGGACAAACTCACTGAATTGATGGTGAAGAGCGTGAGGTGCATTCAATTTTAGGAAACGGTCGCCATTATGAATCCACGGACAGCAGCAGCTGACCGAAGACAGCGGGTGGGGAAAAAGTCTGGGAGACACATTTTGGGTCATTTGGTGGTGGAAAGAGGGGCTGCGAAGGGTGGGGAAGTGGAGAAAAAAGATGATATGGGGCTGTTTTTGTAGGTTGAAAAACACTGGGCCGGGGCTATAGTTGTCTGGGGACACTGCAGTAGTTTGCGGGTGGTGCAGTGAACAGACAGCTTGGAAAAGACATTTGGGGTCATTTGATGGTTGGAAGAGTGTGTAGAAATGCTAGGGAAGTGGAATGAAGGCAATGTAGAGCTGTTTTTATAGGTGAAAAGGGGTTTGGAAATGCTACCAGGTCTGCGATCATTTGAGTGTCCACAGACATTATTTTGATTGCAGGGGGTGAGTTTTATTGGTTGACTGTGTCTGATAAGTACTTGTGATACAGTTAATTGTTTTGTGGTCAGTGGACAGATTCTGGGAGGCTATGCCCCCCACAATATGTGCAATGGGCAAAATCACCACAGTAGTCATATCTGTATTGTAATTATAGGTAATGTAATAGGAGTATGGACAGAATCACCATAGTAGGAATATGTGTACAGTAATTGTATGTAATGTTGTGGGAGTACAAAGTGTTTGTAATACGAAGGAATTATGTAATTGAATTGTATATGGTACTCATTATCCTAGTACAATTGAGGCTATTACTCACAGAATATGTAGTTTATTAAGATTGCTGTGGCTACCTAGGGGCCGATTCATGGAACAAACGTGCGCCGAAAATCCATGCGCAAGCAGGCGCAAGGGAGCGCAAGCGCGAGAAATGCAGCGCACGCGTGCGATTCAAGGAAGACGCTGTGCGTGTTTCCCGCTATCCGTGCGCCCAATCCAGCCATGGCGCACGCAGGCATACACGCGTGCACTACGCGCACAGCAAAAGCGCACATAGCACGGCGCAAACAACCAAAGTGGGCGGAACAGTGGGCGTAACACGCGGAATGGGGAACAACGCGTGAAAAAGAAGGCGTAACTGGGGAAGTACTGCAGGGAACTACACGGAACGCCCAAACGCACGCGAACAACCCGTATTCATGGATCAGAATACGGGAAACCTGCGCACGGCAAAAGACGCACACAGGCGTCAACGCATCCGCCACACGATGGCAGGCGGAAGCGTCACCGCGCACAGTACAAAAGTGCGCGCAAACAACAAACACGTATATACAGCTACGATGAATGCCCCATTTGTCGCAGCACTGATCGTGGGACACCGCAGGAGGAGGAGAATAGCCAGGGCACGCATTTTCGCACCACGGACAAGCCTTTTTGGTATGCCTGACGACCAGGTCTATGGCAGGTATAGGTTTCCACCCCACATCATCCTAGACCTGGTCAGGGAGTGGGAAGATGACCTTACATCCCCCACCCTTTGCTCCCAAGCATTGAGCCCCTTGGAGAAGGTGCTCAATGTCCTGCATTTTTTGGCCACTGGGTCATTTCAGCGGACTACTGCCATAGTGGGGGGGGTCTCACAGGCCACGCAGTCACGCTGCCTACACCAGGTACTGGCAATCATGACAGCGCGCCCCTCAGTCCGCAGGCACATATACATGCCCAGAACACCCGCAGAAAGGCAGGCCGTTGTCCTGGATTTTTTCAGTGTGGCACACTTCCCCAAAGTGCTCGGTGCCATAGATTGCACCCATGTGGCCCTACGTCCACCTAGGGCCACTGAGCACATCTACCGAAACCGCAAGCACTGGCATTCCATCAATGTACAGGTGGTATGCGATGCAAAGGGAATCATCACCTCTGTCTATGCAAACTACCCTGGCTCCACCCATGACAGTTTCATATACACAATGTCCGCCCTGAGCCGGGCCCTGGAAGCTGGGCAGCATGGCGACACATGGCTCCTAGGTGAGTACAAATGCCCTTGCACATGCATGCAAGTCACACACAGACAAATACCCAAACCCTAATAATCTCAACTATTATCACCTCCCCAGGGGACAGTGCCTACCCTCTGAGCAACCACATGATGACGCCAATCCGGAACCCCACCACACCACCCCAGGTAAGATACAACGCCGCCCATATTGCAACCAGGGCCATAGTGGAGCGCACATTCGGAGTGCTCAAGTCAAGTTTCCGCTCCCTTGACCGCTATGGCAGGCAACTACTCTATGCACCACCAGTAGTGTGCAGGATCATTGTGGCAGCATGTGTCCTGCACAATGTTGCAACACGGCAGGGCGTCCCGGTGGACATGGTGGTGCCCCCACATCCCCAACCACAGGCACAGGCGCTGCCCATGGGAGGGGACAGGGCACGTGGCGAGGAAGCCCGGACCCAGCTTGTGGCCACATTTTTCACCTAAACTCCCACGCCTGCGGAGTGCACACAGGCCTGGCAAATACCAGGTGACAATCGATGATGACAAAGAGACAGTCAACTGTCACAACCCTACCACCCTGAGATAGTTGCCATGGAAGTGCCACATCGTCTGCATCCCTAGCTACTGAAACACAAGCTATCCTGTGTGACCAAAAGGCACACATATGACATATGACATGATATGGCCTATACACAAGTATTTTAAGGTGCGAAGAGGCAGGGAGGGGGGAACAAGGGAAGACAGACAACGATCCTACTAGGCCAGGTGTCATTTAGATTGTGCAAGTGCAGGGGTAGGGGGAAGGGAAAAGTGCAAGGGGAAGGGGAGGGGGGGAGTGCAGTACAGGGGAAGTATACCAAAAAACAAATACATAGGTCAGCTGGTGGCAACTGCAAAGGTAAGTGCAGACAAGTGCTGGGAAGGGGGGGCTGTAGGGATAGAGAGACAGTACCGCAGTGCAGGGGTTGCCAGGGAGGCAGTGCAAGTGGAGAGTGGCTGGGCCAGGGACCGAGGTCGGTGAGAGTGGCCCAGTTGCAGATCCAGTGCAGTTCCAGTGAAGAATTCCGCAAGGGAGAGGCAGAGAGAAAGCAGAAGCAAAGAGGAAGGTCTTGAGGTGCTTCCCGAACCGGAGATGGTTCCCCTCAAGTTCAAGTGAGGCAGGAAGGCTGTTCCAGAGGGAGGGCCCTGCCGCGGAGAGAGATCTACCCCCAGCTAGTTGCTCTGAGAAGCGGATGACCCTGACATGCAAGGTGTGCATCACACATACCTGCAAAACAGGCCATGGCCATCACTGTTATGTCACTCAAACCCTCCCAAAACACAACATGACATGGCAAGCAATACCCATACACCAACACAGTAACAATAAGGTACACATTGCCATGTCCAAAATGTACAGTGGCATCAGACAATGATGCCTGACCTGGAATCAGATGAAATGACAGACCAACAATCTCCCACCCAAAATAAGTCATTTCCAAATGCATTACAAGAGTTGTAGACATAACATAACAATGAATGCCTGTCTACATGCACATTGTGCATTGCAAAATCAACACTGCAGCTTCTGTGTGCTGTGTCCTACTCCTGCAACACACTGCTCAGCGCACAGCACAGTGAATAGCCATTGAGTGTGATGCACACCCTGAGCATCACATCTAAGCGACAGACCACATCAAAAAGCAAATTAGGCATGTACAGGATCCATAATTGGTCACAGAACATGTGCTGCAGGGACACAGTGGCCACCAGAAGGCAAACAGTGTACACGTGGATATGCAAGGGTGGGAGTACATGTAGTGCATCAGAGTGCAAGTGTGTGGGTCTGCAAGGACATGCACTCAACATATGCATGTGCACTCAAGTGACCATCAGTGTTCTCTACACATCACATGTGAACATTCACCATGTGTACACCCCAGCATGTCAAACCACAACTATCCCCTCGCACCTGAAAGGTAAACACAACACATGAACAGGCATTGATCAGCAGAACACAACATGTACATAGGATACCACCATTACAATGTCAGAGTTCCCATCACACTGCAGGGCAAGGCAACTATCAACAACAACCCCCCCTCCCTCACAAATGACCATGACCCACTGAACAACTGCACCTGGGTCATGGAGCCTTCAACCCTCAATTCCACCTGGCCACAGGATCACCTTTACCCTTCGTCACCATCTCCCACCTTGTGTGTAAAAAGGTGCCTGCACCCTCTGAATCCACACTCATTTTCAAAATCACAAAATCCAAGCCAGAAAAACGAACCAGAACACCCTCCAGTAGATGACTTGACGTAGCAGTACCTCACAAAGGCCAAGTAGTACCACAATGATGCAACAACCAAGGTAGCACAGTAAAACAATGTCACAACAGGATGTGAACCATGTGAGGTACATAGCATAGGATGATGCACCATGAACGGATATGTACTGTCACAGGTCCCGTGTACAGGCGTGGGAGTGTCACGAAACAACCACCCCCACCGTGTCCCGGGTGCCTGCAAGGTCAAACTCACACAGGCCCCTGAGACCCTGGTGGGGAAGGAGGGTCAGGGATATGCAGTCGGGACAGGTGTTGGCACACTGGATAACTGGAATGAGTGGCAGGAGAGGGGAGGAGGAATGACACATGAAAGTAGGGAATGCACGGAAATGTATTACCTGCATGAACACATACACAATCCAAACAAACTTGGACATCATTGTCATGGCCTTCTGTAGTCCAGGCTTAGGAGTGGTACGAACCAACCACCCCCTCTAGGGTTTTGGCGCCTGCAAGTTCGGGGCTTACACAGGCATCCGCAACCCCAGCGGGGAAAGAGGGTTAAGGAACGTTGCTTGGATAGGTACAGGAAGCAGGAACACCGGGTAGAGGGTACAGGGTTCAAAATTGCATAGGATTCCGGGTGATTAGGGGGAAAAAAACATACCAAATTGAATCACACATACATCCATGCATTACTGCACCCCCCAGCAAGCCTATGCAGAGCAGTTTGAAAGAAAAACAACAAGACACTTAGCTCTGGTTTTGAGTGCTGGCCTCCTGCCTGCGCACTCTCCGGTCCGGTTACAGGAGCCCTGCAATGCTGCAAAGAGAGCCACAGTCAACAACCTGTACGTGCCAATTACACAAAAACACACCACCAAACATGCCCCATAGCAACAAACTACTCTACAAACAGACAATCTGGTGTAGATGCTTCGTACCCATATATAACATTACCCCTGTGACGGGTCATACACAGTCAATGCAGTAAGTCAGCGCCGGTGGGTGCGTGGCAAATGGAACACCAATGTGTCACTATTCACACAACATGCAATGTTCCCTGGGTAAGCAGACAGACCCATATAGCAAGCCATGACTTCAGAGCAAGTTGCGTACCACCATGACCGAAACAAAGTTGGCAGTGCATTTATCATAAAGTACATGGAAATGAAATGCACTGCATCCGAGTATGTCCCTTGCTGTATGTCCCTGTGAGCTGCCCCTTTCCATGTCTCGGAAGGCTACATGGTTGATACAAGTGCCTCAATGGACCTTGGTGTACCGGAGGATATGTGCCACTGCCCCTGCAGGTGTCCCAGACAACCTTACAATCAACAGCCATCAGTCCACCAACACATCTGAGCTGCATTGTGTGCTTCAACACCAATATTTGTCCAAGCTCACCCTCAGTGCTGTGACTAAGCCTGCATGTGCAACTCGCCTGGTGCAAGCTTTGCTGTGTTGCGGCCCCCCTGTGCTGCTCACCTTGCCTGGAGTTCCTTGGAACACGTCAGCAGTTCTAGGATGTAGGTCTGCAATCCCTGTGCCTCTGCTTGTGCACACATGTGCATGTGGGCACCAACAAACGTGTCCAGAATTCTGTCGTCCAATGGGCCATGTCTGCTGGCAAAGGTGCTCTGGAAGCTCATCCCCCTGCAGAAAGGGCATGAAACACATGATTAATGCTTCAAAGTCATCTGTGTGTGTCTCTTCAGGCATCTCATTACTTGACCATGTCAGAGAGTCACATCATAAATCACACCATCAGTCCGTCTTTCACATCCAAAGTGTGGAACATTATCTACAGCATGAATTGCAACAAGCATGTGTACAGTAAAGATAAGAAGCATACTACACAATGCATAGCAATTAATGTACACATTAATCATGAAACACCCCATCTAGCAAAAGCTGAACAGTGGACAATAACACCAAAATCATCCCCACTAGGGGTGTAAACACAAGTCACACAGCACCAGACATGCCACAGATATGACAGTCCAAAGCCCTTGTATAAACGTTTGTGACAACGAACCATCCTTGCGAGCCCATGGATAAGGGAGGCAGGAGTGGCATATGTGAGTCAAGGAACCCAAGCAGCAAACACATACACAAGACAAGCCTGAAGGGCCCAGCTGGAACAGACAGTGGATGCCTTCAAAAGCCACAAAGCACCGCACCGTCACATGAAAGCACAATAGACAAGCAATTTTAAACTATATTAACTATTAACTAATTACACTAACTATGGAAAACCTACATTACCTAATTAAACTAACTATCAAACAGAAACTTAACTAACTAAACTAAAAGAAAAATAAAAAATGGCCACATACGACCCGGGGGGGAGGGGAGGCACCCAGGAGGGGGAGGTACAGGGTGCTGCTCAACATCCACATGCGATGATGCTGAGGCAAAAATAAAACCTCCATGGGCTCAACGCCTGCACAGCCCGACCTATGTGGGAGATAGATGGTCGTCCGAGTCTGGCTCATCCTGGAAAGGAGGACGTGGCACAGTAGCCTGGCCACGCCTAGCCGCATTTTGCCCCTCGTCGGCAGTAAGTCTGCCGGACTGGTGAGCCTGGTTCTGTGTGGCGATGTGACGTAGGTCTGCATGCAGAACCTCACGTGATACACGGGCTTCCTCTTGCAAGGTAGCACGTGTAACACGGAGTTCCTCCTGCAAGGCCTGGCTGGACAACCGCTGCACCTCCCGGCAAGCCTGTAGCTCAGCCGAGATTGTACGCTAAAGCTGTGCAAACCTCTCCTCTGCCTGCTGCCTCTGGGACATCATTAGGACACCCAGAGTGGATCTGAGGGAAGCATACTCCTTCCTCAGGGCATCCATGTGCGCCTCTGCGTGAGCATCAATTGCTTGATGCAGAGACGACATTTCAGCCTGGCGTGCCCTGTCTGAGGCCGCCATGCCCAGCCTGAGCGAGCGGGCCGTGGACCGTGCCGCCTGCTGCTGGAGAAGCACCTGCCTAGCAGGGGGGAGCACAGATCGGGCCACACGCTCCATGCTCTCAGCGATGTTCTCCATTGCTGCCCCCTGCCGTTCTGAATTCGCAGTCATGTCTTGCTCCCACTCAGTATACTGCGGTTGCACTCGGTGACCGCGTTGCCCGGCTTGACCCCTGCGGGACCCAAGGACCGGGGGTCCTCGCTGTGTTGGCACCGCCCGTGGCTGCACGACTACATGCCCCCGTCGACGTGATGTCCCAGGCACATCAGTGACTGGTGTGGAGGGTGACCCTGCGTCCCGATCCACCACGGGCAGAGGAACCAAGACTGTCTGATCCCTCAGTGCATGTGTCGCAGACAGAGGAGTGTCCACATCAGAATCACTCACCCCTGACACATGGACTTGATGCTCATCCAACTCAACATGGACGTCAGAGTCGTCATCAAGGCTGGACTCATAGGCAGCTAGAGGCAAGATGGACTGTAGCACTTGGGGGTTTTCGTGGCCTACCACCCCACGACCCCCACTAGTGCCGGGTTGATGTAGTGGTAACAAGCCTGTGTCTGGCATGACAACACCATCCTCCGCCTCCATTGCGTCATCACCTGAAAAATAGAGAGAAAAAAGGTCACTACACATGTCAGAAGCACACAACACCCACACACACCGACAGCAAACGCATCAGGCAGACATGTGACACACAACATATAACCTGGCATGCATGCTGGGTCAACTTTGAATTGCTTCTGTGATCAGACCTGTTGGAAGGTGGCAGTTTCCATGGAAGTGGGTCTATGCAGTGCAGAAAATGTGTACGCCACTCACTACCTACATGTACAAGGACTCCATGGTGTGTGCCAGGAAATGTGAAGGCAGTGCAATGTCAAATTCAGACATCACGTGCACTGTGCATTCAATGTGTACCATATCTAGAAGTCAAGCACCCCTCCACCCCAGTACCAAAGCAGGGATGCCTAGCATGGTATCAAAAGGCTGACCATACGCCTGTGTATTGACAGGCAGTGTTGACTGGCATCAACAGCTTAATGTGATTCAAGTGACAACACTGCAAATGATGTAAGCAGGACACATGACGACAACTCTGGATTCCGCCCATGTGTGAAGAAGACACAACAACAGTTGGACTGAGTCATTGGCCATTGAACAGGCTGAGGCCTGTGAGCCACACAGATTGTCAGACCCTAAACATGTGTGCAACGCAGGACTGAGCCACAGTTGACATGGGAAGGCTGATGAGATGGCAAGCAATGTATGTAACCAAGGACTTGTATTACAGTGATCATCCAGTCAAGGACACATAGGGGCATGCGTGCAATGCACATGGAGCATGAATGGGCACTCATGTCCCTGCGGGACATCTGACCTATGCACAGTACAAGTGAGATACCCTGCATCAAGTACTACGGCTGCACCACACGGCATATGTTTGGCAGATTCTACGCTGGAAGTTAGCATCTACACAGGACGCATGAACAAGAAAGTACACATTGGCAAGATTGAAGAACACCAGTGCAAAGGTGGAACTGGGGTGCAGAGTGGCGGAGGTGGGGCAAGGGAGCATGCCTACATGGAGTCCCCGCATGCAGGCAGAGGAGACATGCATGACAGAAGCATTGCATTACTTACACATCAGAACCATGTACACGTCACATGTAGCGGCAACCATGCACAACACATCCCACAAGTGAAACACACACGTCCTCAACAAACACGCATCAACACTCACTGGACTGGGCATCAAAGTCCAGCATCTCTCCCACTCCTTGGACCAATTCAGGTGGTATGAACTCCGCAACGAGTGCCTCATGCGGAGTGAGCTCTTCCTCCTCTGGTGCAGGCCCACCGCCAGTCACCAGAGTCAAGTTGTAATTAGAGGCACGCTTAGCCTTAGTGCTGCGCTTGATGTCATTCCAACGCTTTTTGCACTCTTGCGCCGTGCGCACCTCATGGCCGAATGAACTGACATGTTCCGCAACATGCTTCCAGTGGGTGTCACGTTGGGCAGCCGTAGTCTGACTATTGGCACCCACTAGCATGTCACGGCTGTGGCCCCGCACGTAGTCCACGAGCAAGTCCAGTTCCTACTTACAGAAAGGCTTCTTCCTCTACGTGCAGGAGGTCGTGGCTGTGTGTGGGGACCCAGCCTGTGCTGCAGGTGCAACCTTCCTCCTCTTGGACTGTGGCACAGACCCTGGCTGGCTAATGCCGCCCTGACCAGTATGGCCAGTGGGTTCGATGGATTGAGCCAAGGGAGTGGCAGGTGGAGGGATGATCAAAGGCCTGACTTGTGTCAGTGGCAGCTGGGTGCCCACTAATGGACCCTGCGCAGCAACATCAGCTGTGGCAGGGTCATTGACCTCAACGGTCCTGGTTGGCAGACTCACAACCGGGGTGCTGTTGGGTGCATCTGCCCCTGCACTTGCCAACACCCGGCTGTTCAGGGCAGCAGATGACATGACTGCCCCAGGGACACGTGTCTTGGTCTGAGCAGCCCAGCCTGCCCCTATGGTTTTCCCCCTGGCCTGTTGGAGATCTACCAAGGGCTCTTCAAGTGCCAACGCAGCCTGCGCTGGCAGACCCCGAGCCTGGGTGGTGGTGTTCACAGCTGCACCTGCAGCTACCACTACCCTTCGGCCCGTGGCAGTCGATGGAACGGACTGCCGGGTCACACGGGCACCAGTGCCAGATGCAGAAGCTGCATCCCCCGGAACCAAAGGGGGTGGTGGCATGACTGCACCGACACATGGCACAACATTGTGCTCAAGTGGCGCACCCCTGCCTCTTCCCCCTCTGTGGACACCCTGGAGTCCCCCTACTCCCTGGTCTCCACGGCCACGTCCCCGACCACGCCCGCCACGAGGAGGACGCCCAGCTGAGGCGCCCCTCACCTTTGGTGGCCTCCCAACCATGGCACAGATGTAGTAGTGCCGGCACAGATGGAGTGGTGCCAATGGGAGGTGTACACCACAATTGACCTGGGCAATTGGGGTGAAGGGGGTGGGAAGCAAGATGTTAACAGCCCCCCTGCACCTGCAAGGCTGTATGTGACCTCGGTGATGTAGTGACGGGTCACGCAACGCTCAGGCACCCCAAAACTGCAGTAAAACCGTGCACGCAACCCTGCAGACTACGTGCGTGGATTCAACCTCCCGCAGTACGCGGTGGCACCCAGTAACACGAATAACGCATACGTGTGGGACACGCAGGCTACTATGACATCGAAAATGGGTGCGATACACCGGGGCACCCGCAGTGGGAAAAAGAGCGTGTGCGACTCACCGTCTGACTAGCGCGATGCAGAAAAACACGCGTAGCCAATACCCCCACCAAAAGAAGAGATACGTCCTTGATAGCTGTGAAGTTGTGATGGCACACGAAACAACAGGAAGCAGCAACACACGTCGGTCTCCACGAAAGGCACGTACAGCGAACTGCTGGGCCCGCTCACCTTTAACCCGTGCTGAGGGAAATGCACGCGCGCGTCACGTCACTTACGCGCATGGGCCCTTTCCTCATATTACACGCGGACGTGCAGTTTTTCACACGCGCTGAAATGCCCATGCACGCCTGTGCGCGTCACGTCACAGGGGCGCTTGCGCTTGAGGGGCCTTCTGTCCAATGAAATTGCATATGCGTGCAGACGCGCTTACGGGCTAAGGGCCTTTCCTCGAATTACACACTGACGTGCCGAATTTTCACATGCCAAATCACTCTGGATCAAGCTGGCCACGCGTAAGCACACGGAAGACCACGCTCCTGCCCAGAAGGCCGAACTACTGCCCCCCAGAGCCCCGAGCACGCTCCCACCTGCCATCTGCTGCTGCCTGACTGCCTGCTGCCCACGTGCCCTGCCATTTGCTGCCTGCACATCAGGCAGGGGTGCTGTTGCTGTGACCACCCCTGCTGGAACCGAATACTCCCGACTGGGATTCCATCGCTCCACAGCCCAGCCCCAGGACCCAGTTGCCCACCCACTCCTGCCTCTGGGGTTGTCATGTCGGGCACTGCAACATCTGGCACCACTGACAACCCCCGGCCAGAGAGGCAGAGGGGCACCAGCTTCACTGCCACCAAAGTTGGTGTCCTGCTGGAGCAAGTCCTGGGGCAATATGATGCCCTCTTCGGAAGTTCCCGCGCCGACAAGGAAGGACGGACTCGAATCTGGACTGACATCGTGACTGCCATCAACGCGGAGGGGGTGGCAGTCCGCGACTTCCAACATGTCAAGAAGCGCTGGGAGGACTTCAGGTCCAGGACCCTGAACAAGGCCCGGCGCCTCTTGAAGGCAGCAGATGCCAAGGGGCACCGGGGCCACTTGTCGGAAGATCAGATGAGGGTCCTGGAACACATATCCCCAGCGCTCCACGTCCAGGTCCTTGAGAGGCAGACCCGTCTGGAGTCGAGCGGTAAGTGTACATGCATCCTGATGGTGAGCTGTGCGTGTGGTGATGTTTCAGTAGTGTGCAGGTTGCACATCTGTTTGTATGGGGTCGAGTATGGGTGGGGGTGTACAGGGCCGTGAGGCTAACACATGCGAGGGCTGTAATGTGTGAGACATGGATGGTGCTTGTGTGTGTAGGCTTGCATGCCAAATGCAGTTGTGTGGGCACACATGTTTGGATGAATGTGTATGTAAGTAGACATGTCCGTGATGTCACGCATGTATGTTGTTTTCAGTTGCATGTATCAGCACTGTGTACATGTGCATTTGTGTGTATTTGACAAGGGTGCAACAGTGATGCAACATGGATGCATGTGACAGCGGGATGTGGAAGCCTGATTGGCAGATGTGACATGGATGCCCATCTGAACACTGCGACACTTGGCAGAGGTGTACACATGCATGCAAGTGTGGTGGTGTGTGTACATGTGTGGTGCACTTCCTGTGTTGCATGTGATGTCTGGCTCAGTTTTGCCTGCTCATGCTGTTGTATGTGTATGGATGGTGCTGACAGTTGCGATATGGCTGCGGTATGGCTCATGTGTGCGAGTTGAAATGACATGTGTGTTGGGGATTGTGATGGCATGTCTGAGGTTTGCCAATGCCACTCATGTACAACTGTCATGTGTGTATGTGTCCATTGTACAGTGCCCTGATGCCTGTGTTTTATTTCTCCCTGTCTGCAGCGTCAACTGATGAAGAGGGTGGAGAAGGTGCTGTGGAGCACAGCGGCGGGGATCCCACCGCCAGCCGGAGACGCAAGGCCCGACTTCCCTCCCATGTTGTCATCTCGTCGGAGAGTGAGAAGTCTGGTGCTGTGTCCCAGGCCGCAGCTGCCGGGGGGAGGTCCAAGAGGCGGAGGTTGGAGTTGGACTCCTCGGCAGCAGAAGGGGCAGCTGGGACCCCACAGGGCCCAACGGGGGAAGATGGCACGGAGTCATCCAGGTTGGTGGGGGGTTTGGTGGAGGAGGAGGCTGTGCAAGCAACAGAGACGGGGTCTGGAGGTGGGTATCCCACTGGTGCTAGTGGTGCAGTGCAGGACCAGGGACAGGAGACACCACAGGCCGCCGTGGAGGTGCCTGTGTGCAATCCTGTCCCTGATCCTGTCCCTGCATCATCTTGCACCAGCAGGGATGCCTACGTCCATACCCGTTTTCAGGCAGGGGATGTGCGAACGACAACTGGCCTTCCTCTGCCTGTGGACGTGGCTATCCGGGTCCGGGTTGAGCCTGTCCTGACTGGTGTGGCGTTGCGTCAACGGGTCATGCGAGGTGACCTGCAGTCTTTTCATGAGGAGATGGCACATCATCTCGAATGGCTCGTTGACCACATCAGCCTACTGGGACAGGTCACCCAGGCCGGATTCCTCCGTCTGATGGGGCTTGCTACGACCCCCTCCTCAAATGAACCCCCTACGCGCCAGTCGCTCTCCGTGCCATCTTCCCACCCATCAGTCACCTGGGTGCCCTGTGGAGCTGCCTCTGACGGTGCGGCCAGGCTGGTGGAGGAGGCATCCCTGCCACAGTCGGGAGTCGGACGTCCAGCAGGGGTGGCCACATCAATGACTGCACCCCAGCCGGCGGAGGATGTGCAGGCAGCAGGAGGCAGTGCACGGGCAGAGGCACAGCAGCAGCAGCAACGTGGTGGGAGCCATGAAGGCTCGGGGCCTTCAACATCGGAGGGGCAGGCATCGGCCGGAGGGCAGGAGGACCCAGGACAGAGAGTGTCTTCCGTGTGGCAGCGGTTGGGCCACGCCATAGATGCGGAGCAGCAGCGGGCGGAAGAGGCACGGTTCACAATGGTCAGGGCGGAGAACTCCATGCGGAGGGCCCTGAGGTGGGCCGAGTGCCTCGAGGCAATCCGCAGGGGTTTGGAGGTGGAGACGTCGACGGCCCTGCGGACCCTCGGGGCCATGGAGGAGGACCGCCTCCGGGACATTGAGGAGGAGTTCGATGATGCCCTGGCCCGGGACATCCACAAGTGAGCCGTGAAACTAGCCCGCTGCCCTTGTACATAGTTACGTAGGTAGTGTTAGGTTTCATTTTTGTTTTTATTTTATTTGGACCTTTCGGACATTGGCAACATTTTTGTATATAGTTTTTTTTATTAGTTAGTGTAGTTAGATAGGTTTCCTTTATTTTGTTGGGATAATGGACCCTGGCTTGTTCCCATGTACATAGTTCACAGTTGGATTGTATTTTTTTTTCACTTTTTAACCATGGAGCAATGGCTTTCTTTTTTATTTCCCATTGGATTTTGTTTTGTGGACATTGACTTTGGACAACATTACTTTGGAATTTTATTTTTGGTTTTGCTTTTTTTAACGGACATGCTTCTTTTCATTTGTGTACATTCACATTTCTGTTTCTTGATTTTTTATTCTATTTATGTTTCCTTTAATACATATTTTTTTTGGTGAATGTGTGGTATCTCATTGGTTTCATGCATTTCATGATATGTGTTTTGAGATTCACTGACACCCATTGGGTGTATGTGAGGGAAATGTGTTTGTTTCGGAACTTGCAATTGGTGTTCTGTGATGTAATTGCAAATTATGAGTGGGTGGATGCAATACTCGGGTGGGTGTTTTGCATTTGGAGGCTGACCATAGGGACCAGGGATCTAGATTGTGATGACATGTTGGCTGGGGAACATGAGTTGCACATGGGTGGGGGCCTGCTGGCAGGTGCCCCACAGTGCTGGGGGGTGGGGGTGGTGGGGAACATGAGTTGGACATGGGTGGGGGCCTGCTGGCAGGTGCCCCACAGTGCTGGGGGGTGGGGGTGGTGTGAGACATGGGTGGGGGCCTGGTGGAGGCTGCCCCTGGTGGCTGGGAGGTGGGGGTGCTGGGAGACATGGGTGGGGGCCTGGTGGAGGCTGCCCCTGCATTGCTGGGGGCTGGGGGTGGTGGGGAACATGAGTTGGACATGGGTGGGGGCCTGCTGGCAGGTGCCCCACAGTGCTGGGGGGTGGGGGTGGTGGGGAACATGAGTTGGACATGGGTAGGGGCCTGGTGGAGGCTGCCCCTGCACTGCTGGGGGGTGGGGGTGGTGGGGAACATGAGTTGGACATGTGTGGGGGCCTGCTGGCAGGTGCCCCACAGTGCTGGGGGGTGGGGGTGGTGGGGAACATGAGTTGGACATGGGTGGGGGCCTGGTGGAGGCTGCCCCTGCACTGCTGGGGGGTGGGGGTGGTGGGGAACATGAGTTGGACATGGGTGGGGGCCTGGTGGAGGCTGCCCCTGCACTGCTGGGGGGTGGGGGTGGTGGGGAACATGAGTTGGCCATGGGTGGGGGCCTGCTGGCAGGTGCCCCACAGTGCTGGAGGGTGGAGGTGGTGGGGTGGTGGGGAACATGAGTTGGACATGGGTGGGGGCCTGCTGGCAGGTGCCCCACAGTGCTGGGGGGTGGGGGTGGTGGGGACATGAGTTGGACATGGGTGGGGGCCTGGTGGAGGCTGCCCCTGCACTGCTGGGGGGTGGGGGTGGTGGGGAACATGAGTTGGACATGGTGGGGGCCTGCTGGCAGGTGCCCCACATTGCTGGGGGGTGGGGGTGGGGGTGGTGGGGACATGAGTTGGACATGGGTGGTGGCCTGGTGGAGGCTGCCCCTGCACTGCTGGGGGGTGGGGGTGGTGGGAGACATGGGTGGGGGCCTGGTGGAGGCTGCTCCTGCACTGCTGGGGGGTGGGGGTGGTGGGGAACATGAGTTGGACATGGGTGGGGGCCTGCTGGCAGGTGCCCCATAGTGCTGGGGGGTGGAGGGGGTGGGGACATGAGTTGGACATGGGTGGGGGCCTGGTGGAGGCTGCCCCTGCACTGCTGGGGGGTGGGGGTGGTGGGAGACATGGGTGGGGGCCTGGTGGAGGCTGCTCCTGCACTGCTGGGGGGTGGGGGTGGTGGGAGACATGGGTGGGGGCCTGGTGGAGGGTTCCCCTGCACTGCTGGGGGGTGGGGTGGTGGGGAACATGAGTTGGACATGGGTGGGGGCCTGCTGGCAGGTGCCCCACAGTGCTGGGGGGTGGGGGTGGTGGGGAACATGAGTTGGACATGGGTGGGAGCCTGCTGGCAGGTGCCCCACAGTGCTGGGGGGTGAGGGTGGTGGGGAACATGAGTTGGACATGGGTGGGGGCTGGTGGAGGCTGCCCCTGCACTGCTGGGGGGTGGGGGTGGTGGGGACATGAGTTGGACATGGGTGGGGGCCTGGTGGAGGCTGCCCCTGCACTGCTGGGGGGTGGGGGTGGTGGGGAACATGAGTTGGACATGGGTGGGGGCCTGCTGGCAGGTGCCCCACAGTGCTGGGGGGTGGGGGTGGTGGGGAACATGAGTTGGAAATGGGTGGGGGCCTGCTGGCAGGTGCCCCACAGTGCTGGGGGGTGGTGGGGAACATGTGTTGGACATGGATGGGGGCCTGCTGGCAGGTGCCCCACAGTGCTGTGGGGTGGGGGTGGCAGGGAACATGAGTTGGACATGGGTGGGGGCCTGCTGGCAGGTGCCCCACAGTGCTGGGGGGTGGGGGGTGGCAGGGAACATGAGTTGGACATGGGTGGGGGCCTGCTGGCAGGTGCCCCACAGTGCTTGGGGGTGAGGGTGGTGGGGAACATGAGTTGGACATGGGTGGGGGCCTGGTGGAGGCTGCCCCTGCACTGCTGGAGGGTGGGGGTGGTGGGGAACATGAATTGGACATGGGTGGGGGCCTGCTGGCAGGTGCCCCACAGTGCTGGGGGGTGGGGGTGGTGGGGACATGATTTGGACATGGGTGGGGGCCTGGTGGAGGCTGCCCCTGCACTGCTGGGGGGTGGGGGTGATGGGAGACATGGGTGGGGGCCTGGTGGAGGCTGCTCCTGCACTGCTGGTGGGTGGGGGTGGTGGGAGACATGGGTGGGGGCCTGGTGGAGGCTGCCCCTGGTGGCTGGGGGTGCAGGGGGACATGCGTTGGTGGGCAGTAGTGCAAGTTGACATGTGGGTTGGCTGGGGGGCATGGCCATGGTGGATGGGGTGCCTGCAGGACATGTGCAGGGTGGGCCCCTGTGGTGTGAGCCACCTACAGGGGCCGTGGAGGGTGTAGAGGGAACACCTGGGAGGACCCACACGTGCAATTCACGTGTGGTGCTCCCCGCGCACCCCTGTAATACACGTACCCTGATGGAATCGCGTGTGATACTTTCTCGCACCCCAAGATACACGTAGCCAGGAGATTCGCGTGTGTAACTTCCCGCACACCCCTGATATACATGTACCCTGCTGACTTTGCGTGTGAAACTTCCCACGCACCCCAAGATACACGTAGCCAGGAGATTCGCGTGTGTAACTTCCCGCGCACCCCAAGATACACGTAGCCAGGAGATTCGCGTGTGTAACTTCCCGCGCACCCCGAAATACACGTAGCCAGGAGATTCGCTTGTGGAACTTCCCGCGCACCCCTGGAATACATGTACCCTGCTGATATCACGTGTGAAACTTCCCGCGCACCCCGAAATACACGTAGCCTGGACATTCGCATGTGGAACTTCCTGCACACCCCTGGAATACACGTACCCTGCTGATATCGCATGTGAAACTTCCCGCGCACCCCGAAATACACGTAGCCTGGACATTCGCGTGTGGAACTTCCTGCGCACCCCTGGAATACACGTACCCTGCTGATATCGTGTGTGAAACTTCCCGCGCACCCCGAAATACACGTAACCAGGACATTCGCGTGTGGAACTTCCCACCCACCCCTGATATACACGTACCCTGCTGAATTCACGTGTGAAAATTCCCACACACCCCTGATGTACACGTACCCTGATGGAATCACGTGTGGAACTTCAAGCGCACCCCTGTAATACACGTACCCTGCTGAAATCGCGTGTGGAACTTCCCGCGCCCCCCTGAAATACACGTACCCTGCTGAAATCACGTGTGGAACTTCCCGCGCATCCCTGAAATACACATACCCTGATGGAATCGCGTGTGAAACTTCCCGCGCACCCCTGAAATGCACGTACCCAGCTGAAATGACGTGAGGTATTTCCTGCGCACCCCAGTGATACACGTAGCCCGCTTGCCGTGCTGGTACAGGGTTAGCGCAGCCCTTTGCGCTGGATTGGGGATTTTGATGGCTTTTCCCTGCACGAGAGGCATTCTTGGGGGCGTAACTGGCGCTGCTGCAGGGTCGCTGCTCCACGGCTGGTTTTGGTAGCTGGAATCCATGAATACGCTGTGCGCGGAAATGGGTTTTGGCGCACGCGGCTGGCGCAGGGATTCGCACGCGCACACTGTGCGCCAGCCGCGTGCGCCACTTGTGCGCTGAATTCTATGAATTACCCCCTCAGTGTTGTAGCATCATGCAGCTGCCTTCTGTGTTTTTATTTATGTGAAAAAAAGTACAATTGGTTAGGCATGATAGTTCAAAGCTGCAGTGGCAGTTTTCAATATCCATTTTCTTTTTTAGAAACGCATAAACAGTCAATTTTAAGTACTGTTTGCTACAACATGAGTGTATGACACACCGCTGTTGTTTTTACTTTAAATAATCATTGGGTCATTGGGAAAAAAATCTGTACTGGATAAAAAAAAATGATTACAGTCACATGAGTGTAAGGATGATACTGTATCTTGGAATGGAGGGAATGCATGAAATAGTTAGATACCTGTTGGCGTATTCGAACTACATTAGAAGTTAGAAGATGTTTTTTCATATAAAGATTCAGATATAGTATTTGAAGTGCTTGGCAAAGAAGGGTGTTTTTGAAGTACCTAGATACCTGTTGGTGTACTATAACTAGATTGACTTTGAAAAGTGTTCTTGCAGTATTGTGGAAGTAGTTAGATACCTGCTGGCGTATTCTAACTGTTAATTGTACTATAGTTTAGTGACTACATTTGGTTTGAAGGAATATTAAAAATCAATTTATCACATTTGCTGATAGCCTATGTTTTGGGTAACAAAGGTATTGTTACATTCAAACCATCAACTTTTTTTTCACATATGCAGTGTAGTGCCCTGAAGTAGTTGTGGCACCAGCATGGTATATTGTACCTACTGTTGTGAAAGTTTTCTTTCCAAGAGATACTTGGCAGTGTGCTAAACCTGTCAGCTTACAGTTATTTTTGGTACCATCTGCATTGTACCTTTTTTTTTTATTAAGATTTGTAGAGCGCACGTCAGCCCGGTGGCATTGTGGCGCTTGTTACAGACAATATCTTAGTTACATAGGATACAATATTTACATAAAAATACAATATTTACAGTAGACATGTACACATTAGCAATGCAGTATATTTACATGGATTCCTGAGAGATTCCTATTATTTTGCAAGGAATAGGGTTTTCAGTTTCCTGCTAAAAATAGGGAGTGAGTTTTCCGCTCTGATGTCTTCAGGAAGAGCGTTCCAGGTCTTGGCTGCAATGTAGGGGAAACTTAGACCTCCAGCTTTGGCTTTTTTGATGCGTGGGATGCAGAGTAGGTTGGAGTATTGCGTCCTGGTGGGACGGGAGGAGGATGGTTTGAAGATGGTTTCTGATAGATAGGACGGGGCGGAGAGAGAGAGGCATTTGTGAGTGAGGGTGAGGATTTTGAGAGTGATCCGCTCTTTGACCGGGAGCCATTGGGCAGAGTGCCTAGCATGGGTGATATGCTCTCTTCTTGGGATACTAAGAGCAGCCCGGAGAGTGTTGTTCTGCGTGACTTGTAGTCTGTTTAGGTTTTTGGCTGATGTGCCTGCTAGGAGTGCATTGCAGTAGTCCAGTTTGGCTCCAATGGTTGCTCTAGCTATAGTGAGGCAGTTGGGTTTAGAGAGGTAGGGCTCGATGGCGTTTATGAGTTTGGTGGTGTGCGCAGATGAAGCAGTGATTGCGCTAACTTGTCTAGTCATAGATAGTGAAGAGTCAGGTATACTCCCAGTGTCTTTACGGCTGTGGATACAGGGATGATGGAGTTGTCAATGGAGAAGTTAGCGTACAGTTTGCCAAATTTGTCTAGGGTGCTCTGTTG
This sequence comes from Ambystoma mexicanum, assembly GCF_040938575.1. Lineage (NCBI taxonomy): Eukaryota > Metazoa > Chordata > Amphibia > Caudata > Ambystomatidae > Ambystoma > Ambystoma mexicanum. The sequence continues at coordinate 272,340,130 of NC_090938.1, forward strand.
ACCTAATATCATGATTTCAGTCTTGTCTCCATTGAGGCAGAGGCCATTAACTGCCATCCATGCCTTGATGATGGAGTAGATTGTGTGGAGTGCCATGGCGTCTTCGTCGTATGATCCTGAAAGGGGTAGGAGTACTTGTGTGTCGTCCGCGTAGTTTGTGTATGTGATGCCGTATGAGTCAAGTTTGTCAAAGAGAGGCTTGGTGAACAGGTTGTAGAGTGTGGGTGCAGTGCATGATCCCTGAGGGACCCCGCAGTGGATTGTCGTGGGAGTGGCTTTGGCGATGTCCGAGAATACTTTCATGGCTCTTCCCTCTAGGAAGGAGGTGATCCAGAGAGCTGATTCTTTAGAGAAGTTAGCTGAGTGTGTGAGGTGTGAGGTGAGAGTCTTGGGATCAACCAGATCGAAAGCGGCTGAGAGATCTAGAAAGAGCAGGAGAGCCGGCTTGCCTTTGTCCATGATTTGGGTGATCTGACTCTTCAGATCAACAAGGGCTGTTTCTGTGCCATGTCCTTTCCGGAAGCCTGATTGCCTCGTCCCGAGGATGGAGTGGGTTTCCAGGAAGTGTTGGATTTGGCAGTGTGCACCTTTGTCCAGTAATTTCAGGAGGAATGGCACCGTGGTTATTGGTCTGTAGTTGTTAGGTTGTAAGGGGTCGAGAGTAGGTTTTTTTAGGAGAGGCCGGACCCAGGCCTCTTTGAGGTTAGCTGGGATGATGCCTGTTTTAAAGTATGCATTGATGAAGACTGTAAAGAGCGGCGCAAAGCAGTCTGCGCAGTCTTTGATGAGTTTTGGTGGGCAAATGTCGCCTTTACAGGGTGAGGGTTTGAGATTTTTTTAGTAGGTTGATGACTTCCGATTCAGTGACGTCTCTGAAGGAGAAGTCAGGCATGGTGGGCTTGGACGAGGTGGGTTTGGCATTGGTAGGTTTAGTTCCTGTCTGTTGAGGGAGTTCTTTGCAGTGGTCTTTAATTTTCTTTTGGAGAAGGTCAATTTTGTGTAGCATGGCAGCTTGAATGCTGGTACACCAGGCTTCATCTTTGATTATTTCGTCCAGAGCATCAGGGGGGGGAGATGAGCTCATTAAAAATGGCGAAGATCTCTGTAGAGTGTGATTTGGCATTAGAGATTCGTGTGTTGAAAGCGTTGGCTTAGGCATCGGAGATAGCTGTCTTATCTTGGTGGGAGATTAAGTTGAATTTGTTTTTGGTACAGGTGCAGGGGTCAGATTGCCAGTTTTTTAGTGCTGCTCTTTTGTGGGATCGCATTGAGTGCAGTTCTTCAGTAAACCATGAGTTGGTGTGTAGAGATTTCTTCTCTTTTTTCCATTCGAGTGGTACTATTTCATTGATCACTTTGGTGATGACATCTTTGTAGATGTCTGCTAGGATATTGGGGTCATTAGCGAATGGGGGGGCTAACTCAGGGGTATTGAGGTAGGGGCGCAAGTTATCCTCTATTAGTTTTTTTGAGCTTCTGACTTGTGCAGTGCTAGCAGGGGTTGGAGTTCTGTGGTTTTTGGTGATAGGAATAGAGAACTCGATGCAGTTGTGGTCAGTCCAGGGCAGTGAGGATTTGGAGATAGTGGAGAGGCAGTTATGGTCTGCAATCCAGTCCAGAATGCGGCCTTTGGCGTGAGTAGGACTTTCTACTTTTTGGGTGAAGCCCAGGTCATTAAGTTCCTTGGAGAGGGTGGCTGCCGATTTGTCCTTAGTATCGTTGAATCCGAGATTGAGGTCGCCTAGTAGAAGGGTTTTGGTGGAGCTTTTGATATTATTGCTGATGTGAATGATGTTATCCTGGGAGTCAGGGGTGTTGCTTGGGGGGCGGTATAGTAGGTGAATGTTGATGGTGCTGTTGGGTGACAGTGTGAGTTTGGCCGATAAGAGATCAGAGTTGTTGGTCGAGGGGAGACTGACAGGTCGGAGCTGGAGGTTCTCCTTGTAGCTGAGGGCTACTCCGCCTCCTATTTGATCAGGCCTGTCTTGTCTGAGTATGGTGAAGCCAGGTGATAGTGCAAGTGCAACGGCAGGGCCTGATGCTTCATTTAACCATGTTTCGGTGATGGCTAATAGGTCAATGTTATTGTTGGTTATGAGGTCATGAATATCAGATGCATGAGCTAGGAGAGATCGGACATTGAGAAGGGCACATTTGATGTGAGGTATGTGTAGTTTGTGGAAGTGCGAGTGGTGGTCGTATCTGGTATGTTATGTAAGGTGGTATTGTGGTATACCTTATAAGCATTAGTGGTATACCTTAGAAGCATTAGTATGACATGTTGGCTATGTGAGGTTATTTGTAGGGTGGAATGATTGTCTGAATTGCAAAAAGTGCATAATATGCCATGATTAGCATTCTGAAGAAGCTGGTGAAATGGAATAGATTCATAATTTGGTATGAATACGTATATACATCGTTCATTAGGGATGTGGTCTTGTGAAACATGTTTGCAGAGAGTGCATGTATGTTTCTATGTGTATGCAATCTGGAAGATTTAAGTTATAGGGATGTCTTTGGTTTCCAGTACTTGTAGTAAGTACATTAGGAATGTTTGTGGATCTTCTTGTGAGTTTATGGTAAAGTTTACCATTCCTGCACGGTAGTCCAATTCTTGCCTTATATCTGAGACACTGTAAGTGTTGTCAGGATTATTTGTGGCATTGCTGTGAAGGATGTCAATTTGCAAACACAACTCGTCATAGCGGTTTAAGTAAATGTTGTGAACAATTGGTGGCAATTGAAACAGAAGATTCATTGTCACATTTGCATAACAATTTACTGCAGTTGTGTTTGTGATTTTAAATGGACCAGAGAGTTCTGTTTGTGGATCGTTAGATGGTCCTGCAGATGTTTGTGGAGAAGAGACATTTGTATCTTTCTTTTCTGATGGATGTGACCTTGACTTTGTTCTAGATAGTTTTGTGGTTATATTGTTTGATGCAGGAGTTTTTTTTTTTTAGTGGTATTGTTGGGAAATCTGCTATAGATTCTGTTTCTAATATTTGTCTTTTAAAAGGTTTATTTTTTTGAAGTACGGGGTACATATTTAGATGGGGTGTACAGTGCCCATAGCCTGTTTTATTCCAGGATGCAAGGAATGTCAGCATTGACTTAGTTTGCATCAAAGTTGACTTGGAATAGACCATGGAGTGTATGCAGATGTGAAAGTACTACGTAACTCATACCTTCATTAAAGATTGTGGTGCCAATGTCAATCAATGCTTGATCTAGGGTTAGACCTTGTGATTTGCGAATAGTGACAGCATATGCAAGTGACAGAGAAAATTGCTCTCTGCGTACCTACATGTCTTTGAAAAGAAGGAAACGTCTGATTGTTTGGCCAATTTATTTAACCGCTTCAGGTTTGTCGATATGCCTAGAAGCCAACAACTCTACCAATTGCTCCATTGATTAAGCCTTGTTCTACGTCAAGGTTACGTTTTCAAATTACTCTGCAGTTTAGTCACAAAGTTAATATTTTCTCTATTCCGACTGTGTTGGAGGTACATTTTTCTAAGCTATTTAGTCGTGATGTTGCTTGTTGACACATAGGAAGTGTCATTATGTGCACTTCTAGCTTGTCTGTGGAGCTGATATGCATTATAGGTTGCATTTCTTTTTTCATCATTGTTTCATTGAATTGACTACAGCTTCCAAGTGTTAGCATATGTGAGGTCTGCAGACTGGCACATTTTTTAAGTTAGTTCTTTGTAGTGAAAGTGTTGGCAGAGATTTACATTTCCAATGCTGCCAAAAGCATTAAGGCATTCTTTGTGTCCTAATGTTCTAAAAATAGGTTGCCCTTTCACTGACGTCAACTGTAGGAGGTCTCCAAAAACAATAACATGTTTTCCTCCAAGCAGTTCATCGTAGTTGGTTTTTTAGAATTTCTTCTTGCATTTTGAGATGAATTAAAGCCAACATCAGGTTGGACACCATACTTACTTCATCTATCAGGAGCATTTTCATTTATTTTAGAATTCTGCCTACCTCAGTTGCAGCATCTGCTGACAATTTTCAGTAGTCTAATTTGTTTTGGTGTTCTACGGGGAGGAGTAGTAGTTGGTGTAACGTGACATCACCTATCTTGTAATTAAGTAAACCTGTGCGGCTGTTACTACAGTTGAAAGGTTGTTGTTTGTTAAGTTTTGTAGACATTTGCTTATTATTTTAATTATGAATGTTTTGCCAGAACCAGCTTCACCACTTACATACAGGAGCGGAGGTTTATAATTTCTACATGTACAGGTTTTACTTTTATGTTTAAAAACATGCTCAATTCCTTGAGTGACTTCATGATAAATGGTGAGTTGTTCTTCTTTAACTGAGATTCCAGAAATGACAAGTTTTCTTCATCGAAAGCTTTTCAAACATATGTGATGTTGAATGGATGCAAACAAGAAACACAGAACCATACTTCAATGAAGAAGCTTATAAACAAGAACAAGAAAAACAACTGCCATGGACAATAGTGGTCGAGGGTATGAAATGGTGGATCAAACCATTATGGCAAAAAATCCCCAACAAACTTTGAACCAAATGCTCCTTTCACCCAAACAACCCATCCAGTGTACAAATGGACATGTAACTCAATGTGTAATGTACGCCAACAATCCTTTAAATCTTTATGGCAACTCCTCAATCACTATGTAAAATTAAAAGACAAAAGTAAAATTAAAACTTAACAAACCATAGTCTCCTGTCGGTTGCACAGCCAAACTGGTCTGTGGGGACATTCATTAGCCTGCACTGTAGGAACTGCGTGCAAAACCACTTTCCACCATACCAAAATGTTAGCGTCACACCATTACACTAATGAGAATGTTGTACATCGACTATACTATGCAGTCCTGCTCTTGAACTGTACAATTTAAATAACATTCTCCTACATGGAACAGGCAAATAACTCCTTCAAGAAATAGAGCACACCCAACAGAAATACTTTGGAATTGAAGGTGACTTAGAGAATTCTGTACCTTCAGGAAAAAATAACCGAAAACCTAATAAACACCAACATCCTAATAAACACATATAAAAAAGAAATTGCTAAGTTTCAAAACATATCTGCAGAAATACCAGACCAAATATGTGTCTGTTGCTGCAGAATATGTTATAAAAAGAGCATAAAAATAATACATATAGCTCACAAAATAGAAGATAATGAAGAATCCCAATGGTTTCTATCTAACAACAGAAGGTAAACACAAAATAACTAACCCCTCAAGAGTGTGCACGTACTGCAAGACAAAGTTTGACAATAACCAAATGCCGTCATGTGCTTTCACTAAAATTCCCACTTCCAAAAGCTCTCCAACAGCTTAACTTGTATGAGAGCATTATAATACAAACAGTGCACCCATTTCAAGCTATAATATGCCTTCAACCAAAATCAGCCAAATTTCCTCCATCTGAACTACTAAAGGAAAAAGTAGTATATTTACCATGGGACCTAAAAGAAAATGTTCAAACTCTAGGACTACAATGGCCAATAGATAAATCTTTGATTATACTAGTTAATGGTGTGCTAACAAAAGACACAAAAATGTGGCAACAACTAGTGGACTTAAGCAAAGTTGGGCAAGCCCTACAATATCTAAAAGAAAACAATGAATACTACAAAGATATAAACATAGAGTAAAACTTAAAAGAAACCACCCACATTACACTGCACATGTTTAGAAGTACTTGTTGTAATTTATTGATTAATTTAGTTAGTGGTTTCATTCTGTCTAAAATCAATATAAACAATGTTCTCTTTAGAAAAAAAGCGCTGTCAATCAGAGCTTGCAGGATCATTCTCCTGCTGTAGTTTTTAAGGGAAGATCGTGACTTTTCAAATGTTTTCATAAGATTGTAAAGAACTCTACGGCAGAACATTTTTTGTAACATCATTTTTTTGCATTGCTTTACTGTCACTACATTAACACTGGTAGACAGATGTTGGGTTCGTTAGTAGGTGCTTTTTTCTTTGTACATGATGTTTTACTTTTGGTTTCTGAAAGGGGGCATTGCCTTCTTTAGTCGTGGTTGTTTTAGTTTTGTTAAGTGAGGTTACTAGCTCTTTTGTTTTAAGGTTCCCTATAAATAGTTTTAGAGGTGGATGACTATGTGGTGTACTTTTAGTCTTATCTGCTCTAGTGTTTCTTTCTTTTCTATGGAGTTGCTGATTAATAGGAAAAGAGAAAGGTTGTATTGGGAAGTTGTGCAATGTATATGCATGTATGGTGCATGGGTTTTGGGTGTGATTGTAGAGATTAATAGAGTACTGTTTCATTGTGAGGTGACATATTAGGTGTGGTTGGAAAGGTTATGGGAATACAAGTGTACAGAGGTGTGATGGTGTTGAGTTAGTGAGAAAGGCAGTGGTAGTGCTATGGAATCTGTATGATGATTGTGTTGTTTTGAGCAACAGAGTGGGTGTTACCTTTTCGGATTGTAATTGTAACAGAAAGTTCGTGGGCATATGTGGAAATGGTGAAGTACTGTTAGGAAGGACGGGTTAAATTTGTAATGGAAGGTGGGGAAAAGTTACTGAAATTGGTGAATGGTTAAAAATGGTTGCTTTTAGGAGCATTTTCTTTAAATTAAGAAATGTGTATGTGCATTTGCAGAAGCTCTGTAACAATCAATTTGTAAACGTAAAGAATAGTTGATGGAAAGGATTTGTAGTACACTTTAAATGGCAGTTGGTGTGTATAAGTTTAATGTGTTAGGAGTTTATGAATATTTGCCAACATGATGCATTATAATATGTAGGTGTTTATGTAGTCAGAGAGTTTTTGTTTGCATTATGGGACCTGTAGTTTCATTTTTACTATTATAAACGTTGGAGTACAAGTCACAGAATGTAGAGAAAAAAAGTAGTACTGCATTAGCTGCTGAAGATTGGAATGGGTTATGTTAGGAAGTATGCATCTACTGTTAATATATTAAACTGGCACACACTGAGAGATAATTATAAATTGTGTACAAATCAATTTTTTGTGCTTTTCCTTTGTTTTATGAAAAGGTGACACACTGCTGCTGGAAATGCAGGCATGCATTTTTTAACTTTCTTAAAAAGGCTTCCAAAAAATATTTAGAAAAGCACAGCGTTACATATGTTTATTTGGAATACATGTCACAGTTTTTAATCTTGAAGTTAGTTGTGTTTTTTACTTTTTTATTCTGGGACTTGTAGTTTGAATTTGATAATGAGTGAAGTGAATTGGAAATGACAGAATGCAAAGCAAAAAAGAAAGACTTAAGAAATACCTATACATTGGAATGGGTGATGCTGGGATGTATGCATGTGCTGCCAAGATATTAAACTGTGAGACACTAAGTGCCATTTCAAAATGGTGTACCAATCTATTTTATGTGGCGTTCCCTTATTTTATGGAAAAGTCGCACAGTGCTGCTGTAGATGCACATATGCATTTTTCAACTTTCATCAAAATGCTTGTAAAAAGAAACATATTGAAATGCAGAGCATTGTAATTGTTTGCTGCTTCAGGTTGAGCAGGTGATGAATGCTGCACTGCATGGCATTTGTTAGAGTTGTTAAAACAGGCAATATGCATTTTGCAAAGCTTATTACAGGGTAAGTAGCACAAACCCTGTATATATATATGTTTGTGAAAGACCTCAAGAAAACATGTTTTTAAAATATAAGCATACCTGTACTATATTTTCTTAGATGCAGATCTTGCTGAATCTGGAAATAGAAATCGTGGACAGTTGCAAATTCGTTTTTGATGCAGATGTCTTTTTTTGACAGGAGATATGTACTGTGAGAATTGAAGTATACATATGAAGTCTTGAAGAGAGATGACAGGGTTAGGCGTAGAGGTTTTGGATGTGATTGGTGGATGGATGTGTGACTCTTTGAAAGAAGCCAATGAGGGAGTGTTAAGAATATGGAAGTAGAAAGGGTAGAAGGGCTGCCCTCTGCAAGCGGGTCCCCAGACACTGTGGGAGTCTGCGGATGGCACGTGCCACATCCGGGCCTTTTGTGCATGATTTGCATGGAAAGGGGACTGTGTGGAGTAGCCAATCAGTTTTCCTGGGTGTGGTGTACACCCAGGAAATGGTAGTAGGAGTTTTGTTTGCAGGGGTTGTGAGAGCAGTGATAAAGGCTATGGTGATGTGTTTGTGAAGGAAGAGTGTGTGGATTGGGGGGACTCTTCAATTCAGTCATTGATAATCAGGGCATCCTTGGAAATATTAGATTGGCAGAAGTGGAAGTTTCCTGGGATGCTGTTTGTGGCTCAAATTGGGCATGCTTGCTTTCATTTTGTGCGAATGCGGCTCACTTCAAATATCCAGATATTGTGGTTGTCCATTGTGGAAGGGCCTGTTTGGGGTTTGTGACTCCAATTGCTTTAAAAGTTGCGCTGAAGGCTTTTTTAAAAAGTCCAATGCAACTGTTTCCTCCTGCTCGGGTTATTTGTTTGGAAATAAATCAGAGATGCACTGGAGATGGTTAACAAACTTTTTCCATTCTCAAATTGACCAACCAAGACAGGGTGTGAATTTATTTTTGTCCAAATGGAATTCATTTCACAGATATTGGAAATATATTTTTCCTTTATAATGTAAGGAATGCATTGAAGAGGTTCCTGTAAGGAAAGAAAAAAACAACATAAAAGTAAAAAAATAAAGGTGTTTGTCTACAAACTCCCCACCCCCCCAAAAAAAAGAAGGCAATTTTCAGAGCCACCACTAAAGATTAAATAACTTACATTGTGTTTAATTCCCCTGCCACCCCGTTCAATTGGATGACATGTCCGTGGATACTGCAGTGTTCCCGCAGACAGCATATGCCGTATCCAGGTCTTTTGGTGCTGCCTGGCATGGACAGGGGACTGCAGAGTCCGCAGATAGTCAAGGTGTCTGCTGACATTGGGGGATCAGCCAATCAGGCTTCCACGGTGTGGTGTACAGGAAGAGAGGCTAGCACGAGTTTTGTTAGTAGAAGTTGTGGGAGGATTGAAAATGGCCATGATAATGTGTTTCAGCAGGCAGAGTGTTTGGATTTTGGGGGACTTCTGGGTCCACTGGGTGAAGGTGTATGCTGAGCATTGTGGAATAGCCAAAAACCTTGGATTTCCTGAATTGGAAGTGTTCTGGTACAGAATGCGTGCAAAAAGTGGGAGGACTTGCTCCCATTTTGTGCAAATATGGTTCAATTGAATCATCCGGACATTAATATCATTCATTGTAGTGGGAAAAGTTTGTGGAACGTGACTAGAATCTCATTGCAGTTTGCAATGAAGGGGACATTGGGAAATTTGAAGGAAATGTTCCCTAATTCCAACATTTTCTTGAATTGCCCAGAAAAAGATGTGGATGCATTCCAGTTCATTTGGCCTGCAAATGGAAAAAGCGAGGTGCAACGTCAGTAAAGCTGTGTGTGCTTTTGTTCGCGATGTTGGCATGACATTGTTCCATAACGAGAATATTAAATTTGACAGGGCCAACATTTTTTACAAGGTGGAGTCCATCTAACTGATGTGGGGAATCAGATTTTTGTGGAAAACATTCAAAATGCTTTCATGCAGTTTTTGTGAAAGTGAGAAGAAATAATGAAAATCAGTTAAATGTTTTCTTACTTCAGTTTGTAAAAGCAAAAATTGAAAAAAAATATAAAAGCCAAAACACCTAAAAATGGTTCTTTTAAGAGCCATTTTTTTTGCGCAAAAACAATTGCAATGACTGCAATTGTCCCACAACCTGAATTTTTTTACATGTCCACAGACTAATGCACTGTCTGCGGACAATGCAGGTTGCGCAGAGACCTGTGCATTATTTTCTCACTTCTATTTTTAACTTTTAAAGGTGACTCCTAAATGAACATTTTGTTGTTTTTTTCAATTTTTAATTTTTTTGCCATTTTTTCTCAGGAGAGGTAAGGTAGGGGAGGGGGCGAATGGGCACCAACCACGGGGACGAAGTGGCAGGAGGAGAGAGGAAGATGTTGGGCAGGCCTTAATCAGGTAGGTGGCAGTTTTTCTCATTCTCCTTGACCTCAGCCTCGAAAGCACTCCAAAACTGCTCCCCCCTACAGATCAGTGCTTCACAGTACATGCATAGCACTGTGACCCTCGAAAGATAAGGGTCAACAGCGTTCTGATGGCCTGTTAAGCTGCCACTAGGATCCTCTGCCTTTGTGAAGAGAGAAGCAGATGAAGATGATGGGGTGGAGGAATTCATCCTGCGTTTACCTGAGAAAGGTATCGCCTTTCTCAGAGCACTCTGGTGGGCCGATTTGGTGTGGTGCCTCATGGAAGTAGTCCCATAGAAATACAAGTCAGGTTTCTCGTGACTCAGTACAACTTTTCACTCAGTGCATCGAACCTTTCTGGCATGTGCTTTGGGACATTTCCAACGGTTTTGAAAAATTGCCACACCCAGGACTCACTCTGAGTACTGGTGACAGGGACTTCCTCCACTTCATCCTCTTCTTCTTGTTGATCCTCCTATGTATCCCCAGGCCCATTCCCCTCTTGATGCCCTTAAGGTTGTTGAGGTGGTGGTGGTGGTTGGGAAGCAAAGATGGCCATAGCAGACGCCTTTGCAGCAGGTCATCAAAGATTTGTAAAGCTGGTGTTCTCGAGATGCTCTCTCCTGGACAGCCAGATTGAAAATGAGGAAAAGTCATTGGCGAGCCCCGTTAGAGGAACCATCCACGGACAGTCGTGCTTCTCGCGGGCTACCCAGTCCAAAATAAGTATTGGGTTGTTGTAAAAAGCTGCCAGATCAACGTAGATTGGGTGTGGGAGCTGTGCAAGGGTAATGTTTCTTTTTGAAACAACATACATTGGCTAGAAAAACACTTTTAAACTGTCCACGGCCTTGGACACAGCTTGCAAACACTGCTACCACACTGCATGGGCACGGTCACATGATGACGTTTCCAGACAACCGCGGCGTCCATCCTCGGACATACTGCAGGTGAAGAATATTAGCACGCATGCGCCAGGGGTCCGTAGAACAGGCGTAGTGTCTGCAGACTAATTAAAAGTGTGTCATGAGAACACGGACATGTCCAGACATCGTTTCTGTCCGCATGCACCTCCATTTCGAGTGCGGGTACCCCTGACAGTCGCATGTAGTACAAAGCATATATTTGTTTAAGAAAGGGGTCGGGTATTGGAATGGGAAACATGAATGGGAGAATTAGGCATTTGTGTAGAATAATCATGAGGGGAGGAAGGGACTGAGGTTTCATCAAATCGTTTTTGAGGAAAATGTTCAGAATTGGCTGCAGATGACTGCTGGGGACAAGGTGTACAGGTGCAAGTGGGACTGTGAAAAGGAACATTTTTAATCAGGTGGTTTTTCATGTATTGTACAAGTTCATTGAAATCATTAGTTAGTGTATCCAATTTTTTTGACAAGTTCTTGATTTGACTATTTACATTTGCGGATGCAAATTCTGTTTTTGATTGTGGGGACTGAAAATGATGAAACTGGGGTGTGCTTTTGTCATGAACACTATGTACTGTAAGAGGAATAGAAATAATATTTTAGTATGGTGTGTACAAGGTACATTATTTGTTGACAGTAAAATAAGTATTGCATACCATTGGAGATATTATCGTTACTCATTTCATCTCTTGGGAAGTTCTCATCCAACCATTCTAGTGTGGTTGCCATTTCTGTGAGAGAAAAAAAGGGCTTGAGAAAAAAAGGGCTTCTGTTTTACAACACGTTTATGTAATGAAAGCTAATAAAAGAAAAATAAATGCAATGCACTTACTATTTGTAAACACTATTTGCGATTTTAGGTACATCTGTTTGTTGGTTATGTTTACATCTTTTTTGGGTCTCCCCTATGATTTTAAGACTTGCAAATGCCTTCTGCCGTCCGTGGATTACATCGCTGTTCACTTCCTCTATAGCTGCCACACTGGGGGGAGTACAATATAAGGGACTTGTGGCAGAGGAAAGGTGCACTAGCAAAAACCTATGAAATTCACTGAAAAAACTTTGTTAAAGGGACATTATATGACCCTGTCAGATCGATCCTGCAAAGTGTGGTGAGGTTTCGTCAAAGGGGGCAAAGTTATAGGGGGGGGTCCCACAATTTGTGGTTTTTCCCATAGATCCAATGGAAAAAAAAATGTTGCTCACGCCTACAGCCCAAACAGCTGGACGGATTTTCACCAAAAGCATGCTTTTGTAAATTTGGTGTAAATTCGTCGATTTGTTTTTTTTTTAAATGATCAAAAAGTAGGGCACAAAAAAATGTGTGATATCTGTTTTCGGTCTGTGGACTCACTTCCCTGTTCAGTCCAGGGAGGTGAAGTGGGGTCCGCGGACATCAGGCCTGCCTGCTAATTGGATGGTGAAAAGCATGAGGTGCGTCATATTTTTGGAAGCGTCTGCCATGTTGGATTCACGGACAGCGCTGTGGGGAAAAAGTGTGGGAAACACATTTTTGTCCTTTGGTGGTGGAAAGAGGGGTTGGGAAGAGTGGGTGAGTGGAAAAAAGATGACATGATGCTGTTTTTGTAGGTTTAAAAAGGCCGGGCAGGTGCCGTAGCTGTTCAGCGGACAGTGCTGTGGACAGGTGGCTTGGAAAAGACATATGCAGTTATTTCACGGCTGATAGAAGGCATACAAATGGTAGGGAAGTGGAATGAAGGCAATGTGAAGGTGTTTTCATAGGTGAAAAAATGGTTTGGAAATGCTGACAAGTCTTAGGTCTATTTTGGTGTCTGCGGACATCAGTGGCCAGATTCTGGGCGCCATGGCAGCAGACCACAGCCCCCAGAATAGGTTCACTGGGTACAACCACCACAGTAGTAATATGTGTATAGTAATTGTAGGTAATGTAGTGGGACTATAACGCATTAGTCATATGAAGGAATGATATAATTGTTCTGGATGTGTTTGACATGCAGAAAAGTAGGTACAATGATAAGTGGCTGCAGATTGCAGTTAACCAAAGGTTTAAGTGCCACAGTGTTAGTCAACATTGAAATAACGGGCAAAGGAATTTGTATTGCCAATGTGCATTATGAACATGTGCCTTTGGCCTTTGCACATTGACATCTTACTCTGGAGGGCAACGAGGGTTGTGTGTATGAATGCAGGAACGGATATGATTGGAGGAATAGATTTACACAGAAGCTGGTAATCCTGTACTCCACTGTTTGTGTGTGTACACTTTTGCGTGGTCAGAGTACTTGTATTTACATTACTATTATTCATTCAGGTTCCAGCAATTATGGTGGACAAAGTGTGATGCATTTGTGGTTGCTTTAAGGATGAAATTCAAGACCCTTGCATTATGCACAAGGCTGTCTGAGGTGTGGGAACACATTGTCTGCAGATCTTTTTGAGAAACTAGTTTTATTCACGATACCTTAGATGTTGCCACTGCAAAACAGATTATTATTGACGTGTAGGGAAATGCGTGTGGGCCGCGCCTGATGTTGCTTTTTAAGGAAAATATAAATGTATTGGAATCAGGTGCATTGATAGTGGTTAAATGGAAGTAAATATTGTGATATGTGGTTTACTTGAAATATTTTGTTGTTTTTCAGTGCACTGACTGCCAGTAACATTGTTCATTTTTGTGGCATATGTTTGTAAAAAAGAAACTGACTTGGGCACGCTGTGAACGGCACATGAACGGTCTCAATGTCATGTGCCCTTGAATGCAGGGCACTAAGAATTTAAAGGAGTAAATGTGTAAAAAAATCCACAAAGAAATGATAAGATTGACTATATTAAAAGCAGATGTTCGAGGGTAAAGTTTCTATTTCGGAAAACTGTTTTGAATCAGTTGATAGTCTGGTACATAGGAAGAATGAATTTGCAAAACATAATGGGCCTCATTACGAGTTTGCTGGTCCTGATACAATGGTACCAGTAAGCTTATCAGTACCGTTGTATCCGGACCAGCAAACTCTGAGTTGTGCTTGCGGGTGCCTTTCATTCCACCAGGTCTGACCTGGCGGAATGAAAGTCACCCGCGAGCACTACATTTCAGATGCACAGACAATGTTGATAACGGTGCCTTTGCATCTGGCTTCCCCATTCCTATTGAGTCCTATGGGGACTCAAGACAACAATCTTTTCCCAGTTGCAGTAACAAGGAGCAACATGGGAGCGTATAGGTTCTAGAAATGTGCGAATGTCAAAGTGTCGCTTTTATTTCAATTTTAAAGCACTTAGTCCTACTCTGTAATGGAGCTATGAAGTGTACTGTTGTTTTCTTCAAAATAATATGCTTCTATCATTTTTGTAAAAAAAAAAAAAAGATGTTTGCATTTGTTGTAGATGGCTGTGCTTAAGTTCCTCATCTTGCGTTAGATAACCTTATGACGTTGGTGATGACAGGATAAATTTGTCTAGATTGCCCACTGACGTTATTGAAATAGGTGGAGCTTATTTTGAATGTATAGTGATGTTAGCGTCATGGATGGGTTAACGTATTCAGTGCTGCAAGGGCTTTTGAAGTTAGGGTGAAATAAACTTATTGTGTTTATCTACTTTATTGAGAAATGTGCAGTAGATGGAGCATATAAGATTCTTTTTTATTAGTGCTATTTTTTAACTATGGAAGGAGGTTCCTAAAGGAAACTTTTTTTGTTGTTTTGTGATAGTTATTTTTTTTTTGCACAAGAAGTTAGAAAGTAAGGTGGGGTGGACAATGAGAGAAGAGGCACCAACCACAAATGTGGAGCATCAGGTGGACAGGGGACGATTTTACGGGTGTGTTAAATCTAAGGTAGAGGGCAGTGATTCTCATGCTCCAAAAGCACTTCAAAATTGCTCACCCTGCAGAGTGGTGTGTTGCAGTATATACAGAGTACTGTTGTCTTCGAAAGTTATGGATCAACAGCCTTTTTTATCTCTTTGCACAGTAGCCAAGGGGAGTTTGTGTCCCACAGAAGTAGGCTGTGTGGATATAGTACTGATTGATGAAGATGAGGTGGAGGAAGACAGCCTACTACTTAGTAAGAAAGGAACAGCCTTTGTGAGAGCATTGCAGTGGTTGGATTGGGTGTGGCAGCGAATGGAGTTGGTTCCGTAGGAGTCCGCAACTGAGTACAACGTTGCACTCAATGCATTTCATTTTGGTACCTTTAGCCTTTGGTACATTTTCAACACAACTGCCATAGCCATGGTTCTCTCTTGGTGGTAGAGGTAGGCACTTCCTCTACCTTATCTTCTCGGTCCTTTGCATTGTCTTTGGAAGTACTGCACTTTTTCTGTTGTTTAGGTTTTTCAGCTGGTGGTGGGGATGGCTCTTGGGGAGGAGGGATGGCAAAAGCTGATGCCATTTTTAAGATAAATAGCAGTTTTTCTAATAATCTTCCAAGTATGTGCTGTGTACTAGATTGTTAATGGATAATGAGTAAGAATAAGTGTAGGAGCTGTGCAAGGGTATATTTTGAGCTTGAAAGTTCCTAGATCAGTAGAAAGTGCAGTTCAGAACCGTCCACAAAGCATGGTCCCAAACGCGAAGGGCAGACGTGTTCGCGAACACGTGATTATGCCACCTGCCGATGTGCTTCACGGGACACTGTCTGGAAGGGCCGCGATGACGTTGACAGATGCAAAAACACAGTGGAAAAAGTTGCAAAAAGTGCATAGAAGTGTTAAAAAATTATGCTAGAAGGTGGGAAATGACGGAGATTTAAGGGAAAACTTTGTAAATTGGACAAAAATGTTGCTATATCAGGGTAAGTATGATTGTAGGAAATTGGCATGGGCTGGAAAAAACCCATGAAATTCACTGAAAAAACTTTGTTAAAGGGACATTATCGTTAAGTTGCACTGATAAAAACCTATGAAATTCAATGAAAAAACGTTGTTAAAGGGATGTTATGATTCCAAGTAAAACCGAAAAACCTCAGAAATTCACCAGTTATGGTAAGCTAAGCAATCATAACTCGTGCCACCAACATGTACTGGTAAAACTAACACCCAGGACATCAAAGATGACATCACAAATGTTATTGATGACAGTACTGATGACATCACATATGAAAACAATCTTTTTGCAAACTTTTGCGCAATTCATCAAATGGCACACATTTATAAGCCTTTACAATATTTTGGGACCCCCCTCTAATATTATTCTCTTTTTATAAAACAGCACCACACTTTCCATAACCATTCAGAATCAGGTCTAGACTGCAATTCCAGTGGCGCCAAAGTTATAAGCCATCCAAAAACTGCTTTTCACCAACCCTGTAATGCACAAATAAGCGTAGATGCCTGAACATCTAATATGTTTGCGGACATCAAAGGACTATTCTGGGCTGTTCACGGACATCAGAAAAGAAACATGCCAGTTTGTTGGCTTTTTAAGACCATATCCCACCCCATCACCCCTCACCTGCCCAGAGATTGTTTCATTAGTTTGACAAGTGCAATGTTGTGTGTTTTAACATGATTTATTTTGATGGTTACGGACACCGGCAAATGTCCATGAATCCAACATTTCATGTGCTTCCAAAAATCTGACACACCTCGCGCTTTTCGCAAAGCAATCAGCGGGAGCGTCTGATGTCCGCGGACATCACATCGCCAACTGGACCAATCAGAGGCCCGTCTGCGGATTGAACAGGGAAGTGAGTCCGTGGACTGAACCCAGATATCACTAATTTTTGTTGCCTTACTTTGTGGTCATTTAAAAAAAAAATACTGGATGGATTTACACCAAATTTACAAAGGCTTGCTGCCACTTCTGCTGTTAATTTGGTGCAAATCCATCAAGCGGTTAAGGCTGTAGGTGTGAGTAAATATTTTTTCCCATTCGTCTATGGGGAAAAAAACATTTGGGTCCCCACTTATTTATAAATTTGACCCCCCTACCCCTCCCGCGATGAGAACTCACAAAACTTTGCAGGATAGATCTAATGGGGCCATTCCTTTCTTCTTCAAAGGTTTCTGAGGATTGGTCAAGGGGGGACAAAGTTACAATCCACCAAATAATTGCTCTTTGTATGGGTTGAGCAACTTAACCATAACTACAGGACTGCTACCACAGGCTTTGTAATATATTGACAAAGTTCTAGACACAAGAAATGTCCAGGACCGCACACGTGCTCCGACTTAAAATACCCCAAACTGACACAGGTAGGTAAAAGGTAAATGTATTGATTAAACACAATAGAATCAGCAGCAGAGGCTGCACATAATATGTTTCGCCTACTACTGGTGGCTTGATCACACATTAGCTTGAATATTTGGACACAACCTATGTGCACTCTTGAACTCTTGAACTCTATGATCCAAATAGATTAGCAATGTTTATGCCACACATCCTTTCCTGTTTGCTGCGTTTTACATGGCTTCTATGTTTTAACGTTTCATAATATAGTGCAGTGACTCAGTGCCATGCAAGCATATCATTTGAGGCCCAATTTCAGCATCAAAACATCTGATTTTATACAATAAAATTGATAATTCTGACTCGCATTTCTCCATCTGAATTGCATACAATGTAAAAATGAATTAAAGATTGTACAACATTACGCTGCACAAACATGTTATGTCAAAGTGACTAAGTGCTGTGCAAAATTACAATGTAGACATTAATTCGACATGGATAACTTGTGCAAAAGAAGCAAATTAGATAGTTCATTTAAAGTGCCAGTGCATGGCTTAAATGGCAAACCTTCATTGGTTATAAACATGTTTCATTCCAGATGCATATTCCAGCTTGTGAATTCAAGATAATAGTATGTGAAAAAAAGCATGAAGGCCAGTGGATCAAGATGCACAGTGCCTAGTTTAAATACCAATAAACACTGCAAGAAAAAAACTCACTTCATTTAAAATATAATTTAAGATCCTTCATAGTGGATGTATCGCTTATATTCCTGATACAGACGTTTTACACATGTCACCATTTACATTGTCTATATCTTTAATATAAATATTCAAATGTACAGCATTCTTCTCCACCTACGCATTATATTAAAGTGACTCTATGCTGTGCACAATTGCAATCTAAACATTAATTCAACAGGAAAGTGTTGAGTGACAATGCGTGCAAAAAAAGCAAATGAGGTAGTTCATTTTGAGAGCCTAGCTTAAATGCCATAGTAACCTATGCTGTAAACATTTAACACTGGACCTCCACCTCTAAATGGAAACAATGGGCCTCATCACGAGTCTGGCTGTAATCCTTAAATGTGGCGGTAGTGCTATTAAAGCCGCATTTAAGGGACTGCCAGATCATGGCTTTGGCGGATTTCCCCCCAGCTCTGAACTGGGGGGAAATCCGCAGCAAAATTGCCGATTTTTGGCACGATTACTGCCGGCGGGAAATCCGCTGGTGGTAATAGCACGAATTTTCCCCATTGGGCCCAATGGGGAATGAGGAATTCCCGAATGGGCCCATTGGGGAATGGGCAATAACCCTTCCGCAAAAAACCTGTGATCCGGCGCTAATAGCGCCGGGGGGTTTGGCGGTAGGGCTATTAGCACCGGCGCTGGAGTTACTGCCCAACTTGTGATGAGGCCCAATATCTTGAAACGCTGTTATTTAACAATTTACCACGAAACAATGACCCAGAAATTGTACCATTTACAGTCCCAGGCCTAGGGCATGTAATTCTGCAATGTAATAAAGCAGCACTGTGACATTCTATTATAACAAGGATCTATTAGGAAAGAGAGAACGTTGTTCGTAGAGAAACAACATAATATGTGTCCATTCATAAAAGGAAATAAAAAAACAAGTAGTAAAAAAGCAATCTACAGAAGAGAAGAAAGAAAAAGGGAGAGATGCAGACCTACATTAGATGAAAAAATAAATAAATCACCTGGGACTATTAGACAGCCATTAACGAAAATGATCAATCAAAAGAAAATATCAATCAAAGGAAAACATAGATCTGAAAAATAATATCAATCTGAAAAGACCCAGGGTGATCAAATTCAGACTCAGAAAAGAATATAATGTTCATAGGAAGGTATACAGCTCTTTTTCAATACTGTGTCCGCATGGGTACTGGGTCTCAAAGTCTATCATACATTTGGTTTTGCATTGTTTTATCAATAACTGCCTATCATCCCTTCTTGGGGAGAACACTATGTTTTTCAACCCAAAGAATGTTAGGCCCTCTACCAGGCCAGTATGTTTATCTTCATAATGTTTTGTCATGGGATATGCCTGGCCATTGTTTATTATGGCTCTGACGTATTGGAGAATGAAAATCTTTAATTGATAAATCGTGCTGTCAATATAACATTTCATCCATGGACATATCAATGCATACACTACGAACAGGGTGTTGCATGTTATTTTCGCACCTATTATCACTTTATGTCCCAAAATGGGATGAGTGTACTGAATGGTACCCTGTGCAAATATACACATTTGGCATTTCATACACTTATGAAAGCCCATGCCTGATGTTTCCAAACATTTACCACCCTTTGTTTCAGTCTCACAGCTCATATAGCTGGACACAAGCATATCTTTAAATGATATCAATCTGAGATAACTGATGCTTGCTCCAAATGAGGCTTTTTCAATGGCAACTGCTTGTGTGTAAGAAAATATTTGACAATGTGACTTTTCTGTACAGAGATGTACTCAGGCACCAATTATTATAGTTAACAATGACAGCCAAAAATACCATGCTTTCTCTGCTATGAGATTCTGTAAATCGAAGATTACAAATAAGTCATCGATGAATCTCAGCCAGAGCACCACTTTTTCTGTATATTTGTAATTTTCCTCTCACCAAACCATGGTGAGGTTTTAATATAGGGAGCAAAGGTGGTGCCCATAGCCGTGTCTTGCAACTGTTTGAAAAACATCTAATCAAATAGAAACACATTGTTAGTCAAGTACAGTTCTATAATGCCCAAAATCATCTCTGTATGGCTTAAGTAGTTCAAAGAGCGAGAATTTAGGAAGTGATTGCAAGAATTAATTCCAAAACCATGCCTAATTGATGTGTAAAGGGAGACCACATCTAGGGTGGCCATCATATATTCAGGTTCCCATGGTAATTAATCGATTCTCTGTCAAATGTCCTTGGTATTTTTCAGAAAGGAGGGTAGGCTAGATACAAATGGACATAGAGTTTCATCAATATATTTTGACATATTCTCCAAACGTACCCCTTGTCATGAATCACAGAATGCGCCCCTTCTGGACTTCCTGGTCCTTATCACAGCGGGGTTTGCATTCATTGATACTCCCAACATGGCCGTCTAATGTGACACGCCTCACACCAGCTTTCACGGTGGACGTAGAACGTTCTACAAATAGACCACACCCCCGTGGCCCAGCGCGTATCAACGCTATCGCTGGTAGTGACTAGATGTGTGCTTCGTAGCTTGTTGAACTGTTGCTCTGTCCTGGGTTCCCAGATCCTTATTCCCCATTCCTTCCTCCTTCTCCTCTCCAACCTGTTCCT
Organism: Ambystoma mexicanum; assembly: GCF_040938575.1. Taxonomy (NCBI): domain Eukaryota; kingdom Metazoa; phylum Chordata; class Amphibia; order Caudata; family Ambystomatidae; genus Ambystoma; species Ambystoma mexicanum. The sequence goes on from NC_090938.1 coordinate 272,360,520, forward strand.
GGATTCCACGTACCCCCTTTGTGTATGCTTCCTCTTTTCCTGGACGTCCTGAACATCTGAGTATCCTGGAATGCTGAACACACGCTGTAGTCAGAAGAGACTTGTGCAGGCTTGTACAAAACCCGAACCGTGTGCAAGAAGATTTCACCCACGGAGTCCTGCAAGAAGCGGTCCCAGGTGAGACGGGGGAATTCCATGACAGTTTGAGACGCCAAACGACCGACACTGAAACCAATATGGAAAAGGCTGTTCAGGATCTCATGCGTGGCATGCAAGAATGAATGACCGAGGTGCAGAATTTAAAGGCAGAGAATGCCGCATTGAAGCAACTTGTTCTGTCCTGTGATTCTGCCACAAAAGAGAGTGTTCTACTGGGTGGCATTGTAGACAAATACGATGGGTCTGCAAAAACCCTTTGTGTATTCCTTGACTCCTGCTTGGTGCATTTTACTTTTAAGCCCTATTATTTTTCAACTCCCAGGGCAAAGGTGGGCTTTATAATCTCGCACCTCGCCGGGAATGCATTGACTTGGGCTACTCCTTTAGTCAATTCTGGAGATGCCCTCCTGGATGATTATGACGGGTTCATACAGGCCCTCAAGACCATGTTTGACCGGCCAGAACAGGTCTATAGTGCCCAGGAACGCCTACTTGATTTTCGGCAAGGATCCCAGGACATGCTGACGTATGTCACAAGATTCAAACAATTGGCCAAGGAAGCGGATTGGTCTTCAGAAGCAAGTTTTACTCTTTTCCAAAGGGGGCTAAACAAATATATAAAAGACGAATTAGCCAGAGTGGCTTGTCCAAGCTCATTCCAGGCTCTTATGGATCTAGCCATGCAGATAGACTTTCGTATCCAGGAAAGGAAGGCAGAGAGAAAAAAGACCAAGATGCCCTTCCAGAAGAGTTCCCTTGAAACTTCATCGAAATCTGATCCTACTCTAGTTTCTGATTGCAACCCTGAACCCATGCAAATAGGGGCTTTCCGTGGACCCATATCCCCACAAGAAAGGATGAGGAGGATCCACACGGGCTTGTGCATGTATTGTGCCTCAGATAAACACCTGGTTAGAGAATGTCCTCTAGCCCCTCCACCGCGTTCGGGAAACGCCAGCTCCCGATCCTAGATGGAGTGAGGTTTCGGGAGAGAGATGTTTGCTCCACATCAATTCCATCCTTGAACTCTCCTGGACAGAACAACTTAGTGGTTCTGCAAGCCTTCTTATCGTTATCGAAGAAGGAGACCTACCCCATCCTGGCCTTGGTGGATTGTGGAGCTATGGGAATATTCATTGATCAAGATTGGGTCTTTAAGCACCATGTCCCATATGAAGCACAGATTATTATGCAACCTGTGGAGGTGATTGATAGAAGAACTCTCACTTCAGGACCCCTATACTTACAGACCAAGGATATCTAACTTTCAATAAACCATCACCGGGAATTGATGAAATTTGACATGATCAAGTCAGCCCATTACCCCATGGTATTGGGCATTCCCTGGTTGCAGAAGCACAATCCTTACATCAGTTGGGCAGCAGGATCTTTGTTTCTTTGTTCAGAGTTTTGCCTGACACACTGTCTATCCCCAGATCCCTCCTTGATACCTTCTGAAAACACTCCAACACATCCACAAGGCCCTCTCATGGTTTCAAATGTCATACAGGTTCCTGAAGCCTACCAGGAATACGCTGATGTGTTTTCAACTGCTATAGTCCAGGCCTGAAGACTGTGCAATAGATACAGAACCTTCGGCAGTAATTCCCTTTGGGAGGATGTTCATTCTCTCTGAACCGGAAAAGAAGGCCCTTAGAGAATACTTGGACACCAATCTGGAAAATGGCACCTTAACACCATCTAAATCTCCAGCTGGAGCCTCATTGTTTTTTGTACCCAAAAAAGACACTCAAGAGCTTAGACCTGTCTTGATTATCGTGGATTGAATCAATGTACCCTCAAGGACCGCTACCCTTTGCCCTTAATCTCGGATATCATGGAAGCGGTGAGAGGAGCTGTAATCTTCACTAAATTAGATCTCAGGGGTGCTTACCATCTAATCCGTATAAGGGAAGGAGACGAATGGAAGACAGCCTTTAGAACACCCTTTGGTCACTTTGAGTACTTGGTCATGCCCTTCGGGCTTGCAAATGCTCCCGGAATTTTCCAAAGCTTCATGGATATGGTGTTTTCTGACATGTTGTTCCTCTTCGTCATCGTTTACCTAGACGATATCTTGATTTACTCCATGAATTCTCAAAAGCACGAAGAGCATGTGAAGGCAGTTCTGCAATGCTACATGAACATAAACTCCTGGCTAAACCCGAGAAATGCCTTTTTCATCTCACTTCTGTTCATTATCTAGGATTCGTCCTTAGTCCAGAAGGGATAGGAATGGACCATTCAAAGATAAAAGCCATACTATCTTGGCCTGCCCCCACTTCGGTGAAACAAATTCAATCCTTCCTGAGGCTTGCCAATTTCTATCAGAAATTCATACCATCCTTCTCTGAGATAGTTCAACCGATCATTACCTTATTGAAGAAAGATACTCCCTTCCTCTGGACCTCAGCCCAAGACCAAGCATTTCAACGATTGAAGACGGAATTTACTCAAGCTCCTATCCTTGCTCAACCCAATATTAATCGACCATTCCTAGTGGAGACGGACGCCTCTAACTACATCATAGGAGCATTGTTAAAGCAGGAATTCAAGGATAAACTAGAACATCCCGTTGCTTACCTTTCACGAACCCTGACTTCCAGTGAGATCCATTACTCTGTCTTGGAAAAGGAACTGTTGGCGATCCACCAAGCCTTCACTGAATGGCAGCATCTACTTCTGGGAGCTAAACATCCTGTCCAGGTCCGTACGGACCATCGAAATCTTCAAGTGCTACAATCTATGGAATGTAGAAATAGCCGTCAAGCCCGTTGGGCCTTCTTCTTTGCCCAGTACCAGTTCCAAATCCATCATGATCCCGGATCACAGAATCTATTCGCTAACGCCCTATCCCGACATCCTGATATGAAACTCTTGAAGATCGGGTATACCCAAGGATGTTTCCCCACACAATTTTTGTAGCCCAAGCAGTCAGTCTCCTGGAAGAGATTCGAGTGCAAACCCAGTCTTCTGAAATCTGGAAAGAATTCACAGGAAAGAATTGATGGAGAATTAATTCTAGAGATGGATATTTATTCAAGTCCAAGGCCCTGGCCATTCCCACACCGAGACTGCAACTAAGGATTATTAACCTCTGCCATGACACTCTTCATTCCGGACATCGTGGTGTCACCAACACCCTTCATCCCATACAACGACAATTTTGGTGGCCCAAGATGAAAACTGACATTCAACGGTACATTCAAGCCTGCGCAGTCTGCAATCAAAACAAACATGATAATAAGAAACCGGCAGGCCTCCTACTGCAACCTGCACTACCCTCTAGACCATGGGAGTACATCGCCACAGACTTCATTGTGGAATTACCACCATCTTGGGGCTATACGACGATCATGGTTACCAATGATTTGTTTACTCACCTGACCGATTTTACACCATTGCACAAATTGCCATCCTCCTCAGAACTCGCTGGCATTTTCCTCGAACATGTATTTTGTCTTCATGGACTCCCTTCCAAGATCATATCGGATAGAGGACCTCAATACATCTCTCAATTTTGGAACCATCTCGGTCGAATTCTAGGAATCCAATGTGCACGCTGGAGTCAGAAAAGACTTGTGTGGGCTTGTATAAAACCAGATCTGTGCGCAAGAAGATTTCACCCACGGAGTCCTGCAAGAAGCGGTCCCAGGTGAGACGGGGGGAATTCCATGACACTCCTGGTAATGTCACAATGGGTCTTCCAGGAATTTTTTTTTTAGGTTCCTATTTACCCTAGGGAGAAACAAATGTGTGGGTATTATTGTTTTTTGGACGACAGATATTTTTTGTCATCCTCATTCAAAATACCCTTAGTCATAAATGTTTCCACAAATGAATGAACCTCCCTGTCCATATTTTCCAAAGGATTATTTTCCAGTTTTTCATAGCAAATGGGGTCCTTCAGCTGTCTGTAAGCTTCTTTAATATAATCCATCCTATTCATGAAGACCATATTTCCGACCTTTATTGGATGGTTTAATAATATATTCTTTCATGCTCTGCATTTCAAGAATGTTACAATCCTTCTTGGTAAGATTGCCTTCATTTCTTCAAATCTCATTCTTCCACATCTTTTTCAGATCATTTCTAACCAACTCTTGAAAGTTTCAATATTACTTCCCGGTTGGGAGAGGGGATTGAACCTAGATTTAGCTTTGAGTTTCATTGTTTTATACCAATCCACATTGATGTCATACTCCTCCCAGTTAATAATGTCTATGACCTCATCTACATTATATGCCTCACCTAAAATAATTCAATCTGCAACTACATCTTTATCCTGGAATATGATGTCAATTATTCCCACTTGAGATGTATGTCTAGGTGCACTGACATAATTGAATTGGGATGTAGGAGAAAAGTTGAGGCCCAACCTTACTACCTTGAGTTGATCTGTTAACGTTAGATTAGAAAAATTCTGAACAAAATTTTGTTTAGCCATATCAGTAGTGCTAACATCCGTTTTCCAGAGTGCATTGATCTCTCCCCCAGATCTGTTGCTGGTCTTTTGGCCCCTTCTGCCTCGCTTTGATTTTCTATTCCTCTGGAGCCTTGGCCTTGACCTCGCCCTCTGCCCCTTGGTTTTTTGTTGTTGTTTGTTCTTCTGCCCTGGCACAACAGTGTCATTTCCTCTAAAAGAAAAATGTTATCCGAGGTTCTACGGATTCACTGCTTTGTGCATCAGACTCCGAGGTGCTGTATTGGTCGTCACTCGCTAGTGAATCATTTGCTGGGAGACCTATAAGGTTGGGCTGTTTTCTGAGCTTATCAAAGCGTCTGGAGAATGTACACTCTGCCCATTTCATAGTCCTCTTTGTTTCTCAAGAATGTTCTCTGCTTACGTTGTTTTATTTCGTCCTCATAATTTTCAATGTGAATATCTATATTGGTTCTCAATTTTTTACCTTCCTCTGTGGATGTTACTGTTTGTAGTTTTACCTCTATTTTGGCTAGTTTGAGCAGTGCTTTCATTCAATCTAGCTGTGCATATTTGAGAAGAATTTTGAGGAGTTTTAGTGGCCTCACCCCATTCTTCCAACATCTTAGGGTCTTGTTCTTTGAATGAGGGAGTGGTTAATATTTTTAGACCTCGTGGGATCCTCCCCACCTAAATATAATTATGAAGATGGTGAACTTCCCACCACTTACTTATTTCTATTTTCTGGTATTTTTCATGTTCCTTTAGCAATGTTACTTCAGTCATTATCCCTTGTTGTACAAACTAAGGTCTGCTTCTTTCCCACCGATAAAGGCAGCATCTTTATCTGCCAATGAATTCATTTAAATGCTGTGTGAATCTTGAACAGTGATATCCCGCACTGCTCAATATACAAAAAATCAACAATGAGTAAGGGGAAATCCGGCAGCACCCACAATGTGAGAGTAAACATTTCAATCACAGGAGTAAAAGGAAGACAAATAGGATGAGATATATTGTCCAGTAACTGGACATGAAGTGTGCTCCTGCAGACACAGACAGAAGGTACTGCTTACCATTAGACTGCCCGCTCCTCACGTCCACTGACACAAACCAGGTTGCTTCTTCAAGGCCAGCGCTAGTTGCCCAAGGTGCCTTGCACCAAGCTGCTTCTGCGCCTCGCGTCCTAGCTTGTTCCTGGGCAGCAACAGGGTGGCTATATATGTTTGAACAAGCTTTATTGGCAGTAAGTATCATAAAAGCATCAATACATATATTACATCTTAAAATACTATTCATAAATAACCAATATTAATCATCACTGCATGCCATTAATTCAAAGATAAAACATGAAAATTAAAATGGAATATTAATTTCAATGGATACATAAAAACAATTTGTCATACAAATTATATATATAGAAGACTGATTTACTAAGCTAAATAAGTAGCTTAAGTAAGACTAAATTTACTAAGCAAAAAAGTAGTGTAAATAGATTTTAAGTCATTTTTTGGTGCAAGTGTAAATTACACTATTTGTTAGCATAGTAAATCAGCCCCACATTACAGGGCCTGCTGTTGCGGCCCTGTATTTATGGTTATGTTGCTCAACCCATACGCAAATCACTTTTTGGGTGGCTTATAACTTCACCCCTCTGGATGAATACTCACAAAACTTTGCACATAGAGTATATGGTCCATCACATTGGGAAATTTGGTGAGATTATCATACAGGGCGGTGGGGGGGGGGCCAAAGTTATAGGTGGAGTCCCAAAATGTGTGTTTTTTTCCCATTGACGCAATGGAAAACAAATTTTGCTCATGCCTACAGCCCTAACCGTTGGACGGATTTTCTCCAAATTTGCAGCAGGAGCAGCAGCTTGGTCACAAAAGCATGCTTTTGTAAATTTGTTGTAAATCCTTCCAATAGATTTTTTTAAACGACCAAAAAGTAGGTTAAAAAAATGAGTGATATCTGGATTCATTCTGTGGACTTATTTCAATGTTCAGTCTGCAGATGAGCCTCCGATTCGTCCAGAGGACGATGTGATGTCCTCGGACATTGGACACAGCTGCTGATTGGATGGTGAAAAGCATGAGGTATCTCAGATTTTTGGAAATGCCTACCATTTCAATTCACAAACAGCGCCCTTTGTCCAAAAACATCTCAGTAAAAACATGATAAAAAACACAACATTGCACTTTTCAAACTAATGGAACAATCTCTGGGGACCTGAGGGGTGATGAGGATGGGATTTTTCAACTCCGATGTCCGCGAACAGTCCGGATATTCGGGGCAGTCCTGTGATGTTCGCGAACATCTGAGATGTTCGAGGCCATCTATGCTAATTTCTGCATTACATGGTTGGTGAAAAGCTGTTTTTGAATGATTTATAACTTAGGCGCCACTCAATGGAACTGCATGATATTACACTACTTGCAGCCAGTGGACACACTCTTGTGTGCATGGCCGCCGGCACCCAAGAGTCTAGTAGCTAGCCACAATCATAATACAGCATAATACAGACGTGCACCCAACAATCTACACACAGCCCACAACCCACACACATAAGCCAATGCACCCAAGACTCTAGGGCCTGGCCACAGCCACTGCAGCATAATACAGCCATGCACCCAAATATCTGCCCAGTGGCCACAACCCACACACATAAGGCAGCCGCCTTAGGCCCTGTCCACTTCAGTTCACATACTATTACACTACTTGCTCCCACGGCGCAGACTCTCATACACCCACGAATCTCACAGCAGTCCAATAAGCCAGCTGTCACAAGCCATGTCCACTTCTGTACAGATACTATTACAGTACTTCCAGCCAGTGGGCAGACTCTTGCACCCAAGACTCTACTGACTCCAAACAATACAGCATAATGCAGTGAATCACCAAAGAATCTGCCCATTGGACACAACTGACAGACATAAAGCATCCACCTCAAACCCTGTCTACTTCAGTTCACATACTATTACATTACTTGCACCCACTGCACAGCCAACATACACCCAAGAATCTCGTGGCAGTCCAATAGGCCACCTGCCATTCACCCTGTCCACTTCTGTGCACATACTATTACACTACCTGCAGCCAGTGGGCAGAATCTTGCACCCAAGAGTCTACTAGCTGCCCACAATCACCACAGCATAATACAGCCATGCACCCAACAATCTGTACACTGGCAACAGCCCACACACATAAATCAGCCACATGAGGCCCTGTCCACTTCTGTACACATACTAGTGCAGTACTTGCAACCAGTCAGCAGACTCTAGGGTGAAATAAGCCAGCCGCCTGAGGCCCTGTGCACTACTCTACACAAACAGGGGCCGGCCTCCCTTGGCCCTCCTCCTACCCCCACCTGCAAGGCTAAGAACATCGGGGTCATCTTTGACTCCACACTTTCCGTCTCCGCCCACATTATGTCTCTAAAAAGTCAAACTTCCTACTACACCTGCCTTTCCTCTCCTTCCTCCAGAAGTTCACTGTCTCTCCAACCTTTGATTCTCTCTAGGTTGGACTATTGTAACAGCCTCTTTCTAATTCTACCTGCTTCTACTCTCCTCCCTCTGCCACTATCCAGAAAAGGACTGCTTCAAGCCCTGGGATTGTATCCCTCCAGCTCTGAAATCTCTGATTGGCTCCTAGTGGATGCAAGGATTAAGTTCAAAACCCTCTGCATTGTCCACAGGCTTTCTGGGTGCTGGGTCCAAAATACCTTCAGCTATCCCTCCGCAAATACCTCACCTGTCAAGCTCTTTGCTTCTCTACCTCTAACTCCCTCAGGGGCAGTCGTTTTTCAAAGAAACGAGCTGGGGATAGATCTCTGTCTTCACTGGGGCATCCCTCTGGAACAGCCTCCCTGCCACTCAAAAACTTGAGGAGAACCATCTCTGGTTCCGGAAGCACCTCAAGACCTTCCTCTTTGCGTCTGCCTTAGCTCCCCTTCTCCCCTGCTGATCTGTTCTCTCTTGGCACCATGCACCTGGCCACACTCTGTCCTACGGGCCCAGGTACCTGCTCACCCTGCCATCCTCCTGCATTGCCTCCGTGCCACCCCTTGCACTGGGGTCTGTATCTGTACCTATACAGTCCCCCCGTTTTCTTCCTGCACTTATCAGACCTACCCTGTCTGCTGCCTTATACCCAGCACTTGCCACTTGCTGGCTGCACTACCACTATTTGTTGCCTTTATTATTTATTTATTTATTATTATTTATCTATTTCTCCTTTGCTCTGCACTTTTCACTTCTCCCCCTTCTATGCACTTTTCCCCTCCCCCTCTCCCATGCACTTGCGCATTCTCAATGTCACTGGGCCTAGTAAGATCATTGTTTTGTTCTCCCCAGTTCCCCTCCGTTGCCTTGTTGCGATCTGAAACACTTGTGTACGAGCGCGATAGAAATAAAATATCAATTCAATTCAATTCAATACTATTACAGTACTTCAACCAGTGGGCAGACTCTTGGGTGCAGGAGCTTGCCACTACCACCACAGCATAATACAGCCTATACAAACATCCTCATATCATCTACATTCCACTCCCCTACCCTAAAATGAAGCCTGCCTGCAGTCACCAGATAAACTATTTGCCTGACAGTTCACATACTATTACATTACTCACATCCACTGCACAAACTATCATACACCCAAGAATCTCATGGCAGTCCAATAAGCCACCTGCCACACACCCTGTCCACTTCTGCACACATACTATTACACTACTTGCAGCCAGTGGGCAGACTCTTGGGTGCAAGGCAAGACAACCACTAGAGGCCCTTCCCACTTCTGTACACATACTATTACACTACTTGCAGCCAGTGGGCAGACTCTTGGGTGCAAGGCAAGACAACCACTAGAGGCCCTTCCCACTTCTGTACACATACTATTACACTACTTGCAGCCAGCGGACACACTCTTGGGTGCAGGGGCGTTGCTAGGGGGGGGCTAAGGGGGCTATAGCCCCTGATCTTTTGGTTGTAGCCCCGGATAGAATCTCAGGATCTACATCCAAAAGACTAGCTAGCCCCCAGTCCCAACAGTTCCCACAACAGCTTAGCCCCGGGTCTTTTCCTGACCTAGCAACTCCCCTGCTTGGGTGCATGGCCTCCTGCCATGTACCCAAGACTCGAGTAGCTGACCACAACAAGGGGACTCATTACGATCCAGGCGGAGGACTATGGTGCTATTAGCACCATGGTCCATGCCGGTGTCTGCCATGGCGGAATGGGGAATTACCACCCCATTTCGAGGTTGGCGGGGCAGTAATTCCCCATGCCGCCATGGCCCTTCCCCATTCTTGCCCCATAGGGCTCAATGGGAATGGGGAAGGCGCTAAGTACAGTGCCCCAAATTGCGGCACCGTACTTAGCACCAAGGTCCCTTTGCGGGTCCCTACTTTAACGGCTGGTAAAACCAGCCGTTAAGGTCGGGTCCCGCAAAGGGACCTCGTAATTAGGCGCTAATAGGTTAACGGCGCTGCAGCCTTTTACGGCGCCGTTAACCCATTAGGGCCTGGGTCGTAATGAGGCCCAAAGACAGCAAAATATAGCCATACACCCAACAATCTGCCCATTGGCCACAACCCTCAGGACAGTCCAATAAGCCAGCTGCCACATGTCAGATCTGTAGCCAATCTTGACTGGTGCATAGGCAGCACAAACTCCTGCCTTGCCGTGGGGTCTTGGCACCTGGGAAGTGTACAAATCACAGGCCACCGCAACCCGCTGGGGAAAGAGTGTTAGGGTCCGTTGGTTGGATTGGTAGAGGGTTTCAGGATAACCGGAAAGAGGATTAGGGAAAGGTTTTGGATGGGAAGGGGGGTTTTAGGGTAACATGCTCCTTGGTTCCTGCTGCTGATTCTCTCCTGTGATTCGTAGTTGTAATTCTCCTCCGCCCTGTCACTCCTTCACACACCACACACACACTGTTGGGATTAATTAGAAGCCTTTTAACTGGAGCTTCAACCAAGTGCAACCTTAATAGCCAAATCTGCTCTGAGCTTTTACCTGGAGCTCTACCAGAGATGTCTCATATGCCCTGCATTAGCCCCATGCAGGCACACCAACATTAGCATTCAGAATTCTCTGACATCAAAAGCTAACACAAACTTCAGCCTTAGTAACATGCAGGCTTCACAATGTCATCATATGTAAAATAAATTAAATGCACTTAGCCGTGGATTTCTTCCCCACAAGCTCTCTTGGGTGATTTCAAACTTGTCTGGTAAATTTTTGCATGCCCAGAACACTCTGCTGGAAAATACCAAGACAAATTGTGAGTATGCGCAGCGGAAGCAGCAAATGGTTCACAAGCTTTTTTTTTGCCAAGTGATCACACGATAATACTTTCGGTGACCTATGTGCCCGGGGTTGCTGTCACCCTGAGCCTACTACTAGAGCGTTCTCAGTGCTACATTCAAGAGAGGTCACTCGGTCTACTCTCGGTGACCATTATGCCCGGGTTGCTATCACTTAGAGTCTATTGCTAAATGCACGCTAGGTGCTACGTTCGCTCTGCCTGACTGAGTGCTAATGTTCATGCAATGCGGATTAGTCTTCCCTGGTCAGAACACATTCTGCGTTTCAGCCGTGTATTACATTAGCACACAAGCACTACTGCTCATGCTTTTAGTCCACGCTAGAATACATGTCCACTTACCTGTTTCTTATCGCGGAGCCTGCGAAGATCAGGCGGGGTGTTGCCCCGGGTAGGCATGCCTGGTCAGAGCTCCCGGAAACATGTCTGATCCCTCTGTGAACCGGAATTGCGAGCGGAGTCACGTGGGTTTGTCTCGTGCATGCGCAGATGCCAGGGCGTGGCACTCTCCTTGCCAGCAGGCCCGTGCATACTTCAGGCTGCTGGGAAATGTGGTCTTTGGGCGATTCTCCATCCCTGAGTCCTTTTTCTGTAAAATGGATGGAGAATTTGCCTGGAATATTGTGTTGTGGGTGCCAGAGCACCATACGCTGCACTAGCAATATGCCCAGCCCTAACACCACACACCCTGTCCACTTCTGCACACGTACTATTACACTACTTGCAGCCAGTGCACAGACTCTTGGGTGCATGGCACGCCAACCGCCAGAGGCCCTGTCCACTTCTGTACACATACTATAAACTACTTGCAGCCAGTGGACACACCCGTGGGTGCATGGCCTCTGGCCATGCACCCATGGCTCTAGTAGCTACCCACAATTAACACAGCATAATACAGCCATACACCCAAGAAGCTGCCCTTTGGCCACACCCCACAGGGTAGTCCAATAAGCCAGCTGCCACACACCATTTCCACTTCTGTACACATACTATTACACTACTTGCAGCCAGAGGGCAGACTCTTGGGTGCATGGCCTCTGACCATGCACCTAAGAGTCTAGTAGCTGGCCACATTCACCACAGCATAATACAGAAATGCATCCAACAATCTACACACAGCCCACAACCCACACACATAAGCCAATGCACCCAAGAGTCTAGGGCCTGGCCACAACCACCACAACATAATACACCATGCACCCAAATATCTGCAGAGTGGCCACAACCCACACACATAAGGCAGCCGCCTCGGCCCTGTCCACTTCAGTTCACATAATATTACACTACTTGCACCCACTGCGCATACTCTCATACACCCAAGAATATCGGGCAGTCCAATAAGCCAGCTGTCACAAGCGTTGTCCATTTCTGTTCACATACTATTACAGTACTTCCAGGCAGTGGACAGACTCTTGCACCCAAGACTCTACTGACTGGACTGCACACAACCAATACAGCATAATACAGTGAGGCACCCAAGAATCTGCCCAGTGGCCACAACCCACAGACATAAAGCATCCACCTCAGGCCCTGTTCACTTCAGTTCACATACTATCACATTACTCGCACCTACTGTACACGCTATCATACACCCAAGAATCTCGAGACAGTCCAATAAGCCACCTGCCACACACCCTGTCCACTTCTGTACACATACTATTACACTACTTGCAGCAAGTGGCCAGACACTTGGGTGCATGGCCTAGTAGATGGCAACAATTACCACAGCATAATACAGCCATGCACCAACAATTTGTACACTGGCAACAGCCCACACAGATGAGTCAGCCAACTGAGGCCCTGTCCACTTCTGTATACATACTAGTGCAGTACTTGGAACCAGTCAGCAAACTCTTGTGTGCAATAAGCCAGCCACCTAAAGACCTGTGCACTACTCTACGCATACTCTAGCTGGCCTCCCTTGGCCCTCCTCCTATCCCCACCTGCACCCATGAATCTGCCCGGTGGCTACAACCCTCGGGGCATTCCAATAAGCTAGCTGCCACAAACCCTGTCCACTTCTGTACACATCCTATTACACTACCTGCAGCCAATAGGCAGACACTTGAACCCAAGAGTCCAGTAGCTGCCCATAATCACCACAGCATGATACAGCCATGCACCAAACAATCTGTACACTGGCAACAGCCCACACACATACGTCAGCCATCTGAGGCCCTGTCCACTTCTGTACACATACTAGTGCAGTACTTGCAACCAGTCAGCAGACTCTTGGGTGCAATAAGCCAGCCACCTGAGGCCCTGTGCACTACTCTACACATACTCTGGCCGGCCTCCCTTGTCCCTCCTTCTACCACCACCTGCGAGGCTAAGAACATCAGGGTCATCTTTGACTCCACAATTTCCTTCTCCGCCCACATCTCTGATGTCTCTAAAAAGTCAAACTTCCTACTGCACCTCCTCAGAGGTACTCTGCCTTTCCTCTCCTTCCCCCAGAAGCTCACAGTCTCCCAAGCTGTGGTTCTCACTAGGTTGGACTATTGTAACAGCCTCTTTCTATATCTACCTGCCTCTACTCTCCGCCCTCTAGAACTAAACCAGAACAGGACTGCGAGACTTGTCCTTGGCCTCAAGCCCTGGGATTGTATCTCTCCAGCTCTGAAATCTCTCCATTGGCTCCCAGTTGATGCAAGGATTAGATTCAAAACCCTCTGCATTGTCCACAAGGCTTTCGGGGGCCTGGGTCCAAAATACATTCAGCTATCGCTCCGTAAATTCCTCCTCTACCTCTAACTAACTCGTGGTCAGTCGTTTTTCAAAGAAACAAGCTGGGGATAGATCTCTGTCTAGGACTAGGTGCTCACTCTAGAACAGCCTCCCTGCCACTCTAAAACTTGAGGAGAACTATGTCCGGTTCCGGAAGCAGCTCAAGACCTTCCTCTTTGCTTCTGCCTTTGCTCCCCCTCTCCCCTGTTGATCTGTTCTCTCTTGGCACTGTGCACCTGGCCACCCTCTGTCCTCCGGACACAGGTATCTGCTCAACCTACCACCCTCTTGCACTGCCTCCGGGACACCCCTTGCACTGAGGTCTGTATCTGCACCTCTAAAGCCCCCTCCCCTTTTGATTCCTGCACTCATCAGACCTATCCTGTCTGCTGCCTTATACCCAGCACTTGCCACTTGCTGGCTGCACTTTCACTGTTTGTTACCTTTATTATTTATTTATTTATTATTATTTGTCTGTTTCTCCTTTGCTACGCACTTTCCACTTCTCCCCTTCCTTGCACTTTTCCCCTTCCCCTCTCCCATGCACTTGCACATTCTGAAATGTCACTGGGCCTAGTAGGATCGCTGTTTTGTTCTCCCCTGTACCGCTTCCTTGCCTTGTCGCGCTCTGAAACACTTGTGTACGAGTGCGATAGAAATAAAATATCAATTTAATTCAATTAAATTCAATACAATTACAGTACTTCAACCAGTCAGCAGACTCTTGGGTGCAGGAGCTTGATGATGAATAAATTAAATACAAAAGTCTAAGTGACACAGAGAGTCACTACGAGGGTATGAGAGCAGGAGCAGCTAGGCTGACTCATGACCATAGTGTGTTATGTGCTTAGATGGTATTCCGATTTTACCTACATCATTCATACCAAGCGTCAATATCATGCTTGTTTCTTTTTCCACTAAATATACTGTAGCAAGATCAATATTCAGCAAACAAGGGAATGCATTTCCTTTCTAAGCACAGATGTATTTTTGTGAACATCACACACACATCTGTTTCTGATGATTTTAATCCACATGACAATATGCGACATTTCATCTGCTAAATGAATGGTTCGGATCAAAACGTTGCTTTTGGTTGTAACTTCAGAAAACCAGGAAAACATCACAACTTTGCATAGTTGCGTCATCGGGAACATCACCAAATTACAGAGGTAGACAAAATGCTAAATCCTAAGAGCAATGCTCAGGCTACAAGAGAATAGCACTGAGGCCCATACAGAGGCACAGAGAGGTTGCAGTGGTCGAGCGCATTAGCGTACAACCAACATTGTGAAAACTAGACAGTGCATATAGGCTCAGTAGGAAATAACACACAGGTTCGTAAGAAGGGAGCACCCAGGCTCATATTAGGGCATCACTTGTGCTTTACTGGAGGAATGGAAGCTCGCTCAAGTTTTGAGTTCTTCAGAAGAGTGTGCAACGCGTAGAGTTTGTAAATGTTTGATCAACAATGTCTAACACGAGTTATGATCCATGATTACAAGGAGTGCTTGTAGGAAGCAGGTTAGAAGCCAGATACATTAGAAGGGTAATGTCTGGTTTGGTGCCTCTTAATGGGGGTACTCTATTTATCTTCCCTTTAATATTCATAAAAGGTCTGCTACTGAGTTGGCTGAGAAGCCCAACGTCTAACATTTCCTGGTTTCACATCCAAAACAAGTGATCATTGTGATCATTGTGATTAGTGTGTAACTCACACATGTTTTAAGCAGCTGGAAACGCAGTTTTTTAAAATAGTTTTTGAATAGTTTTTCTTTTTTCCTTTTGCTGTGTTGATGCTGGTGGTTGCCCTAGATCTGAATCTGCTTAAGAATGGGGGTGGGGAGACAAGATGTTTTTTGATGTCAGGAGGCAGGCAGACAGTAGGTTTCCCAGCTGTCACCCCTTGGCATAATGCCAGAGGTGCTGAGCTTACTTAGTGTGCACCGCCAAGAGCACATGCATCAGTTGTGTTTCCCCCCAGCAACAGAGATGGCTTCTACTTCGCTCTCATTGGCTTTCCTGCTCATAGTAATAGGTGCGTAACATTGTCAAATTATTTATTTTGCATCACCCACTGCATTGCTAGAAAACAGCCAGGAATTTAAGATAAAGATGAACCCCTATGTTGCTTTAAAACATCTTGCATGCATCGCGTTTTATCATCGTTATTGCTGAAGATTTCAAATGTTCACAATAACATTAAAACCAACATTAAATAACAATATATGAGTAACATTGGACAAAAGAAAAAGGAAGAAACGAAAAGGAGAAAGAAAGCATAAGCCAAAAGAGCATAACTTAGGTGGTCAAGGAAAACCGGAGTAATTTTGCAGGGCACCCTTAAACAGGTCTGCTAATGCTGCTACACGTTACCAGGGGAAAGTGGCGACTCAGCATCACATGACCTGAGGTCATAAGGGGAACAGGTTCCATAGGGCGTGAGGCCTGTGGGACATATTATTGCAGTCTCTGACATATTCTATGAATGGATACCAAGTTGAGAGGTATTTGGGGACAGGGTTGCAGTGATCTTTTCCATAAAGATTATCTGCCAAATCTTTATCCACCAACGCGCTATAGGAGGTCCTTCTGGGGTTTTTCAGAACTGTACTAGGGTCAGTCGGGAAGCGTTCAGCAGATGGGTAAGCAGGTTTGAACTATTAACTGCATCGCGTTTAAAGAAAAAATACTGAGTTTACTTATGAAGATACACGGTGCAATGTGTCTGCTAGAGAGATCCCTGTGCCTTGAACACCACTGGTTATAAAATGCTTGATGTCTACTCAGCCTTTCATTCTTCTGTGTGGATAAAATGAGGACCATTGAGTTGGGTGGTAGCACTTGCTTTGAGCACCATACATTGTTTTCCTCTGAAGTTATAGACGATCCAGATGTAGCACTGTATATATTATTAAATACATTTACATGTCCGAAGATGTGATACAAATATGTTTGAAAATAGGTGCAAAAAGAACCAACACTTATTGAGATCAAAATGTAGTTGGCAAACCATTAATATTACAAAACCGTTTAAGCCACTTAAGAAATCCAGGTTTTTAAAGGTACTTTGGGTTTTATCTTGTATGCATGTTGTACTTTCACAAACGTTGCATAATGATACTAATATTGCCTTCCTTTTCAAACCTGCCTACCTTTCTCTTAAGGTCAAAGCCAGGAGCAGTCTGTGTTCCAGTCTCCGGAGAGCATGACTGTCTTAGAGGGAAGCCAAGTACTCCTGAACTGCACTTATAAGATGTCAGTGCCTCCCTACCTCTTCTGGTACAAACAGCTCACAGATGAAGCTCCTCAACTGCTCCTTCAAGAACTGGGCAGTGAGGAGGAGGAGACGGAGTTTACAGCCAGGCACAATAAGACAGCATACTCGTACCACCTGAAGAAGGAGAGAATTGCAGAGGGTGATTCTGGGCTGTACCTATGTGCTCTGAGGGACACAGTGTGTGACGAAGAACCACTTGTTGTGCAAAAACTAACCAGAGATACTATCTCTCCCCTTCGTTCCGCACAGAAACGTTATATGCACTGGTTTCCCCCTTCACGGACCTACACGTCAAAAATACCCTTCCATGCCAGCACTTGTTCAAACCCACGAGTCAAAAGGGATCACAAAGGGTCAGAACGTGTTCTTTTTCCTCTAATCTGCTTGCACCTGTAAAGAATAAAGAGTGGCAAGTGTACTATATATGGGATTAAGTACCCCCTTGATAAGGATATTCCATTTTACACACAGTAGGGGGTATGTTACTACTTATAGTACATGGTCACACACTGTCATCCTCTTTCATTACTGGACTCTTGCTTTATCTGATATAAAATATCTTAAATTTGCTGATCAATGTAGAACATGTTTGGATTTAAAAAAAATCATATTCAGCTTTGAATGTGTTGCAGAAAAAATGTTTACACATTTTAATAACATGCATTGAAAAACGTTTTCATTTTGTACTTTAACACAAGTAATAATATGAAGTTTATTGCTCACATGTGTTAAACTTCAGCAGTGCACACATTACACATTCTATCATAAACAGTTCCTTGGCAATTCATTGATGTAAACTGTCACAGAAAACTGTTTAACAAGCAAGACATCTGAAAAGCGTGTAACAGCTTTAATTACTGCTGCTCTGACAGCTGGAATCTTGAGCTTTGCTGTCTCAAGCAGCAGGCATTGTGACACCACAAATGAAATGTTTTATAAATAATGTATTGCTGTGATACGGTTTACATTTAAACTTTACACATATTCATAAAACACATCAAATCATATGCATTAAACATCCAATTTGTTATCACAAAATACAAATAAGGATGTAAAAATAAAAGTATTATATCCATTTTCACAACTTAAATCCAGAAAACACTCTACAAAAGAAAACATGTTAAACACTAACAACAGTAGCGATGTTTGTTATACTTTTTACAATAAAAAGTTAACAAATCATCATTAACAGATCTTGTGATTCACAGTTTAGCATTCCAGCACAGCTTGAGTTACCACTGATATTATTCATGTCCCGTGTAACTCAATCTATAAATCATCCACTAAATGGTCATTACTTTCCAGTATCTATTCTGATTATCTGCCTTCCTTAGCGAAATTGCTACCTCGGAAGATTCTAGAGTGTACAAATACAGGTACAGTTCAGTCATCTCATATTGTTATTCCCAATAGGTTTTTGACTCTCAACCATACATTATACATTTCAATAAGTGCCCCTGAATTTTGTGAGTTTACTGAGCGATACCAGAACATAGGCTCACTAATAAATTCCAGATCATGTACAAATCTGCCATAGTAAAAGTGATACATTTCAGTAATATTAGTGCAATCAGTCAAAAGATGTTTAGCTGTCTCATTTATTGCTCAGTTTTTACAGACACAGCAATATCTTTCCAATGATGACAATTGCCTATAGGTCCCTTTGTTTGCTAAGACAAGTAAGTGATCGATTCTTAGAAAGAGAACAAATCGTCCAAATCTGCTTGAGGGACAAAGGTTCATATATGTCTGTGCGTTCTTAAATGTGTATAACATATATTGCACAAATTGGTATTTTTTTAATTTACTCAGATGATCATAATTTTCTAACCAGTCCCACAGCTCCACCCGCTTAGACAAGGAACATGTCATAGAGATCTGCTGGACCTTGGGGTCCAGTAGATCTCTTTAGAGAAGCCTTCCATTTTTACCTTAATTAAGGAATTTTGTTGCTTCCTTCGAAATGTCTTGGTGAATGGATGTCAATAGCAGATTCTCCGGGTGGTTACTCATCCTAAGATACATCTCAGCCCGTCTTTTCAAAACAATTGATTTTAAGGAAACAAGGCCCAATTCTACTTTGATAATCGCCATTGGAATGCAAGCAGGTAGGCGTAGTCTTCCACTCCAAAATATGCCTTCCACTACTTGCAGCCATTTCAGATCAATCAGAAAAAGCACATCTAGACCATGCATTACTATTGAAACCAGCACCTGAATATATAGTTGGCAGACACCCCATATAATGTATCCATCATATTTTATGGTAGATTGATAAACCAACGCTGTTATTTGGGCAGCCCTAGATGTTCATGAATGGATACAAGAAATGTAATTACCTTTTTCATCAATCTCTACGCCCAAATATTTATATTGGGCGTGTACTTTTTTTTCTAATTCTTGTACCACTAATCGGGGGCGTGTGAACTTCCTGCCAGTGAAGACCATCAGCTGTGTTTTTTCACGGTTTATTATTAATCCATTACTTCCTGCATATTCCCATATTGCATTTGACAACCGCTGTTGCCCTCTGAATGTATGATCCAGTATAATTAAATCATCAGCATAGGCTTATACTGGGCAGTGAACTGCTCCGATTCTTTGAGGGCAGTTGTGCACTACTGAGATAGCGATGGGAAGATCATATGTAAACAAATTATACATAAAAGGGGCGGTCACGCAGCCCTGCTTAACTCTTCTATTCTACGCGATTGAGTGTCATATTCCCTTGGGAATCCAACTTAAGGGAAACCATAGTATTCTGATGTAACATCCTTAAGTAATATAATAGTTCTGCTGGACAACCAAGAGAGTCTAATTTTAACCAAAGCTTTTCTCTCAGCACTAAATCAAAAGCGGCTCGAAAGTCTACAAAAGAGCATAGAGTGGAGGATTACCAATTTTCCTTGCATTAGTTCGTAAAGTATCCATAATTATAAGATTCTGGGTAGTTGTATATCCTTTCTTAAAGCTACTTTCGAAACGATTAAATATTCATGCTTTAGCTACCCAGTCCTCCAACTCCTTCAGTAATAGTGATGCAAAAGGTTTACCTGTGCAATCAAGCATTGATAATAGCCTATAATTGCCAGGTTCCATCTTATTGCCTCTCTTAAATATTGGGATTAGTATGGGGGTTTGACAGGATGCAGGCATTTGTTCATCCTCCAATACTTTTTTTAATAGAATTTTCTATAAGTTTGCCCAAAATTCAGGTTTACTCTTAAGTATTACATTTTCCAGGCCATTAGGGCAAGGGGCTCGAGAGGACTTTAAGCTTTTAATCTTAGTGATTAAGAGATCTACAGTAACCAGTAATAGAATTTTCTATAAGTTTGCCCAAAATTCAGGTTTACTCTTAAGTATTACATTTTCCAGGCCATTAGGGCAAGGGGCTCGAGAGGACTTTAAGCTTTTAATCTTAGTGATTAAGAGATCTACAGTAACCTTAAAAGGAAGCGCAGGGGGAGCCACGCAAACTACACGCTGACACTCATCACTGGGAGAGATGTTTTGACTAGCTAGAAAATGTGTCCAACCTTGGTCGCCAACAGGATTAATCATAGCAGATTTCCTGCAGCCCCATGGCTTACCCTAGCAATGTCCAAATGCTTCTCATATTTTTTGAGAACAGGACTTGGACCATATTCTGCCATTGTCTATTCTTCTCAGCATATCTCTTTGATTTCATCCATGCTCTAAACTTGTTCTTGAATGTCCTGCAAGTCGAATAATAGGATCCGCGTGTAGCGCTTATTTTTTGGGCTTTTTGGATTTCCACCTTAAGTTCCCTCTTAGCAGCTCTTATGCTTCTATCATACAATTTGCTCTGTTGTGCTCCCAAAGCCAGTCGCTGCAGAAGCATGGATGGATGAGCATGAAGAGATGCACTTCACTATGTCGTTCACTGACATAGTCAAATATTGTTTGTAATTACACGTTAGATCTACCTGCACTGACCGGGCCGCGCTATTAATGTTATTTTCAGACCAGCAGATGCGAGTCCCAGAGTGATTTACACTCATATTACCCAGTGGTTTAACACTCTGGACCACTCTATCGGCAATACATGTTAAAGCCAGTGAGCCATGAATTTGAACTTATCTTCATGTCTTTGATTCTAGAAGCTATGTCTGGACTAACAAATATATAATCTAGCGTGCTATGTGCACGTCCATTAGTGCAGGTGTGCTTACCCGGGCAATCACTGAGTCCTTCCATTGGTCATTTCGTTATCCCAGCTACAAAAAGAATGTAGCAAATACAATGCCTCAGGATCTTCCACTGAATGAATCATTTCACTCTTAATTCTCAATAGAGGATTTGTAGATGTACCTTCAGTCCCTTTCATATGGCAGTTAAAACAACCACTCCTTTGCCACTGGAGTCTTCCCATCCCCCTGAAACACTCCCTTGTTCACCCTCTTCTTAAGAAACCCTCTGCTGACCCCTCCTGCCCTGCTGACTATTGTCCAATCACTCTTATTCCCTTCCTGGGCAAGCTCCTGGAGAAACTGGCCATCTCCCAGCTTAATCTCCACACTGAATCTGTTGGTTGTCTTCATGAACCATCAGTCTGGCTTCAGAGCTGCCAGAAGCACGGAAACTGCTCTCCTGAACATCCGTGAAGACCTGCTCTCCAACCTTGACTCTAACACCCCATGTGTCCTCATCCTTCTTGATCTCTCTTCTGCCTTTGACACTGTTAACCATGCCATCCTGCTCAACAGTCTCTGTCATAACCTGGGTATCACTGATCAGGCTCTGACGTGGCTGAACTCTTTCTTCTCTGACCAACCCTCCTAGGTCCAACTTGGGTCCTTCTCTCTGCTATCTTTTTCTCTACCTGTGGTGTCCCCCAGGGGTCTACCCTCTCTCCCTGGCTGTTCAACCAATACCTGGCATTCCTTGCCCACCGCATTGCCGCTCTCTGCCGAAAATTTCAGTGTTATGCGGATGACACCCAGCTTATTTTCAGGCTACCTTCAGCCTCTTCTTCTCCTTCCCTCATCTCTCACTGTCTGTCTGCTATCCAGGAGTGGTGTGCCGGCAATGACCTCTGCCTTAATGCCAATAAGACTGAGATTCTCCTCATCGGCACACCCGTGTCCTCGTTTCCTGAAGCTCTCTGGCCGGCCTCTCTTGGCCCTCTTCCTGATTCCACCTGATGTCTCTAAGAAGTCACACTATCAGCTGCACCTCCTCAGAGTTATTTTTCCTTTCTTCTCCTTCCCCCAGAAGCTCACTGTCTCCAGAGCTCTGGTTCTCTCTAGGCTGGATTATTGCAACAGCCTCTTTCTAAATCTTCCTGGCTCTACTCTCCGCCCTTTGCAACTCATCCAGAACAGGACTGCAAGACTTGTCCTTGGCCTCAAGACCAGGGATTGTATCTCCCCTGGACTGAAATCCCTGCACTGGCTCCCTGTGGCTGCGAGGATTAAGTTCAAAACCCTTTGCATTGTCCACAAGGCCTTCTGGGACATGGGGCCTCAATACCTTCAACTCTCTCTCCCTAAATATCTGACTTCTCGAGCTCTTCGCTCATCCACCTCCAACTCCCTCAGGGTAAGTTGCTTCTCAAAGCACAAGTTGGTGGTGCATCTCTTTCTTCAGCTGGGGCCTCCCTCTGGAACAGCCTCCCGGCCTCTCTTAAACTTGAGAAGAACCATATCTGGCTCTGGAAGCACCTCAAACCTTTTCTCTCTCTGCTTCTGCTTTTTCTCCTCATCTCCCCTGCTGACCTCCTGGCTGTAGCCAGAACCGCACTGTTTACCTGGACCCTCTATGATCTCGGGCCCGGGACCCTCCCCCACCAGCATCGCACACCTGCACTGCCTGCCTGGCAACCCCCCCACTTAGGGACTGTTTCTGTATCCCTACAGTCCCCCTACCAGCCCTAGTCACCTGATGTCTGCAATTACCCATGTACTTGCCACATGCTGGCTGTTACTTACTTACTGTTATCTATTCCCATGTACTGCACTGTCCCTTCCCCCTCCCACACACTTGCACGATCTGAATGACACCTGGCCTAGTAGGATCATTGTCTGTCCTCTCTTGTTCCCCCTCCCTTGCCTCGTCACGCCTTGAAACACTTGTGTATAGGCGCGTTATAAATGTCATATCATATCATATCATATATTGTAGTATTATGGTTGTAGTTAGATACCAATTGGCGTATTCTAACAGTTTACAGTTTCTCATATGTGATGGTGGGTATTGGGCAGTAGATTAGTGAGTACATTTTGGTTTCAAGAATATTAAGTAGGCATTTGCAAGATTTGCTGTAATCACTGCTTCAGAATAAAGGAAGTACCATTGCATTCAAACCATCCACATTTCTTTTTTATGTACGCAGTATAGTCGCCTGCACTGGTTGTGGCGCCTGTGTGGTAGATTATGCCTAATGTTGTGAAGGTTTTCTTGCTAAGTGATACTTGTCCGTGTGTGAAGTTAGTAAGCTTGCAGTTGTCTTTCGTACCAACTGCATTGTATCGTAAAAGCATTACTATTACATATTGGATATGTGATTGTATCTGTAAGGTGGAACGATTGTCAGAATTCCAAGTAGTACATAATATGCCATTGCTTGCATTTTGTATAAGCTGCTGAAATGGAATGGATTCACAGTTAGGTATAGATACATACACAAAGCAGCCATAAGGGACTTGTTCTTGAACCACATGGCTGCAGATAGTGCACGTATGTTTCCACATGTATGAAATCTGGAGGATTTCATTTATAGGTATGTTTTTGCTTTCCATTACATGCAGTAAGTACATTAGAAATTCTTGTGGATCTTCTTGTGCGTTTATAGTGAATCTCACCATTCCTGCACAGTAGTCCAATTCCTGTCTCAATCATGAGGCACTGTAAGTGTTTGCAGGATTGTTTCTTGCATTTCTGTGAAGGAGTAGCATTTGCTAACACAACTGGTCTGTGCCGTTTAAGTAAATGTTTCCAACAATTGGTGTCAATTGGAATAGAATATTGATTGGTACATTTGCATAGCAATTTAAACCAGTTGTATTGGAAAACTTGAATAGACCAGACAGTTCTGTGTCTGACTCATTTGACAGAAGGCTATGTGGTTTCTTTGAAGAGGTCGTTTTCTTTGTTTCTGCAGTTGTGTATGCATTTGCCTTTGCTTTACATCCTTTTGTGGTTGTGCTTATTGATGGAGTAGCAGCTGTTTTCAATTTCTTTGGTAGTACTGTTGGAAGATCATATATACGTTGTGTTTGCTCTAGTTTTCTTTTACAAAGTTTGCTTTTTTGTGTAACAGGGTACATTTTGAGATGGGGTGTGTAGAGTGCACGTAGTCTGTTGTACTCTACGATGCAAGGAATATCAGGTTAGACTTTACTTGCATCAAAATCGATTAGAAATAGTCCTTCATGTGTACGTAGGCATGACAGTGCTGCGTTACTCGCCTTCCTTAAAGACTGTGCTGCCAATGTCAATCAATGCTTGAACTAGGTTTAGACCTTAACATTTATGAATGGTGACTGCGTATGCTAGAGACAGAGAAAACTGTTCTCTGCGTACATACATGTCTTTGGAAATAAGGAATCGGGCAGTTGAGCATGCTATCCTTTTAACTTCTGAAAGTTTGTCAAACTAAATATTGACAAACTGAATGCTGTTGTCATGTGGGTATATCTGGAAGCCAACAACTGTACCAAGTGCTCCATTAACTAAACCTTGTTTGACATCAAGGTTACGCTTCACCATTACTCTACAGTTTAAACACAATGTTTACATTTTCTCCAAACCAGCTGTGTTAGAGATAGAATTCTCTAAGGTTATTAGTCATGCTGTGGCTTGTTTACACATAGGTACTGTCATACTGTGCATGTACAGTTTGTCTGTGGAGTACATTTGCACTACTGGTTGCTTTTACTAGGGTTGGCATTAATGACATACAGTTTAGATTTGTGTGTGCTAATTGTTCCATGACATTAGTAGGACATGTGTTATAGCCGTAGAGCCCATGGATATGTCTGCTATTTAAGATAGAGTGTGCTTCCTTAGAAAGCACACCGATGCGTATGCTTTGCAAAATGTTGGCATAGGTGACGTCTGCAGACTGACACATGTTTTCAGTTAGTTCTCTGTATTGGAAATGTTGCCAGAGATTTACATTTCCTATGCTGCCAAGTGTCGTACGGCAAAGTTTGTGTCCTAAGGTTTTAAGTATATGATCTCCTTTTACTGGTGTTAATTGAAAAAGATCTCTGAAAACAATAATGTTTTTTCCTCCAAAGAGTTCTTCATAGTCTGTTTTAAAGACCTCTTGCAAATCTGTGGTGAATTAACGCCAACATTAGGTTGGAGACCATGCTCACCTCATCTATTAGGAGCATTTTCATTTGTTTCAAAACTATGCGTAGCTCCATAGCAGCTTCTGCTGAAAGTTTGTAGTAGTCTAATTTGTTTTGGTGCTCTATTGGGAGGAGTGGCAATCGGTGTAAAGTAACACCACCTATGTTGTAGGCAGCAAAACCTGTGGGGGCAGTTACAACAGCTGAAAGCATGTTATTTGTCAATTGTTGGTGGAATTTGCTGATCATTTTTATCAAGAATGTTTTGCCTGAACCAGTTTGACCACTTACATAAAGGAGTAGAGGTTTATAGTTTTGACAGGTACAATGTTCAATTTCTTTAGTTACTTCTAGGAAAATGCTACGCTGCTCATTGTTCAGTTGTGATTTCAGTAGAGCAAAGTTTTCTTCAGATTGCTCATACTGACAAATGGTGTTTTCTACTTCAGTCATGGGAAATTCTTCCTCATTTGCTATGAGTGGCTGTCCAAGTGGTTCTTGGCTTCCTGTAAGAGAAGGTTGACTGCTCTAAGGAATGTCTACATTTAGTTATGCTTGAAGTTCTTCTTCTTGTTGGTGTTCATTGTCCAACATGTTTTTGTACTGTGCAAAGTTTTTACTGTTATAGTGTTTTCAGTTGCATATAAAGCATCTTCATAGGAGATATGGGTGTCCAATAAATCTTCTTCTTTTCTCCATGGTTTAAAAAGTTGCAGTAGGGACATGTAGTACAGTTCTCTACGTTGAGGAGTTTTCAACAATAGCTTCATATGATTAATCAGGCTGCATTTCATAAGTTTAACCAGTCTGCCCTCACATCTTTTGACTATGTATTTACCTTTTTTCTCGTCTGGTTTAATATTAGTATTGTATGAGAAGTTTTGGGCTATGTGGTATAGGCACATTGTTTCCAAAACAGTATACTGTTTGTGTAGTATGTGTCCAATAAGTTATTTTTCAAAATGTCCTGGCTGTTGGGAACATTTCTGGCTATTGTTTCTATGTATTGGTATGATTTCAGAACTCTTTTTCTGGATGCAGCAGGACCAAGGCTTAGCCAAACTATGTTTTCAGATTTGCCATACAAGGCAATGCCGGTAATACGGTCTGCGACTTCGTAGCAGCCACAGTCTCTATAAGAGAGGATTGTTATGCGAAAGCTGTACAATTTTTGTGACAGTGTTTTGTCAGATGATATGTCATCACAGAGGTCTTACAGCTCTGTTTTCTCTGCTTTGGTTAAGTAGGCTGTGGCATACCGTGTAAACTGCAGTGGAATTGTCTGCAATGTACTCTATATCTATGTTTGCATTCCATAAGAGGGCAATGATTGCATTGTAATAATTGATGTTCTTTGATGCTTCTGTTCTTTTTATGTAGTATATGTTCTTAGGCGATTTGCCTTTAACACTGTGTCTAACAGAAGACATGAAGTAGTTTACTTGTCTTTTTTACGAAACAGGTCCAGGGAAACCAAAGCAGCATTTGGTGTAGAATTTGCCTTTCTTTTTATAATTGCGCAGACAATACTTGCCACACTTTTGTCTTTGAAACTGCAAAATGTTTGCATGTAGGTCACTATGTGTACTTTCCAAATGGATTTCACAAGTGAAATATTTATGAATGATTGGCATCACTGTCCTGATCAAATGTAGGAGCATTTTTAATCCACAAAAGAATGTGGATGTGTGGTGCTCCTGTGGCTTGATATTCTTTTCTCCAAAAGAGGTGTTCCACTTCTTGAGGGGAGTAATTGTTTTATTAAAAATGAAGTGTAGCATGGCAATGAAGCGATGATGGAAGTACCTTGACACATTTACAGGTTTCAAGAGAACAGAGTTCTCCTGTTGTTTTCACGCCTACCCCTGATTTGTTTTCATTTGTTATGCGTAGGAAAGCGTGAAAGTCTTTCCATGCATACTCTACACAACTTTAAGTGACTAACCATGTGGGTGGGCCAATGTTGCATAGCATGCACCATACGTCTGTGTGACATCAGAACCAGTATTCTTTCTTACCACGCATGTTTTCCAAAAGATTTGTAATACTTGATTGTAAAACTTCATTTTTCTCTTGCACCTTTTGAAGTAGCTGTGTAGCAGACATGTTTAGAAAGTTGGAACCTGTTTTCAATGTGTGTGCAACTCCGTAACATAGAGTTACTAGTTCACTTTCAAAGAGGAGATTTAATATGTATTCCACGTTTTGTCTGAATCTAGTGTCTTCAGAATACATTCGTAAAGAGCGATATTCTGATGCTGTTATTTGTGTGCATCTTTCATTGTATCTTCCACCTTTTCCAGTAGGAAACAGTAGAGGAAAGGCACGTACTTCTACACTTTTTTCCCATATGCTGATTGGAGATCCTTTGGCTGGACGCATTTGATATTTTTCTAGTGCATCGTCTATGGTGTCTTTGGAGTGTAGTGGGTGAATTGTATACTGGTCTAAAATATTGGAGGCTGTAGTAGGATCTAAAAGTTCAAATTGTCCAGTATATGAAGAAATCTGAATCATTTTGGTGGTTTCTCTTAGGTTTTCTTCAATGTTTATTTCTCTGTAGTATTCATTGTTGTATTTAAGATATTGGAGGGCTTCTCTAACTTTGCTTAAGTCTACTAGTTGCTGACAATTTAGTTTGTCTTGTGTAGTTACACCATTCACTAGGATAATCAAAGATTGATCTATTGTCTGTTGCACTCCTAGAGTGTCTATATTTTTCTTTGAGATCTAATAGCAAATAAACTACTTTGACAGAAATGCCTTTCAGTAATTCAGAAGGAGACAGTTTTTTTGTTTTTGGTTGAAGGCGTATTATCGCTTAAAATGGGTGCACTGTTTGGATTGCAATGCTCTCATACAGGTTAAGTTGTTGGAGTGGTTTTGGCAGTGGGAATATTTCCAAGTTATTAGTGATAGCTCGTGAAGGAATTCGGTTATAGTCAAGATTTGTAGTGCAGTACGTGCAAACTATTGAGGGTTTAGTTATTTCATATTTGTTTTTTGCTATAAGATATAGAGCTACTTGGAACCACTTGGATTGGTTATTGTCTTGTATTTTATATCTTATATCTACAGTTTTGGTGCTCTTTGTATACAAGGTTCAACGGCAACAAACACATACTTGGTTTGGTACTTCAGCAGATGTGCTTTTAAAATTTGCTATTTCTTTTTTGTACGTGTCTAATAGAAGGTTGACATCTGCAAGATTGTCGGTACTCTTTTCTAAAGTTACTGGATTTTGTAAGTGCTCTTCAGTTCAAAAATATTTGTTTTGGATGTGATTTATTTCTTCGATCAGTTCTTTGGCCGTACCAGGTAGTAGAAGTAATTTAAATGCTTGAGTGCTAAAGCAGGACTTCTTGCATAGTATAGTCTCTGAATGAGTTTTCGTACAGTAGCATGGTGTGTTGCTAACATGTTTATGTGGTGGAAGGTGCTTTTGCAAGCAGGTCCACAAATGCAGGCAAATGAATGTCCTCTTAGTCCTGTGTATTTGCGCACTGGACAGGAGTCCATAGTTGGTAATATTTTCATTTTTATTTGTCTATGAAGTTCACATACTGATTGAGGAATTTCTGCAAAGATTTGAAAGATTGTTTGCACACATTACACATTGATGTGCACGGCCATTTGTACACGGGATGTACTGGTTCGGTGGAATGGAGAGTTGATTGTAAGTTTGTTGGAGGTATATCTTGCAAGCAGCGTTTCTTCTTCCATAATGGTATTGTCTACCTTTTCATACCCTCGCTCACTGCTATGTATAGCAATTGGGTTTGTTTGCTATTGTTTGTATGCCTCTTCATTGAAATATGGCTCAATGCAGGTGGTATGAATCCAGTCACCTGCACAGATGTTTGCAAACGTTTCTATACTGATATTGTGTCTGTTGCAAAGTACTTTTTGTAGTTTACTAATTAATTTTGTTAGTGTTTGCTCTTGTTTGTATGCACATTCATTGAAATATGGCTCAGTGCTGTTGGTGTGAATTCACTCACCTGTACAGATGTTTGCAAAGGTATCTATACTGATATTGTGTCTGTTGCGTAGTACTTTTTGTAGTTAACCAATTAATTTTGTTAGTGGTTCCATTCTTTTTAAAACTAATATAAATAATTTCCATTTGAGGAGCATTGCACTGTTTATGAGAGCTTCCATGATCATTTTTCTGCAGTAGGTTTTAAGGGTGGAGCGTGATTTCTCCCCTGGTTTTATAAGGTTCTGAAGGATTCGAAGGTGGAACATTTTTGTAAAATAATTTTTTTGAATGCTTACTTTTGGATTAGTTACTGTTGGTAGATGTAGTGTGTGCACTACTGGTAGTAGGTGGAAAGAGAAGTTACACTTTTTTTTACTGCTACCTGATTCTGCTTTCCTTAGTGACTGTATTAGCTGTTTTGTTTGAACTTTTTGTACAAGCTCTGCTAGAGGTGGATGGGCATTTTGCTTGGCTTGAGTTCTAGCTACTCCATTTCTGTGTTGTCTTCTACAGAGTGCTTTTTGGTAGTCTTGTGGCTTTTGGAGAAAAAAGAAAGTGTGGGTTTGGAAGTTGTGCAATGTATTTGTGTGTACTGTGGATGAGTATTTGAATATGGGTATACGTATATATAGAGGAGTGTAATTGTGCACAGGGTTGTTAGTTTTGGTTGGGAAGGTTGCAGTGCAATGTGTGTTCTTGCAGTTAAGGTTTGCTTTAGTGTGCATGGTGTTCAGGTGACAATAGAAACAGTGGACCTGGCAAGGTGCAATAAGTAAAGGTGAAATTACTGCTGTGGACTTACATAACATTGTCTAGGCTACAATACAACACTGCACTGTCTAAGTGACAGGCAGAACACTGCAACAGTACTGCACTTACTTTTTTGAAAGTGAAGAGTAGGTTACTTCTGGGTTTTATCTTCTAGCAGAGATGTCACTGGCTTTCAGCAGGTGGTTCTTTAATGCAATTGTAAAAGAAGGAAGCTAGTGGGCATGTGTGTTAATTGTACACTAATAACAGTAGTAGAACACTTTGTTGTAGATTGTAGGAGGATTTGTTGGTAGGAAGAGTTAGTGTGTGTGTGCAATTGTACAGCACTACATATAAGTGGGGACTTGGGAGTATTAGCATTGTGGGTAAGGGGGCCTGTGCTGCGGGGATTACTGTGGCCTATGGGGCTGCATTTTTTAAGTGTCTGAGAGGTAGGTTACTATTTATTTTGGAAATGGATTAGTGGAAGTTATAGTAGAGTGAGAAAAAGGGAAGAAAGATGTAGAGATTGAAAGGAGAATGTTACCGTATGTGGAGTTTTGTTACGTTTCTGACAGATAGATGCTTTCCATATGAGTGCAGAAATTCTTTTTAGTTGTTGCATTTATCTATGCAAATGTACAAATAGTCGTGTTTCCAATGTACATATGCATTCATTGCGTTCTTTCCAATGGTGCATTTTGTCAATTGTGCAATGCATGTGCTTGGCATGCTATCCGAATGTACATGTAGTTTTCCTTTTTTGTGTACATTCTGGCCATTTGACATAGGATCTGGCTCTTGCATGTAGTGTGGAAATGTTCTCAATGTGATGTTCTATAAAATATCAGAGGCAGTGGTGGTGAAATTGAAATATGTGGTTTGTAGATGTTATGCCGGTGGGCAGTACAGGAAAACTGTGAAAGCACACAACATTGTAAGTAACTGTGAGTTGATGTGAGGAGATGGTACAAATGACAGTATGATTATTTGGTAGGTTATACAGGGCAAGTGGCAGCACCCTGTTTTATATGCATGTAAAATATGTACTTGCTATGCTTTGGTAACATACATGCAGTTTTCATTTTCTATGTGCATTCTGGTCATTTAACAGCAGGTGTGTTAGTGGGAGAAGTGATTGCAAAAGTGACAGAAGAAAAGAAGAAAATAACATTATGCACATTGCAGTGGGTGATAGGGGAACACATGCATGACATAGTAATATATTGAAGTTTCACGTAGGATCTGGCATTTGAACTTGCTGTGCAAATGTTCCCAATGTGTGTTTTTACAAAAAAATCAGAGACTGCTGCTAAAATTAAAATATGTGGTTTGCAGTTGTTATGTAAGTGGGCATTAAAAGAAAAATTTGAAAGCACACAACATTGTAAGGAACTGACACTTGATGTCAGGACATGGGACAAATGAGAGTATGATTAGTGATTAGGTTATGCATAGTAAGTGGCAGGCACCCTGTTCCAATACATGGAATCTATGTACTTGCTGTACTTTGGTAACATACATGCAGTTTTAATTTTCTGTGTGTGTTACAAAACATATGGGTACCTGTAGTTTGTGTTGCTGGATGTAAATATGGATGAATCTGGAAGTAGAAATCCTGAAGAGTTTTGCAGTACTTTTGGATGCAGGTGCTTGGAAATCACAGGAGACCAATGAGGGAGTGCTGCAAAGAGTGAAGTGGAAAGGGAAGAAGGGCTGCCCCTGTGTTAGGAGATCCGCGGACATCGCGGTAGTCCCCGGATCACACGTGCTGAATCTGGGGCTTGTCAGCATGCTTGGCATGGAAATGCGAGTGTACTATGGGGATTATCCAATCAGGTGTTAAGGGTGTGCTTTACAGGAAAGGGGGGGTTATACTTTTTCCATTGCTGTGTTGGTTGTATGGTGAAGATGGCAGGATATTGTGACTGGGTACTTGGTGATAAGTCTTTTGTTGATTTGGAAAGGTATTCAAAATCCAGAGGTATTTCTGCAGATTTTGGGTTTCCAGGCATGGAGGTTTTGTGGTTGAGTGTGCCTGGACGCAATTTGGAGGAACTGGTTTCTCTTTGTAGAAGCTTGTCTACTTTTGGTAGTTCAGACATCGTGTTGGTACACTGTGGAGGAGAATACGTGGGGTACATCAGTGCCCCAAGTTTGATTCCTGTTTTCAAGTCCTTCATGGAGAGAGTAATGCAAATCTTTCCATGTGCAAAGGTGGTGGTTTCGGAAATATTACCAAGAGCACTATGGGATCAGCCAAATGTGTTGAATCCCCAGCAAAATCTTGGAAGGTTGCATGTCAATAAAGGCATGGGTGTAGTAATGCAGCGTGCGAATATGTTGTTTTTTTCCAATGACAACATTAACTGCCTCAATGTGCAGTTTTTTTAATGCCGATAGAGTTTCAATGTCTATTTTGGGGAATACTCATTTTTTTCAGAATCTGAGGAATGCTGTTGAGAGGCTAATATTAGGAGGAAAGGAAGATAAGAAAAAACAAAAGTTTTTTTTTGTTGAAGCACCTTTAAAAAAAGGCTCTTTTCAGAGCCACCACTAAGAATAAATCCCTTACCCTGGTTGAAATGTGTTGCCCCAGTCCTGTGCCTTGCACAATATGTCCGCAGACATTGTAGTAGTCCACGGATAGCATGTGCCACATCTGGAGCTTTTGACGATAGCAGGTATGGAAATGGGACTGTGGAGGCCAGGGGATTGGTCAATAAGGTTTCCAGGGTGTGGTGTGCAAGGAGAGAGTGTAGCAGAAGGTATGTTTGCTGAGAGGAGTGTAGATGGCTATGGCAATGGATGTGTCTTTCAGGAAGCAGAGTGTATGGATTTTGGGTGACTTGTGGGTACATTGGTTGCAGGTGCATGCAGAGCACTGTGGAGTGGCTGCACATCTTGGATTCCCTCATGTGGATGTGCACTGCTATGGAGTAGCATGAGGTGGCTGGATTTGCTTCTTCTTTGTGCCACTTTGGTGACGCAGCATCATCCAGCCATTATTATTGTCCATTGTGGAAGGAACAGTTCAGGACATGTTACTGGAATCTCGATGCAGTTTGCATTGAAGGAGGCACTTTGGAAGTCATGGACATGTTTCAAAACTCCCGAATAATATCCTCCCGCACCCAGAGACAGATGTGGCTGCGCTCTTCTTCATTTGGTCCGCAAATGGAGAAAGCAAGGCATAATGGAAACAAGGCTGTTTTTCCCTTTTTGAGAGGCGTTGGCATGTCCTCCTTCCACAATGAAAATATTACGTTTCGCTTCACGTTTCGCTTCGCAAAATATCCAAAATGCGTTGCTGCCTTTTTTGCAACTGTAGCAAGCATTTTTCCAGTAGGTTTTGGCCATCCAAAAACAAATAAACACCACAAAAAGGCTCTTTTCAGAGGCACCACTTTCTACCGGAAAATAAGTTCTTACAGTAATTTCCTCAGGGTCCAGTCACAACATATGATACATATACATAGGGGAAGAAGCAGGCTTGAAAGACAGGAATCATTTCTGTGCATGAAGATAATCAGTTAGGTTATGAACACTTTCTGGTGGTACTGCTGCTTTTTTGCTTACATCACTATCCCTGTATATGTTCATATTTGTATGTGCTGTGGTCTCTTTATGTTTTGTCTGTAGTAATGCAATTATGTAGTAAGTGGGGCTTTATTAGCTACTTATTACATGTTTTACAGTACGCAAAACTCTAATCCGATAGCATTTATCATTTCACTAGCCAACATGGCAAGATTATGAATATTGCACCACCATTGTGTATGCTGCACACAATGCCTATGGGGTTAATTCATAGAATTTGGCACAGAAGCTGTACACGCGGCCGGCGCAGAGAGGGAGCATGCGCCAGCATGCGACAGCCGTGTGCGCTAAACAGCATTTTGGCGCACCACATATTCATGGATTTCCTAAGCTATTTTCAGCCGTGGTGCAGCGAACATCCTGCAGCGCCAGTTACGCCCTCAAGAACGTCCCTTGCGCAAAGAAAAGCCATCGAAATCCCCAATATGGCGCAAAGGGCCGCGCTAACCCTGGGACAGCTAAGAGGCCCGCTACACTGTAATTGTGTGAAAAACTACGCGTACCCCGCTCACCGCAGCCAAAACGCGTGAAAATGTACTTGTGCACCCCCTTGAATACGGGTACCCCGCTTGCACCAGCGAAATTGCATGTAAAAGTCCCCACGCACCCCTCGGAACATGCGTACCTCGCTCACGCCAGCAAAATCGCATGTAAAACTCCCCGCTCGCCCCGGAATACATTTGCCCCACTCGCGCCAGCGAAATCGCGTGTGAACCCCCCACCCGTCGGAATACGCGTACCCCGCTCCGGCCAGGGAAATCGCATGTAAAACTCCCCGAGTATCCCCGGAATACGCGTACCCTGCTTGCGCTAGCGAAAACGCATGTAAAACTCCCCCTAGGAATAAGTGTGCCCCGCTGCGTCAGGTAAAATGCTAGGAAAAAGTCCCCCCTGTGATGTGGGTTGCTGTGAGCTATTGACTGGGGTGATGGGCTGCCTGTGGGGGATGGGGAGGGTGGATGGGCTGCCGGTGGGGCATGCCCAGGAGTGATGGGCTGTCTGCGGGCATGGGAAGGGTGAATGGGCTGCCTGTGGGCATGCCCAGGGGTGATGGGCTGCTTGCGGGGCATGGGGAGGGTGGATGGCCTGCCTGCACGTATTCCAGGGGTGCGCGTGGACTTTCACATGCGATTTTGCTGGTGCGAGCGGGGTACGTGTATTCCGGGGATTTGGCAGTGTGTACCCTCCCGGGTGTGCCCCCCCTTCCCATGCCCCGCAGGCAGCCTATCACCCCAGTCCATGCCCCACAGGCAGGCCACATGGCACCATGCACTCGGGAGCACCGACACATGGCCCCCCGCACCCACCACCACTGCCATTGATGGGCACCTGCCAGCAGGCCCCGACTCATGTCCCCCCACCCCCCAACTACCCCCCCCCAGTGACGGGCACCTGCCAGTAGGCCCTGACTTATGTTCCCCCACCACCCCCATTGACGGGCACCTGCCAGCAGACCCCAACTCATGTCCCTCTACCCCCCAACTGCCCCCCTATTGACGTGCACCTGCCAGCAGGCCCTGACTCATGTCCCCCCACCCCCACAACCACCCCCCATTGACGGGCACCTGCCAGCAGGCCCCGACTCATGTCCCCCCACCACCTCACCACCCCCATTGATGGGTACCTGCCAGCAGGCCCCGACTCATGTCCCCCCAGCCCCCTACAACCCCCACTGATGGGCACCTGTCAGCAGGCCCCGACTCATGTCCCCCCACCCCCCAACCATCCCCCCATTGATGGGCACCTGCCAGCATGCCCCGACTCGTGTCCCCCCACCCCCACCACCCCATTGACGGCCACCTGCCAGCAGGCCCAGACTCATGTCCCCCCAACCTCCCAAACACCCCCCATTGACGGGCACCTGCCAGCAGGCCTCCACCAGCCTGGCCGCTGGGTCAGGGGGTGCCCAGGTGATACTTGGGCAGGAAGATGGCAGGGAGGACGACTGGCACATAGGGGGTTCAGTGGCACATAGAGGGTTCAGTTGAGGAGTGGGTCACTAGAAGATCCAGCATACAGAGGAACCCAGCCTTGGTGACCTGTCCTAGTAGGCCGACGCGGTCAATGAGGTATTCGAAATGATGTGCATTGTCCTCACGAGAACCCTGCACGTCATCCTGAATACCATGTTTACGCAACACCATCCCAACTAGGACAGGCTCAACACGGTCACGGATTGCCACGTCCGCAGGGAGAGGAAGGCCAGTTGTTGAGTGCACATCCCCTCCCTGAAAACGGGTCTGGACGAAAGCATCCCTGCTGGTGCGGGATAATGCAGTCACAGGATCGGGGACACGATTACACATAGGCACTTCCGTGGCGGCCTGTGCTCCCTACTGACCCTGCCCCTGGACTGCACCACTAGCACCAGTGGAATCCCCCCTCCAGGCCCCATGCGTGTGCCTTCCACAGCCTCCTCCTCAACCGAACCCCCCGCCAACCTGGATGACTCCGGGACCATCTTCCTCCATAGGCCCCTGTGGGGGCTCAGCTGCCCCTACTGCTGCCGAGGAGTCCACCTCCAACCTCCGCCTCTTGGACCTCCCCTCGGCAGCTGTGGCCATGGATGCGGCACCAGACTCCTCACTCCCGGAAGAGATGACAACGTGGAAGGAGAGCTGGGCCTTGCGTCTCCGGCTGGCGGTGGGCTCCCTGCCTCTGTGCTCCACAGCACCATCTCCGCCCTCTTCATCAGTTGACGCTGAAGACAGGGAGAGACAGAACACAGGCATCAGGGCACTGTACAACGGTCGGATACACACGTGACAGCTGCACATGAGTGGCTGTGTCAAACTTCACAGTTGACACCAGACTCCCCAACACTCATATCATTTGAACCCACACACATGCACAAATTGACAGGAATCGTGCAGCAGGCAGCAGCATCCATACACACACACCAACATGAACATCCGAAGGTTGGCATGACCTCACAAGCAACATGGGGAGTGCCGAACACATGCACACACGCCAACAGACAGACATGCATCTGTACATCTCCACTACCTCTCACAGTGCAATCATCGGCAACTATGTCACATCTGCCAATCAGGTTCATACATGTCCGTGTCACATGCATCCATGTTGTATCATTGTCGAACACATGCAACCAACACACGCACATGTATGCTGTGCACATACATGAAGTTGTAACCAGCATTCATGTGTCACACACCAACCATCCCATAGTAAATACACAGAAATACCAACATGTGTGCATCTCATCTCCACATGCAGTTGTGCATCATGCTTTGGAACACATACACCATTGATGTGCATCACTCATGACAGGACTCACATGCAGCACTGTCATGTCCCTGCACATACACATCCATACCTGGACCTTTTCAGACATATGTCGAAGTTACACACTCCTGGCACACCTCAACATGCACTGTGTCCAACAAGTACATATGGGGCCTCATTCCGAGATTGGAGGTAGCCATGGCGCTATTTGCGCCATGGCTGCCTGCAATACCGGGTCCGGTACCAGTCTGGTTCAATGGGGACTTACCGGTGCATTCTGACCCAGTGGGATCGGTAAATCCGCATTGAAGCAACCATTCCCCATTCCCATTTGAGCCACCATAGGGCCAATGGGAATGGGCAGGGCGCTAATAACAGGCTCGCGAATAGCAGGCCCATTATTAGCGCCCTGGTCCCTTAGCGGGACCCGTAAAGGACGTGTGGTCAGAACACTCGTCCTTTACGGTTCCTGCTAAGGGACCTCAGAATTGGGCGGTAAGTGATTACCAGCACCGGTCTCCTTACCGGTGCCCGGTATCTCTTACCGCCCAATTTATAATGACCCCCATGGACACTTACTGCTCGACCGGCCTCCCTCTCGAGGACCTGGTGGTGAAGCGCTGTGTTAATGCGTTCCAGGACCCTCATGTCGTTGGTGGTAAGGTTGACCCGGCGCCTCACTGCATGCGCTGCTTTCAAGAGGCACCGGGCCTTCCTGAGGGCCCTGGACCTGAAGTCCTCCCAGAGCTTACGGGCGTGTTGTATGTCGCGGGTTGCCACCCCCTCCGTGTTGATGGCAACCACGATGTCCAGCCAGATCCTCTCCCGTCTATCCTTGTCGGTGCGTCTTCTTCCGTAGAGGGCATCATAATGCACCAGGACTTGCTCCACCAGGATACCAACTTCTGCGGCACTGAAGCTGGTAGCCCTCTGCCTCTCTGGCTGGGGGTCGCCAATGGTCTCTGATGGTGTTTCCCCCGACATGGCAACCCCAGAGGCAGGTGTGGGTGGGCAACTGGGTCCTGGTGCTGGACTGTGGAGCGATGGAACTTCGTCGGGAGTCTTCTGTTCCAGCAGGGGTGGTCACAGCAACTGGACTCCTGCAGATGGCTGATGTGCAGGCACCAAATAGCAGGGCACGTGGCCAGCAGGCAGGCAGACAGCAGCAGATGGCTGCTGGGAGTCTGCTCGAAAATGGCCTTCTGGGCAGGAGCGTGGTCTTCCGTGTGTTGTCACATGGCCAGCTTGATACGTAGTGATTTTGCGTGTGAAAAAACTGCACGTCAGCGTGTAATTCGAGGAAAGGCCCTTAGCACGAAAGCACGTAATTGACGTAGCACGCATGGGCATTTCTGTGGGCATGGTTAAAAGGTATGCGTAGGATGCCATTTTCTTGTACGTGCTTTTGTGGAGAGCAAGTACGATTCTTATACTTCTTGTTGGTTGAAACGCGATTACTTCACAACGGTTGCAGTTCGTACTCCTTGTTTACTCAGACAGCATTCAATTCTTCTTTTGGTGGGGGTGTTGCCAACACGCACATGCACGTCTTTTTCTCGTTCTTTTTCCAGGCAGACGGTGAGTCGCATACATATTTTTCAACTGTGGTTGCCCCCGTGTGTCATGTACCCCTTCAGAGGTCATTGTAGTCTGCATGTACCACACGTACGCTTATTTTTGTGTGTCTGGGTGCCACAGTGTAGTGCGGGTGGCTACCAGGGGTCGCGTGCACGTAAAATTTTGTTTTCGGGGTGCCTGAGCGTTGCGTGACCTGTCATCTTCCCCAGGGGTCACAGAAAGCCTTGCTAGGGCCCAGGGGTACGTATTCCATCTAGTACCCTGCCCCCTTCACCCGAATTGCCCATTGTTTACTGCACCTCCCATTCGCACAAGAACATAAGTGTCATGGTTGGGAGGTGACCAAGTGGTAAGGGAGGCAAAGGGGGCCAACCTCCAAGAGGTGTCCATGGTAGGGGACGTGGCCAGGATGGGCAGGGTGACCCAAGAGGGCAGTGTGTGGAGGACCAATCAGGGACACCTAGGCCCCCCCAATGGGTCGGGGAGATGCAGCTGACACCATCCCAGCTCAGGCCCTGTTAACATGGCCCAGATTGGTCACAGAACTGACACGGGATGACTCACAGGCCGACTTCCGTGTCACGAAGTCAAAGCCACGTGTGGTGGTGAAAGTTGTTGTCACCAGGCCACGTGGATCTGGGGCAGCAATGTCATCTGCTACCTCAAGTAGCCAGGGTGAGGAGGCTGCAGGGGCAGCTGCAGCTCAATCCACCCTGGCTCTGAGTCACCCAGCCAGGACAGTGTTGGTCCCAGACCATCACACCAAGGCAGTTGTGCCACTTGGTCCTGGCAACAGCACCCAGCAGCCAATGCCTGCAGTGAGACCTTTGGTCATCATGCCAGTGCCTGCTTCCAGTGGCCAGTCCACCTGCGCTTCAGCCCCTACCGACCATAGTGGCGTAAGCCACTCAGGGTCCGCACCACCTCTCAAGAGGAAGAAGGGTTATCTTGCAGAACAGGCTGGGACACCAGACACTGCTCGCCCCTCCGGCACATCAAGGAAGCAGAGTTTCAATGATGTGGAACTAGACGCACTTGTGGGCTACGTGTTGGCCCATGGCCGCGAAATGCTGGTGACTGCAGGGTGCAAGGCTATGACTGCTCAGCGTAGGGCCCACTGGCAGTGCATCGCAAACCAGATTAGTTCCCTTGGATTTGTGAGGCGCACAGCTGATTATTGCTCAAAGCGATGGAATGACCTCAAACGCCAAGCAAAAAACAAGCTGGCTTCCAATTATGCCTCTACTCTGGTGATTGGCAGTGGGTCTCCACCAGAGGAGGATGAACTCACAGAACATGAGGCAATTGCTGGAGAGTTCATCACAGAGGATCAGATCCAAGGCGTGGGAGACCTACCGGATATTCAGGCAATGTCCGATGAGTGGCCATGCGTGTGTGTGCAAACCATGTGTATGTTGCTTGGGTGATGTGTTTTGATTGAGTGCTAGGTCAGGCTGTGTAGTCATGACTGCTATAGGTCACCCACGTGGTGCCTCCAAGCCACCCCCTGCCCTTGGGTTTGGGTTTCACAGTATTGCTTCTGACCGCAGTAAACACTTAGCACCTGATTACTGCACTTGCCCTTCAACTGGCATCATGCCACAACAGTGTTAATACTGTTTTTTCTGTTCATTCTGCCTGATTGATGGGATAATTTGCATGATGAACACATTTTTGTGCCATTCTGCCCCAAATTCACCATACTTCAGGCATAGATTTCACCCCACACTGCCCCACATTTGTTTACTTTTTATGGTAATGATTTCATCAATCATGGTGATTGACTTTTGTGCACCTAAACATGCTGTGCACAAAATCACTTCGGAGCCCTGATTGAATGTGCAACATGACAATTGACTTGTGTCATGTCCAAGTGACCTACCATTGATGTATCCATGTGCCTACCATCACTGTATTAGTAAACACTGGCTTTGTTGCAGCGTGTGACACATGTGTATTTTGTCAGACTCTTTTGCATGTTCTATTTCATGATGTGTGCCTCACATGGATGGGGGACAGTACTCATTTACTACCATCTGGGTGTCCTTGTCAATTCTGCCTTGGCTATGCTACGTGCCATCTGTGTGCTGGCATGTGTCATGTTTGTGGATTGTCCATGCCACTTACAGGCTAATGTGTGATGCAGATGTTATGCACCTTGCAGCACATGTGTTGTTTTTCCATTTTGGAGTCCTCAGTGTCTGCTTTTAGGGTCCGCTTCCACTTCATTGCCAGTGCATGCATGCCAGAGTTAGTGTCATGTGTGACATGTTTCATTAATGTATTCAATGTGTAGATTGTGATCTCTATTTGTGTCGGCTATGCTGTTCATGCCTGTCTTCATTACTTTTTTTATGTTTGTGCAGTTGATGAGGCACTAGATGCTGTTGAGGAGGAGGAGATGGCACAGGGGCAGGAGTACTCAGAGCCCCAACAGGCACCAGTGTAGGACGTGGGGTGCTGGTACAGGAAACTCCATTAGTCCTACAGACCATCCTGTCCATGGGTGTCTCTGGGTACACCTCCGAAGACCTCTATGGCTCAGGTGCTGAATCTGACATTGCGACAAATGTCCCGTCGCAGGTGAGTGTTTCTGGCAGGGATGCTGTTCTGTCCAACCCACCTGCACTGGGGGTAGGCCCCTCAATGTGGAATTCAGTGTTGGAATGTACGCCTGTGGCGGTTACAGATGCAGGGTCACACTCCACTATATTTGCTCCTGTTCCTGGGCCAGCAGATCAAAGGAGGAATGCAGTCCTGCAGCCTCAGGCAGTGCCAGCACAGCAAGGTGCACATCAACAGAGTTACCATGCTGCTCACACAGGGAGGACATGTTGGCATCCAACAGGGACCAGCGGGCTGAACTGGAGACTCTGTGCACAGCCATATCTGCAGAGTCACAGGCCCACAGGGATGCCCTGAGGTTAGAACACAGGTCCCTCAGAGATACTCTGAGTGCACTTGAGGTGTCCCGGAGTACAAGGTCAGAACAGCAGCTGGAGCAGCTAACACTCACAATCTCAGCTGAGCTCCAGGCAACCCGTGAGGAGATCCTGGCATTATGCGAGCCCTTGCAAGCAGAAGTCCATGCTACTCATGAGGTGCTGCATGGGGATCTCTGGACCATCATCCTGCGGAACCAAACCTTTCAGACCTGCATGCTTGCTGCCATGGAGGAGCATGCCAGGGCTTTGCATGGTCTGCCTCCCATTTTCACGCACACCTTCTAATGTACAACCAGAGGGTGTTGACAGCGATATCAGTTCTCCCACTATAGGGCAGCTGTGCAAGCCATGAGCCCATTGAGTGTTTTTTTTCTCAACATCCATGCTTGTGGGTGTTGGGATGCACCCTGTACCTCCCCCCCTCCTGGGTGGGCTCCCCCCCGGTCGACACGTGGCCATTTTTGATTTTTCTTTTTAATTTTTCTTTTTGACAGTTTTTTCTTCATATTTGATTCAGATATGAAATTTATAAATAGAATTTTGTTATTGTTATTTTTTTATTTTGATTTTTTCAGTTTATTATTTTAAATTTCTTTTCATGTTTCATTTGATTTTTTCAATTTCTTTTGAATTTTTTCCATTTTAATAATTTTTTAAATTCATTTTTTTCTTATTTTAATTTTAATTTTTTAAAGTTACATTTCCTTTTTTGTTGGTAACTATTTTCTTTCAGATTGTACATCCATTTTACAGTGTGTTGCTTTGTGTGGCTGTCAAACGCCCCACTTCGTGGCGCCTTCTGCCTCAGTTTAATTTATGTGATGGCCATTATGGGTGCTGCGACATATCTTCTGTACGAACTGCGGCAGTATAGTTGTTTTCTCGTAGTGTTCAGGGAGGCTTATATGCCACGCCCTCCCTGCACGTTACGCGTTGCAACCGCTCCAGTTCCCGGTATCTTTCCATGCCTGTAGCGTCTTTTGGTTTGCTGTGCTAGTTTTACACATTTTCTACCAACACGGGGTACTCCTCCTTGCTCTCTCTCCAGTCGCTCTCTTTGCCCTCGTTGCTTGCCTTTTTCTTTCGCTCTGCTCTCTGTCACTCACTCTCTCTCGCTCCCTTCTCTCTTACCTGGCTTCTCTGTGCTCTCTTTCTCGGAGTCCAACTCCCTCGCAGTTTCGGTGAGGGGTTGGGCACCGTTTCCAGTTCCTGTGTTGCTCTGTGTTCTGAGAGGTCTTTCCACTCTCCGCTCCGGATTTCGATCGAGTCTGCAGAGTCCACCTTCCATATCCAGCTGGGTTTGTCCTCAAGCTCGTCCTGGTTTTTTTTGTGCCAAACGGCTTTTTCCCCATTATTCCCTTTCTGGGGACGAGGCCACTGGTAACATTGTTTTCAACTTCCCACTGTGGCTTCTCTCCGGGAGTGTGACATTGTCCACAAAAAAAAGAAAGAAAGAAAGAAGAAGAAGGACTATCTCTCCAGGAGACCATATGTAGAGGCTACATCTGATTTTTGGTTGTCAGGTGAGGAGGAGGCTGGGGAGGGGAGGTCATGATCTTGGGAGTCTACAGCCCGGGGGTCTGACAGTTTGCAATGCCAACAAGGAAATATGGCTACTGAGGAACAACTCCAAGAGATGGTGGCTGCAGTTCAGAACCTCTCTGCCGAGGTCCGTAACCTCTCGATGGAGGTGCAAAACTTAAAGGCAGAAAACTCAGTTTTGAAGCAGCTGGTCACAGTTCGAGAACCCAGACAGGTCGACTTACCTCCTATGTCATTTCCTTCTGGCAAATTTGATGGGACACCTAAACAGTTAAAGGAGTTTTTGGACACTTGTAAAGTGTACTTCACCTTTCGTACTAATATGTTCACTACAGGCAATTCCCAAGTCGGGTTTGTCATCTCAAACATGTCAGGAAATGCTTTAGCCTGGGCTACTCCTTTAGTCACCAGAGCTGATCCTGCACTTCAAGAATATAATGCATTTCTGACTCTACTCAAGCAGAATTTCAAAAGACAGGAAATATTGTACACTGCTTGTGAAGACCTCCTCGATATACGCCAAGGACAAACTGATGTTCTCTCCTACATCTTGACTTTTAAAAGACTGGTAACTGAGACGGGATAGTCGGAGCAGTCCCAATTCGTCATCTTCAGATGAGGTCTTCGAGAAGACATAAAGGACGAGTTGTCTAGATCACCAAGACCTGCTACATTGTCTGATTTATAGGCCTCGGCCCCACAGATTGAGTACAGACTTCATGAAAGAAAGCAGAAAAGATGTCGCCATCACTCCTCTGCTTTTGCTTCAGACCTTCCGCCTCCTTCCTTATCTGTCAATACACGCACAGAAGAACCTATGCAGATTGGAACCACCAGACCATCACTCACTCCCGAAGAGCGGAAGAGAAGGAGGGAGAAGGGCCTATGTGTATACTGTGGCTCTGATCAGCACCAAATCTGAAATTGCACTGAGATTCCTTCTCGGAGATCGGGAAACGAACACCCTTGGTCCTATTAGGGACGGGACACTGAGGGGTTTAATCTAGTCCCTATGTTTCACTATCTGTAGCCCCAACTAATCAGTCAGAAGACTCAAGACTCATGATACTTAAGGTCACTCTTTGAGTGGATCAGCGTCAAGTGGAAGCATTGGCCCTTTTAGACTGTGGTGCTGCCGGAAATTTGATAGATACCATTTGGGCCAACAAGGTGGGGTTACAGAGAGTGGACAGAAAGGAAGACCAGAAAGTAGAAGGGGTTGATGGTACCCACTGAGCTCTGGGCCCATTACTCAAACCACTGAACTTCTTTGGCTCCTGATACACCAACATTCAGAGGAGATTCAGTTTGACATTATCAGAGCGGCCCATTTTCCTGTGATTCTTGGCATCACTTGTCTGCGAAAACACAACCCAGTAATTGACTGGTCTACTAATAGCTTGAGTTTTGAGTCTCTTTACT
Source organism: Ambystoma mexicanum (assembly GCF_040938575.1). Classification (NCBI taxonomy): domain Eukaryota; kingdom Metazoa; phylum Chordata; class Amphibia; order Caudata; family Ambystomatidae; genus Ambystoma; species Ambystoma mexicanum. The sequence continues at coordinate 272,404,825 of NC_090938.1, forward strand.
GCAAGAAGAATTGTCTGTGTAATCTCCTATATCTGGAAGCAAGAACTCACACTCCACCTTCTACAGATACCATTGGGGGGTCCATTCACTTCCCATTGGGCTTGCTGAATTTGAAACAGTCTTTGCGGACACTTCACTGATGGAGTTACCACCACATCGTCCAGAAGATTACTGCATCAACCTAACTCCCAATGCTCTAGTGCCATTTGGTTGCATGTTTGCATTATCCCAACTGGAGAAGAAGGCCCTTCGCTTATATCTGGACGAGAATCTACAAAACGGTCTCATTAGACCTTCTAAATCCCCAGCTGGGGCTCCGCTTTTTTTCATTCCCAAGAGAGACAGCCAGGATCTCAGACCTTGCATAGACTACCGAGGGTTAAATAAGGTTACAATACGGGATCGATATACAATGCCCCTCATATCTGACATCATTGAGGCAGTCCAGGGTGCTAAAATCTTCATGAAGTTAGAGCGCCGTAGTGCCTATCATTTATTCAGAATCCGTTCTGGTGATGAATGGAAGACAGCATTCCGCACTCCATTTGGGCTATTTGAATATCAATTGATGCCCTTTCGGTTAGTCAATGTGCCAGCAATTTTCCAACGATTCATGGACAGGGTGTTCTGAGATCTAATGTATGTGTCAGTTATCATCTATCTGGATGACGGTGTCCAGTCAACTCGTCGAAAAAAAACTGGTCGACTGCAATTTGGTCGACGCAATTTGGTCGAAAACCATTTCGTCGAAAATTTTTTTTTATTTATATATTTATTTTTTGGGTTTTCGTTTTGTTAAAAAATGGGTTTTTAGAGAAATCAAGGGGGTTGGGGGGGGACCCCCCCAAAAAAAAAAAAAAGGGTTAAAATAGAAAAAAAAAAATTTCGACGAAATGGTTTTCGACCAATTTGATTCGACCATTTGTCTGGTCGACCAATTTTTTTCGACGAATTGACTGGCAACCTGGATGACATATTGATGTTTTCTTGAGATGCCACAGAACAGCAGATACACCTCACAGAAGTTCTAAACCGGTTAAAGGCAAACCAACTTCTTGCCAAGAAAGAAAAGTGCATTTTCAGAGCAGACCAGGTTCCCTACATGGGTTATATACTTTCTGCTCAAGGGGTACAGATGGACAAGAAGAAGACATATGCCATTCTCCACTGGCCATCACCAACATCTGTCAAAGAAGTTCAAAGATTTTTGGGGGTAGCTAACTTCTCCCAGCGCTTTATTCCAAATTTCTTAGAGGCAGTACTGCCCATCACCAGACTGCTTAAGAAGTCCTCGGTTCCTTTTGCATGGAGCTCTCTGGCAGAAGAGAGCTTTAATCACCTCAAAGGTGTGTTTTGTGGGGCCCCCATCCTACATCACCCTATACAAGAGAAACCTTTTGTCCTGGAGACCGATGCTTCTGCAGCCGCAATAGGTGGCGTCCTGTTGCGAGAACAAGACTTAGAAGAACATCCCATAGCCTACCTATCAAGAATACTCACAGAGAGCCAACGGAATTACTCGGTAATAGAAAGGGAGCTTTTGGCAATGAAGTTGGCCTGTGAAGAGTGGAGGCACTTGCTCCAGGGAAGTTTGCACCCTTTTACCATAAGAACTGATCATAAGAACTTACAGGTTCTCCAAAATATGGATTGTGTAAACTCAAGACATGCCGTTGAACTCATTTTTTTGCTCAATATGATTTTCGTATCACCTTTATCCCTGGAAGCCAAAATACTCTAGCAGACACTCTGTCCCGCAAAAGAGACCACTCAGGTCCCTACTGTCCTCCCTTGGAGAAGCTTTTTCCAGGAACCAGAGTGATAAATCAGATCTCAACTTTTTTACAACAGGTCAAAGAAGCCACAGTATCCATGGCTCCCACTTCTCCCAGGAAATAGGATTGTTGAGAGAGAGGGTCTGTGGTTTAAAGGGCATTGATTTTACATGCCTACGGAGTCCCTTCGCCGTCGGGTTTTGTTTTGGTGTCATGACCATAAAATTGCAGGGCATCGCGGTCAAGCTGGTACATTGGATCTCATTCACCATACTTTTTACTGGCCAGAGATGAGGGCTGATGTCATTCGATACATTAAATCTTGCAGGGTGTACAATCAGAGTAAGAATAGCACTTCCAAACCTTTGGGTCTATTAGAGCAGAGCCCTGTGCCGGATCGCCCTTGGAGTCACATTTCCATGGACTTTATTGTCGACCTACCCAAATCCCAGAGCTGTACTTGTATAATGGTCTCTGTCGACACTTTGAGTAAGCTAGCTCATTTCTCCCCACTACCCGGAGTTCCTACTGCCAAAGAAATGGCGGTAGTTATTGTCAGAGACATTTTCCGGTTACATAGGCTTCCAGAAAAGATCATTTCTGACAGAGGAAGTCAGTATATTTCAAAGTTTTGGTCTGCCCTGTGTCAAGATCTGGGAATTGTGCGTACATTATCTTCTGGGTTCCACCCACAAACCAATGGGCAGACGGAGAGACTTAATGGTACTCTGGAATAATATCTTCGCAGTTACATCAATCGAGAACAAGATGATTGGGTTAGTTTGCTTCCCACTGCGGAGTTCACCTATAACAACTCTCGTCACTCAGCCATTGGGCTCACTCTGTTTTTCTGTACCTATGGACTCCATCCTCGCACCTTTCTACCTAATTGGACCAGGCAATCAAATATACCTGCAGTGGAAGATTCCTTATCCAGAATCCAAGAAGCTCATCAAACGGCAAAGGCCAGTCTTGAAGACAGTCAATGGTCGTGCAAGGCCCAAGCTGACCGCCAGCGCTTGCAGGTGCCAGAATGGAAGGTGGGCACCAGGGTATGGCTCTCCACTACATTTTTTCCAGGATGGACTCACCCCTTTAAGCTGTCACCTCGCTTTATTGGTCCCTATACCATTTTGGCTAAGATTAATCCTGTAGCCTATTGTCTCAAACTCCCCCCTTGTTTACAATGAGGACATCCTGTATTTCGCTCCTCCTTACTTAGGGAGGCTACATCTGCATTTCCTCTTCACGCTACCCCACTAAGGGCACCTTCTGCTGATACCGAGCCGGAATACGAGGTATCCCAAATCAGGGATTCTCGGTACCGGAGGGGTCGTCTTGAGTACCTTGTACATTGGAAGTGGTACTCGGAAGCAGAAGATTCTTGGGAACCTTCCTCGTACATTAAAGCCCCAGTCCTACTCAGTATGTTCCACCGGGCTCACCCTGGTAAGCCAGGGGGCTCGCAAAGCAGGGGGACATACTGTCAAGCACGTCACTTCGTGGCGCCTTCTGCCCTGGGTTAATTTATGTGGTGGCCATCATGGGTGAGGCGACGTATCTTCTGTACAAACTGCAGCGGTACAGTTGTTTTCTCATAGCATTCAGGGAGGCTTATATGCCGCGCCCTCCCTACGCGCTACGCGCTACGTGTTGCAACCGCTCCAGTTCCGGGTATCTTTCTGTGCCTGCAGCGTCTTTTGGTTTGCTGCGCTAGTTTTTCACAGTTTCTACCCACACAGGGTACTCCTCCTTGCTCTCTCTACAGTCGCTCTCTTTGCCCTTGTTGTGTTCCTTTTTATTTCACTCTGCTCTCTGTCACTCACTCTCTCCCGCTCCCTTCTCTCTTACCTGGCTTCTCTGTGTTCTCTTTCTCGGAGTCCAACTCCCTCACAGTTTCGGTGTGGGGTTGGGCACTGTTTCCAGTTCCTGTGTTGCTCTGTGTTCTGTGCAGGGCCATCTTAAGCACTTTTGGGGCCCTGGACACAGACATCTTTGGAGCACCGTCCACCAAACCAAAGGAAATAAGGGATAAAGAATACCGGTTGTGCTCCCAACCATTAGGTTTATATGCTGTCTCACAGCATAATAAGCACATTTACTCTCTTTAAGTCCCCTTCCCCTCTTCCTTCTTGCTCTAATCAGAATGATAAATAAGTAGTATTTGAAGACCAACATTAGCAGTCTACAAAGGGGTTACTGTTCTAGTACAAACAGGATACTTTTGATCAATAACATCCAGGAAGGTAGATGTAGTAGTAATGCAGGATCGTATGTAAAAGGTACATGTAACACACAATAAACAGAGAACTCACATTAGATGCCTCACTGAATACAAAAGTACTCATGCATGGATAGATACCACCAATTGGAAGAAAGAAGAACGCTACACATACTGTAACATGGATAGTGGAGGCATATTAGAAGCTACCAGGAAGCAGTGGAGTAACTTTGCTGAAAATGTTTGGGGGGGACATGACATCTGAAGAAAAGGTGCCCCCGCCAAATGAATTGGGACAAAATGGTGTGCCATGAAAGTTGGAGGGGACAAACACCCCTGTCCCCGCCTAAAACTACGCCCATGCCAGGAAGGTGTCTTTATCCAGAGAGACTGAGATTAGTGTTGCCATTAGATATCAAAGGAATAAATGCCTGTAGTGTGCGAAATAAATACGCTCACTATTAACACAGTGAAACCATGAATAAGGCTTTTATGAAGATCATACAATGAGAAGGAAATCACTTGGAAGGGCTGACAATTTTGAAAGATTTAGGGACTGATAATGATATGATAGTTTATTTATAAAGCGCTTAATACCCAGAGTATTCTAAGTGCGGACCCGGGGATCGAACCTATGTTGCTGCCTGGGATCGAACCTGTGTTGCTCTCTGTCGTCTTGCTTCCAAGGCAAGCACATTGCACCTGGGCTATCCTCCCAAGACTCAATATTGAGATTTTAGGCAATACAAGATTAAAGGAGATGCCCAGGATCACACATTGGTTAAGGGGTGAAGCTGGGATTTGTGCCAACTCTGCAATTTCTGCATTTGAACTCCTTTTCCAGTTCTTTCCATGAACTAAAACAATCTCATTTTTATAAACAAAACAGACTTGGAATGTACACAAATCGCATTACCTAACATGAACATTTTTAAACAAAATATTATAGAAGGTTGTTATGCAAAATGGAAATGATTATAGCTTCATTCTCTCCATCATCAGTGGAAGTATATAAGAACCAGCATACCAATCGATGTGATTTAACACATTTAATCTGGATTTGTCTTTTGAACCTTTAAATAGGTCCAAAACAATGGCTTGTGACATTTTCATTTATAAACGTGCATAAAAAACTTTGACTTTTACCAAAAAACAAACCGTTTTTTGTGTGAAACAAGCAGACCTTAAAATATGCTTGGCTGAGGCCTGAAACATATGGTCCGCGTTCTTCTGTCTACCAACCCTTCCACCCAAATGGCCTACATAAGAAGAAAGATCAAGTAATGGTCTAAACAATACCAGCAGCATGTAAGAAGGCAAACCTCACAGAAGACAGCACAGTAATGTAAGATATATTCGATGATTTGACCAGAATCACTATCGTCTGCTGGCAAATGCAGGATACAGACATGAACACGGTTGTTCCATAGTCTTGAATTTGTATACTTATTCACCTCTTGGGCTAACAGTTTATGCCATTGTTGGAGTCGATTGGCTAGGTTTTACAACACCTCATCTGAACAAATCAATTTCTAGACCTTTACCATACGGATGATATGTTTGTTTTTATAGTAACCCCTATCTGGTACAGGTACTTTGCTGATAATAGCAGATGTTCTGCAAAACCAAGTACATATGCAGGCAGGTTTATAAACTTCAGACATAGGAAAGGTTCAGCCAGCCTTGCTGGAATGTGATATTCTAATTTTGCATATGAACACAAATCTCTGCAATGGGTGATTCACACAGTGAGCTAACTTCTGAACCATTGTGGCACTCAATTTATCAATATGAATTTCACAATTGCCTATTGCACATGATCACCATAACCCCCACAGGAAGGAAAGAATGCTACAGAGGTGTGCCATAAGGAACACACACATTAGCTATACCACAGTGAACACAGAAAGCAATACATGATGAATTGATCAAGGCATAATGCACGTGCCCAAACAGAAAGGCAATAGGTTTAGAGCCTCAGCAGCATCCCATAAAATATCCTGATGGGTGCTATTTAAGACTGGTGAACAATGGAATCTTCTTCAGATCAGCAACCTTGTGGGGCCCCCTCCAAGGTGGGGGCCCTGGGCAAGTGCCCCTTTTGCCCTCCCATAAAAACGTCTCTGGTTCTGAGAGGTCTTTCCCCTCTCCGCTCCGGATTTCGATCGAGTCTGCGGAGCCCACCTTCCACATCCATCTGGGTTTGTCCTCTCAGCTTGTCCTTGGTTTTTTTGTGCCGAACGGCTTTTTCCTCATTAGTCCCTTTCCGGGGAAGGGGCCACTGGTAACGTTGTTTCTCTCTGGGAGCGTGACATTGTCTACAAAAAAAAGAAAGAAAGAAAGAAAGAAAGAAAGAAAGAAAGAAAGAAGAAGAAGGACTATCTCTCCAGGAGACCGTATGCAGAGGCTATATCTGATTCTTGGTTGTCAAGTGAGGAGGAGGCTGTGGAGGGGAGGTCAGGATCTTGGGAGTCTACAGCCCGGGGGTCTGACAGTGGCTCCTGTTGGCATCCACTGTGTGTTCCAGCTGGGCACATGCAGGCTTGTCCTGTGTTTGGGTTTGAAACTTGGGTTCCTGACACATATGCCACTCCTGCTTCCCCTTTCCATGGGCTCGCAAGGGTGTGACCAAGTGACAGTAACTTACACAGAGGCATTGGGCTCCCATAAATTGTGTGGGCAATCTGTAGTCCAAACTGTGTATACACCCCTAGTGGGGATTGGTGATGATTTTTCCACTGCATGATTGATTTGTATATTGTATTACATACAGGACATTTTGCATATTTGCATGTAGCTTTTTCATGTCTTAACAAGCCTGTCTCCATTGTAGATGCAGTTCATGTTGTATGCAGTACACTCCCACATTTATCTACCACCAACACACTGGAGATTGAAGGGGTTGATGCGCTGCCTTTGTCAGGTTGTAACACTTACACTATTGTCATTGGTTACTGTCATACATTGCCACTGTTGGGTCCTGTATTAATTTGTTGTCTTGCTGGTAAGTATTTGTTCATGTGTGCTGTTTCATTTTCATTATTGAGAGGGAATCTGGCCTGTTTCCATTTGGGACGGTGCACTCTGCGACACTTGTGTCATGTGTTGTGCATTCATTTGGTTGCTTTCACATAGCATGCCATGCCATGGTGTGTTGGGTAGCTGAGATGGGGTTAGGGAGGGGTTGGATGACCTGCCACTATTTGGGTGTACTATTTGCAAGGGGGTAGTCCTTCATGCTGCATGAATATGTGCCTTTTACTGACACAGCATTGTGTCTGTTTAAGTACCTAGGGATGCACACAACGTAGCACTTCCAGGAAAACAATCTCAGGGTGGTATGGTTGTGACAGTTGACTGTTCCTTTTGTCATCATCATCAATTGTCAGCTGGTATGTGCCAGGCCCGTGTGCACTCCGCAGGGGTGCGAGTTTAGGTGAAGAAATTTGCCACAAGCTTGGTGCAGGCTGCCTCATCACATGCCCTTTCCCCTCCCATGCGCAGTGGCCGTGCATGTGGTTGTGGATGTGGGGGATCCTGGACACTACTGGGGGCGCATATAGCAGCTGGCCACCAGAGCGGTCAAGGGAGCGAAAATGTGACTTCAGCACTCCAAATGTGCGCTCCACTATGCCCCGGGTTGCAATATGGGCTGTGTTGTATCTTACCTCGGGTGGTGTGGTGGGGTTCCGTATTGGCAACATCACGTAGGTGCTCAGAGGGTAGGCACTGTCCCCTGGGGAGGTGATAATGGTTGTCATTGGTTGGGTTTTCCTATTTCTCAGTGTCTGACATGCATGCATGTGCAGAGGCATTTGTACTCACCAATGAACCATGTGTCGCCATGCCTCCCAGCTTCCAGGTCCCGGTTTAGGGGTGACATTCTGAATATAAAACTATCAAGCCTGGACCCCGGATAGTTGGCATATACTGAGGTGATGATTCCCATCACATACAACCTGCACATTGATGGAATGCCAGTGCTTGCGGTTTTGATAGATGTGCTCAGTGGCCCTGGGAGGACTTAGAGCCACATGGGTGCAGTCAATGGCGCCTAGCACTTTGGCGAAGTGTGCCACCCCGTAAAAGTCCTGGACCACAGCTTGCCTTTCTGCAGGTGTTCTGGGCATGTATGTGTGCCTGCGGACTGAGGGGCGTGCAGTCATGATCGCCAACACCTGGTGGCCTGTAAGACACCCCCATCTATGGCACTTGTCCGCTGGAATGACCCAGTAGCTAAGAAATGCAGTACATTGAGCACCTTTTCCAAGGGACTCAGTGCTTGGGAGCACAGAGTGGGTTATGTGTGGTCATCCTCCCACTCAGCAACCAGTTCTATGATTATTTGTGGTGGAAACCTGTACCTCCCATAGACCTGGTCATAAGACATCCCAAAACGGCTGGTCCTGGGTAAAAAAAATGCAGGGCCTTGCCATCCTCCTCCTCCTACAGTGTCCCACGACCACTGCTGCGAGGATCGGTATATTCATTGTAGCGTATGAGCTTGTTTGCTCTTTGCGTGCACTTTTTATGCTTCCTGCTGGCGCACATGTTTCCGGATTAGCATGTCTTTTGTGGCGCGCAGGTTTCCCCTTTCGATTCCATGAATATGTGAATATGTGTTGTTAGCGCACGTGTGGGCGTTGCGAGGATTTAGCTGTGGTACTTCCCCCATAACTCCCACATTTTCACGCGTTGTTCCCCATTCCGCGTGTTCCGTCCTGTGTTCTGCCCCCTTTTGGTGTGTGCGCTACACGTTGTGCGCTTTCGCTGTGCGTGTCACGCATTGCGTTCTGTGACGTGTGCACCCTTGTGCGCCACCCACGGATTTGGTGCACATCCTGGGGAAAACACATGCAGCGCATTCCATGAATCGACAAACGGCTGCGTGCGCGGCTATGGCATGCATGCACTGCGATTTTCACGCTTGCGCTCCCCTTTTCAGCACACATTAATTCCATGAATTACCCTGTATGTTTCTACATGAGTAGGTTCCTATACTGGAATGAACTTCATAATACAAACCTATTTATAGCAATGCATTGCTTTAATGCACTACGTGGCTCATGATATTTATTGCAATGACCCTTGACACTTTTTTTTAACATTATAATGAGAATTCCTTGTTGAGACTTTTCATGAAAAGTAAATGCACATGTGATGTCATCAGTGATGTCATCAATGACATTTGTGATATCACCTTTCACGTCATGGGTGTTATCAGTGCACAGTGGTGGTGCGAGTTATGGTTGCTTATTTGACCATAACTGGCAAATTTCTGGGGGTGGGGGTTCGGTTTTACTTTAATAACCATTATAAGGATAGGTTGGTATTAGTGGAAAGTAACTATAATGTCCCTTTAAAAAAGTATTTGCACTGAATTTGATAGGTATTTCTTAGGGCAACTGAACCATAACGTCCCTTTAACAGAGTTTTTTCACAGAATTTTATAGGTTTTTAGTAGCGCAACTTAACCATAATGTCCCTTTAACAAAGTTTTTTTCACTGAATATAATATAGCACAGAGTAATAGAAATATCAAATTCAACTTGAAGATCACATAAACGCATTAAGGTCTCCTAATAAAATATACACATTTTGAGACAAGTGCATATCACATACATTTTGCTATATAAAAAAGCAAACAATTACTGTCTATTAAGTACACAAGGGATAGAAATTGGGAGTCTCTGATCCTTATTAATGTAGCGCTCCAGAAAACAATCAAACTCTAAAATCATGTGCCATCTGTAAATAATAATATGCCACCGCTAGCTTCATCTGTGCTGCATATGTTAATTGAACCTTCTTATTACACGGCCTGCGTAGCGGCTGTGTATTTATGGTTAAGTTGCTCAACTCATAGGAAGAGCACTTTTGGGGTGGCTTATAACTTTGCTCCACCTGGACAAATCCTTACCAAACTTTGCAAAAAAAGTATATGGCCTGCTCTGAATTTATTTTGCAAAGGTTGGTGAGGTTTCGTCAAGGGGGGAAAAGTTATAGGGGGGTCCCAATATTTTTACTTTTTCAATAGATCCGATGGAAAACAATTTTTGCTTGGTCCCAAAAGTGTGCTTTTGTAGTATTGGTTTTAATCTGTCCAGTAGTTTTCTTTAAAACAGGGAAAATGTAGGCCCCACAAAATTAGTGATATCTGGGTCCGCTCTGCGGACTCATTTCCCTGTTCGCTCTGCAGACAGGACTCCGATTGGTCCAGAGGGTGGCGTGATGTCCACGGACACTCAATGCACCCTCTGATTGGCTGGTGAAAAGCGAGATGTACTTCATATTTTTCCGATATGCCCACCATGTTCTATCTGCAGATATCTGAGACTGTCCGCGGACAGCAAAGTGGGGAACAGGGCTAGACAACATGTTTTGGGGCATTTTTAGTTGGGAAGAGGGGCTGGTAAGGTTGGGGGAGTGAAAGATGGTTGATATAATGTATTTGTTTAGGTGGAAGAAGAGTGTGTGGAGCGCGGCAGTCCACTGCACATGACTTGGCCTTGAGATGTTAATGGCACACTTCATGGGAAATAAAGTAAAAAATGAACAAAAATGAAAACCAGGAAAGGGAAAATCAACATACATACAATGCCGACATCTGGGACTGGGGTATACAAAAAAATAATAATCAAAAAATCAACAAAAAAAATCAAACATGTCCATCATGGAGTGGGGGGGGGGTCCACCCAGGAGGGGGGAGGGGCAGGGTGCATGTCAACTTCCACATGGGTAAATGTTGAAAAAAAAAGAATTCCCTCCGTGGGCTCATGGACCGCATGGCTATGTTGGACCGGGAGGCATGTCTCTGCTGGCACCACCTTCCTGGGTAGAATCAGAAGGTGGAAGTGGTGCTGGAGGCTCACCATGCAGTGTCCTGGCCTGGTCCTCACTGGCAGCAGCCAGGCGTGACACTGATGAATGCACCAGCACCATGAAGTTCTGGAGGTCACCATGAATAACCTCATGGGATGCACAGAGTTCCTCCGAGATGGTATCCCTCAATGGTTGCATCTCCTCCTGGTGCAGTCTCCTGCGGGCTGCCTCTTCCTCTTCAATTGAAGCTCTGAGGGCCAACAACTCTTGCCTCAGGTCTTCCTTGTGGGCCTGAACCTCTGCAAGCAGGGATGCCTGCAGAGATCTCAGATCGGCCTGATGGGTCCTGAAGTTGGCCTCCATGTGCAGCCTGCGTGAGTGGCATGTGGACGGCAATGCCTGCATCTGGTGCTTCAGCTGTGTTGCTGGTGGGATCAAGGAACTGTCCACCCTATCCATGCCCTCACCCTAAATATCATAGGTAGCACGCTGTTGTTGCACAGCACACAACATCGACTGTTCCAACACTGTCTGCCCAGCCTGCACACGTCTCCCACGTGTGCGGGGCCCACGCCTGCCTGACCTAAGGGAGCATGGCCCTTGCTGTGATGCCAATGTCTCTGGCTGCAGGACTGTATCCCTTCCTGGGACATCTGGCCCAGGACCATAACCCAATACTTGGGAGCGTGGCCTTGCAGCCGTAACCACCACAGATGGCGGGGACACCACTGACTGGCCTTGTGAACACACCTGACCCCCTGATGACTCACGTGCCCCAACTGCTCCAACACTTGGTGCACTCACCTCTAACAGCATTGAGGATTGGACATCCGGTTCAGCACCAAAGCTGCTGGATTCATATGAGTTGTCATATCTGGACATTCCCAGGATGGTCTGTTGCACCAGTGGATTCTCCTGGGCTGCCACACCACGTCTTCCACTGGTGGTCTGGAAAAGCACATTCCCTTCTCTTCCTCCTCCTGTGCATCTGGTGCCTCATCACCTGCACAAGGGCATATAAAGACATATGGATTCATGTTAATTGTATCGACAGTAAACATCTGTATCACATTGCTGTCCTGCAACACAATGCTGGGCATGTCATCATGATAGAAATCGCATATACACACTATGTACAAGAAGCCATCTGATCATGGCGTATGCAGACTTGCAACAACATTTCATGTTTCTGCCCATGTATCCAGTGGACACATTGCCAACAGACATGGTTCTCTGAATGCACATTCTCGCCTATGGCACAGCAAACTATTGACAAATACATGCTAAATGGGCATGGTCATGTGGCTCTGTAACATGCTATTACATTACAGGGAGTGTTACAGAGAATTCTCATAAAAGTGGTAATTCCCTTCACCTTAGAGACCCCCAGCAACTTTGCTGGATTTTGAGGACTTGACTTTTTTTTACCTGGAGAGAGTGTGAGACTGTTTTCCCACTCTCTCATGTATTTTGATGTGTGTTTTACTCTTCTGTTCTTTGATTATGGAGTTTTAAACAACTCCATAGGCATCATATTTTCATGTGTGTCACAAAGCACCGTCAGTGCAGTGACACAGGAAAGCCTTTTAGGCTGTCCCAAGGTTTAAACACCTTCTCTGGGATAAACTACTGTTTCCCAGAGAATGTAAAGTTAAAGTGGCTTTACTAGTCTTTTTAAATTCCTTCCTGCTGGGGGGGTTACCTAGTATCCCCTAGGTCAAGAAACTCATGTAGCAGTCAAATGCTATCTTTTCATATTGAAATGGCTGGTGGCAGTGGTTTTACAACGAACTACCATGATTTTTCATGACCGCGAACAGTGGTAGCTAAAAATTATGGGAGCCATGTTTTTCAAGATGTCATCTGAGCCCACTTTGTTTAAACAGAACCTCTTTTCTCACCATTTCTTTTTGGAAAGGTCCTTCTAGAGTTTGCCTCTGTGCGCCAAACCAGGTTTGGTCCCTTTGTTCCTACGCCTTTGGCAGGCTTCAGGACTGAAGACCGCCTCTGGCGCCAGAGTGTCTGGGGTGGGCAGGAAGTGAGGGAGGTGCCCGAAACTCAATCTGCTTAGTCTCCTAGGAGACTCAAATGCACTCTGGCATGATTGGCTGGCTGACTGCCTGGCTAGGACAGCCACCTTGTTGGGTGAGTGGCAACTAGGCTGGAATGAATGGAAGAAAACTGTTTAAAAGGCGAGTCTCTTGGCTTGGAAGGCAGAGTCGACCACTGGAACGAAAGAACTGAAGACGAGCTCGAAGAGGACAGCTGCTGCAACTCCTGGACTGTTGGTTTGCCCAGTGAAGCCCTGCTGCAGGTCCGAATCGCCAAGTTCATCTCGACAGAGAAGCCCTTCAAGGACGACTTCTTCCTTTGAGTTTTTGGGACCAATCAACTCGTAAGCCACCTGGACACCATTCTCAGAGCTGGTTGTATTTTCCTCAGGGTGCTGCAGGAAACCCGAATAGCCAGAGAGAAGGACATCAGTTTGTGTGCTGGAAGACAGCTTCCGGAATTGAAGATTTGCCAGTTTGCCAGCTTTATGACCAGTCTCCGTGCAGTGCAGGAGTCCCCCGACATCCTCCCTCTTGTCCGCACGACTGAGGCTCAGAAACAGCGAGATTTGCAGGAACTGCCTGGAACAGAAGTCTTCCAATGCATCTTTTTCTTCAATATAAGGTACTGTGAAAACCCGACCGAGAGAACTTACCTCTCACTGCGAATGTGTGCACAACTTTGGCAACTTGCAGGCCTAGTCAGCTTGTGACCCGACATACAAACCTTTCTTCTTTGAACTACTTCTGAGAACCGTGGCAAAGACTTTTCCGTTTAAACTACCAGAACATTTTTTCTTATACAAGACTCTAGCCCATTGACTTTGCCATACCTATTGCATTGAATCAACTCCTCTGGTGACTCAAACTATTTGCACTGTTTAAGACTAACTATTCATTTTATTAATTTATGCCTTTTTGCTCCTACTTCAAATGCTCTGAATGTGTCCGGTCCTGTGTTCTCCGTCTGCGGAAGATGCTGAGCCCCACAGATCCCTCAAGAATGTCGAGCCAACAACTGATCAAATATTCAGCTGAAGACTCAACTCTCCCGGGGAAAGGGGAATTTGGAGAAAATAATAAAAGACAGACGCCTGCTTCTGATCGACCGCAATCTCTAGAAGAAAACAACTTGGTTAGACAGGGATGACATTTGTTAGTTCAATTTTCTAATTTTCTAATTTTAGTAATTAACTATTAACCATACCTGTCAACCTCTGTTTTATAACTTGGAGGTTAAAGGTTAGGAACTTCCTGTAACATCATTGAATTAATGTAGATGTTTAGAAATTCTTTGTTCTCAACTTAAGTTCATAACACTCTAGAAATGTTCATATACTCTTTACGCTAGTACACATTTACCCAACTGACTGTGTTCATGGATTCTTAGTTTTGTTGCGCAGCATAAATTCGATCTGTCAGGATCAGCATTTAAGATCGTTTTCCAATTCATACATTTAAACAGTTCAGAATGTCTACCCACTCGCCACTCTTCAAAACCGATCAATAAAGTTTTCAATCTAATACGTGGCGGCGGCTAGAAAGAATCTTCGTTGGACTTTCACTGCAATACGCATGCTCACAATATGAACGGGACTCTCTTCTCACATGCGCGTTAAAAAAATAACTGCGCCACCAATCATAAAAACCTGCGCCACTGTAAAAAGTCTTTTCAAGTGTCAACACAACTCGCTGACACATGCGCAGCAGTCTTGAAATATCCACAATAGAATAACTGAAACACTATCACTTGACAAGTTTACTGAAACTCCTAATAACTCCTTTTGAGGTGAACTTTTGAACTAATGCGCTGCCGATTGCTGAACATTTAGCTGTTCATTAAGAATGTCACTTGAGATTTTTCTCATTCCCAATTGCGCAATGAAATCAAATATTAATCTAGCGTTTCTTAGTAATTTGCTGCACTGTTAACATCTGCTTCTTAAACATTGAAGTAAAACAACCTCAATCTTAAATGTATTTGCAAGAACATAAACAATCTCTTCCCAGCAGATGTAACGATTTGATAATAACAGTTAAAGTCTTAGTAAACCAGAAAGTCTTCATATCCGGAAGTCTCAATGTTTTATCCTAAATACCTAGCTAACTAAATACCTACAATAAGAATTTTCAAAATAAGTAATGAAGTTTCTCAGCTCAAAAACGCTGTGCTCCCACCAAATCATCAGATGAGCTTGTCCCACGAAGATCGGCACTCTTTTACAGGGAATATTCAAAGTTTTCATAACCAAAAAACTCTCTCTCAGAAGGTCTTTACTGGAGCCGAGCAAAACAGGACCTTCCCACATGAGGAGAACAATGAAAGGCAGTTTAGAATCCTGGTGGAGGTCTGAAGCGCTCAAATCCACCAATCAAGATTCAGCACCACCTCCACCATTTTGACTTGGGAACCACTCATTCTGAAGAATAGTAGTTAAGAATAATAAGTATTAGAATAGACCTTGAACCCTACCACAACAACCAGAAACTCTCCACTCTTTAATCAAAACCTGAACTCCTAATTGAAGTCAAACACACAAACTTTTCATTCAACCTAATCACCTATTACTAAATCCACCAGACATGACAGTACCCCCTCCTCAGGTCCTGACCCCAGGGCCAGGTTTGTTAGGAAACTTTCTGTGAAACCTAGATAACAATCTTTTAGCGTGAATATCTGACTCCCACTCCCATGTTCTTTCTTCTGGACCAAATCCTTTCCAATCAATGAGATACTGGATTTTACCCCTCAATTTTCTGGAATCAAGAATTCGTATAATCTCAAATTCTTCCAAATTGGTTTCTAACACAATTGGTTTGGTAACAGGTTTCATTCTAATTCCTTTTATCACAGGTTTTAGTAAACTCACATGAAAAACAGGATGAATTTTTAAATTTGGAGTCAATTTGAGTTTTACAGAAACGGGTCCTACTACCTCCTCAATCTCAAAAGGACCTACAAATCTAGGACAGAACTTATTTTTTCCTTTCAATCTAATATTTTTTGCAGACAGCCATACCAAATCTCCTTTAGAATACCTAGGACTTTCTTTTCTCTTAAGATCTGCAAATCTCTTATAATTTGCCTTAC
The DNA here is from genome assembly GCF_040938575.1 of Ambystoma mexicanum. Taxonomy (NCBI): domain Eukaryota; kingdom Metazoa; phylum Chordata; class Amphibia; order Caudata; family Ambystomatidae; genus Ambystoma; species Ambystoma mexicanum. Next base: position 272,420,785 of record NC_090938.1, read on the forward strand.
TTTTTTGCAACATTTATCTTGCTCGAGACCACCCCTCTTTAATTATTTTAACTATATTCTCCACTGCTGCACAAATTTCATTCTCATTACTATCTTCACAGAGAAAACCTGGGTTATACCCTCTTCCACACACAAAAGGAGACATAGAAGTGGAACGTTTAACTGAATTATTATATGCAAACTCTGCCGTCCACTGTAAATCAATCCACTCAACTTCACCATCAATAAAGCATCTTAAATATTTTTCCAATTCCTGATTGATCCTTGCAACTTTCCCATTGGCTTTTGGGTGATATCCTGATGTTAACTTAATTTCCAACCCTACTCTTTTACAAAACTCTCTCCAAAATTTCGAGACAAATTGTGATCCTCTGTCTTAGATAACTTGGTTAGGAACACCATGTAATCTTACTATTTCTTGAACACATTTTTTAGCTAGATTTTCAGCTGATACTATCCCTTTCATGGGAATGAAATGACTTTCCTTAGAGAAACAATCAACCACAACCAAAATGGTTGAGTAACCTCTATCATTAGGTAAGTCAACAATAAAATCTATGGAGATGGTATGACAAGGCCGAGGAGGAATTGGTAAAGGTTCAAGCAAACCTGCAGGCTTCCCAGTCTCACTTTTAGCCTTACGTAATTTAAAATATCCTCCTTAACTTTTTCCCACCAAAAATAACGAAGAACCAAATCCAATGTTTTATGGAATCCTGGATGTCCTGCTAAGATCGAATCATGACATTCTTGAAGAATTATCTTTCGAAGATCATTATTAGGAAGATATAACTTATTCTCAAAATATGGTAACCCATTCTGAATTGACCTCTTCACATCTCGACATGCCCAATCCTCCATCTGTTGATTATTAAAGACTGCCTTGATAGATTCTTTCAAATTTTCCTTTTCTGTTGAATTCGCTGAAATGAAGTGTTCTTCAGGAATAATTAGTTATGGATGCAATTCCAGCTCTTTCTCACAACCAGGAAATTGTCTTGATAAAGCATCCGCCTTTCCATTTAGTCACCCTGGTCTATGTGTAACCACAAAATCGAAATCCGCAAATAATAGCAACCATCTCAATTGTCTGGGAGTGAGTGTCTTGGCGGACTTAAGAAACAACAGATTTCTGTGATCAGTAAGAACTGTAACGGGATGTCGAGCTCCCATCAGATAGTGACGCCATTCTTCAAACGCTGATTTGATAGCTAACAATTCTTTATCCATAATTGTATAATTACTCTCAGCCAACAACTGATCAAATATTCAGCTGAAGACTCAACTCTCCCGGGGAAAGGGGAATTTGGAGAAAATAATAAAAGACAGACGCCTGCTTCTGATCGACCGCAATCTCTAGAAGAAAACAACTTGGTTAGACAGGGATGACATTTGTTAGTTCAATTTTCTAATTTTCTAATTTTAGTAATTAACTATTAACCATACCTGTCAACCTCTGTTTTATAACTTGGAGGTTAAAGGTTAGGAACTTCCTGTAACATCATTGAATTAATGTAGATGTTTAGAAATTCTTTGTTCTCAACTTAAGTTCATAACACTCTAGAAATGTTCATATACTCTTTACGCTAGTACACATTTACCCAACTGACTGTGTTCATGGATTCTTAGTTTTGTTGCGCAGCATAAATTCGATCTGTCAGGATCAGCATTTAAGATCGTTTTCCAATTCATACATTTAAACAGTTCAGAATGTCTACCCACTCGCCACTCTTCAAAACCGATCAATAAAGTTTTCAATCTAATACGTGGCGGCGGCTAGAAAGAATCTTCGTTGGACTTTCACTGCAATACGCATGCTCACAATATGAACGGGACTCTCTTCTCACATGCGCGTTAAAAAAATAACTGCGCCACCAATCATAAAAACCTGCGCCACTGTAAAAAGTCTTTTCAAGTGTCAACACAACTCGCTGACACATGCGCAGCAGTCTTGAAATATCCACAATAGAATAACTGAAACACTATCACTTGACAAGTTTACTGAAACTCCTAATAACTCCTTTTGAGGTGAACTTTTGAACTAATGCGCTGCCGATTGCTGAACATTTAGCTGTTCATTAAGAATGTCACTTGAGATTTTTCTCATTCCCAATTGCGCAATGAAATCAAATATTAATCTAGCGTTTCTTAGTAATTTGCTGCACTGTTAACATCTGCTTCTTAAACATTGAAGTAAAACAACCTCAATCTTAAATGTATTTGCAAGAACATAAACAATCTCTTCCCAGCAGATGTAACGATTTGATAATAACAGTTAAAGTCTTAGTAAACCAGAAAGTCTTCATATCCGGAAGTCTCAATGTTTTATCCTAAATACCTAGCTAACTAAATACCTACAATAAGAATTTTCAAAATAAGTAATGAAGTTTCTCAGCTCAAAAACGCTGTGCTCCCACCAAATCATCAGATGAGCTTGTCCCACGAAGATCGGCACTCTTTTACAGGGAATATTCAAAGTTTTCATAACCAAAAAACTCTCTCTCAGAAGGTCTTTACTGGAGCCGAGCAAAACAGGACCTTCCCACATGAGGAGAACAATGAAAGGCAGTTTAGAATCCTGGTGGAGGTCTGAAGCGCTCAAATCCACCAATCAAGATTCAGCACCACCTCCACCATTTTGACTTGGGAACCACTCATTCTGAAGAATAGTAGTTAAGAATAATAAGTATTAGAATAGACCTTGAACCCTACCACAACAACCAGAAACTCTCCACTCTTTAATCAAAACCTGAACTCCTAATTGAAGTCAAACACACAAACTTTTCATTCAACCTAATCACCTATTACTAAATCCACCAGACATGACAGTACCCCCTCCTCAGGTCCTGACCCCAGGGCCAGGTTTGTTAGGAAACTTTCTGTGAAACCTAGATAACAATCTTTTAGCGTGAATATCTGACTCCCACTCCCATGTTCTTTCTTCTGGACCAAATCCTTTCCAATCAATGAGATACTGGATTTTACCCCTCAATTTTCTGGAATCAAGAATTCGTATAATCTCAAATTCTTCCAAATTGGTTTCTAACACAATTGGTTTGGTAACAGGTTTCATTCTAATTCCTTTTATCACAGGTTTTAGTAAACTCACATGAAAAACAGGATGAATTTTTAAATTTGGAGTCAATTTGAGTTTTACAGAAACGGGTCCTACTACCTCCTCAATCTCAAAAGGACCTACAAATCTAGGACAGAACTTATTTTTTCCTTTCAATCTAATATTTTTTGCAGACAGCCATACCAAATCTCCTTTAGAATACCTAGGACTTTCTTTTCTCTTAAGATCTGCAAATCTCTTATAATTTGCCTTACTTTTTTGCAACATTTATCTTGCTCGAGACCACCCCTCTTTAATTATTTTAACTATATTCTCCACTGCTGCACAAATTTCATTCTCATTACTATCTTCACAGAGAAAACCTGGGTTATACCCTCTTCCACACACAAAAGGAGACATAGAAGTGGAACGTTTAACTGAATTATTATATGCAAACTCTGCCGTCCACTGTAAATCAATCCACTCAACTTCACCATCAATAAAGCATCTTAAATATTTTTCCAATTCCTGATTGATCCTTGCAACTTTCCCATTGGCTTTTGGGTGATATCCTGATGTTAACTTAATTTCCAACCCTACTCTTTTACAAAACTCTCTCCAAAATTTCGAGACAAATTGTGATCCTCTGTCTTAGATAACTTGGTTAGGAACACCATGTAATCTTACTATTTCTTGAACACATTTTTTAGCTAGATTTTCAGCTGATACTATCCCTTTCATGGGAATGAAATGACTTTCCTTAGAGAAACAATCAACCACAACCAAAATGGTTGAGTAACCTCTATCATTAGGTAAGTCAACAATAAAATCTATGGAGATGGTATGACAAGGCCGAGGAGGAATTGGTAAAGGTTCAAGCAAACCTGCAGGCTTCCCAGTCTCACTTTTAGCCTTACGTAATTTAAAATATCCTCCTTAACTTTTTCCCACCAAAAATAACGAAGAACCAAATCCAATGTTTTATGGAATCCTGGATGTCCTGCTAAGATCGAATCATGACATTCTTGAAGAATTATCTTTCGAAGATCATTATTAGGAAGATATAACTTATTCTCAAAATATGGTAACCCATTCTGAATTGACCTCTTCACATCTCGACATGCCCAATCCTCCATCTGTTGATTATTAAAGACTGCCTTGATAGATTCTTTCAAATTTTCCTTTTCTGTTGAATTCGCTGAAATGAAGTGTTCTTCAGGAATAATTAGTTATGGATGCAATTCCAGCTCTTTCTCACAACCAGGAAATTGTCTTGATAAAGCATCCGCCTTTCCATTTAGTCACCCTGGTCTATGTGTAACCACAAAATCGAAATCCGCAAATAATAGCAACCATCTCAATTGTCTGGGAGTGAGTGTCTTGGCGGACTTAAGAAACAACAGATTTCTGTGATCAGTAAGAACTGTAACGGGATGTCGAGCTCCCATCAGATAGTGACGCCATTCTTCAAACGCTGATTTGATAGCTAACAATTCTTTATCCATAATTGTATAATTACTCTCAGCAGCAGAGAATTTCTTTGAAAATAATGCTATCGGGTGAAGTTGACCAGTTTCCTTATGTCTTTGATACAAAATTGCTCCTACAGCAAAATTAGAAGCATCCGCTTCCACAAAGAAAGGTTGTGCTGGATCTGGATGTACAAGAATTGGACCAGTAGTAAATCGATCCTTCAAAGTATCAAAGGCATCTTCAGCTTCCTGATTCCAAATAAAAGGTACTCCTTTCTTAAGAAGTCTTGTGATAGGAGGAATGATAGATGAAAAGTCTTTAATAAATCGCCTGTAGAAATTGGCGAACCCCAAGAAACTTTGCATTTCCTTGATTTTAGTTGGAACCGGCCAATCCTTGAGTGCTTTGACTTTCTTTTGATCCATTTCTAATCCTCGAGGAGAAATTACGAAACCTAAGAATTCAACAACCTCAGTATGCAGTTGACTTTTTTCAAGACTTGCAAAAAGATGATGGTCTTGTAGTTTTTTTAACACTTTTCTAACATGCTGATGATGTTGCTCCAGATCATGTGAAAAAATTAAGATGTCATCAATGTAAACCACCACGAAAAGATCTAAAAATTCTCTCAAAACATCATTGATAAAAAATTGAAAAGCAGCTGGAGCGTTACATAATCCAAAGGGCATCACCTGATATTCAAATAATCCAAAACGGGTTTTAAAGGCTGTTTTCCATTCATCCCCCTCCCTAACCCGGACTAAATGATATGCTCCCCTTAAATCTAATTTAGTAAAAATTGTAGCTCCTTGAACATGATTCAACAGTTCGGAAATTAATGGTAGAGGATAACGGTTTTTGATCGTGATCTTATTTAAAGCACGGTAATCAGTGCAGGCTCTAAGCTTCCCTTCTTTCTTAGGCACGAAGTATAGAGGTGAAGCAGCTGGGGACTGAGAATGCCTGTTAACCCCTTCTTAAGATTTTCTTCAATATACTCCTTTAAATAATAATTCTCCTTCTCGGTCAAGGCATACACTCTACTGCTTGGTAAGATTGCTCCATCTTCCAATTCTATTTTACAATCATATGATCTATGCGGAGGTAATTCCCCTGCCTCAATTTCATCAGAGACATTAGCAAACTCTCTATAGCACTCAGGTAACACACCTACCACTGCCCCAATGGAATGTTCCTTAAAACCACTCTCAGCTAAGGCCATTATTCTAGCATCTTCCGTACCTTCTTCCCAACCTTCAATTTTGCAACAACAACAATGTTCTCTACAAATTTCTGATTGAAAATCTAAGGCTCTTCTCCCCCAATCAATGGTTGGATTGAGACTAGTTAACCATGGCATATCCAAAATGATTTGAATTTGAGGTGCATCAATAAGTTCAAAGACGTTATACTCAGAATGATCTTTAACCAAAGTCATGAACAAAGGAACCGTTTCATGTGTGATGGGGCCTGATGTTAGCTGAGAACCATCTACCGCTCTCACTTGTTCAACTAATAATTTCTCAACTATTGGAATTCCCATTGACCGAGCCACTCGCTAATCCATGAAGTTTCCAGTTGCACCCGAATCTATCATAGCAGGTCCAGACCCTTTTAAAATCCCATTCAAATACAAGGATACATTGATTGTTATATGAAGAACCGCAGCTTGGAGAGTGTTCGCTACCTGTTGGGTCCGCAAACCACCAGGTGAGCTCTTTTGGGGGTATAGGGACAGTTTCCTAAAAAGTGACCACTACGACCACAATACAAACACAAATGATTAACTCTCCTCCTCTCTTTCTCTTCCTTGGATAGTGGCCCTCTACCCCTACCTACTTGATCACTAACTCTTCCTCTATCCTCATTTCTAGGCTTCTCAAAATGCTGAATCGTCTTTACCTCACCCACTCCCTTCCTTCGCTCATTCCTTCTTTCTCCCAACCGAAAATCAATCTGCATTACTAATTCTATCAAGGCATCACAGGATGTAGGACGATCAACAATAGCAGACAAGGCGTCCTTTAAATCCTCTCTCAAACCCAGATAAAACAAAGACGCTCTCTTATTTTCTGGCCAACCTGTCTCAAGAACTAAAGTTCGGTAAGTAGTTACATAACTCATTAAATCTTTATTTCCTTGTTTTAGGTCTAACAATTCACCATCTATTTCTTGTGATATTAATCTCCTACCAAGCATCTTCCGAAAATCCTCCTTAAACTGCGCAAAGTTTTGCAAAACTGGACTCTCCTGGGCCACTAGAAGTACAGCCCAAGCTGATGCATCACCGGTTAAATAGACAAGACAAAAGCCACCTTAGCCTTATCAGTTTTTAAAGTGCAACTCACACTGAGTAACAAAGGTGGAACATTTCTTAACCTCCCCACTAAAACATTCAGGAGAAGCCAAGGGAACTGGGGTCATATTCCAAATCTGTCTTCCTGAATCTATTCCTTCCCTAACACCTTCTCTCCCTAAAACAGGAGGTTGTCTCTCTCTCTCTCTCCTACAGCCCCCAATTCAAGAAACGATGTCTGAGACTCAGGGGATTCCCTGCCATTTTCTCCTAAACCCCCCCCAAAACTCGAGACTTTCCAACAAATTCTTGAATTTGTGTCACCTTCTCCCCCAACTCATCCATATTCTTATGAAACTTAGAATTCTCTATGTGTGCAGCCCTCAACTCCTCTCTTAATTCATGGATCACATCTCCAAACTGTTCTATGATGGAATCTGTGAGACCCAGCAACTCAGGCAGACAATTTGTGGCCTTTCATCTGTCCGGTCCTGTGTTCTCCATCTACGGAAGATGCTGAGCCCCACTGATTCCTCAAGAATGTCGAGCCAACAACTGATCAAATATTCAGCTGAAGACTCAACTCTCCCGGGGGAAAGGGGAATTTGGAGAAAATAATAAAAGACAGACACCTGCTTCTGATCGACCGCAATCTGTAGAAGAAAACAACTTGGTTAGACAGGGATGACATTTGTTAGATCAATTTTCTAATTTTAGTAATTTCTATTAACCATACCTGTCAACCTCTGTTTTATAACTTGGAGGTTAAAGGTTAGGAACTTCCTGTAACATCATTGAATGAATGTAGATGTCTAGAAATTCTTTGTTCTCAACTTAAGTTCATAACACTCTAGAAATGTTCATATACTCTTTACGCTAGTACACATTTACCCAACTGACTGTGTTCATGGATTCTTGGTTTTGTTGCGCAGCATAAATTCGATGTGTCAGGATTAGCATTTAAGATCGTTTTCCAATTCATACATTTGAACAGTTCAGAATGTCTACCCACTCGCCACGCTTCAAAACCAATCAATAAAGTTTTCAATCTAATACGTGGTGGCGGCTAGAAAGAATCTTCATTGGACTTTCACTGCAATACGCATGCTCACAATATGAACCGGACTCTCTTCTCACATGCGCGCTAAAAAAATAACTGCGCCACTAATCATAAAAACCTGCGCCACTGTAAAAAGTCTTCTCAAGTGTCAACACAACTCCCTGACACATGCGCAGCAGTCTTGAAATATCCACAATAGAATAACTGAAACACTACCACTTGACAAGTTTACTGAAACTCCTAATAACTCCTTTTGAGGTGAACTTTTGAACTAATGCGCTGCCGCTTGCTGAACATTTAGCTGTTCATTAACAACGTCACTTGAGATTTTTCTCATTCCCAATTGCGCAATGAAATCAAATATTAATCTAGTGTTTCTTAGTAATTTGCTGCACTGTTAACATCTGCTTCTTAAACATTGAAGTAAAACAGCCTCAATCTTAAATGTATTTGCAAGAACATAAACAATCTCTTCCCAGCAGATGTAACGATTTGATAATAACAGTTAAAGTCTTAGTAAACCAGAAAGTCTTTATATCGGAAGTCTCAATGTTTTATCCTAAATACCTAGCTAACTAAAAACCTACAATAAGAATTTTCAAAATAAGTAATGAACTTTCTCAGCTCAAAAACACTACGCTCCCACCAAATCATCAGCTGAGCTTGTCCCACGAAGATCGGCACTCTTTTACAGGGAATATTCAAAGTTTTCATAACCAAAAACTCTCTCTCAGAAGGTCTTTACTGGAGCCAAGCAAAACAGGACCTTCCCACATGAGGAGAAAAATGAAAGGCAGTTTAGAATCCTGGTGGAGGTTTGAAGCTCTCAAATCCACCAATCAAGATTCAGCACCACCTCCACCATTTTGACTTGGGAACCTCTCATTCTGAAGAATAGTAGTTAAGAATAATAAGTATTAGAATAGACCTTGAACCCTATCACAACAACCAGATACTCTCCACTCTTTAATCAAAACCTGAACTCCTAATTGAAGTCAAACACACAAACTTCTCATTCAACCTAATCACCTATTACTAAACCCACCAGACATGCTTGCACCTATATCAAAGTAGTTTAAATGTCTCAGAACCTGATAGTGTGAAGTACTGTAGTATATTTTTGTGTGCTATTGATTGCCTCCTTTTAGTGAATGTTTTCTAACTGACTGTGTAATAAGTTAATAAGGGTTTTACCAAGAAACCATGAGTATAAGTGTCTATCTGAATTCTTGTAATTATAGACATCTGTGTAACACCCTTATAAGCTCACATTCCCTCTTGAGATAAGCCTGGCTACTCAGCTCGCTACCAAAAACTGTGTGGTACAGACTTATACCAAAGGTTGGTTTTGCTTACACCTGTAGTCCTAGTTGTGTGTAGTGGCCCCAGGGGGTACTGCATACAAACATTGCCTTACAGGGAGTGGATACAATGCGGACATGGCCTGAGTTTGGAGTCCCAGTTGGAGTATGACTGTAAGAGTAACACCTAGACAAGGTGTGTGGTGCGGAAAGCGTAATTACATGCTCTGGGAGATAGGAATAAGGGACAGTGACACACAAGATGGACAGGGTCATGGACCGTTGGAGTGTGTGCTGAGTGTGGGAGGGTAACAGGGATGGACCCTCACAAATATTTGACACAGGAGTCATTGCTATAGCTGCGGCGTGGTTGTGCACAGTGTTAAAAAATGCAATGTCACTCATGGCACACTGTGAGGCCTGCTGGTAGTCTTCATGGTTATCTGTAGCATGGAACCACCTACGTACATGTGTGAATGGACAATCTACACCTTGCACTGCATGATGTGTAACACGTGCTTCAGACACAAGCTCTTGTCTAGCAGAGCAGAGTCACTGACATCACCAATGCAGCTAAATAGATGGCACGTTGTGGTAGCATGTTGAAAATGTTGTTAATGTATTCTGGTGGGGGATGACTACTGTCACAATGCCATCTGCAACAGATGTATGAAACATGGGTTGTAGCCACTCAAGAGTATACTGGGCATGAGTCAGTATAGCATGAAATGGTTCAGCTGGGGCAGTCATTCAAATTCAGGCAGAAGCGCAACACAATCATACATCTTAGTTTTGTTTCCCTCCACATAATCAGGATGCACAAGCTTGGTCACTCACCGGACATGCACTCGTAATCTGGCAGGCCTCCCACACCTTGCACCTGATCCATATGAATTAACTTGCTCATAGCCTGTTCATGCAAGGTGAGATCCTCCTCCTTTGGTGACCCCCCTCCAGTTGCCCTAGCAGAGGTGAGGTTGCAACCCAGCTTGGACAAGGTATGATGGTTGAGGTCATTCCACTGCTTCATAACCTGAGAAGCAGTGCGCTTCTCATACCCTAAGCCTTTTATCTCATCCGTGATATGCTGCCAATGCACCATACGCTGAGCAGCTGTATGCATGTTCCCTGATTGCAAGCACATGTCATGGTGGTGATCCGCCACGTCGTCCACAAGGATCTGGAGTTTTTCATCATTGAAGTTCCTGTTCCTCAATGTGCCGGTGTCCTGTGCCGTGCCATGGGGTTGAGCCTCTTCCTGCAGTGCAGGCTTTGCCTTCTTGGCACGTGGTGCTGACCCCCTGTGTCTGGGACTACTCAGGACATCAGATGCTGGACCACTAGTGGCCTGGGCCATGGCATCACCCACTGATGCTGGGACAGCAGCTTTCACTGCACATCCCTTACCCTTCTGTGAGTCATGCACTCTCTGACTGCCCTATTCATCACCCATGCCTGGAACGGTCAAGTGATAGTTCCCTAACAGGTTTTTTGACACCCGGCTCACTCATGCTCAGGCTATGACATGCCTACCCATTGTTTGTGGATGTAGCACACATTGTTGGTATGTTTGCTTCTGTCGTGGGCACACATTCGGTCACTGTCCTTTGATGCCATGGCATTGTCGCATGGCCAGCAGGAACCAGTTTTACCAATCACTTGTCACATGTGTATGTTAGGGGATGATTACAGCCAGGAAGGGTGTGTGAGCAGATGCTACACTCATGGATGTATCGCCGGTGAATGCAGTTATTTGGATTGGCAGGATACATGTTGATGATGATAATCATGCTGCAGTCACACCACAAAGGTTCAGGTAAGCAACAGACAATCATTGCAGTAGTGATGTGTCACACTGTCAGGGTACTTACTACCTGTGGGGATTGTCACAGGTGAGGGGTGCTGGGGGGTTGTGTCCAGCCTGGAGGGAGCTGCCTGCAGTGGGGGAATTAGGTGAGGGGGCCTAGGAGAGGTGTCCCTTCTGGAGGAGGCAGCCTGCGGATGGTGTCAAAGGTGAGGAGGCCTGGGAGTGGTATCCCTTCTGGAGGGGGATGCCTGCAGGAGGTGTCACAGGTGAGGGGGCATGGGGCGGTGTCCCTTATGGAGGGGGCTGCCTGCAGGGGGTGTCACAGGTGAGGCGCCTGGGGGATGTCCCTTCTGGATGGGGCTGCCTGGAGGGGGTGTCAAAGGTGGAGGGCCTGGGGGTAGTGTCCAGTCTGGAGGGGGCTGCCTGCAGGGGGTGTCACAGGTTAGGGGGGCTGGGGGTGGTATCCCTTCTGGAGGGGGCTGCCTGCAGGGGTTGTCACAGGTGAGCCAGCCTGGGGGTGGTATCCCTTCTGGAGGGTTCTGCCTTTGGGTGGTGTCCCTTCTGGAGGGAGATGCCTGCACGGGGTGTCACAGGTGAGGGGTGGCTGGGGGTGGTGTCCTTTCTGGAGGGGGCTGCCTTCAGGGGATGTCACAGGTGAGGGGGTCTAGGGGTGGTGTATGTACTTCAGTGGTTCATGTGCAGTAGGGGGGTATGTGCACATGGTGGGTGCCGATGGTGTAGGGGGGATTCACGTTTTTGTAACAGTTGTAGCCTACACTTATGAGTGCGTGTGTGATTTTGGTGGGGTACGGGCTGGGCCTGTGAGAGAGGGCACGCATTTTATCTGGGGTGCACCCTGGGATTGCAAGGTGTTGTTGCATGATTTTGCTAGGGTACAGGCTGGGCTTGGGAGGGAGGTCACGCATTTTATCTGGGGTGCGGCCTGGGATTGCACGTTGTTGCGCCATTTCGTTGGTGTATGGACTGGGCTTGCGAGGAAGGACGCACATTTTATCTGGGGTGCAGCAGGGAATTGCCAGGTGTTGCCACGCGATTTTGCTGGGGTATGGCCTGGGCTTGCGTGGGAGGGTACATGTTTTATCTGGGGTGCAGCCTGGGAATGCTAGGCGTTGTTGCCTGATTTAGCTGGGGTGCTGGATGCTGGGCATGGGATGGTGCGGAGGCTTGCGCCGTGTTAGTCATTTCACTTGCTTTTTGGAGTGTGTGGAGGCGTGTTTGTGGCTTCCTCATGCAACTTGTTATTAAGTGCGCGACGGCTTGTAATGCCTCTTGAAATCCATGAATACGCGTGCCACGCACATTTTTATATGCGCCACAGCTCATGCAGGGTCCTTCTCGGCGCACAGCCGTTGCGCTATTTTTCCACCTGATTCCATGAATCTTGGTCTAAGTCTCAACATTAACATGTAAAAGTGCTACAAAAAATATAATATATACATTTTTATTAAAAGAAAAAACAAATACATTTGAACTAAAGTGTTTATCTGGGCAACTATTGGTTGATTCAAAATTAAGATTACATTTTTTGATTTTGTGTGCCCACAGTAGAAATATTAATGAATATTTGGCAAAATAATAATCTAGATAATCTATGTAACAAAGATATCTATAGGAGCAATAAATCTAAGAAACCTACGTTCTAATAATTCAGATTTTATACTTTGTTAAAACTAATAAAATATCAAGAGGCCAAAAATAATATTCAGCAACATATAAAGGTAGACAAATCTGGCAATAGTTTGTGTCTGCATCGTGAATATTGTTTAACAAAAACTCTCAGTTTAAATAAACACATGCCCTGTTCCATTCTCCAGTTTTGCACTGGGTATTTTAATGCAATCATGAAATGCTGATGTCTTGGTAATGCCTGTTTATCCTGGCAATCACTTGTGCGGTGTACCATAAAAAGTGGGCTTTCAAGGTAGCTGAGTTGCAATTTGTTTTTTATTTACTTAATAATAGGAAAATACATGTTGCATGAAACTTTAGCATCAGAATATATTGGATTGAGACATGATTTTGCCCATTACATATCTGCTTAATTGCTTCTTCACAGCTAGTTTAACCTCATTGTTCCTTAGACAGTAAATTAAGGGATTTAGAAGTGGGGTCACTACAGTATTGAAGACCCCAACACATTTATTGATATCCATGGGATATGCAAACCTTGGCCTCACATAGATGAAGATGACGGTGCCATACAGGATTACTACAACTGTGAGGTGCGATGCACATGTGGAGAAGGCTTTCTGCCTCCCCTTCTGGGATGGGATCCTGAGGATAGTGGACACAATTAGGACAAATGATATGATAGTCAACAGGAAGGAGGAAAGGATGATGTTGCAAGCAAAAAGGAATACCACAATTTCCACCATATGGGTGTCACTGCATGAGAGCTGTAGCAATGGTGATATATCACAGAAGAAATGATTGATGAGGTTGGGGCCACAAAAAGAGAGCTTAGATAACAAAATGATGAGAAAAAGAATTGACAAAAATGCCCCAAACCAGCAAGCAGCAGTAGTCTGCAGACAAACCTTCACATTCATGATAGCTGCATAACGTAAAGGGTTACATATAGCTATGTAGCGATCTACAGCCATCACCCCTAGAAGGAAGAACTCAGTCGAACCTAGAGAAAAGTAAAAATATATCTGTGCTAGGCAGCCAGCTAAAGAGATTCTAGTCTTTTGTAGGATATTTGCCAGCATCTTCGGTACAATTGTAGAGGTGTAAAATATCTCCAGGAAGGACAGATGAGAAAGCAGTAAGTACATTGGCGTGTGAAGACGTCGATCCAATCTGACCAAGATGATGATGGCAATGTTGGCTGTAAGAGTGAGAATGTAGGTCGACAGGATGATGAGGAAAAAAAAGATCCGGAGCTCAGGACCAAGGGGTAAGCCCAACAGCAGGAAATCGATCACATTTGTTTGATTGCCCATCCTTTACTTTTCCAACAGTGGAAACAGAAATACATCATTAATTCAAAACTTCGCAGTACAACAGGGAACTTTACAGAAACATGTGCAGGTGCCGGGTTTATAGCATATGTATTTTATTGTAAAAAGTCTTCAGAAATTAAGAAATAACCATGGCTACTAACTAAACCTCTTATTGATGGATATAAATTCCAGCTAACAGCACTTGGTCTAGACTATCGTATAACTCGACAATTGATTACATTTTCATATGTAATTCACTACTAAACTGTTGTATGGCTTTTTGGGAGTGTCCCTTTTGAAACAAGTAATCATGCCTTGCTGCAGATGGATATAAACCTAAAATGGAATAATAAGATCTCCGCTGCAACAATTTCCAATCGTTGGGTGAATTCTCAAAAAACAAATTATATGGGCCCCCAATGCTATCTCTAGATTCATCACCACACTCAGTGCGTCTTTCCACAACCGTTATGCTGATTCCAAGGAGTCTTTTAAACTAGGTGAAACAAGCTTAAAAGAATTGGATGAAATCCCACAACAAAAAAATCCATAACAAAATGATGCATACAAAATGTTAAAACCTTTGGATCCTTCTCAGATTAAATGCTTTTGAAAGATCATGAATCGGTCTGATGCTTTGCAACTCGCCCCCCAAGTAAATATAATATCTGACCAAGTCTGGAAGGCTCACTTTACTGGTCTATATGCTGCCTTAGCTACACTTAGGATTGCTGTCCTTACTTAGACTAATGTTAATATGTTGCTTGCCTTTGACGAGGATGAGATTTACTTGCTCCCCGTGCTCCAAGGCTGGATGGGTGTCCGATGACTATTTTCAAAGACAATCCATCCTTGTGGTATGGGCCCCTATTCAATCTATTTTCCTGCATTCTATCATCGACATCCTATCCAGGGTCTTGAGGATATCCGTTTTGGTGCCTGTATTCAAGCAGGGAGATAGCGATACCCATTCTAATTACAGATTGATAGCACTCCTTGATACAATAAGCAAGATCTGCTCTGAGATAAGTTTAAGAAACCTAAATAATTGGCTCATTCAACAACCCCAAGCTATCTGGTTTTAGAAAGGTTTTAGACTCTGCTGCAAAATTATTCCCCACATCCTCTCTATCTAGCATTTGTGGGTTTGACCCAAGCTTTCAATCACATTAATCGAGATATAATATGTAGCAAGCCAGTACACAAGTGTTTCTATGCACGAAGATCCACTCTGGTCTAAGATTTTCACTTTGGGTTGCCCTGCAGCGATTATTAACATATGAAGCTATTTACACACAGAAACATAAATGTGAGTGCAAGTTGTCTGATACAATACCTACCAATCGAGGCCTCCGGCAGTGGTGTGTATTAGTGCCTCTGCTCTTTTCATTTACATGTAGATGAATTAGGCATGCACCTTATGGCTGTAGCTCCTTTCCTCCTAGGTTGGGTCGTTGTAAAGAATGTTATTTGGTTTATGACAACCACATAGTTTTAATCAATCACAAAAACATAGGTCTTCAAAGATTGCTTGACTTTGGATCGGGAAATGAATTTGTCCAAGGCAAAAGTTCTAATTTGTAATCCAATTTGCAACAAACAGACTAAATTTAGATGGTACATATTCATAGCTCTCAAATGAATATAGTTGACAACTGGAAATATTTGTGAGCCAACATTCGAGGAAAAATGTCTTCAATATCTACAGACAGGGAACCTTTTAATAAATATGTGGCTATTGCCTCCCAAATGAAAAAAATATACATAAAATATAGGCGCTTTTCTATTCTACCTCTTATTATGGTTTATACAGGGAAAATGGTGCCCTATCTAACCTATGGAGGTGAAGTCTAATCAGCTAAGGTTGAATGGGATAAGGATGAAAGCAATCTTTGGAGATGATTTTAAACCTTCCTAGGAATGTACCTATCTCTATTATTCATTGTCAGTTAGGGCTAAACTCACTGCAACTTTACATTGATTGGGAATCCCTCCTTCTTTATACTAAGATTATAAATCCTTTGTCCACTTCGTGTTGTCAGAACTAATGTAAACACTGTCTTATACTGTGATAAATAACGAGGTTGATAACATCCAGAATTTACTTCTAAAGTTTGGTCACAGTTAAACTGATCTGGTCAAGGATCCCCTAGAAAAATACAAAGTAACCGAAAGCAGCTCGACTGGATCCATACTAGATCTTTAAAGACAAAAAAAAAAGTTGTTTATATTATCTCTCTTGGAAGATAAATGTACAGGAAACATCTGGTTCAACAGCAGATGGATGATGCATTTTCTAAGATTGAGGTTCAACCTGCACCGACTCAAGAAATGACTGCATCTAGAGCAAAGGTTCCTAAAATCTCAAATGCATATAGATTCTGTAGTGATGACTCAGCTATAGAATCCTTAGAACATTTATTTATCATCTGTCTGGCTCTATGATCAAAATGTGTTATTTTATGTTATGATATATGTTAATCTTACTTATAAAGTGCACCAAAGGTATATATCACAAACTACAAACTACTCAGAACAATGTGCTCAGAGCTGCCCTTGACATTATCAAACGGGACCACATCTCAGAAGCCAGAATCTCAGCACACTGCCTCCCTGTCAAGGATAGAATTATCTTCAATATTCTATCACTCAGCCACCCTTGTCTCTCAAATGATGCATCTGGCTACCTGGTCAACAATGTCATAAAATGCACCTCAGTAAGACCCACCAGAGCCGCCTACAGTCACTGTCTCGTCAAACCACATTTCAAAAGATCCAAAGTGGGAGGATCCAGTTTCCCAGTCTGGGCACCTTCTCACTGGAACAAGCTACCCTTTCATCTACATAGAGAACCATCCTATTCTGTCTTCAGAAAGCACCTAAAAAATTCCTATTCCATTGACTCTTCCCCCCTTCCCTCCAACGAACGTTATTATTTGATCTGTAACCAGAGCCTAGATGCCTGCCGGCTTTGAGCGATGTTATAAATGTATAAATAAATACATACGCAGGACCAACCAACAAGACTAAGACAGGAGACCAGAAGGAAGGCTAAAACAAGACGGTTTTTAGAGCATGTCTTAACAGATACAGAATCAAGTTCCATAGTTTTGCAGCTACAATAGAAAATGCTCACCCACCGGTTCTCATTAATCTCAGATGAGGAACCTGAACCAAATGCTTATCTTGAGACTGTAGACACCTACCAGGAACATAGTGCAGAAATTTGGATTGCAAATATTCTGCACCTTGCCAATAAAAAGCTCAATGCACAATGTAGAGAGATTTTAAGGCAATCTGTTTCTCAACAGTAAGCCAATGGAGTTGACAAAGAGCCAAAAAATGTGGGACCCAAAGGCAATGTTCCCTTTAAATATTTTTCTCTATGAGCGGAACTGGTTGGCTGTCATGCGCACATTTTCTTCCATGGGCACAACTGACTAATGAGGTAAGCCACTTTGTGAGCATGCAAAGTTAATGAGATCCTGCCTCTGAATAGAGTGTGGAAAGGAATTTCCGCTTCCCATCCACTGCACTTCTTTACAAATCTATGTAAAAGGTGCATCTTACAACATTTTTTTCAGAACGCATAGGCTAAAACATATTTTAGATGTTATTATAAACACTACTCATCAATTAGTCCAAGACTTCAAGATCTGCCTCAGTACCTAGCAAAAGTACTCCTGTGCAGAGAAAACTGTTTTTTTAAGCCACTGGAAAAACACTCATGTGTATTATAAAAGCCATATTGCATAATTGATGTTGCTGTCAAACTATTCAGACAGAATATAATATTTACAGATGGGAAAATGGCAAAGAAAAGGAATATGTCACAACACATTCTAATAGGAGTTTGTGTACCACTTTAAGTAATTCAAGGGCCAGGTTAACATGCATAGTTTGTGTAAGGATGTGTAATAAAGAAAATTGCATCAGACTAACTGCACCTCAGAATATGATGGTCACAATTCCTGGGCCTCTTCTTACTTTCCACATTGCAGTGTCCTGTGAGTTGTGACAACACTTACTCAAAACAAGCCGTATAGCTAAGTGACATATAGACCATCCATTTTTACTCCCTAAAAACAGGAAAATGTGCTCAACAAAAATGGGAAACAATGGACACATGGGAGCCTAACCCCTGCATCTACCCACAAAGCTACACTGGTATGTTTTCAAGTTAGTTACCAGCAGAACAGTGGCAAAGAATATATTTTAATAAGCATAAACTATCCTTACTGGCAAAGCTAATTTTTGTTTTACTCTCTGAAAAATCATTTTAATCCAAGTAGGGAGCAACATTTTATCAGAGACATGTTTGCAACCCTGACATAGGAAGTGAAATGACAGGGCTCATAATACAGCCCATAGGAGGGCCCTCCTTTCCTCACCACAGCCAAGACAAAATTCAGTAAATGCCTTACTGAGGTTTCTAAAGGAGCCGTTTAAGAAAATCCCATATATATATATATATATATATATATATATTACATGGACGCTGTAGCGTCCATGTAGTTATGGTTAAGTTGGTGTTTCCATAGGAAGAGCACTTTGCTCCCTATGGATGAATCCTCACCAATCTTTGCAAAAAAAGTATATGGCCCACTCTGAATTTATTTGCAAACTTTGGAGAGGTTTTGTCCAGGGGGGGCAAAGTTATAGGGGGGGTCCCAAAACATTTGTTTTTTCCTATAGACATAATGGGAAAAATCTTTGCGCACAGCGACGGATTTACACCAAATTTGTTGCAGGAGCGGCGGCTTGGTCCCGAAAGCGTGCTTTTGCAAATTTGGTGTAAATCCGTCCAGTAGTTTTTAAAAAAATGACCAAAATGTAAGGCAAAAAAATTAGTGATATCTGTGTTCGCTTCGCGGACAGACTTCCCTGTTCGCTCCGCGGACAGCGCCCCGATTGGCCCATGGGCTTGCGTCATGTCCGCGGACATGCGATGTGTTCGCTGATTGGACGGCGTGGGGCGTGGAGCGCGTCACATTTTCTGTGGCGCCCACCATCTTGTATTCGCCGTCGACCGCGTACAGCGTGGTGAAACTTGGATCAAAAATTGTATTTAGTGGAGTGTGTTGGTGTGTAAGAGTGTTTGGGGAGGGTGGGGGAGTATGAGATAGGTTCAATGTTTTCTTTTTTTATGTGCTATACGCTTTTGTTGTGTTCGATTTGTCCGCGGAGAACACGGCTGTTATGACATTTTGTAAATAAACTAAATGGTGGGTTGATCAGAGGACGGAGTATGTATCCTTTTTGTTCGCAAGGAAGGTAAAATTGAGCTAAAAACACTCGCGGTGTATTTAAGTGTTCGTAAATACACAAACTGGGGGTGTCCTGAGGACGATGTCCGTATTGTAATCTGTCAAGTTGAATGTGTTCTAAGAACACTCGCGGTGTCCCGAAATGGTTGCAATTACACAAAATGGGGGTGTTCTGAGAACGTTGTTTGTATTGTTCGTTGTCAGGTTGAAAGTGTTCTACGAACCCTCCTTTTGTCTGCTGATAGTACAATTTCCTATGGGCCTCACCCGACTTTTTGTCCACTAAAGAAACGATAAATCAGGTTGGTGTGTGCCAACATTATGTAATAATCCTATGACTGGCGCTATTGACCTGGCTGACTTGCTTTTGCGACACTAAATCATATCTCCCGCCCCTAAGCCTGACATTATGAAAGCATTCATATTCCCCGCCTCTCTCTGTGACGTTACAAGGTGCGTCATCAAAGGCGCCCAGTCGTCTCCAGTCCTACGCGACTTTACACAGAACCCGGAAGACAACACACATTATGTCACAACACAGCGCGCCACAATTCGGAATATGAAACTGTGATATAAAAGCAAACAGCAAGATTGTAAATTTTGTAAAGTACATTTATTTGACATCAAATGTTTAGAGAATATTCAGCGATTTGCATTTGTCTTTGTTGTCGATCCGCAAAAGTTCATGTTGAGCTATGCAATGTTCCTTTGCGGTACAGAGGGTGTTAGATCAGCTTAGAACACAGTGCGCCACAATTCGGAATATGAAACTGTGGTTTAAAAGTAAACAGCAGGATTGTACATTTGGTAAAGTACATTTATTTCACATGAAATGTTTAGTGAATATTCAGCAATTTGCAATTGTCTCTGCTGTCGATCAGCAAAAGTTTATTTTGAGCCATGCGATGTTCCTTTGCGGTAGATAGGCTGTTGGTTTATGATAAAAGCAGTAAATGGTCGCACTGATAATCGGAAGGTTGCTCCAACAACGAGGCATTAGACCACCATAATGGTTGGTATGTTGCTTGTAGCCGCTAGTACTGCGTAAGGGCATATTGGTCCTTGGCGATTGTCCCATAAAATGGTGAGGGTCATGAAGTTGCTTACATGGAGCTGCACCTGGCAGTTGAAAAATCCATCCGCTGGAGTCTGAAAATCGTGACATTGGCAAAATGGGGCAACATACCTGTTTTAAAAAACATAAATTAGTCTCACCAGCCGATCTTTATTAAAAATATTCATTTTATTTATTAGGGCGTGAAACTATTTGCTAGCGAAGATAGTGCAACGGAGTATGTTAATAATAAAATAATAATATTTTCGCATTTATATAGCGCTAAGAACCGTCAGGTATCTCAGCGAGGCTTATTATTACCCATGGTGTGTGGTGCTCATTTATCGACCACGGAAGGATGAAAGGCTGAGTTTTGCCGTGCCGGGATTCGAACCTGCGTTAGCAAGCTGTGCACGGATGTCAAAGCAAGCGTCATCAGTGATGTCATAAATGACATTTGTGATGTCATCTTTGATGTCCTGGGTGTTAGTGTTAGCAGTGCACGGTGGCGCAAGTTATGGTTGCTTATTTTACCATAACTGCCGAATTTCAGGGTTTTTTCGGTTTTACTTTGAACCATAACGTCCCTTTAACTAAGTTTTTTTTACTGAATTTCATAGGTTTTTAGTAGCACAACTTAACCATAATATCCCTGACTTTAAATACATATTACATAGAACATACTGAACCCCTAGTTAGTGATTTGGATGTACGTGGACTACCGCCATGACCGCGGACATATCGAAAATCTGAGCGTGGTGAATGTAAATTTAAATAGTGTGCCCCATTTCCCCTTAGAGGTTGGCTCTGAAAAGAGCCGTTTTTTTTTGTTTTTTTGTTTTTTTTGCAGATGCTTGACAGACACCTGTTATTTTGTATTTTTTTCTTCTTTTTGTCTTACTTTACTCCTAAAATCTTCACATAACCTTCTCCAAAGCAACCCTTACATTCCAAAACAGCATGGCATTTCCCATTAAAGATAAGGAAATGCCATCTTCTTTAAAATAAACAGCATTACTGGAATCAATATTCTCATTATTACAGAAGAACATACCAGCTCTAAGCATGAAGGCACACATGCCTCGGTTGATTACACACCTAGCATTGTTTTGCTGAGGACAAAAAAACTGAACTATTGTCCCATATTGCCCTAGGTAGTAATCCAGAAAAAAATACTTTGGCATTTGGAAGGATGTTCATTACTGCTTGAACCAAGTGTTCCAAACCTGCCAACAAAGTAGGGGCACTGACATAGCCCAAACAGAAAGCACCATAGTGCAAAACTACCACATGGGGACTGTTGATCCTGCCCATATCTTCACAAACTTGTACAATTCCCTGTACATTGCAATCAGGCACAGTGCTCCACACGACCTCCACTCCTTTAACATCAATATTCTTTGCAACATGCCTGCATTGAACATACTGTTGGAAACCATGCACAAACATATCTCCGAGCACCAACACCCTGGCTTTCTCCACTTCTGCCATCTTCACTACACACAGGGCCTGATCACGACTTCGGCGGTAACCCTTAAATCCGGCGGTAGCGCTAATACCGCCGGATTTAAGGGTCCGCCAAATCAGGGCTTCGGCGGATTTCGCCCCAGCTCTGAGCTGGGGGGAAATCCGCCGAAAATTCATGCTATTACCGCCTGCGGGAAATCCGCTGGCAGTAAGAGCGCGAATATTCCCCATTGAGCCCAATGGGGAATGGGGCATTCCCTAATGGGCTCAATCGGTAATGGGGAATTACTTTACCGCTGAACTCGTGATCCAGCGCTATTAGCGCAGGGGAGTTCGGCGGTAGGGCTATTACCACCGGCGGTAATACCGCGGGCGGTAACGGCCAAGTTGTGATCAGGCCCACAGTCTCTTTCAACACAAATCCACAACCTCTGATTGGCTGATCCCTATAGTCTTCTTTCCATGCTGGATTTGCTGGAAAACCCTGGATGTAGCACGCCCTGTCCATGGACAGCGGCGGTGTCCACGGACAGCGTAACTCTTGGACAGCCCTTCTACCATTTCCACTTCACTCTCTGTGCCATTCCCTCATTGCATACAGCTAAGCAGTCACACAATACGGAGAACGTCCTCAGAACACCCCCATTTTGTTTATTTTCGAACATTTCAGGACACCGCAAGTGTTCCTCTGGCTCACTTTTTTTTCTTTTCCTGACATATCTAGGCCACATGGTTTTCTGCAGTAACAGTCAGAAAATAAAAATTGTATTTTATTTGTAGATGTATCCTACAAGTAGGTTCTTATAATAATTCCCTTAGAGTCCAGTCGCATCATATGAAACATATACATAGGGGAAGACACAAGCTATAAAGACAGCATTATTTTCAAGGAAATAAATGATGATTTCTCTGTTTCAAAGCTGCTATTTACCCTATGTATATGTATATTGGTATGTGTTCTTGTCTCGTTCTGTTTTCTCTATAGTAATGCAATTATATAATACATGGGTTTTATTAGCTAGTTATTACATATTTCACAGTACACAAAAATCCATTAAGAAAACAATTATCATTTCATTATTCAACATATTAACATTACGAATATTATACCTTCATCTTGTACGCTGCACACAATGCTATGTTTCTGCAATAGTAGCTTAGTATATTAGATAGAACCCCATAATAGAATGATATTTATATCAATGCATCGTTCAAAGCACTAATTAGGGTATGATATTTATTGCAATGATCCTTGACACTTTTTTCGCAACATTATAATAAGAATCCCTTGTACACATATTTATGAAAAGTACATACACATGTGATGTCATCAGTGATGTCATCAATGACATTCGTGATGTCATCTTTGATGTCCTGGGCGTTAGTCTTAGCAGTGCACAGTCGTGGCGCGAGTTATGGTTGCTTAGCTTACCATAACTTGGGAATTTCAGGGGTTTTTCAGTTTTACTTGGAACTATAACGTCCCTTTAACAAAGTTTTTTTTATTAGCACGCAAACAATGTACAAAAATGGAGTGTAAAAAGCAATGTCTGAGAGATGGATGTACACAGAATGTTGCAAACTAAGAATTTATGGTAGTTTACAGTGAAGGACAGCTGCTTCCATTTTTTGCTCGCGTGCCGGAGAGGCCCACGACTCGCACTATAAGGTTCTATTGTTTTTTGACCTTGACAGACAGGGATCGTGCTAAAAGACTTCTTTTGAAGGAGTTTTGCAAAAACGTAAGACACGATAAGGATGAAATTTCTGAAACGAAACCACTTTTATATATTATATCACTATGAGAAAGATTGTTGGCACAGACGAAGCCGTATTTTGGGACTGCACTACGCTTAGACAATGGAAAATGCCAATATAATGTAAGTAACCCTTTAGATTATTTTATACTGGAATATAATAACAATAGCATGGCGTTAAAGCCCGGTTAAGTTGTACTTGTTCCTTCAATGTGGCATAGTGTTTTCTACCACGCACTATCACCGCCGAATTGGTCCGCTGTCACTTAGAGGGCTCTGAAAAAGGCAGAGGACAGAGGGTGGGTTAATGGGAATAAGTTAACATACTCTGTTGCACTATCCTCGCTAGCAAATAGTTTCACGCCCTAATAAATAAAATGAATATTTTTAATGAAGATCGGCTGGTGAGACTAATTTATGTTTTTTAAAACAGGTATGTCCTCCCGTACTGTGAATGCCACGATTTTCAGACCCCAGCCGATGGATTTTTTAACTGCCAGGTACAGCTACTTCTAAACAACTTCATGACCCTCACCATTTTATGGCACAATCGCCAAGGACCAATATGCCCTTACACGGTACTAGCGGGTAGAAGCAACATACCAACCATTATGGTGGTCTAATGCCTCGTTGTTGGAACAGCCTTCCGATTATCAGTGCCACCATAGTGCTTATTTTATCATAAACCAACACCCTGTGTACCGCAAAGGAACAGCGTGTGACTCAAGATGAACTTTTGCGGATCGACAGCAAAGACAAATGAAAATCGCTGAATATTCTCTAAACATTTGATGTCAAATA
Source organism: Ambystoma mexicanum (assembly GCF_040938575.1). Taxonomy (NCBI): domain Eukaryota; kingdom Metazoa; phylum Chordata; class Amphibia; order Caudata; family Ambystomatidae; genus Ambystoma; species Ambystoma mexicanum. The sequence goes on from NC_090938.1 coordinate 272,445,089, forward strand.
AAAGTACTTTACGAAATGTACAATCTTGCTGTTTGCTTTTAAATCACAGTTTCATATTCCGAATTGTGGCGTGCTGTGTTGTGAGATGATCTGTGTTGTTTTCCGGGTTCTGTGTAAAGTCGCGTAGGACTGGAGACGACTGGGCGCGTTTGGCTATGCACCTTGTACCGTCACGGAGAGAGACAGGGAATATGAATGCTCTGATAATGTCAGGCTTAGGGGCGGGAGATATGATTTAGTGTCACAAAAGCAGGTCAGCCAGGTCGATGGGGCAAGTGATAGGATTATCACATAATGTCGACGCACAGCAGCCTGATTTATCGTTTGTTTAGTGGACAAAAACTCAGGTAAGGGCCATAGGAAATTGTAATGTCAACGGACATAAGGAGGGTTCTTATAACACTTTCAACCTGAAAATGAACAATACGAACAGTATTCTCAGAACACCCCCATTCTGTTTAATTGCAAACATTACCTCCACGTCCACTCTTCCTCGTCCCAGTACTTACTTCATGAGACCCCTGCCTCCAACACAGGACCTTCTTCTATTTCTTTAAATTCCTATAACTCCTCCCCCACATCCACATCACTCAGTTTCATATTACCAAGCCGGAGCATGGGACCTTCCCCGCAGGGAGGGTGAGGAGGGTCGTCAGTACTTTGACGAGGAAGAGTAGGACTAGGAGTAATGAAGATTACTGGTAAGTAATCAGAGCATTTCAGGACACTGCGAGTGTTCTTAGAACACATTCAACTTGCCAGAGTACATTACGGACAGCGTCCTCAGGACACCCCCATTTTGTTTATGTACGAACATTTAAGGACAACGCGAGTGTTCTTAGCTCAATTTTAGCTTGCTTGCGAACAAACCGGACACATACTCCGTCCTCAGAACACCCCACCATTTAGTTTATATAGAACATTTCAGAACAGCCGTGTTGTCCGCAGACAAATCGAACACAACAAAAGGGTCTAGCATATAAAAAAAACAGAACATTGAACCTATTTCATACTCCCCCACCCTCCCCAAGTACTCTTACACACCAACACACTCCACTAAATACAATTTTTAATCCAAGTTTCACCGCGCTGTCCGCGATCGTCCGTGAATGCAAGATGGCGGCCGCCACAGAAAATCTGACGCGCTTCACGCACCATGCCGTCCAATCAGCGAACACGTCGGGTGTCCGCGGACATCGTGCAAGCCGCTCGGCCAATCAGGGCACTGTCCGCGGAGCGAACAGGGAAGTCCGTCCGCGAAGCGAACAGAGATATCACTAATATTTTTGCCTTACATTTTGGTCATTTAAAAAAAAAATACTGGACGAATTTACACCAAGTTTGCAAAAGCACGCTTTCGGGACAAAGCCCCCGCTCCTGCCGCAAATTTGGTGTAAATCCGTCCAGCGGTTTGGGCTGTAGGCGTGCGCAAAGTTTTTCCCATTATGTCTATAGGAAAAAAAAAAAGTTTTGAGACCCCCCTATAACTTTGCCCCCCCTGGACCAAACCTCTCCAAACTTTGAAAAAAGATTCAGAGTGGACCATATACTTTTTTTGCAAAGTTTGGTGAGGATTCGTCCAGAGGGAGCGAAGTCATAAGCCACCCAAAAAATTCTCTTCCTATGGAAACACCAACTTAACCATAACTACATGGACACTACCGCGTCCATGTTATATATATATATATATATATATATATATATATATATATAATATACATATATTGAGTGCCTTCCTCTGTAACCAGGGACCCCTGTTCTGTAAGCCATTATCACTTAAATAAGTTGCAGGGGGATGCTTGAGTCAATAAAGGGAAGAACACGTTCTGGTACTTGAACATTATTTAAATTACAACAAATATAAAACAAGTGGATGTCGGTACAAGTCTGGCAACCTTTTGTAGAGCCAAAAGAGGAAGAGTACAGTTTGATATCTAAATGTGTTTTGGTGCACAAGTTACAAGGTAAAAGCATGGTAAAGCCAAATATCGAGTCATGGGTAGGGAGGAAACATTATTTGGTTAATGTGCCCATGCAAATCTTGGTTAGATTATGCTGTTCATGGAGCCACTTTTTATATTAGTATTTAACCTCTTGTGAGTGTATTCTGTTGGGGTTTATAGAGTTTTAAGGTCACGCTTGCATAGTAGGGTAATGCAAATGAGCTATACCAGAATGTTAAGATTAGTTAGTTATTTTAAGAGAAAGCAAATGTCAGGTAATTGTTGTGCCTTGTACCTTATTAAATCTTTTTAGTTAGGTGAGAATTGTCTGTGTGCACTGCTAAAAATCTTCTGAACGGCACCCAGAAGCAAGCTGGGCAAGTGCACATGCGCACAGTTTAGAGGGAACATTGCCCAAAGGAAGGGCCAGTAGCAACCTTGGCTGCAAGATTTTGCAGAAGCTGTAGCTGGTCATAGCAGATACTTGGGCTGAGCAAGGTATAGGGAATTACAGTAGTCAATTCTACTCAATACCAGTGCTGCCACCACCAGAGCATGTAAGATTTTAAGCTAAAAGTGAACAGATTGGCAGACATCACTGATCTGCACCTCCATTGTGAGGAAGGATGCAATCTTTACCCCAAGGTCATTAACCACAGAAACAGGAACAGGGAGGGGACCCAGTCAAGGGGGTCAAAATGCAGGGGACCACAGAGAAGCCAGAGAGGAAGACCCAACCACAAGGATGTCTGTCTTGTCGCCATACAACTTCAGCCAATTGTCACCCATCCAGCACCCAACGGCCTCCAAATAACCCGTAAACTGAGATGAATAACTAGGATCACTTAGATTAAGATGGACAATAATCAGAGTATCATCAGCATAGGAGTAACAGCAGAAGCTGTGCGAGTGGATGATATGATATGGCATTTGTAACATGCCTATACACAAGTGTTTCAAGGTGTGATGAGGCAAGGAAGGGGGAACAAAGGGAGGTCAGCGACAATTATCTTACTAGACCAAGTGACATAGAGATCACAAAAGTGCAGGCGAGGGGAAGGGGACAAGTGCCAGGGGAAACGGGAGTTGGCAGTGCTGTACATGAGATAAAAACAATAACAAGAAGTGTGGTCAGCAGGTGGCAGGTGCAAGGGTAAGTGCAGACATCAGGTGTCCAAGAGTAGGGTTACAGCTACAGACCCAAGTGCATGGGTGCCACAAGGCAGTGCGGGAGTGCAACTGGGCAGGTAGGGACTTGGGCCGAAATCAGAGGGTATCCAGGTGACCAGTGCAGTATCAGACAGGAAATCAGCAGTTGAGAGGAAGAGAGAAGGCAGAAGCAAAGATGAAGGTCTTGAGGTACTTCCAGAACCATATATGGTTCTGCTCAAGTTTCAGAGAGGCGGGTGGGCTGCTCCAGAGGGAGGCCCCAGCTGAAGAAAGAGATCTACCACCAAATTGTTGCTTGGAGAAGTGACTGATCCTGAGGGTGTTGGAGGTGGAGGAGTGAAGAGCTCTAATAGGAAGGCATTTATGAAGAGGGAGTTGGAGGTATTGAGGACCCAGGCCATAGAAGACTGTGTGGACAATGCAGAGGGTCTTGAACTTAATCCTTGCAGCCACTGGGAGCCAATGCAGAGATTTCAGTGCTGAAGAGATACGATCCCTGGGCTTGAGGCCAAGGACAAGTCTTGCAGTTCTGTTCTGGATGAGTTGCAGAGGACGGAGACTAGAAACAGGCAGATTTAGAAAGAGGCTGTTGCAGTAGTCCAACCTAGAGAGAACCAGAGTTCTAGAGACAGTGAGCTTCTGGCGGAAGCACGGGAAAGGAAGAATACCTCTGAGGAGTTGTAGTTGGTAGTTTGACTTCTAAGAGACAGCAGAGATGTGAGGAGAAAAGGAGAGTGTGGAGTCGAAGATGACCCTGGGGTTTTTAAACTCACAGGTGGGAGCAGGAAGAGGACCAAGGGAGGCTGGCCAGAGGGTGGTATGAAAGGAGGTGCATGTGTGCAGATGAGGAGAATGTCCGTTTTACTGGCATTAAGGCAGAGATTGTTGGCAGCAAACCACTCCTAGATAGCAGACAGGCAGTCAGAGATGAGAGAAGGATAAGAGGTGGCAGAGGGGAGTCTGAAAACGAACTGAATGTCATCTGCACAGCACTGAAAGTTGGAGCAGAGAGTGGAACTGTGGTGGGCGAGAGGTGCCAGGTTTGGTTGAACAGCCAGGTAGAGAGGTTAGATCCTTGTGGAACAACAGAGGTAGAGATTGAGAGAGAGGAAAGGAAGGACCCAAGTTGGACCTGAGAAGGTCAATCACAGAGGAACGAGGTCAGCCAGGCCATGGCCTGATTTGTGATACCATGTCATCACAGAGATGATTGAGCAGGATGGCATGGTTGACCGTATCAAAGACAGAAGAGATATTGAGTAAGATGAGGCCAGAGGGGAGATTAGAATCAAGGTTAGAAAGGTTAGAAAGAAAGTCTTCACAGATGTTCAGGAGCGTAGTTTCTGTGCTTCTGGCGGCTCTGAAGCCAGACTGATGGTCATGGAGACAACCAACAGATTCAGTGTGAAGATGAAGCTGGGTGATGGACAGCTTTCCAGGAGTTTGCCCAGGAAAGGAGTGATGGAGATCCAGAAATAGTTAGCTGGGCAGGAGGGGTCGGCTGAGTGATTCTTGAGAAGAGGGTGCACAAGAGAGTGCTTCAGGCGGGAAGGGAAGACTCCAGTGGTGAAGGAGTGGTTGCAGAAGACAGCCAGGACAGGATCGAGGGTTTCAATGTGGTCCTTGATGGTTTTTTGAAGAACAGGGAAGAACCTGTTTTGATGAGACATTCATAGATCAGACTTGTCTAGAAACCTTGTCTAGGGAGAACAGAGGAAAGGAAGAAAAAGAGGGAGGAGGAGGCGAGGACAAGAGGACAGGATGGGTTTTAGGGATAAAATGAGAAGCCACGGCCATGCACAGGGCCTGTGAGCAGACAGGAGAGGTAGAGACTGCAGCAGGATTGGCCAGCTCATTGCAGATTTTAAAGAGTTTGGCCGAGTTGTTACATGACGCAGAGACACAGGCTTGGATGTGGGCTCTTCTTAGTGAGAGCCGGTATTGCCTTCGGATCAGGTGGCAGGCCAGTTTGTCAGAGGATGCGCAGGAAGCCAGCCATTTTCTCTCAGCCACCCTGCACTTGCGTTTAAGGGTGACGAGGTCAGAGTCATACCAAGAGTTGCACTTGGCTTTGGGCTTCAAGCCTGACCATGAGACTGACCAGAGGCTGAATATAGATATTAAACAGAATCAGAGTCAAGGCGGACCCCTGAGGAACACTGCAACTGAGAGCTTCAGAGCAGGAACAGAAGGGGGCAAGAGAAAGAATTTGGGTTCTGCAAGACAGAAAAGATGAGAACCAGGCGAGAACCTGGTCCAAGAGATCTGCCATGGATAGGCGGGCCAGTAAGGTGTGGTGATCAACAGTGTAGAAGGCAGCTGACAAATTTAACGGAATCAAGCCGCCCACATCACCTTGGTGCTCCATCTGCATCAGGCCGTCCACAATATACACAAGGACACTCTCAGTACCACAACCAGGCCTGAACCCCAACTGAAATTAATCAAATAAAAAAGAGTTTTAAAGAAAAGAGCTGAGTAGTCTACGGATGAGAACTGCGTGAGTTCATAGATTAGGGCAGCACAGAGATAGGACGCAGATTGGCTGGAGCTGTGGGCTTCAGAGACAGTTTTGCCAATAAAGGCATTTAAAACAGCTGGTAACAGACCTTTAACAAAAAGACATGTTCACTGCCTGGGCAACCTATATTTCTGAGAAATGTGCAGAGATTTGTAAACACATGCCGACGGATTCGATCTTGGTCGACATTATAAGTGGAAGACAAACTTCTGTGAGCATTACACCATTGAATTTTCTAACTGACGTTCTAAAATGTTAGTAATGTAGATGTAAAAAGATTTTTGTTGTGCTAAAGTTAGCTCATTTCGTATACTTCTTTTATTTCAATGCTTTGTGCCTTCTTTGCATGTATATTTTGTATTGTTGTTGAATTCTGTTTTAATATGAAATAATTATTTTTATAAGCCAATACACACATTTAAAAAGCAGGCCTCGTACACCATTGTATTATTGAAGAGAACTACAGCAAAATAACTCCCCAGGGAAGTAAAATGTATATATGTATTGAGGGGTGATGGAGGTTTGAGGGATGGGATCAGTGGGTGGAGGGGATGAGAGGCTTTGGCGGTTTGGGGGTACCTCCGATTTAAAAAAGAAAAAGAAAAGACAGACAAAGTTATTTTGTTGAAGTGAATACCATAAAGTAATTCACTTAGATTAAAAACTGTAGAACCACAACCACAATCTTACCCATACTTACCTTATCTGAAAGACACAATAGTGAAGGTCTTGGAATACATCAACCCTTCTCTAGCCTGAAAAAGTTAGAATAGAATGAAATGGTTCTCAACCAGATTGGGTCTCCTTCCTTCTTGTATAACTGGGAGTCTTTGCATGCCTCACAACATTTAAAAATTGAAAGGTGGGTAATTTGACATTGTATACACATGGAGAAGAGACAGATTAATAAGATCTTCATAACATTATATGGTAAGTCTTTTCTCTCATCCACTTGTAAAGTCCTGAAAAATGGACTCAGTAGACATTTAGTAAAAACTCATAATCCAATTTATTTTGTCAATATGACATATACCCAAACTTCTAATACTAATAAAAAATGTTTTTGTTAATATCACCCAAAAAATAATTAACAAATACAAAAAACAGAAAGAAAAAAGTACAATTACACAATACTAACAATGCAAACCATTTAACACTTCATCACACAGACACAATAGGACAAAAGGAACATCTCATTCCAAATAATGTGTCCCAATTTCATAATCTCATCATGTTTCTGTCCATAGCACCACGTCGGTAGGACATTCATCGGGGGATGTGCTTCTTGGGTGAACTTTACATAAAATCACTCACGAAGTCAAATGCTTTTTGCGAGAATGTGGATCAGATCTGTTTCCTAATTGTATTTAAGCATGCTGTACCCTAGAGTGAAGGATTCAGGTTGAGGCATAGCTTTGCTCCTTGGGCCATAACATACTTTTCTCTATGTTTCTAACACCTGGGGATAGTGAACATATAAAGAAAGCCTGCACAGAACTTAGGTCTCGAGCATGAGTTTATGTGTTTATCAGTTTTTGGAGGTCAGTGGGATTTCACCTGAAAGGGCCTTGTGCACAGTGTCTGTGGAACATCCTACTTCTATTAGCAAGCTTTTGGTGTCTGTACACCCCCCGCCCCAACATACCCCACACTGAAGATGGGTTCTGTGGTCCCTCTTTTTATTTTGGCTTCAGATTTGTTGTGCTATTTATGTTCATTAACTTCAGCAGTTTGTCCTGTGTTAAATGAGATTGATGTAAATGTTGTATTTTAATACAAATTTAAATGTGGGCAAAACAAGTGTCACAGTGATAAAAGCACTTTGGTTTATGCCAAATGTTTATCTTTAATGTGATCCACCCATTGAAAAAACGTTAGTGAAGTAGGCCCACTGTTTCAATGCAAGTTGGTATCCGAGAAAATGACTAGGACACAGGAAAACATTTCTCCTGTGCAAAAATATATTGAAAGAATGGTTTTTGATCCAGGTCAATTTTTGCCATAGTGCTAATTGAACATGCACCAGTGTGAATTTTATGTAATATCCTCTGGTGAAATCCTACAAATGGGTAAAAGAGAAGAAACATGTTGTATTTGAAAATATGTTCATGTTCTAGCACATTTGATATGAGTGTTTGAGGGAAGGATAAACTATGTTTTTTGTGCACTACAAATAGATCTTATTGAAGGAATACTTGTGTACCTTTTGGACACAGATCACTTTTATTTATCTTGTCTGGGTGTTTTTTGACATGTTTGAATATATTTTGGGGAATTGCTGTAAACAATATGTGCAGTAATGCTATTATTGTCAACCTGCAGACTCTGCTTAGAAGTTATGATAAAGATAAATGTCATCACTGTGAGGATATGGCTGGATGCGGGGTGGGCAATGAAACTGACAAGCAGTGATTCTCTTATGTGGAAATGTTTTCTTCCCCTTGTGATGCCTACTCCTGTTGCTTCAGTTAGAAACCTGGGCATAAAAATAGCCGCCTCTCTGACCATGGCGGACCAGGTAAGATCGGTCAGTTTAAATTACGCACTCTAAGGAAAGTTCTTCCTTTTATCCCTACCGCTTTCCAAGCGCCTATGGTGGCTGTCCTAGTTCTTAGCAAAATTGATTACTGTAATTCATTCTATTTAGGTCAGCCCCTCTACTTGCTCAGGCGGCTGCAGCTTCTTCAGAATGCTGCAGCAAGATCTGTCCTCCGTCCTTCCTTTGGCACACATATGTCCCAATTACTTAGACAACTCCATTGGCTGCCTATTGAGGCTAGATTTATGTTTAAGTCTATGTGTATGGTTCACAGGGCTTTTTATGGCATCGGTGCTGAGTATTTGCAATCAAAGTTTTTTCATTATACTCCTACTCGCACTCTCCGCTCTCAATCCGCCCATCATCTAGTTGTCCCCAGGTTCAGGCGCACTCGAATTGGTGGGCGCACGTTCACTGTTGTGGTAGCTAAGGCCTGGAACAAACTTCCCCTTGATCTCCGAAAGACGGCTGACCACCTCCACTTTCGACGGTCATTAAAAACACTGTTATTTTAGATTGTCTCATTCTGGCTTATACTATCCTGGTTCCTCATAGCGCCATGATGCCCTCGGGCGTGCGTGCACTTTGTAAATGCTAGTAACATAACATAACATGCCGTCGCCATGCAACTATGCTATACGCCCTAGCATTTATTATTTTACTTTAAATCCTAGCAGACTTTGCTGAGGGTTTCTATGCCTTTTTGTCTGAAGTTAGTATTTGTAATGGTAAAGAAATTAGCACACTTGCCCTGGGAGTGCTGAGTTTAGTACTTTTTAATACACTCTTAGTAACTGGGCCAAGTCCATAGGGCCACCATTAGCAGATGTACCGGTTATAGCCGGCTTGGACAATGAGTGCCTTGTAAGGGATATTGGAGGGTAGCACATATTTCATGGGGTGGAGGACATGCAACCCTCGCCTGAGGATTTGGAACCAGAAGTTGTCATATTTGCCATCAATACCTGAAAGGTGAGCACTATATGCTACTTGGGGCCATTGAAATAGAAGATGGACTCGTGTGATAATACAATGACCCCTTTGTTATACGGGAGACAGGAATAGTGTACCTGAAGGTCTCCCTAGGCCTTCTTGAAGATTAGCAATCAAGCTTCTCAGAGCAGATATGGGGGGCAGAGCGGGTTGGTTTGTTTGGGTTAGGGTGGGATACTGTCTGTTTGTCTTGCAAGATAGCATAGTTGTTAACAAAAACGTTCCCTTTTCATCATTAAAGACTAAAACAACTGATTTTTGCTGCATTCATAGATTGGTGCCATGACTCAGATCTTTTACGCAAAGCAGTATGGCATTGAACTGGTGGGCTGCCTCCTCCCAAAGACACCTTACACGCACCAAGAATATATACAAAGTTCTTGTTAACAATCCAAGGGAAGACTGTTGCTAGTAGGAAGTTACCATGTTTTCTTATGCATGTGGGGCTGCAGAGGGGAGCCAAGGGATTTCTGGTCACTACATGGATGGACAGACAAAGATGGGATTTGTTTAGCAGATATGCAGAGATTTGGTGGAAATGCAAAGTGGGGTATGTTACATTGGTTATTGTGTTTACCTGTTTTATTACAGTGGCTTTAACAACTGTTTATTATCCCTGCCAGGAAATAGACCTGGCAAAATATTGGGATTGGTAAATTGGTTAGGCTGGTTGTAGACATGTGCAAGTTCCGGATATATGTCTGATATTTTTGGCCAAAAGCATTCAGGTACATGAAATAGAAGATATCCGTATGAGACCTCACCATATTACCTGCATTTATTTTTCTGTTTCAGAAGAGGTATCAGATAAAAGGGGAAATTGGGAATTGAAATATCAGAACCTGATTAAGTAGGGTGAGACGAATGCCTGTAGGTTGAGTGCCCCATAACCCTGTGATGACCACTCTGTGGTGTCAGTGGTTATAAGTCCCCTTCCTTCTCCGGATCATAAAGGAGTCGAGTCAAAGAGCGATAGTACAGAGGCAGCTCACTAATAAAAATAGGGCAGAAATGGCCAAAGGACAGTTGAAACAGGCGCAGAAACCACAAACGAGGTTGCCCGCACATTTTCTGTTTAGCAATTTTAAAGCTGCTATGTGTGATGTTTTAGACTCTTGCCATTATCTTACCCGACATAACAATCATGGCAAACATTTTATAACTCCCTGCAATTGCCCTCTAAACAAACAAGTCTTCTGCATTTTAAATCTTTTTTTGTCAACCTTAACACATTTGTTAATACAGCCCATAATTGGCAAATAATAGGAGGAGATTCTAATCTTAAACTAGGCAATGGTCCACCTGATGATCTGTATGACAATTAGAAGGATTTATACTGGGTCCCTCTGACCCGATAAAGCTAATCCACATTCATGCGCTAATGGGCTTATATTGAATTCTTGGCTTAGAGAATGGGGTCTGAGGTCGCTCATTGGAGGAGTTACAATGGGCATACCAGGTAAACTTACTTCTAAAAGCATCAGAGGGGCATCCACAATATATTACGTTTGTATACCAGGAATGAATGCCAAATCAAGGATTTCCATGTGGTAGAGGAGGTCATTATCAGTCATCATTCATTATCCCTACAAATTAGGTGGCAGTGTGGCAAAACATCATCACTGACATTCAATTAACTAAACTCGACAAGCTTATGCTCCAATAAGAGGAGATTGAGATGTGAAAAATCAGACCCATTGATTACATATCAGAAACCTATCAGCCCTAATATGTCCTTTATTAATGCTATACGAGAAGAGGACCCAAATAAAGTAGCAACTCTGTCCACCTACATACACTAATTTATTTACTCTCATACTGTAATGCCGGTGATAATTCACAGGAAGAAATAAACACTTTAATAACTGGCAGGTTATCCCAAAGACTCACCGGTACGTCTCTTCCTCTCCTTGTGACTGTGAGCTTCCAGTAGTGGGAGGAATCTGCTTGTTCCAACAGGGGGGACGAATGCGAAAAGCCTCCCAGATTCCCCTTCTCCCCACTAGAAAACCAGAGAGGAGAAGAGATCTCAGGGAAACCCTCTGGGGAAGAAAACCCTGTGTCGACGACTGCGGGGTAAGTTGTCTTCAATGCAGCAGAGATTCAGGTGAAGTTCGGAGACTGGTGGTCTTGAAAAAGTAAGAAAATAGTCAGTACTTGCAGGTAGGTGAGAGGTGGAAATGTTGGAGATTATAATTCAGATTACCCTTAAACAGGAGTGAACTGCGAGAAAAGGTGCCCACCGGAAACTTCTGAGAATCCCTGGATAGAAAGAAGGGCGGAGCTTGGAGTTGATTCAGTAGTGAAGGGTTTGGAGCGAACGGGTGCAGTACCCATGTCGCGTATGTCTGTAGATGTAAAAAAGGGAGAAGGTAATTGAGTAGGGAGACGTTCGGAAAGTGGAGGATCTCGGAGAGTCTGAATGTCGCTTACCGTGTTCCGGAAAGGAACCGGTGAGCCGTTTGGTACGAGAACGAGTTGGAGTCCAGGGAGTCGGGAAACAGAGACGAGGTACGGTAGGCACTGAAATCGAGATAGGATAAAGATTTTGTAAGATACAGAAAGGTTAGGAATATGCAAGACGTCTCAGGAAGATCCTAGATGCGAACTGACGGAGCGTTGTTGTTGAGGAGTAGCAATGCATCTGTGCGTCGTTCTCAGGAACAGATAAACCTTCTCTCGGGTAGGGGGATGGTACTTCCTGGATACTGAGGCGTGCAACATCTAGACCTGCATCTTTAGTTGCGGCGGCCATCTTGCCAGTAAAAATGGCCGACACCCGCCGTCCCAAGGTCCATCGATGCCACAAGGACCAATGCCTTCGGAGAAGCATGACAGTATGCCCCCTCAAACGACCTGGTCCACCCGGTTTATTCGGGTGCGATCGAAAAAACTGGCGGACCAGATCTGGAGCATGAACAGCTGATGCAGGTTCCCATGAGCGATCGGCCGGAGAATACCCCTTCCAGTCAATCAAGAACTGTAGACGTCCCCGAAAAAGACGAGACTCGCAGATGCCAGCCACTTCATATTCGGAACCCATCAGAGTGACGACAGGAGGGGGGCACCAATTCTTACTCAGGAAAAACGATCAACAACGTCTTTTTTCAATAGTGACACATGGAATACAGGATGAATCCTGGACCAAGAAGGAGGGAGCTTGAGTCTGTAAGCAGATGATCCCAATCGTTGCAAAACGGGAAAGGGACCTAAGTATGTAGGTGACAATTTTGAAGGCACCAGATGTCGGGGCAGAAATCAGGAGGCAAACCAAACTAAATCACCCGGCACCAATCTCGGAGCTGGAGTGCGATGCCTATCAGCAAAGCGTTTGACACGGGCCTGGGCTTCCAGAAGAGAGGTCTTAGCTGTCCGATGTCCCGTCTGAATAGTATCAATGAGATTGTCCACATCGGGAAATTTAGACGAGGATACTGGACCACTGGGAAAACACACAGGGTGATAACCGTAGGAGCAAAAGAAAGGACTGCGTCCCAAGGCGGAGTGACAAGAGTTATTATAGGCGAACTCAGCCAAGGGTAACAAGGAACACCAGTTGTCTTGCGAGGCAGAAATGTAACAACGCAAATATCCCTCCAGAGTCTGATTAAGACCTTCCGTCTGACCATTAGTCTGTGGATGGAACCCGGAACTTAACGCTCGGGAGATGTTCAAACTCTTGCATACCTGCTACCAGTATCGAGACGTATATTGCAAACCGCGATCAGAAACAATTGTTTCAGGAAGTCCGTGAAGAGAGAAAATTTGTGAAGGAAAAATCTTTGCCATCTGGGCTGCGGTGGGAATCTGAGGAAGCGGAACAAAATGTGCCAATTTTTTTAAAGTAATCGACTGTGACCCTGATTACCGTACAACCGTCCGATAATGGTAGTTCAACAATAAAATCTGTTGAAATCATTTGCCAAGGACGGTCAGGAACAGGCTTAACCGATAGGAGACCTGAAGGGGCAGACCGAGGGTATTTAGATTGTAAGCATATGGCACAAGCGGAAACATAGTGCCTCATTACGACCCAGGCGTTAAACTCACCATGGCGCTAAGGGACCTTATAATCAGGCATTAAGGGTCGGTGCCGTTTACGGCGCCGTAAACCCCTTAACGCCTGACTCGTAATGAGGCCCATAGTCTGTAATGTCATGAGTCATTTCCGGCCACCAGAAATTTTGCTGGATCAATTCCTTGGTATTAGTCACACCTCTGTGACCAGCTAGGTAGGAGTTGTGGCATAGCTGCAGAACTGTTCTTCTTAGTTCCACCGAAGGGAGAAACAGCTTCTTGTCTTTATACGCACATCCTTGGGACAAAGTAAGTCTCCAGATGGACAAAAATTTAGGATTTAACTGAATGAATTGAGAGGTCGAATTTGCCACTTTCTGAAGAAATGTGGTAACCACCTGCACAAATTTGGCTCGGGGAAAAAAGGGCTCTGACCGGAAAGGCGTAGAGGAGTTGTAATCCTTTCTGTACAAAGCATCCGCCTTAAGATTGACTCTTCCGGGAATTAAAGTAAATACAATCTCATAAGGTGAAAAGAAGTGTGCCCAACGTGCCTGTCGGCTATTCCGGGTCTTTGAATATTGTAATGCACGTAAATTACTGTGGTCTGTTCTGACCTCAATCGGGTGTCTTGCCCCCAATAGCAGGTGTCTCCACTCTTCAAATGCTCTTTTTATCGCCAGTAATTCCTTTTCGAGCACTGAATAATTTATTTCTGAAGGCGAAAGTGTCTTCGACAGATAGGCTACCGGACATTCTATTCCTTGATCTTTCTCTTGAAGCAGAACGGCCCCAATGGCCTGATGAGATGCGTCCGATTCGACATTGAATCTTTTGGCTTGGTCTGGAGAAATCAGGATGGGTCCTGTGAGGAAATGTTTCTTCAGATTCTCAAAGGCTAGATGTGCCTCTTCCGGCCAATGAAATCATACATCTTTCTTAAGAAGAGCTGTCATTGAGAGAATCTCTTCTGAATAATGTGGGATGAAACGTCTGTAGAAGTTCGCAAATCCCAGGAATCTCTGTAGATCCTTGATGCACATCGGAATAGGCCATTCGGTAATAGCTGATACCTTCCTAGGGTCCATGGCAACCCCGTTCGCTGATATTATGTACCCCAGATATGCCACCTGGTTCCTGTGAAACTCGCATTTGACCAATTTGCAATAGAGATGATTGTTGAGCAATCTCCTTAGGACTTCTTTTACATAATGACTGTGTTCAGATGGTGACATAGAGAAAACCAGAATATCATCTAGGTAGACTATAACTGTGTGAAGCAGGATATCTGAAAATAGGTGGTCCATAAAGCGTTGGAAAACAGCTGGGGTGTTGGACAGACCGAATGGCATTACTTTATATTCATAATGTCCCAAGGGAGTACGGAAAGCCGTCCTCCACTCATCGCCAGCTCGTATACGAATGAGATGGTAGGCCCCGCGGAGATCTAGTTTTGTGAATATGGTAGCTCCTTTAACAGCCTCAAGAATATCCGGTATGAGGGGCATAGGTTAAAGATCAGGGATAGTAATTGTATTCAAGCCCCGAAAATCAATACACGGTCTGAGTTCCGTAGAGTCCTTCTTGGGGATAAAACATAAGGAAGCTCCAGCTGGCGAGGTGGATTCCTGAATAAGCCCATTGCGTAGATTCTTTTGAAGGTATTCCTTAAGGACTTCTCGTTCTCGCCTAGATAAAACATACATGCGACCGAAAGGAATCGGTGCATCTGGAACAAGTTCCAAGGCACAGTCATCTCTACGATGTGGGGGCAATTCTGCATATTCTGAATTGGAAAATACTGTCTGAAACCAGTCATTTCTAATACGGAGATGGTAGGACGAAACCCCAAAGCTCCGTCCGAGAGAGAGTGCGTAAACAATGTTCTGAACCAAGGAAGACAGTGCCCGCCTTCCAATTAATGTAAGGATTATGGGCACAAAGCCAAGGTAATCCTAAAATCACCAGGTAGTGTGCCGTACGGATTACATCAAATACAATGGTTTCTTGATTGGAAGAAATATTCATCAACAATGGTATTGTTTGTTCCTTTATGGGACCTGAAACTAGCAGACTACCATCCACAGACTCAACTGGTATTGCCAAGGTTTTAACAGAACACGAGATTTTATGGGTTGTCTTCCAGTAGGTATCGATAAAATTCCCTGCAGCCCCACAGTCTATTAAAGCCATGCCCAGAATGGAGTCTGAATCTCCCCATTTGATTTTTACTTGCAAGGCCATCATAGTGAGATCTGGGATGTCTGTTACTTGCGATGGCAATGTAGCTGTTGAGGAACCTGTTACTGACTCCCTAGCCGCGGTTCCCCTTGCGGTTGGGAAGTGGTGTTTCCCTGTCTCTTGACTGGGGTGAGAGGGCAATCTTGAACTGAGTGTTCTTTAGAGCCACAGTACATACACAGCCCCTTGGCTCGTCGTCTATTATGCTCCTCAGGGGTAAGTCGGCCTCTTGTAGTTCCTATTTGCATAGGTTCTTCAGCCTGCGTTCTCCCGGCACTATGAGGGTAAGTAACATACTGTCTCACAAGACGGCCACAACGTTGTTCCCTTAATCTTTCTTGCAACCGGTAGTCCATCTGCATCACCATTGTTATTAATTCTGCCAGATTTGGAGGTCTAGGAACTCGGGAGATCTCATCTTCTAATTCATCATTTAATCCCCTATGGAATAAAGTGATTAGAGCATCATCAGCCCATGAGGTGCCGGCTGCTAACTGCTTGAAAGTGGTGATGTAAGACAGCAGATCTTGTGATCCTTGTTTAAAATCCAATAACTGTTCTTGGGCTGAAACTGTGATCTCTTGGCGGCTGAACATGGCTCTGAGGCTGTTCAAAAAAGCGGGGTAGGAATCTAATAAAGCATTATTAGTGGTAACAAGTGGTGTTGCCCATGCTAAAGCAGGACCGGTTAAATTTGCAATCATGTGTCCTACCTTATCATGGTCGTTCTGAAAAAAGGCAGTCTTGAACGAAAATTGAACTGTACAAGCCTCAATAAAGGCCTTGAGTTTATGTGGATTACCATCGTACAAACCTCTCGGAATAGGACCTGGAGGTATCTCGGAACAACTAGGAACTCTCCTCACCTATTGTCGGAGAAAGGCATTCTCCTGTTTTAACGCCTGAACTTCAGCAGTCAGTGCTTGCACTGCTGTAACCAATTGCTGTTGTCCATATCTCCTGTAATATGTAACGGTGAACCCCTGAGATAACCTGCTAAGACCTCCTGATGAATCAGGATACTTTCAAATTGTTTGGGCGTTGCTAACTGTAATGCCGGTGATAATTCACAGGAAGAAATAAACACTTTAATAACTGGCAGGTTATCCCAAAGACTCACCGGTATGTCTCTTCCTCTCCTTGTGACTGTGACCTTCCAGTAGTGGGAGGAATCTGCTTGTTCCAACAGGGGGGACGAATGCGAAAAGCCTCCCAGATTCCCCTTCTCCCCACTAGAAAACCAGAGAGGAGAAGAGGTCTCAGGGAAACCCTCTGGGGAAGAAAACCCTGTGTCGACTGCGGGAAAGTTGTCTTCAATGCAGCGGAGATTCAGGTGAAGTCCGGAGACTGGTGGTCTTGAAAAAGAAAGAAAATAGTAAGTACTTGCAGGTAGGAGAGAGGTGGAAATGTTGGAGATTATAATTCAGATTACCCTTAAACAGGAGTGAACTGCGAGAAAAGGTGCCCACCGGAAACTTCTGAGAATCCCTGGATAGAAAGAAGGGCGGAGCTTGGAGTTGATTCAGTAGTGAAGGGTTTGGAGCGAACGGGTGCGGTACCCGTGTCGCGTATGTCTGTAGATGTAAAAAAGGGAGAAGATAATTGAGTAGGGAAACGTTAGGAAAGTGGAGGATGTCGGAGAGTCTGAATGTCGCTTACCGTGTTCCGGAAAGGAACCAGTGAGCCGTTTGGAGCGAGAAAGAGTTGGAGTCCAGGGAGTCGGGAAACAGAGACGAGGTACGGTAGGCACTGAAATCGAGATAGGATAAAGATTGTGTAAGATATAGAAAGGTTAGGAATATGCAAGACGTCTCAGGAAGATCCTAGATGCGAACTCACGGAGCGTTGCTGTTGAGGAGTAGCAACGCATCTGTGCATCGTTCTCAGGAACAGATAAACCTTCTCTCGGGTAGGGGGACGGTACTTCCTGGATACTGAGGCGTGCAACATCTAGACCCGCATCTTTAGTTGCGGTGGCCATCTTGCCAGTAAAAATGGCCAACACCCGCCGTCCCAAGGTCCATCGATGCCACAAGGACCAACGCCTTCGGAGAGGCGTGACACATACTCCTGCTTCGGTAATTATAAGCTGTATGAGTCTAGGAACGATAAGGGTTGGTTCAATGACGAGTGCAGAAGGACATAACTTTCTGTAGTAAATAAATCCTCTTCAAAGAGAAATTATATAAATGCTGCCTAAGCCATGTAAAAAGCATCAAAGCACAAAAACAAGAATTGGAAAGGGCCCTTTCATCTGCTTCATTAGAGGGATCAAACCAGAAAGTCTCAAAGAGTTTCTGGTAATTAATAAAGAAAGGCCTGATTCATCAGCCTGCCTAGAATGGCTCAGAATCGGTTATTGAAGATCTTGTCTAGATCAGTTATTTTTCCTCCCTATACTCTACAAGCAAAGCAAGCTGTGATAATGGCCAATCGCTACCGGATGGCAGCACCAAGTTGCCTTAGTAGATAGGAACAACCAGGCTATTAAGCCTGGTATGATAACGAATTCAGAAGTTCTCTTGGCAATTCGGAAACAAACTCTATAGCGTTGCTCCAGGCCTGAAGGGAAACCTGTGGACTTCTTTTCAGACATCTGGGTCCCTGGTGATTTTGAGCTATTTTAATGAAGTGGTTACTGAATCTAATTATCCAGCCGCTTGGAACAGAGATATCATCTATCCCATATATAAAAAAAGGTCAGCGGGAATTACCATTCTCTTAAAGACACATCTCCCTCCTCTACACTCAATGTAAAATCGTTGGGCAGGTAATTGTGGCAAAGTTAGAACAATGGGTCTTGTAAAATAGAATACTGAGTAACATTCAATTGGGTTTTGCCATGGCCTGGGAACTGATGAACAGATGCTGAATTTGTACCTTATCATAGCTCATTCCTATACAAGACGCGTGAACCCATCGATTTCAAATTCATGGATCTGAGCATGGATCTGAACATGTCTAGACCCTGTTCTCTTTTTCTTTGTGTCCATCTTCTGTAGTGTTTGTTTTGTATGCCCTGAGGCCACGGGCGTGTGGCGCGTTATACAAATTGCAATACATAAATAATAAAATAAATAAACATCCTTTGTCAAGGTCAACAGAGGGAAACTTTGGAAGATGCTCAGATCCAGAATTTGCCCTAAGGTTCTGGTGAATATTCTATGAGAGATACATAAGGGGAATACGGCATGTATGAAGAACGGCACCAATGGGCAGTGTACTGCCGATTTCTTGGTCAACACATGCGTCCACAAGGGCTGCATGTTGGCGCCACTCCTGTTTTAGTTATATATCAATGATTACAGCATTGCTACTTAGTACTGTTGCTGAAGTGCCCCAGCTGTAATGTATGGAGACGATGTTGTGCTTTTTCTATCATGATGCAAG
The DNA here is from genome assembly GCF_040938575.1 of Ambystoma mexicanum. NCBI lineage: Eukaryota > Metazoa > Chordata > Amphibia > Caudata > Ambystomatidae > Ambystoma > Ambystoma mexicanum. The sequence goes on from NC_090938.1 coordinate 272,463,903, forward strand.
CTATACAATCACTAATTACTCAGTATACACCTTTTGCGAATCCTTTTGATCAGCAGGTAAATGCGGGTAAATTTCCCATTATGGTTTGCCAGCTAGGTAAACGAGTACAAAGATTGCCAACTCCTACAAAATACTGTGGGTTATGCAGTTTGATTACTTGAGAGTAGGATTCTCTTCTAACTTTAGGGAAAAAGCTAATGTTTTAAAACAAAGCAGGAAATTTCAGTAGGCAGTAGGTGAAATTTCTAGATTGTGTACAAGTCCAAACCGGTGACAGTTGCTAAAAATGGCTTCTCAATCTGATGGTATGAGGACTTATGTAGTCTACAAATTGAACAATTTTCCCCGCTCATTTAGAACTTAATCTCCCTTTCTTAGAACATGTTCTTATGCTTGAGTCTATTTTGTAGTGGTTTTGCCTCTCGATAAACGCGAACACAATACTGATGCACTTTATTCTTAGAGCATGCTTACAACATCCAAAAGCAAAGTATATTCCATGGCTTCAGCACATCAATCATTACATGGTAAAGATAAATGCACTAGGTCACTTTAATAATCCAATGCCTATGGTAAAGACATGTATAGCTGCCATGAATAGACATCTTAATGCTGTCACAGAAGCACGAAGAGAATACAAATAGTGACAGTTACAATCCAATCACTACTTTGTACATCTCTGCAGAAACAACATCCAGGAATATCTCTTGTGGAGTAATCTCATTAGTGAACACTGCCTTGTCACCAGAACAAGGTTAAACAAATTACCAATAAGGGCCGTGACATCTGTGTGGTCTAATCATAGCGATCCTAGATATCCATTGTGTGAGGCAATGTGCGAAGATTTACTTCACTCTTCTTTTTCCTAATTTATTACATGATTAGGCGAAACAATTGTATGCCTATCCTTATGGACTAGTCAAGTCTCTGGCAATGTCGACCGGCCTTATGTTATCTTTTAATGGCAGAGGCACCCTGCATAGGATGGACTTTATTCTCTTTATATAGGACAAGCCTTACATCTGAGGGCCAGAATAATGAAAACATGTGAGAGATAAACATACACACAAATAGCAGATATATAAAATGGCTGATGTACTAACTTTTTTTTAGTAGGAAATGCATTCTCACGGCAAGAATCTGGGGCATCCATCTATCCATAACTTATATTGCAAGATTTCAGTTGTGGTTTTCGAAGTGTGTTCTACGATATTTGTAATGGCGTGGTGTTTGGGGGAAGCTGAAATGGTGTGGCTGCTTTGCCAGGCTGGCTTTTGCCGAAGTCTTTCTTCTGTGGCTGCTATCAAGGAGGAGGCATCTATTCTACAAATACTCCACTTTCCGCAGAGTGTGCAGAGTCTGGAGTGTTTTGGTGTTTGGGGGAAACTGCAACATTGTGGCTGCTGTGCCTGGCTGACCTTTGCCTAAGTCTTTCTTCTGTGGCTGCTACCAAACATCAGGCGTCTATGATATGTTATGATATGATATGGCATTTATAACTTGCCTGTGTACATGTGTTTCTAGGCGTGACAAGACAAGGAGGTGAGAAACAGAGGGAGGAAAAGTGTCATTCAGGTAGCGCTAGCGCAGAGAAGTGGAAGGGCAGAAGTGCCAAGGGGGGTGGAGTTCAGGTAACTCAATAAGTGCAGCTAAAGGGAGGCTCATAAGTGCAGAGAGAAGGGACTGCAGGGTTGCAGATACAGACCATAAGTGCTGGGGGAGCCCAGAGGCAGTACAAGAACAACTGGACATGCAGGAGCCTGGATCTGACTTCATGGGGTAGCCAGGGGACCAGTGCATTCTACAAATACTCCACTTTCCACGAAGCGTGCGGCATGCCGGAGTGTTTTGGTGTTTGGGGAAAGCTGCAGTGTTGTGGCTGCTGTGCCAGGCTGACTTTTGCCTAAGTCTTCCTTCTGTGGCTGCTATCAGGGAAGAGGCGTCTATTCTGCAAATACCCCTCTTTCCTCAAAGCGTGCAGAGTGCCAGAGTGTTTTGGTGTTTGGCGTGTGGCACTTGGTGCTTGGGACCTGTATTGTCTTGCGCTTTGCGATCCCGACATGTGGAGCATTCTACAGGGCTTCATGGTAAGCGAACGTGGCTGCTATTTGATTTCCCTCCAATCAAACTGTCCTTGGTCACGGTAAATACCAAATCTTTTTTATGCTGATTTGAAGTGCCACTTAACGCGCACATCAATGAATTTCTGTGCACCTTTGGATATTTGGTAGCTCGTCTTGGGTCCCTTGAGCTCACTAGTAAGAGATGTATTTTGCTGGACTCTAGAACGGACTGCTCTGCACAGTAATGGTGCGTTCCACAAGAACTGCTGCGGTGAAGCTGCCACTGTCACGCTCCTATGGATTTAGAAATCGCCCCTGAATGCGCTCAATTCATAGGCCTAATCATAGGCTGTTACCCTCGAAAGTCAGCAAACTAGGAAAACGAAAATCACTGAATATTACACCCCCCACTCCTCCGGTACTTAGGCCTCCTGTGCCTGGTGGGCAAGTGACAAGCCCAGCTCTTATTTTGGCAGGTTCCCCCACGTTCCCATTGGGTTTCGATAATAACCATTCGCTCATAAACTCGTGTATGAATCTTCAAACATCAAATGATAAACGCTTCAGGCACCACATTCCCAATTCGGAGATAACATTGCCTGCACCAATGTTTCTGCCACTCCAGACTTGGTAGGCTTAAATACGAGCCTGACAGAAAGATTTGAAGCAAGTCTGGATTGTTCAAGCCCATCATCAGCCTCATTATATTCTTCACGTAACGCTCCTCCATTTAATCCCAATCTGAACACGATTGCTGTAAGGATAGATGCAGTATTTGGCATATGCTCTTCAATATCGCAAGAACACGCACACTTGAAAAAGATCCTAGCCCGAGTAGTAGACATCATTTTAAAAAACAATGTAAGTATTGCGGGTGAACACCAGTAATGAGACATTGCTCTCCTTGATAATGAAAGACAAAGACACTGGTGCTGTTCTGTCTGATCAGCTGAAGTCTTTAGACAAGGGGCCTCATTATAACCTTGGCGAAATGGGTTAATGGGTGCCGCAAATGGATGCGGACCCGTTAAACCCATTCCACCTGATTACGAAGTCCCCTCGCGGGACCTGGTAAGGACGCCTGGTAAAACGAGGCGTCGTTACTGGGTTCTGTGAGGGGACCACGGAGCTAACAACGGGAAAGTCGTAATCGGCCCATTCTTAGCTCCCTGCACCCATTCACATTGAGCCCCATGGGGCTCAAATGGGAATGGGGAAGGTCCGGGCCTGGGTTCCCGGTAGGGGGAATTACCGGGCCCTCCAAACTCGGAATGGCCTGGTAATTCCCCATTCAGGGAACCCGGACCCGGTTTTGGTGCAGGCATGCCGCCAATAGTGGCATGGCTACCGCCAAAGCCGTAATGAGGCCCAAGGAGTCCCAAACACAGGCTAGGTACATGGATGGCCCTTTTTTCGGAGTGTGAACCCCGCCGGTAAAGAATGCTCCAGGGGCAGTTCAAAACCTTAGACATTTCAAAAGAAAACAGAAACAACCTTTGAAGCAGTAATTCTTTACAGCGATGGATACGCAGGTCACCACTGGTGTTCCCCGTAAGCAGCCGACGCCTCAGGCTAATGATGAAAGACCCTGCTTAGATGAGGACGTGCATGGGGCTCTCACCCACTTCTCTGGTCCCTTGGATAAGTGGCTCTATGTTCCTGGGCCTTTTCTCCCCCAGTTCTTGCTTGCTAACCAAACTCGTTTGGTGACTAAAATGCTGAACATAGATATATCAGCTAGTTTCTCCAACCTTTCCAAAAGCTGTCAATCTGTTGCCACACAATGTGATTTTGTTAAAGCAAGTGGTATCGTCTGATCACGGATGACCAAACCCGATGGTCTATTGCTACGGCTAAACTTTTGAACATCGCCATCGAAAAGATGGGCCTCATTACACGGATGGCGGTGGACCAAGGTGCTATTAGCACCTTGGTCCATGCCGGTAAAATACTGGCACCGCCTTGGTGAAAAGGGGAATTACCGCCCTATTCCAAGGTTGGTGGGGCGGTAATTCCCCCTTCCCCCATTGCCCTTCCCCATTCCCATTTTTGCCCCATAGGGCTCTATGGGAATGGGGAAGGCGCTAATTACGGTGCCACAAATTGCAGTACCGTAATTAGCTCCCTGGTCCCTTTGCGGGTTGGTTTTTAACGCCTGCAAAAAGCAGGCGTTAAATTCCCCAACCCACAAAGGCACCTCGTAGTAAGGAGGTAAGGATTTACCGGTACCGGTAAAATACCGGTACCAGTAAACCCTTACCGCCCACCGTGTAATGAGGCCCAAAATCTCGTTTGATGATATTGTCACACCCTGTTGAAAACACAGTCGACTAGATGAAACGTGTCCTGGCATTTCTAACACCAGGCGCTCTCTATATTTTAAGAAGTTCTTCTGGTGCATTGACCTTGTAAAAATCGAAACGATTATATACAAGTAATAAACATTTTTTTTTTTTAAAAACAACTAATACTGGCAGGCCTGTTCCACATCCTTCAATTCCAATTGTAATTGGTGAGGAATATCCAGGCTTTATTCTGGTCCCTAGTAGTAGTCCACCGGTGGTATTTCATAGTGAAGCGGACTTGCTCAGTAACCCATGTCCTTTTGTGTGAATTTCACACTTTTTACCTGTTGTGGCAAAGGAAGTAACAAGTTCTGATTGGGATCATTGGCTCCTTCCTGCAGCACTCCCGCATTTGGCATCGATTAGCAAGATGGATTTAGTTCTTGAATCAAATTAGTTTGGTGGCTCAAAATAAATTACATTTGTTGAGACGTGTCCTACTGCTGCAAGCCCATTTCTAAATTGCACTTGCCTTATTAAGATGTTTCATCAGATTCCAGACCTGAGTATTATTTACTCAAAAGATATTGAAAGCCTGGAATTGCCTAGTTACACCAGCATTACTAATGGGCTCTGGTTTCGTTTGTCTATCCTGTCGTGGCAGAACAGATTAGTAAAAATGCCAAGGCGTTTCAAGAAATGGGTTTTTAGGTCTTGGTTTTCCAATCCACTCTGCCACCAGCCAAATTGATAGCGCCTGGACCTAGGAGGGAGAATAATCAGCGAGTTGTTATGAGGCAGTCTACGAGCATGATAAACAAAAGTTATCCCCCTTCTTTCTCTTTGGCTATACAGAGAACCGCACAAGAGTCAACCAGGATGCCGAGACATTGGTCTCATGGTACTGAAACATTGTGTAGACCAGCTTGTCCAGTCATTGACTCTTTTCTCAATACCTTGTCTTGGAATACTCTGGACTACCATTAATTTCTTATAAATCCTAGGGGCACAGACAAAATCATGAAGGCACAATTCTTCTTCATACAAGAGACTTGGTTAACTTCCCCTTTTGATTTAGATGGGTACTCAATGTTTTTTTGCCTTGCTTTGCCCCCTCTAAGGGGATGCTGCAAGGGGGGATTGGGTATAGGAGCAAAGTCTAAGCTTTCGGTTAAGTGCCTATCCTGGTGCGGGAGCACATAATTGTTATTGTGCAGTTTTACCTAAATTCCCTGAGATCATGACAGGTACTCTGATGGCCACAATTTATGACCCACCTCATGGAGGTTCCACAGACGATGTAATAATAATTGCTACTGGGAATGAAATTCATTAGGGCTTAATGACATATATCTATTGGGACCTATACACCTGTGTATCTATGACATAGCAATGGAAAATCTAATACAAGCCGTGCAATGATTTTGTCTATAGGTTATCTTTATGATGCATATGATGTGCATGTGTGAGATGTATGGATTTGGAATATGTATATATGATTTTTTGAGTTTGTGAGTTTGCTCACCTTGTTTTTAGTAGGAACTAAGGATCACACATTTAAGTTCTTGTATATATATTTATTTATACTTATCTGGTGATAGCTTGATACTACTTTTCTTACTTTTCCTACCTGCATTTTAATTTGTTGAAGAATGATGTATAATCTATGTAATGTGATCATAGTGCTATTGAATTTGTGTAAAAGTTTAATAACTATATACACTAATAAATAAAAATAAAAAAAATAAAAAAAATTGCCCTCAGATTGTGGTGCTCCCAATTTTCTAAGGGTGGAATAATAATTACTGGGGATTTTAAAGTTGGTTGCTCGCTGCCTCCATTGGGAGTCAATCGAGAGGGAAAAAATGCCAGGTAGAGAGTGGCTGGAATTGTTATCTGAATTTGATCTGTTCCCGGAATATTCCAAAACGTATGTTACGTGCATTAATGGAGTTCATAGTAGCTGTATTTACTTTATTTTTGTTAAATCTGTTATATCCCATCTATTCCCTGAGCTCTCGATTTGTCCCGTGGACATGCGTGATCACGCATTGTTGCGTATGAAATGTAATCTGAAATCTCCGACTCCGAGAGCTTGGGAAAAGTTGTGTCTTAATTCATCTGTGAACATGCAGGGAAATCAACATTTGTGGTCTACTGCTAATATAAACAGTCTTAATTTAATGCTGATTCAATGCGGCTACACATAAAGGGACATATGTAGGTGCTTTTCCCTTTATTTCTTTTTCAACAATGTGTGTACATGTTGCCTCTGCTTCCCATTACACGCTTGTTATATACATGCACATTTTCACGTGTTGCACATTTACCCCTTTGAGAAAGTACTGTGGCAAACAAGTGTATTTACAACACGCAAGCCTCTAGCGAGGCAGTTCACCTTACACAGGCTTTGACACTATTTGATGAGAAGCACCCTACTGAAGTAGTGCACGTGAACAAATCAGCTGCAGTAGAAGTCTCCTGCAGCACCAAAATGTATATTTTAAGAGAATAAGAAAAATGTCAGAAAAAAGAGATTTCGTAGTGGTGGGAGGAACAACCCATACAGAATGATGTTGATGTTGGATGAATACCCAGAGGTCTGCGCATTATGATTACTCCATCCTTTGAGGAATAGGACCCTGCCATGTTGCAGGAGTGGGGTGAAGCGACAAATGAATGTCCATCCAAATTTCTTCTAACTTTGGTGAACTATGCCAAAAGTGACATAGCCAGTGAATTTACACACATACTGGCTATAGAAACAGAACTGAAAGACAGTAGCGTCACCGAATAATGCAAAAAAATGAGGGCAATGATGGATAACTTATTACAATTTGAGGATGACATCAAACAACGTAAACATCGGAAATGTATCTGTGCTAAAAATTACTACGAATCAGGACACATATATACTTTTGCAAAGAGATTTGATAATTTACGACAACCTTTCATAGATGGAACCTCAGCTACCGTGATTTCTACCATTGCCTCTTCTTCCTTCGAATCAGTTGTGTCCAATAGGATCACAGACACATCAAGGTTGAAGCTTAATTTTTTAGAGGAAATTCGGCTCCTTTGCCAGGTTGGCAAATCACACAAAAGGGGAAGGGGCTACGGACGAGCGTGTGGCTACATGACCACAACAGGAAAAAGACTCACCATGGAATGCGGGGCAAGTGGATAAGGTATGGTCCCCCTGATCAGATCAACTAGCTATGGGGCAGAGGAAAGAAATAACTGCTTCTATGGAGACAAAAGTGATCAATCTTTCTGCTCACACATTGACTGATAAACAGCTAGAGGTATTACGCTTGGGTTTTATGTTTTGCCCCTCTATTTATTATGATTATGGACAGATAATCATATCGGACTTCTGGACCGATAGCAATGATGTGATTAGCGTGCATCAGGCTGGGTTCCAGAAGGGTCACGAAAGAGTGGAACAATGCTTTATGCTTTTCCCCATAGTACAGAAGTACACTGTTTAATGTACAATGCACCTAATGGGCCTCATTACAACCCAGGCGTTAAGGGGTTAACGGCGCCGTAAAAGGTGTCGGCGCCATTAAATCCATAACGCCTGATTAGAGGTCCCTTTGCGGGTTGCACTTTAACGCCTGCTTTTAGCAGGCGTTAAAAAACCAACCCGCAAAGGGACCTAGGAGCTAATTACGGCACCGTAATTTACGGTGCCGTAATTAGCGCCTTCCCCATTCCCATTGAGCCTTATGGGCCAAAAATGGGAATGGGGAAGGGGCCATGGTGAATGGGGAATTACCGCCCCGCCACCATTGGAATGGGGCGGTAATTCCGCCATTCACCATGGCGGACCCCGGCATGGACCATGGTGCTAATAGCACCATGGTTTAGCGCCGGGGTCGTAATGAGGCCCAATGTGTTATTTCTGGACTTGAGGACTGCATTTGATTCTGTGTCCCGTGGAGAGTTGTAGTGGGTACTGGTGGAGTGAAAGTTGCCCCAGGACCTTATTATTATGTTATCACTACTTTACTCAGACACAGTAGCCTGTGTTCGATACGGTCTGGGAGCTGAACAGACAACCTTTTTTGGGGTAGGCTTGGGTGTCAGGCAGGATGTGCCCTGACTCCAGTCATATTTAACATCTATGTCCAGGAGATCATAGACGCATTATTAGGTGGGTGCCAGGACTACCCTAAACTGGCCTCAACCAAGTTCCCGGCCCTGTTCTATGCGGACGACACTGTCTTGATCGCTACCATGCCCCAGGGTCTTAAGCAATCCCTTTCTGTTTTTTTGAGGAAGTGTACAGATCTTAGTAATACTGTAAACACGTTTAAAACTCGTTGGTTTTTAGAACAAATCTCAGGAAGCATATTTAGATTAAGCTGACGATAGAGGACAATCCAATTGAACAGGTCAACAGCTTTGAATACCTTGGAGTCAGATTCCAGGCAAGTCCAGGATGGGTGGCCCAGACTAGCATGGTGGCCCTCATGCTGAAAACATTTTGCGGTTCTATTTTATCTTTCTTCACCCTTCATGGAAGCAGTGCTATATCATCGGCACTGGAATTATACGAGAAGCAAGCTTTGTCAGCAGAATTTTATGGATCAGAAATATGGGGGTTTGCGAACGTTGAGTGGATGATTTTCAGGGAAAACTATTTTATGAAGAAATGATTATCATTACCTGTTAGTGCACTGACTGCACTTGTCCATTTATATTATGGCACCACCCCTTTGGGCGCAGAAATTATCAGACAACCTGGTTTAACGCAGAGTGGGGATGCACTGCTACACATTATGTCTCTTGCTGAAGGCAAAAGCTTGAAATGGATATCCCATGTGAAAGACCTACTGGCCAACCTGAAAGCGAGCATGTTTTGGGAAAATCCACAGAGCCTCTCTGCTTCAAGCCTGACTTGGCTCAAACAACTTTATAAGCAAAGAGAATGGGACCATCTTTTGCTTGATGCCACAAGACTATTGCTGGGCTTGGAATCTGGAACATGAGCAGGAGGTTGGCTTAAGGCATACTTAGATGTAATTACACCAGCTTAAGAAAGTCGCTGTATGCAAGGTTTAGACTGGGGATTTTGCCCATTGTTGCTTTTATGCACACATGGAAGGGCTCTGACTCTGCTAAATGCCCAGTGTCTGGTGTTGCCTAGGAGACATTTTCACATTTTCTTTTCCTCTGCATGTCTACTCTGCAGCTAAGGTGGATATATCTGAGACCTATCCTGCTGGAGGCTGGTATTCACTCACTAATATTTTTAAGCCAATGTGTTATTCCTTAAGTAATATGTGCTGTTGCTTGTTATTTGCACAGAGCCTGGCTGCTGAGGAAGAATATATTGACAAAGTGACAATATCCTCTGTCAATGTTCGAATAGTCCTGCAAAACTTAAGCTGCAAGCATTGCTCTATCTATCTATCTATCTATCTATCTATCTATCTATCTATCTATCTATCTATCTATCTATCTATCTATCTATCTATCTATCTATCTATCTATCTATCGCTCACATAACAAAACAACAATAACATAAAATGCCAGAGGGAGAGGGCAAACAACTCAAGTCAGCTATCGTGGTCCGGCAGTAAAAGGGGGAGAGTGTCTAGCCTCTGCTAAGATCAAAGAGATACATTTTTAATTGTTTATTGAACAAGGAGCTGGATGCACAACCCTTCAGAGTTGAGGGGAGTTGATTCCAAAGTCTCGGGGCCCAGTCATGAAAGTCAGAGCATCCAATTATTTTTCGGAGGACTCGAGGTTGATAGAGGATGATGTCCTTGTTAGATCGAAGGGTACACCGGAAAGGGACCCTTGAAACTCTGGCTGAAAGGTAGCCAGGGGCTTCACCTGCCAGGCACTTATAGACTATGGTAGCACCTTTAAACCTTATTCTTTGACCGACGGGCAGCCAGTGCAGTCTCCTGCAGGCCTCTGTGACATGAAGCCGATGACCCAAGCCACAAGCGGAACAGACACCTCCATTCTGGATCACTTGAAGATTCTTAATATTTACCTGTGAGGAGCCAACCAGCAGGCTATTGCAATAGTCCAGTTTGGTATTAATAATGGCTGCTACGATCATGGTCCGATTGGCCTCAGAGATGTATGGACGTATTTGCCACAATAGATGGATGTAATAGGAACAAGAAGACTTAAGATATAAAACATGTTTTGTAAAGGTTAGATGAGTCACACACTTTGATGATGTTTGGAGAAGCTGTCATAAAATGGGTCAAGATGGCTAAGCTTTATTGGAGTGTCTAGAATCAACAGTTCTGTTTTCTTGTTATTGAGAGCCAAGGAGCTGGTGGCCATACAGGACTGAATAGCATCAAAGACTTCATTCACTCTTCCAAGGTCTTTATTATAGATACCCGAAAGTTCAATCACAATCTGGGTATTATCTGCGTAGTTCGCAAAGCGTACCCCCAGAGATGATAATAAGTCACAGATCGGTTTAATATAGACATTAAACAGAAGAGGCAAGAGACAGGAGCCCTGGGGGACGCCACATATCAAGGAGTCCATCCATAATTGTGCATTGTCCTTGGTCACCTATGCAGAACTAGGACCAAGAAATGATCTAAACAAGCCTGCTACAGGAGTATTGCAACCACCAACCAGGACCAGTCTATCGGCCAAGATGGCATGATCCAATGAATCAAAAGCGGCCGACAGATCAAGAAGAAGAAGCGGTGCCTGACCACCCTTGTCTGCAATGTTAGATTTCAGATCCAGCACAGTGGCCTCGGTTCTGTGCCTTGCACGCAACCTGGACTGACCATTGGCGAGGATGTTGTTTTGTTTCACAAAGTTTTGATATTTAGCAAAGGCTAGTTTGTCTAATATTTTCAACAGAAATGGGATATTAGTGATGGGCTGAACGTGTCCAGGATCACTAGGATCTAGGTTCTCTTTCTTCAATAGTGGTAAAATATAAGCCTCCTTAATACAGTTGGGAACATAGGCTTTAGAAACAGAATGGTTGACAAAGGTAGTTACCCAAGGCACAAGGGAGCTCATATACTCTTTAAACAGCAACGCTAGGGATCTATCCCCTTTGCACGATGCTGGTTTAATTTTAAGCACAATGGGCCTCATTACGACCCTGGCGGAAGACCATGGTGCTATTAGCACCATGGTCCATGCCGGTAAGTTACCGACTCCGCCATGGAGAAAGGGGGAATTACCACCCCATTCCAAGGTTGGCAGGGCGGTAATTCCCCCTTCCTCCATGGCCCTTCCCCATTCCCATTTTTGCCCCATAGGGCTCAATGGGAATGGGGAAGGCACTAAGTACGCTGCCGCAAATTGCGGCACCGTAATTAGCACCAAGGTCCCTTTGCGGGTCCCTACTTTAACGGCTGGTCTACACCAGCCGTTAAGGTCGGGTCCTGCAAAGGGACCTCGTAATTAGGCGCTAATAGGTTAACGGCTCCGCAGCCTTTTACGGCGCTGTTAACCCATTAGCGCCTAGGTCGTAATGATGCCCAATGTCTCTGACTTCTTCAGAAACCTGTTGAAAGGAGAAGCAAGGAGGGAGCGAGGCAATGGGCGGGTGAGGGCAGTCAGGGCAAAGAGATTAGTTACCACTTGAATGGAGCAGAGTGAGTTGGTCTGCAATAGTATGCTGGTGCAGTTTTGTTTTCTGGATGAAGCTGTCATAAATCTTCTGACACCATTCATTATCTACCTCAGGAGGATGATCTACCAAGCTGCCTTTTAACTTTTGTAGAACTAAGAACAATTCCCTGCACTTGGATTTAGCTGCCTCGATCCTGGCACTGAGCTTGGCTTCTTTGACTTCAAACACAATCTTTTTAAAAGGCTTAATAGCAGCCTTATAGACCGCAATAGAGGCATGGGTTGCGTTTTTGCCCAGAAGCGTTCAGCTTCCCTTTTTACTACCCTAGCAGAGAGTACCTCGGGGAGAACCATAGATTGAATGGGGTTAACTTTTTTTGGATCCATTTTCTGAGAGATGCTAATGACTCATATGTCTGATTAAGGGCCTTCCTAAGGGAGGATGCAAAGTTGTCAAGCGATACACCAAGGTCCAAAGGAGGTAGTAGTGGAAGAGCGGCTGAAACAAAATCCTCATGGGTAATCCCTTTTGATTTCCTAATGAGGACTGTACGTTTGATGGATATGGTAGATTTTATGATAGCACTGGACAAAAGAGTCTCAAACCCAAGGAGAAAGTGGTCATACCTCGGACAGGTCTGGGGTGTGACAGATGCAATCTTCAGATTTTCAGTCATAATCCAGTCTAAAGTGTTTCCACCAGAATGTGTCACTGCTAAAGAGTGTTGTTTAAAATCAACAGAGACTAATGTGTGAAGTAGGGATGTAGCTGTCATGATCCCTACCCCTAACCCTCATAGGTAAGTCAGCCTCCTAACTGGAGCCAGGTTACAGCCTTCCACTGTTTCCTCAAATACCTTGCCATCTCATCAAAGACTCTCTTGGAGTCTGTCCTGGCGCCTTTGGCGCCAGGCTCATACTTAATGTGAAGATAACATTAGGGTTTGGACTTCTTAATAGACTTTTGTTCAACATGGAGGCACCCACATAGCTCTGTTCCAAGAACTGTGCTATGCGGTCTAGTGTTATGGGTGTGGTCTGGCCTTGAGATACCTGGGGCTATATAAGCCACGACCAAAGCAGAGGAGCACGCTTCACGTTATTCTGTGGTTTGCAGCGTGACGCTCACTTGTCCAGCTCGGTCTCCAGAGTTACTTGTTGCCTGCCTTACCCTGAAACCGCGCACCTGAAAGAAGAACATCATAAATACAGCACTTACCTGTGAGTAGCATCCTGTCTTCGATTCATCGCAAGCTTCAGTTCCACCCACTTGAGTATACTCGATTCAGAGAACACCAGCATCTTGGCGCCGCATCCTTCTCCGGAACACTGCAACCTGGAAAGAACAGAGCGAGATAGCATTAGTGAGCGCAAACTCACTCCTACTTAAGAAATACGAAAACCACAAGACTCTTACCTGATTCAATTATCCCTCGGTCAGCATCCATTCCACAACATCACAGCGGCCTACAAGAAAAGGGAAAGACACAGGTTAGCAAAAGAAAAGACAAGATAGCGCTGCGCATTGTGCATTCACTTACGGAATAGTGCCACGCACCGCACATTTGCTTACCGACTCGTGCTCATATCCAATCAGCACAGCAATGCCTAAATCTCTTTCCACACCTATAGGACAGAAGCAGAGACATTAGTAACAAACAAAGGGGGACAAGAAAGAAAGAAAGACCAGAATATCAAGACTGTAAGGCAGCAAAACCTACCCTATCGGAGTCGGAGTCACAGCAGGTCTGGACTCGAACAGGGCCCGCACCAGTGAAGCAACTACGTCGCAGCATGCCTGCACCAGCCACGCACCCCTGCACGAAGAAGCAGGATGGAGAGTACACCGTACAAAGAATTAAGGTAAGGAGAAGGTCTAAGGGAAGGTTTTTAGTCCAAAAGAGGCGGAAGTCAACCTACAAGAGACAGTTAAGTCTTGAAACCAGTTCTCCTGTATTGTAGGCCCAATCCTCATTTGAAACATAACCAAGGGACCAAGGGAGAGGGTTTGAGAGTGCAAGTTTTCCAGCCAGGGCTGAGTGACAACCCCGTGGATACCAGGTAAGTGTAACAGTAGCCTCTCGGTCCAAGATGACCTTTGCCTGTATGTTAAAATCAACCAGAACCAATAGGGGAGAGTATGGTTTGGATATACAGCTTAAAAGGGTAAAAGAAAAATCCTCAAATAAGGGCGTCATCTTGGGTGGCCTATATGATAGCAAGATACACAGTGTGGCAACAGGGTAATTTTTTACTTAACTAGCATAGACTCACACTGACTGATCAAGCTGACGCTTATCAGAGATATACAAGTTGAGATTCTTTTTAAAAATCAAAGCAACACCACCCATGCTTCTTGTGACACGGTCCATGTGCAGGATATCATATCCTGGTAGGACCTCCAATTGTATGCTATGTAGTGCAGCTTTGTGAAGCCAGGGCACAGTTATGGCCATAAACCTCAGATATAAAATTGGCCACTTCTACGCATGGGAGACTAGGGAGCGTGTGTTGAGTAGAACACATTTGAGACATACTTGTCTGGGAGAGGAGGGAACTTTTTGATCAGTAATAGTAGTATCACCAATGAATGTTTCATCCCAAGTTGGGTTGAGATTGTGACATTCTCTTCCAATCCAAAAGTGGTTGTGGGAGAGAGAACTGGAAAGGATGTATCACTCAATTTGAGGGCATCATCCAGTAGAATAGAGACAGGAGGAGAATAAGCAATAGGGGCATCCTCTAATAAAACAGCATGTCTTACCCGTCAATTTTTTTGAATGACTGAGAGAAGATTACAATGTGATCACATTCTGTTACCGTAGGTAGCCAAGCACTAACTACAGCGTAGCAGGAGAGCACAGTCACAGTCTTTCACCACAGACACCACCAGACACTAACCAGCACAAACCATCTTTGACGTGCCTGGTGCTGACATGCCTCACAACATCAGAAAAAGCCCCCGAAACTACAAAAGTGCTGGGAGATGTAGTTTATACTGCACACTGGTCGGGATAGTGAGGAAGCGCTTTCCGCCAGTGAAGCAAGCAGTTTAGAAACACAGTGAAGTTAGAAAGTAATTAATGCGACTAGCAATCACAAAGGGTGGCGTAAAATTCAATTTAGAAATGAATGTCTACAAACATATTAAAATGCTAAAAGCAGTTCATAAGATACAATTCATAGGATTAAAATCAATTTAGTAAAAACAGAGTACTACTAAAAGTATTAGTATCTCAGAGTATTCGTTTTTACGTGATATTAAATAGGTGTTCATGTTTTTGATCTAATAATGTGAGATATGGAAGAACTCTTATTTTAATATTTTCTTGTGTAGGTTTAATTAATGTAATATTATGTATTTTATGATGTGTTTGTACCTGATGTCCTTTTGTTGAATAAACGTTTTTCAACAACAACATTTTACATACTTTTTCCTATACCGGAAGTCTGCGGTCTCGTAACATCATTGCGGACATCCACGGACATCATCAAGTGTCCGCGCCCATGCGGCGTGATGACGTATCCATGGTCGGTGTTCTCTCTTCGCAGTCATCTTAAAGTCAATTTCTGGCCACTCTAGGGACTTTCAAGTGAAAAATCTGCCCTTCCACAGCTCCCAGTACCATTCCCACTTAATTCCTAAACTTTTCCCAACTTTTCAATGCCTTTTTCCAGTGCAGATGTTCGTGTACAGGACGGTAGTCCCAGGACATTTCCTCCAAATGGACGCACCCATTTCTGTTAGTATTCTCAATCTGGCACACCAGCAGAGAGGACCTCTTTTCTGAGACCAGAACAGATTTTCATTCAGAATGGCATCTGCAATGGCCATCCCTGCTCCTCCACCCCAGGGCCACTACCACCACCACCTGGCTGGAGAATTAGGACAGGGGAACAAGGGACCTGACCTGCAGCAGATGATATGCAGGAGAAATAGGAAGATGAAGATGTATTAGAGGAAGTTCCTACTACGTCAGGTGGGCAGAAGGAGTTGTGGGTGTGGAGGTTTTTCACCGCCCTTGGAATACTGTCAAAGGCTCAGGTTGCCTGTTTGTGCTGTACTAAGTGCAAAGGAAGGCAGTACTCTTTTGGTACTACCTCTGTGGGCCGCCACACCCCCAACTTCCACCCAGCTGCCCTGAGAAAGCCAATCTCCTACTCAGTGAGTAAGCTTACTTTGGCCACTACACCATCACGTACTGCTCCTGTTACCACTAGGGACAACACAGTGGGGCAGAAAATTCCTACTGTGGTCTCTCAGGCCATACAGGAGACTGTTAACCCATACCTTGCATGGTCAACAGTCATATGTATGTACTGTGGTACAATTATCTGCAGGGGGCAGGGAATCCGCAGCACCTACGAGGTGGCTATGAAGGTGCATGAAAAGGATTTCCCCTACCTTTTTTTGCAGCCCTAGATCTTACTTTGTCCAGCTGTCCCTCCCTTTTGATGGCTGGTGCCCCTTCCCTCCCTCCCTCAGACTCTCTCTCCCTCTCTGCTTTGATCTCTTTTTGTAAAGTTCTGTGAGGCTATCTGTGGGCATTTCCATCAAGCATGGGCAAACAAGCCCTGGTGATGTGGCTCGCTGGGGCCGTGAACGGTGCTTGGGACCACATATATGTAGGAATCGCTGGGGGCTGTGAGTTACAGCGGTTCATGCACATGTAGTGTTAGTGTGGGCTTTGAACAGAAACATAAAATACAATCATCATAAGTGGCAAATGCAGCCAGCGTGCACACCAGATGGGAAATGCACACATTCTTACAGAGAGCACGTTTAAACACATTTTATTTCAGGATAATATTTCATTTGACTGGGTTGCATTCAATCTAAATACTAATATAAACTAACAGGAAAACCCCTTCCCAGTAACCTGTAACATGTCCTTAACAAATTAGTGCAAATTGGTCCAGATGAAATACCTTGAAAATGTTTAAGTGTGCAAGTAGGAGCTGTGTGGCTTCATTCAGCATAGCAGCAGTTTGTGGCAAGCTGCAAAATATGAAATTATGCTGCTAAAGAACAACATCTTTGTGTGCGCAGGGAGAAGAAGATGTTACAATTGTAGTTATCAGGATTGGCATTCTCAAAAGGAAAAATACTGGGCAGGACGGATGAAATAGCAAGATCTAGGCGAGGGGAAGGATTCCTTTTGAGTGGCAGCGAGAGGTCAAAAAAGGGACCGTTAGTCGGTGTGCAGATCAGATGTGCAGGAACCTCTTGGGAGACAGACAAAGGGCTTTCCGAGAGCTGAGCTGAGATGGGTGTTAGGCAGAATCACATGCAGTACCCATTGGGAACACTACATGCAATTAAGACTACAAGTGTCAGTACAATTTCACATTTGGTACAAGCCTGTAATACACAGTTATGTGGTAGCAGTGGCTGAGCAACCAGAATTATCTCAAGAGTTGAGTGAGCAGTCGAACAAGTTACACAAAGGACCAACACATACAGTGGTTAAAACAAACACTTACTCAAGGTTTCTTTGTAAAAGAATATACATTTATTTACACAGTCAGTTTGAAAACATTACACTAGCAAGAGCAACTCAATATAATATACTAATATACCTCAAATACACAACCAATAAGTTACTGAACAAGTTCAGCTCCGCTGAAGTGGGAGCAAAATGGCACTTCAGTTACTTTAAAAAGGGGTAAAAAGACAAGGTTATAAGAATCCATAGCGCACATACTTTCATAGGCAGGGCAAAGGGTTTCAGTTAACTACAACCAGCAATTCAGTTCATAGGCCTGGGCCAAAGTCAATGGTTCAGGGTCTTTGTATAGGATAGCACAGTTCTGGTAGTAAACGGTTAAGTCTTTGCCTTGGATCTTTGAAGAATTTGGTCAGACGAAAAGTTAAACAAATGTTTTGGGAAGGACAAGCCTTCGAAGTCGGGAAAATTTCACAAACTTTCACTGTGCCCGAAAAGATTTCTGAACCACGTTTGTACAGTACCTTTAAAGTGAAGAAGAGCTGTAGCTGAAGCAGTTGTTCCTGGCAGTTCGAGCAGATCTCCCTGTTCCTGACCTTCAGTTGTGGGGACAAGAAGGAGGACGTCAGGAGGATCCTGCACTGCACAGGGAAGAGGCCACAAGCTTGGTAAAACGTTGGTTCAAGGTGTGAGTTCTTTAAGACCACAAACTGGTATCCTTCCCACTGCTATCCGGTTTTCCACAGCACTCTGCAGAAAATTCAACCAGGAGTGGACGGTGTCCAGGCCGCTTATGAGTTGGTTGTTCCCACCAAACTCAAGGGAAGAAGTTAACCTTGAAGGGCTTCTCTGTCGATGGAGTTTCAGGCAATTCGGACCTGCAGCAGGACTTCACCAGTCGTCCAGGAGTTGCAGCAGTCCTCGTCCTTCAGCTCGTTATTGGTTCTTTCGTTCCAGTAGTCGACTCTGCTTTCCAAGTCCCAAAGACCTGCTTTTAAACAGTTTTCCGATTAACAAGGGGGGTCCTGGGAGTCCCTCTGCCAGACATTAGTCCTGGTTACGAGAGACTTACCCAGAGTCTTTAGCTCACTATCTTTCACAAAGCAGAAATATCCCAAACATATCAGTCTTTGTCCTGCCCTGGGGCAGTCCAGCACCGAAATGCTAGGCAATTCTCCTCTGAACAAGAGTACCAACAGAAACCCCAGACACGTGTTTCGGTCTGGTTGGACCTCATCAGTAGGGCGGATCTGTGCCTCTCTAAGAATAGTGAGCAAGGGGTCCACGTCTGGATTCCCCTAGTAACTTAGGGTGAGACCCAAAGTTACTTAAATATGCAGATTAACAAGGGGGGTCCTGGGAGTCCCTCTGCCAGACATTAGTCCTAGTTACGAGAGACTTACCCAGAGCCTTTAGCTCACTATCTTTCACAAAGAAGAAAGACTCTGCTTTCCAAGTCCCAAAGACCTGCTTTTAAACAGTTTCCCCCATTCATTCCAGCCTGTCTGTCACTCACACAGCAGGGTGGCTGTCCTTGTAGGACAGCCAGCCAGCCAATCACGCCAGAGTGCATTCAGGTCTCCTAGGAGATTAAGCACAGGGAGGTTCGGGCACCTCCCTCACATCCTGTCCATCCCAGACACTCAGGCGCCAGAGGAGGGCTTCAGCACTGAAGCCTGCCAAAGACCAACGAACAAAGGGACCAAACCTGGTTTGGCGGTCAGAGACAAACACAAGAAGGACCTTTCCTAAAAGAAATGGCAAAAAAAGTTGACCAGAGTCTGTTTTTACAGATAGGTCTTGGGTGCCATATTGAAAAACATGGCTGACACGATTTTTAGCTACAGTTGTTTGCGGTCCGGAAAAATCATGGTAGTTTGATCTAAACCACTGCCACCAGCCATTTAAAGTAGGAAAGGGTAACATTTGACGGTTACATGAGTGTTTTTACTCAGGGGAAGCTAGGCAACCCCTCCAGCAACTATATAGGAAGATAGTGTGTGCTGGGTCTGTAAATTTAAAGAGACTAGTAAAGTCAATTTAACTTTACATGCTCTGGGAGACAGTAGTCAGTCCTAGAGAAGGTAGTTAAACCTTGGGAAGTCTGAAAGACATCCCTGTGTCACTGCACTGAAGGCGCTGTATGACACACAGAAAAAAGATACTGCCTATGGAGTTGTTTTAAAACTCCATAACCAAAGAACACAAAAGTAAAACACACATCAAAATGCATGGAAGAATGGGAAAAAAGGCTCGCACTCTTCCCAGGTAAAAAATCAAATCTTAGAAATCCAGCAAAGTTGCTGGGGGTCTCAAAAGGTAAGGGAAATTAGCACATTCTTGAGAATTCTCCCCAACAACGGGCTGCGGCAGGCTTAGATCATATCTAGATTGACAGTGATTTGCAACAAGCTGGCGGGCTGACAGAATCTCGAGTGAAGGGCTGCTCACTGGGCTATGCTGCGTGACCCCTGATTCATTTTTTTCTCTCTCTCAAATTGCACCCCCTGCCAATTTCTTTGGGTACAAGGTCATCTGGTGAGATAATGCTCAGTGGAGTCTATTAATGTGCGTGAACATTTGTATTTAAAATATAATTTCACATTCTTAGGTACACATGGCTTGTATCGCATGATGTATGTTATCTGAACTATTTGAATCTCATTAGTATATACAATTACTTTACTACTTTTTTACTTTATGATTATAACGCGCCGTAAGCCTGTGGGCATCAGGGCGTGGTGGAGCATAGAAAAGTACCACTTACAGTTTGAAACTTATGTCAGTTTACTGGGTCTGGAACTACACTGGGATATGGCGCTATGATGTTTCCAGATTATTGGAATAAGCAGGTTTTCAAAGCCTTCCTGAAACTAAAATAGTTTTCTTGTTGCCTTAGGTTCGCTGGTAGCTCGTTCCAATATTTAACCGCCTTGACCGAAAAGATCTGCCCTTTCCCATTGCCCGTTTAGCTTCTGGTATATTTAAGAGGCCCGTGTCTACTGATCTTAGGCATCTACGGGGCACACACCAGGAGAAATGTTTTTTAAAATAGACCGGAGCCTCTCCAAAGAGGCATCTGTGAACAATCGTCATGGCCTTGAATCTAATTCTATCCTCTATTCTGAGCCAGTGTAATTCCCTTCTACCTTCAGATATGTGGTCCCTTTGTTTTTTCTTTTTTATGATACGAACTGCATCATTTTGCATCACTTGGCATTTTGCCAGCTCTCTTTTAGAGGCTCCCTATAGCAGAGCATTGCTGTAATCTAAGCGAGACAACAGGATTGCTCTTGCAATAGTAGCTGCGTTGGTCTCATTTATAAATGGTCTGATTGCTCTCAGGAGGCGCAGGTAGTACAAATTACTTTTGTACAGGTAGTTAACCTGCGCCCCTGAGTCTAGTGAGGCTTCAACCATCATACCTAGGGTTTTTACCTTAGATACTACTGGTACAATGGCATCTTTGATATGGAACGTCTTGTATTGGGAGTCCAACTCAGACCTGGCCTGGTTTGATCCGAAAACCATTAATTTGGTTTTTGTGTTATTTAAACACATCCAGTGCCTCTGCATCCAGGTATCAATGATGTTATAAACGTCCTCAATCTTTGAGCTATCTACTGCATAGTCTCCTGTTAATTCGAAAATCAGCTGCGCTTCATTAGCGAAGTTGGTAAAGATCATGCCGATGTTTTCTAGCAGAGAGCAGAGACTTCTTATATAAAGGATAAAGAGGAGAGGGGACACACTGGCTCCCTGGGGAACTCCAAACAGTATGGGGGTTGCTTCAGAGAAATTTTCACCCCAATGTATTCTCGCCTTCCTGTCCTTCAAGAAGGAGGCGAGCCAGGCCTGTGCTTTTGACGAACACCCTACGAGTTTGTCCAAGGCTGATTGTGGCTGTTGTTGGTCTACTAAATGAAACGCAGTGCTTAGATCCAGCAGCATGTGTAGCCCAGCAATCAACTCCAGCATGTGTGTCTGTAGATCCAGCATGGCAGACTCTGCGCTAAGAGCTGCTCTAAAACCAGATTGTTGTTCATGTAACACATTTGCGGTTTCCACGTGTTTCTGTAGCTGATTGGTGGCTATTTTTTCAAGGATTTTTAAAATGAAATTTGAGTTTGTAATAGGACGGAGGTTGCTGGGGTCCTTGGGATACAAGCCTGCCTTCTTAACATGCGGGGTTATTGTGACTTTTTTCATATCGTCGGGAACTACATCCTCTGAGAAGGAGGCATTTACTAGCCTTGTCAGGACAGGGGCGAAAAGTTCTTTATTGTCTAGGATGATCTTAGTGGGGAGGATGTTTTCAGCGCAGGAGGTGGGTTTCATGCCCGACATCACCCTACATAGTTCTTCCTCTGAGACCAGTGCAAAACTAAAACTCTCTCTCCCGATGGGTATGAGATTTTCTTCCGGGGGAGTTCTGTGCTGATAGCATCTCTAGCCAGGATTATATTATTCCTAGCTTTTGTTATTTTTGCAGTAAAACCCTCTTGTACTCTCTCACAATCCTCCTTCTTAGGGATGTGTGGAGGGGAAAGGATAGTGAGTTTTTCCATGTCCTTCAGTATGTCAAAAAGTTTTCTGGTCGAGTTAGGAGCTGTCTCAATTTTCTTATTATAGTAGTTGGACTTTGCCTAATTGCCTTTCGATACGCTTGATCCGCGCATTTCCAGTTCTCCCTGTCAACCTGAGTGTGACTTTTGTGCCATATTCGTTCTTTGGCACGTTTGATCTGTTTATGTTTATTGGTGTGTTCATTATACCATTTAGCTTTGGTGCTATTTTTCCTTATCAGCTTGCTCTTAAGTGGTGCATATTTCTCTATCATCACTTGTGTTTGGTGTATTTCGCTAACATATGCTCGCAGTCATCATTAACTGAGAAAGACTCAAGAATCTGACGGAGGCACAGAGGCAGTACCCCTACCTTTCAACCCCTTATTTAGGATGTTGATATATGCTCTAGCAGCCAAAGTGCAAAACATATTACATTATTATATTATAAACATATACATTAGAAACGTAAAACAAGCGGTTTGAGTTTTCTTTCCATGACTGCGCTCATTAGCACAGAGACTGAGATTTCACAGGGACTAGCCCTAAATCATTTTACCACAGGTGGTCAAATCTGAAGTAGGCCTTTGGTTCTCCTAGTAAGTGAGTTTAGGAGTGTATGATGTGTGTGTATACAATTACCTGTTTATAATGTAATATGTTTTGCACTTTGGCTGCTAGAGCATATATCAACATCATAAATAAGGGGTTGAAAGGTAGGGGTACTGCCCCAGATTAAGTGTAGTAAGTCCAATATCTGGTACTTGTGAGAGACCCAGGAAGAAAAAGGATAAGTGTTAGACCATATTCTGAGGAGAGTTTACCACTACAATAATAATATACCACAATAAGATACTACCATTTACCACAATAATAAAACACCCCAAGATTAGGTGTAACTCCTGAAAAAATATCTAACATATTTGGTGCATTGGCCATTGGGAAATTTAAAAAGTTACTGGACATGGCACATAGCCGTAGTGTGCACTTAAAAGTGAATTAGTGCTGTGAAGTGATAGTGTGGCATTGTGTGCAGTGTCACCATGTCCCAAACTGAAGCTGATTTTTCTGATCTGGCAAACTATCTTGAGGCAAAACTCTTTGCCCATGGAGTTTGATCTTCAGAAAATTCAATTATAAGGAAAGACAGGATTTGCGGGGAAGTGGAGAAAGAACTGCTGCAAAATATTTTTGAGGAAGGGCACACCGTGCAAGTATGCCCCATGAGACTATTTAGAGCTCCAGATCGAAAGGAGGAGAAGAATAAGGCTATGTGCTAAGTTATGGTTTCTATTGCACTGTTTTTTTTAATCCAAGGAAATTATACTGAGGTAATTAGTAAGCTGCAGGGTAGTTTGAATGATGCAGATGATCAAATACAGTGCCTAAAAGCAGAATTAGAGCAGTCTAATACAGAATTGCAATCTAAATGTAGCAAAATGCAGTCTCAATTGGCTCAGAAGGAAAAACGATTTAATGAGAGTGAGCAAGGATGTATGCACTTAAAAGGGATTTTAGATGCAATAGGACAAGACAAAGATGATGCCATTTCAGAATTAGAAAGAATAACATGCAGAAAGATAAGGAATTCCTCACTGTGGAACAGCAAATAATTACATTTTTGGAAGAGAATGACAAGAAAGACAGAGCATTTGACCAGTGCCAGGTGCAAATAAATGAGTTGCAAGCCATGATTAATAAGATTAGGGATGAGAATTCTAATCTCTGTCAGGAGGCCAAATGACTTCATGGACAGTTCAAAAATCTAGAACAGCAAATATTTATTCTAAAATCTCAGGAAAGGCAACAAGGCATTACATTCAACAGAGTTGAGGTTAACCCCAGCTATGCCCAAGTGAACAGTGTACCAATAGCTATTCTTGTGACAAGACCTGATTATAGCCCACTGGGGGTATGAATCACCAGGGTGTGGTTACCATCATTACTGCCCACCAGAGAACAGAAATGAGCGACAGAATAATACACACCAAAATGCACCATGTAGCCCAATCATGAAGCCAATCAAAACTTTGTTTAAACCATTGAAAAAGGGTGGAAATTGATACATGCAAGACCATTTGGAAACAGTCCATGATATATTTAAAATTCTCCATATAACTAGGGAACAGTATAGACGGAGGGCTCTCACTGAAGTGATATGTGGCCCATCTCTGCCAGAACTACCTATTTTAACTTTCACCTAATGCTTGAATCAGCAACTGCTAGTGTCATTCAAGTTCCAAGTAACAGGAAAACGTGTCATGGGCGCACTTTGAAAAAGAGGTTAGACTTCAATGTTCATATTATAAATCAATACAAGATGCAAACAAGCAGCATATACAAAGACTGCAAAGCAAAATATCTCCCCTCGCCAGTTCCTTCAAGACTTAAAAAGAGCATTTTCATGCTTTGATGTGGCCTTTAATCCTAATTTTGTAGAATTTAATACTGCATACTTTTATGGTCTCCAGAAAGAAGTTGTATCCCAGTTAATTTGTGAATTTGACAGGGAAAAATCACTAGAATGAATAATAGAACCGGGGACCAAACTATATGAAGTAATCTACGATCAGAGAGAGGAAGGGACTAAGAATAAGGAGACAAAAACAAAATCTAGTAAAACCTGCAAAAATGCCACTTGAATCAGCACAAACTCAGGCAAGGAACAACATGACACCTACTCAGAGGGGCATGCCACCACAGACGACACCACCCCAAACTCCTGTGTTCCAATGTGTTGATCTGGGCAGTACAGAGTCTTACATTAGCCTAGATATCTGGGCAATGCCCCCAGAGTGGGGTTTCACCCCAATATGTCAAGCATAAATAAAAATCAAATGCACAATGGCCTTTTACCAAACACTGGGGGTGCAGAGCAGATTTGACCCCAATACAATGGTATATGGTCAAATGATAGTCACTCAGCGTTCCCCACCTCCTATGGCCCATGATTTCAGAAGTAACACAAATAGAAATCAGTCTCCTGTGAGGTACCAGAATAGCCCCGATCAGGGTGAGTTTAACCAATACTGACCCAGGACGCAAAGAGAAGAATCCAGAGACATGGACAGGTTTCCATGCCTAGAGGCCCAAGTCAAAATGTTGCCTGAACAAATAAGAAAGCTCTGTGCAGCTCGAAAACAGCAGCCAAGGGAAGGTGCAGAATGCCATAGGAGTGATCTTGTGCGTTCAGACAACAAGTGACTCTTTAATAGCCCTTGCACTGATAAAAATAAAGAAGCTCATGAATCACCTTTATATAACGGTCCTGAGTTGCGTGCTGATTCAAAAATTAGAATAGAAATGAATGAAAAAGAGACAGGGAATGCCAACACACACAAAAAGGGAGTGTGGTTCAATTTAGAGTTGAATCAGACTTTTGAAGTGTTTGAAGAGAAGAACAAAAAGGGGAAAATGAACAATAGAAACCTAAAGAACAGACACAGAGTTAAAAAGATCATCCAATGTGAAAATAAAACACAAGATGAAGTGGTAGGATTAGTAGTTAGACTATCCTCCCTTAAAAGTCAGAATACTATAGAGCTCTAGACAGAAAGAATGCTAGCTCAAAACACAGATAAGTGTCATGCCCCATAAAATGACAGGCTGCCATGTGACACTTGTGAGAATGTTCAGTCAAAAAGTTGCAGTTTGAACTCCTCATCGGCACACCTTCAACATCCTTTCCCCTCACTCTCTGGCCGGCCTCCCTTGGCCCTCCTTGGCCCTCCTCCTACCCCCACCTGCGAGGCCAAGGACCTGCGGTTCATCTTTGACTCCACACTTTCCTTCTCCGCCCACATCTCTGAGGTCTCCAAAAAGTCAAACTTCCTTCTGCACCTTCTCAGGGGTACCCTCCCTTTCCTCTCAGAAGCTCACTGTCTCCCAAGCTCTGGTTCGCTCAGGGCTGGACTATCGTAACAGGCTCTTTCCATATCTACCTGCCTCTACTCTCCGCCCTCTGCAACTAATCCAGAACGGGACTGCAAGATTGTCCTTGGCCTCAAGCCCTGACATCGTATCTCTCCAGCTCCGAAATCTCTCCATTGGCTCCCAGTGGATGCAATGATTCAATTCAAAACACTCTGCATTGTCCACAAGGCTTTCGGGGGCCTGGGTCCAAAATACCTTCAGATATCCCTCTGCAAATACCTCCCCTTGTGAGCTCTTCACTCCTCTACCTCTGACCCCCTCACGTTCAGTCGTTTTTCAAAGAAACAAGCTGGGGTTAGATCTCTGTCTTCCGCTGTGCCTCCCTCTGGAATAGCCTCCCTGCCACTCTAAATCTTGAGGATGACCATCTCTGCTTCCGGAAGCACTTTAAGACCCTCCTTTTTGCTTTTGCCTTCTCTCCAACTCACCCCTGCTGATCTGTTCTCTGTTGGCACTGTGCACCTGGCCACCTTCTGTCCCCTGGCCCGGGGAACCTGCTCACCCTGCCACCCTCCTGCACTGCCTCCTGGCCTCCCCTTGCACTGGGGACTTGTATCTGTATACATACAGTCTCCCAACCGCCCATTTTCTTCTTTTCTGCACTTATCAGACTTACCCAGTCTGCTGCCGTAAACACAGCACTTGCCACTTGCCGGCTGCACTACCACTGTTTTTTTGCCACTATTATCTATTTGTTTTTATTTATTATTATTTATATGCTCTACGCTGCTCCACACTTTCCACTCTCCCCCTTTCATGCACTTTTCCCCTTTCCGTTTCCCATGCATTTGCGTGTTCTAAATGTCACTGGGCCTAGTAAGATCGTTGTTGTGTTCTCCCCTGTTCTCCTCCCTTGCCTTGTCACACTCTGAAACACTTGTGTACGAGCAGGATACAAATAAAATATCATATCATAACACTGGTAGTCCCAGGTCAGAGGGGTAGTCAGTGGCTACACTCCAAATAGGTTCTGAGCACAGCAAAATAGACAAAGAAATCCAATATGAAGTGGGCAAAAAGGAGGGAAAAGTATCATTTCAAATGCCCATATGTTTAGCAAGGAGTGAAAAGGGGTATAGGAAGGTGAGTCCTGAAATTAACCAAAACTCACACTTTTTTGTGTGCTTGAGGAAGTTGAAGACAGGTACCATACTCCTATCACTGTGTAAGAGAAATGTAATGCATTTGCAATGATTGACACAGGTGCCCAGGCCACGATGATGTTAAAGGAGTTGGTAAAAAGTATCAATGAAGGGAGATTCCCCACAAAATCACATGAAGGAGACAAAATGAAGGCCCTGTGCACAACGTCAATGGTGAAGAAATACCTATCAAAGATGTTACAGAGGTTGACATAAAGATAGGGTAGCATCAGATGAAACAGGAAGTATTGATCACATCCAACAGTGAAATACCATTTATCAGAGGGACAAATTGCCTCAAGAGATTGTCGCCCCTCATTGAAGGGGTAAATGGGGTATTATGGTCCCTAGCCAAAAAACCATTGATGCCTAAGAAAATCATGACACAAAACCACAATGTAAGAGAATGCCATGCTGCGGCTAAGTCAGAAAGTGCAGTGGAAGTATATCTTTGGAATGGCTGTGTGCTCAATGTGTGTCACTGTCATTCTCATGTGTCAGGGTGAAAAAGAACAGCAATCTCTGGAGATTTATTTGGACCCCAAGAAAAAATGGCAAACAGAAATAGATGAAAACACATTGGCCCTGATTACGACCCTGGCGGAAAGTAACTGACCTGACCTCCATAGTGTAAATAGCGTTTCCGCCATTGCACGACGGAGTAAAGTGCGGCTAATTCTGACCCATCGGGCACGAGCACTACGCCATGGCGGAAGTGCAAAGTCCGCGATGGCGGAAATGTCCCCAAAACGCCCTTCACCGCCGTCGTACGGCGCACTAGGTGCAATTCCGCCACCCATCATAGCGGTCACCGTAATGAGCGGCAATCGGAAAATACGGTGACCGTAAATATACGGAAACGGAAGTCAAAACATGGTCCCGGATCGGGAAACAGCACGCCGTACACCTATAAAATCAGAATCCCAACACAACCATAAAAAATCCTACCCTGAGACACATCCCAACCTGAAATCCACCCTAGTGAAAACAACAAAAATGGGAAAAGTAGCGAAAAAAGCGTGCGACCGCAAGCAGCAGGTCCACTTCTCCCATGAGGAACTCACCGTGCTCACAGAGACCCTCCAGGAGAATGCTGCCGTCGTCTTCTCGACGCAAATGACCAGGACGGCACTTGCGAACAAGAAGGCCATATGGGCCCTGGTGGCACAGCGGGTAAGTGCGGTGGGGACCGCACCCCGCAACCCACAGCAATGCAGAAAGCGATGGGACGACTTGCGGATACGCGTACGGAGCATACTATCAGCCAACCGTAGCATTGCCACAGCTACGGGGGGAGGATCGGAATCACCCATCAAGTTGACCCCCTGGGAAGAAATCTGTGCCTCCACCATTGGAATGGAGAGTATAGAGGGAGTCGGAGGGATGGAGAAAGGAGTGCAGACATCCGAAGAATCAGGTAGGTGGGCCAAATAAAACAATGCTAAATCCACAATGTCCAATCATGTGAAGTACCATGTGTCCACATAGTGCAACAGAAACACATGTCCAGGAGAACGTCCACATACATTGGCCTGATAGCGCACTTTAAAAGTCACAATAAATAAATAAATAATTAAAAATCCTAAAAACACCCTCTACACGTGCAGCATGCACACCCTAACTGCAGGCTGCAAAACAACTGCATCCTCAATCCACACAAAAATGAAACCACCTCCAAGGCCCTGACCCAAATCACCCTCAGGTACCACCCCAATGCATGTGATACATTGCCATTCCAATTTCCACAGACCCATTAATAACGCTCGCCCTCCTTTACTCCACCACAGGTTCCGATTCAAACGACGAGCTCCAGGACACCCCTACCAGCACACCTGCAAAGAGGGCCAAGACCAACGGCCAAAGACCCTCCACCTCAGCTGCACGGATCAAGACACGGCAGCAGCACAAATCAAGTGGCAGCACACAGGAGGGGACTTCAACAGGCACCCCAGCAGCCAGCATGCCCACAACAGCAGCACCACAGGTCCCCCCAATGGATGCCACAGAAGGCACTGCTTCTGGTGGCAGCAGCAAAATAGGTGACACTGCATTAATGGCAGCATGCTCCGACACAGAAAACGGTGCTGTCGATGTAGGATCCATCCATGACCTGTCTCAATCCCCCTGTTTGTTTCATCCCGTACACCATGAGGATACCACGCAGGGGCACCCACAAGACGACGACTGGCCATCCCCCACAAGCCCTGTGGCAAGGCAACATGAGGTGATCAGCCCCTCTGTGACACCACCGCAAATGGGCATGGCCCAGCAGAGGCAACAGTCCCTCGACCAGGTGATCGTGCAACAGCAGCAACTGGCCACGCTCCTCAAGGAGCATGCTGATGAATGTGGGGGTACTAAGGCAGCCATAGAAACATCAACTGAGACACTTAGGTCAGAAATGGAGAGAAGCACAGAGACACTAAGGGCACAAATGGAGAGAAGCACCGAGAGCCTGAGGGTACACATGGAGAGAAGCACCGAGAGCCTGAGGGGGGAACTGCATGCGACGTCCAAAGACGTATGTGCTGAACTTGCCGCTGTGCGCCGTGTGCTCACTGAGCTCTCACAAACCCTTAGGGACATGCATGGACGTGAGCAGGCAGAGACATCATCCGTTGCAAGTTCCGTCCAGGGCAGCCCCCAACGTAGATCTGGGAGGAACCTGCGCTCCACAGGCAGGGGTGCCCCTGATACCCGGAGAGGGGGCTTGCAATTGCGTCTGCCCACTGACAATGAGCATCTTTGGACACTGGTGTTCGGGGTGGAGGTAGGAGGGTGGAGGGGGTGTGTTGGGCTTACTTGGGTGGCGGGTCGATGGGGTGTGTAACATAATTTCACATATGCTATAAACATTTCACAATCATCCAATGAGATGTGTGGACATTGATCATTGTGTACGAGGCCTTTATAGGCGTACAGTCCATATTGTGCATGTCCCAGACACACACAGTACCACAAGTCCCATGTCCATGTATCAGCCACCAGGCGTGAGTGCTAGAAGCATGAATCTATGAGAATCTGACGAATTTCACGGCCCTCCTGTGCCTCGCGGACTCCTTGAGGTGCTGCCACATCCCCACCCTCATCATGACCATCTTCAGGTGCTTGCAGTTCTGCGTCAGGGGGCATGGGCACATTTCTACGTACGCACATGTTGTGTAGCATGACACATGCCATGACCATCTTTGCAACCTTCTCATGGCGGTACAGGAGTGCCCCGCCAGACCTGCTGAGGCAGCGGAAACAAGCCTTCAGTAGGCCGAATGCCTGTTCTATGACTACACGGGTACGTGAGTGGGCATGGTTGTAGTCCTCCTCATGCTGGTTCTGTGGGTTCCGGAGTGGTGTAAGGAGCCATCTCTTCAGTGGATACCCGGCATCACCTGTATGTGGACAATAAAGGATGTTTGTGGAATGACATTGCTACGTACGCATCCCCCCCCCTTCCTGCCAGGTCATTGCCGCATCACATACCCCACATTATCATGCATGAAATGAGACTCACCGAGTAGCCAGGATCTGTTCCCTGCTTGTCGCTCCATGTAGCGTGGTATTGTAGAGTTCCTCAAGACCATAGAATCATGGGTTGATCCAGGAAATCGGGCACAACAATGTGTAATGATCCTGTTGGAGTCACACACCATTTGTACATTAAGAGAATGATATTGTTTTCGGTTGCGGTACTGGGCCTCCATGGCATGTGGGACAACCAATTCCACATGGGTGCAGTCGATGGCACCAATGCAACCCGGTATGCCGGCAAGTGCATGGAATCCCACTTTTGTGTTCGTAATTTCCTGCTCCGAGCGTGGTAGAGAGATGTAGTCGTCTGCGTGCTTCAGGAGGGCATCGAGCACTTGCAATAGTGTCCGTGACAACAGTGGCTGTATGCCATGCAACTGTCCGACTGTGTGCTGGTAGGTGCCTGTGGCCAGGAAGTGTAGTACAGACACCACCTTCAGTAGGGGTGGGATGGCAGTTGGGCTATCTATCATGCTGGCAAGGTCAGCGTGTGTCATGTCCACAATGGCGGTTATGGTGTCCCGGTCCAAACGGTGGAGTGTGTGGATCTGCTCATCAGTGAGGTTGAACGGATGAGCTCGGAGGCGTGGGATTGCGGGCTGCCTGCGTGGTGGTAGTGGCTGTGCTGGTGGGCCTTGCTGGCCCTGCCTTGCCCTCCTCCTCCTCCTGCGTCTCCTCTGTGCGGCCGGTTGTTGTAGTAGTTGGTGTTCGTCTTCTTCTTGAAGTTGGAGTACTTGCAGTGCTATCAGGTCCCCCAGGGCCAACATCGCTAGTCCTGCCGGTAGCATTTTGGAGTGGGTGTGGTTGTGGGAGGGGGTTGGGTGTGCAATTTATGTGTTTTCAGGCAGTATAGCCTCCACCTGTGGTGATTCATTCCACCTGTGCAAGCTGCAATCCCCTTTGGGCGAGCACGTCCCGCACACAACGCTGCAATTTGACGCATGGCATCTTGCTATTACAATCATGTATTTGATCCCGATGGCAGTGAAATATTGCTTCATATGTTCATTCTGCTATGGTCCCATTGTTTCACATACTATCTTTGCAGTCGCGAACAAACTTGTGAAGGGTCAGTGGAATGTAGTACTCGATTAACGGTGGACCCTCATGCAGCACTGTACCGAGGTTCACCGACGGGCGGGGCGTCCCATTTGTGAGTGAAGCCAGTTGCCATTTTCACACACTGCCTCACTACATGGATGAATTTGTGATTTCAGGCGGTCACAGATGCCTTTTCGACGTGATGTTGCAAATGAGGAATTCGAAGGACAGCGCTTTCGGTTTTCAGCTAGCGGCGAGGAGACGCCCACAGGTCTGACTGCAGATATAAAGTTCTATTGTTTAATGTCCTTCGGACAGGGGCCATGGCGAGAATGCAATGATTGATATGAATAGTATGGGATGCGCAATAGCGTAGTGGACGATAAGGCCGGACGTTCCCAAATACATGTTACTTCACAACACTGGAATTCCGGGCTGGAGCACAGTGGATTTTGCAGACTGCATTATGCACAGACTCAATGGAAATTTCACATGTTATGTGAGTAAATAATCAGGCGTTTTCATACCGGGATGAGGTAATGATGTATGGATGCATGGACAGATGATTTAATAGAGAGTTTGCCATGTACATGGCTTTTTGGAATCTATCCACTTCCCCTGCGCTATGTGATGCAGGGCTGCCATAGTGGGAGCATCGTCTATCTGCCCTTGTTGAACCCTCCCTGTCTCGACGCGCCTTCAAACACTTGTGTCTATGCACGTTACTAATCCCATCTAATGGATTCTGTTTTAACAGACGCATGCACACAAACACTCGTTTGTAATAGTGTTTTCACCTCGATTTATATAGTTATGATTCGCAAGTGATTTTTGGGTAGGAATAATCCTTTTGAGTGGGCTAGCATGCATATGGCTGTGGATTTAGTGTGATCATTGAAGTGAGTAATTCAAATGAAGTTCTGATGCCCATACTATTCTTTTTCATTTCATTTGGGTGACAGGTATCTCCTCCCCTTTTGCCGCTGCCATCTGTATGCCACTCCTGCAGATGGCTTTTACTCCCGACACCTGCTGCTTCGTGTTAATCAGTGGAGCACCATTACGATCTTATGGGACGATCGCCAATGGGCCACATGCCCTTACGCAGTACTAGTGGCTAGGAGCAACATATCGACCTTTCAGCTGGACTAGTGCCTACCTAATGGGACGGCCCTGCAGTTCTAGGCGCTTCCATGTTGCCTTTTTGAACGTGAATGTAGCCCCTGTGTACCATGAAGGTACAGGGCGTCACACAAGAAGAAGCTGGTCATTTATTGCGGATGCAGCCCACAATAATGAAATATATTTTGGAGTTCATGACCTAATAGCTGTATGGTCTTGGTGATTTTGTTGTGCATTAAATTTCCATTCTGATCTTAACCGTGTAGCGTTCTTCTTTGCAAGTAATGTAGCATATTCCTATTTGTGGAGCGATGTATTGTGAGAAGATCTGCATTGGGTTCCGGCTTCTGAGTATAGTTGCGTGGTACTGTACTGGGCGCGTTTGCCTACGAAGCCCAGGGAGGTCAGGGATAGGGGCTGCCATTATGACTGTTTTAATGATGTCATGCTCAGGGGCAGGGGATTAGCTTTTGTGTAACAGATGCCGGTCAGCCAGGTGGATTGGTGGAATGATGTGATTATCAGAATATGGCTGGTCACAGGTGCCTGTGTTTGCGTGCGTTTCTTGGAGGGAGACTGAGGTCATGTCCATTGGAATAGCTTCTGTTTTCGTGCCATCTGTGCCCTGCAGCTCCCATTGGCCCCTCTTGAGATGAGCCTGGCTGCTCAGTCACTCTGCCAACTTGTGTGGTACATGCTTATGCTGATGGTTGGTTTGTTTACTGGCAGGAGTACAGGGCTGGTGCAGTCTCACTCAGGATACTGCTTTGAATGTTGCCTTACACTGGTGTCAAGCGATGGGGGGCCTGTTGTTGTTTTGTCTCATATTTCAGTTCATATTGCTGTACTTGAACCTTCACGTGCCTGTGCTGCATCAGTACGGCAATGGTGACATGGCAAATATGGATGGCCACTCACAAGGCACTTGGAGCCCCTACATTCATTTGTTCGTTGGCATGCATGGGTGACTTGTACATTTCACTGGTTGCATTGTGTGACTTCATTGCACATACGAGGAGTTGTGCAATGTGGCCAGGGAGTGGTGTACAGGCACTCAGTAGGGCCATTTACGGTTGGTTCACGATGCCGTACTTCTCACCATGGCGGAATGGTACTTTCCGCCATGCTTGATGGCGTTAGGTAAATGTCTGCTAGGGTCAGAATTCGCGTACCGTTGCGCCATGGTGGTAGTTACGGTTTCGCATGGCGCGCGTGCGCGTACTTGGTGCAGTTAGCGTTGGCGTTCACTACGGTGTCGCTAATGGCATCGTACTTTACGGTGACGGGTCATAATCGCACCGAGCGCTATTCAATGGCGGTATTGCATTTCCGCCATCGTTTTTCGATTTCCGCCAGGGTCGTAATGAGGGCCATTGTGTTTTACCACTCCTCTATCCGTACTCTCTGCCTCCTCGGCCCTCGCGACTCTATTTCCTCCTCACTCTCTCTACTTGGCTGGCTTCCCTTCCCCTCCCAACTTAAATTTCAATTCCTCTGTTTGTTCTTCAAATCTCTCCATGACCTTGCTCCCCCTATCTCTCTGCTCTCCTCTCTTTCTACACTCCCTCTCGTTCTCTCCACTCTGCTGACCTCTTTTTACTCACTGTACCCCTGTCTCCTTGTGCCCCTTCTCACTTCCGTTCCTTTCAGCTCTTGGGCCCCCTAAACTGCAACTCCTTACCTCTCTCTATCCGCTCCATCCCCACATACACCTCCTTCCGCACCTCCTTGAAAGCCCTTCTTCTTAACTCCCCCCCTTGACCTCCTACCTTCTCTCCTCCCCTTCTCCCCTGTCCCCATACCTCCACTTCCCTTCCTCTCACATCCACTTGACCTTATATCACATAATTGAATCTTGTTCCCCTTCCCTTCAGTACCCACTCTCCCTTCCTTTTCACCTTTCCCTCACCTCCAATATCCAAGGAAACTGTTCTACATATTGTTAAACTGGTTTTTCTCATGATTGTTAACTTGCTTCTTCCATTATTGTATCTTGTTGTTATATTGTAAAGCGCTTTGGATTAAAGTGCTATATAAACTTAATAAACATAAACATAAACATCTAAAGGAAGAGAAATGCAAGCCAAATATCACTCGAGAGATAAAGAAAAACACATGTCAACCCTTTCTGAAATACAAATGGGAGATGGGCAGCTATGGATCGCTATCCATATAAATGGGCATTCTGAAATGATAGAAGCCACTTTATCACTCGAACATGAAAGAAGTTTCATTAATGAGAACGTACTCTGGCAGATCATTGACAGGGAGGATATCACAAAATTCAGAATAAAGAATTAACACATATTTGGTTTGAATGATCTGAAGTCAGGGCAAAGGGTTGTTGGAAGATGCATGTTAAATATTACAGTTGGTCCTAAGAGTATCCAATCCATCACAATATGTATGTGTCAAACTTTATAAATCAAAAGGTTTGGTCCAGATTGTGAGGGGCCACACCTGAATTTGTAGACAAAAGACAAGCTTATCATTGCACACAGATGACACCATATGCAGTTGAACTTACCACCCCCACATTCACCAGACAAGTTACAATAGCTTTAAAATACAGAAAGATTCTGATGCATTTGTATGTCTAAATGAATCCATCAGGCAGTAAGGGCTTGAATGCGAATATACAACACTGATAGAGATTGGGGAGAGACCCATTAAAATGTCGGTGGACAATAAAGGATGCCGGGATATTCATTTAGAAGAGAATTCAGAGATAGGAATGGCAATACAGAAATCTTATTTTACTTCAGACTTCAGTAATGCAGTGATTGGGAACATCCCTGAAAGGTATGTGTCTGTGAAGGGTGAGTTGCTAGAATCCTTGGACTCTCCACCTAAAGGAATCTTTAAAGTTCAGTCTGTGTATCCTTATGAGTCAAGTGAAAAAGTGTGCTGTCATCAAGATGATTGCATCCTATTCGAATTAAGTGAGGCTAAAACAGAAAAACAGCATATTGAATTGGAAGTCAATATTCCAAAACATTTAAATGTGTCGACTCTCCAAAGGGACACAGCCACACGGTTGGAGGACCGGAATTCCCAGAGTTCTCTAAGCTAGTTGAGGTGCAGATTCAGGCTGCAGATGAGTGCACAAATGAAGAAGAAAAAGACCAATTGAGAAAAATATTGATGGAATTCAAACAGGTTTTTGTACCCGGAGGATAGCTCAGTGGCAACTTCTCACGTTGGAAACAAGACAACACGAAGCAACACAGGTTCGATCCCCAGGTCCGCGCTTAGAAACCTCCGGGTATACGCGTGTTATAAATACAAAACTAAGAGACATATTCCTGTAACAGCGCCTCAATGCCCCTGGGCTGTGTGAGCGCTTTCGAAATGCAAAATAAATAAATAAAAATAAAAAATACATATATGATTGTGGATTAACAGATTTGCATGTTGCCACATTACCAGAAGGACATGGTAGGGAACCAGTATTAGTGCGACAATATAGGTTGTCTGGCATGTTTGGAATCACCAGCTGAAATAATAAAACATTTAGAATCTAGAGGAATTATTAGATACATTCATAACACATCATGCAATTCCACATTAGGTGTGTTGAAACCTAATGGCCAATGGGGTTTGTGTGCAGATCTACGAGAGTTAAATAAAGGGGTACATGTTTCAAGGTGGCTACTTCCATTTATTGATCAGGGTCTTGCACAGGTTCACGGGTCAAAGATGTTTACCACATTAGATCTTACAGCTGGATACTAGTGTGTACCACTGGTTGAAGACATCCATAATTTGTTTGTATTTTCTTTTAACAAATCACAATGTGTCGTGCCGGACACCTTTTGGATATGTCAATGTTGGGAGTGAATTTAGGATATTCCTGAGCAAAGCACTCCCAGATGCAGCAGAAAGGGGGACAATAGTTTGCGTTGGTGATGTGCTGATTAAAAATGAGGATCTGAAAAGCCATTTCAATTAGATTATACATGTACTTAGCAGGTTACAGAAGGCTGGAGCCAAAGTATTTCACTTCTTAGGTCATGAGGTGACCGATAATGGGTTAAACCTGAAAAAGTAGAAAGTGGGGGGCGATACATAAATTGAAAGATCCTACTAATCTGAAAGGGTTAACAAGTTTATTAGGGATAACAGGTTATAACAGGACATTTATCGAGAATTATGCAGAGAGTACACAACCTTTAACGAGATTACTAAAACTGGGTGTACCCTGGAAATGGTAAAGGGAACAAAGTGAAGCAGTGGCCAGGCTAAATGAATATCTCATGAAGGTGCCTTGTCTGCCATATCCTGTAAAGAACCAGGATTTCTTGTAGAAGTAGGATTCACTGATCAATGCATGTAAGCAGTGTTATATCAAAAACATGATGTGAATAACAAGATGAATGCTTATGCCAGCAAGACCTTGTCACAGGTAGAAACTAAGTTCAGTGAATGTAAAAAATCACTGCTAACAACTTTCTGGGCGTTACAACATGTCTGTCATATAATTAAAGGGGAAAGAGTCATTATTGAAACTAATCATCAACCTCTGTAGTTTCTGCAAATTAATAGATTTAGATCAGGGAATTTGGCCCAGTCCAGAATTACGTCCTGGGCGCTAGTGCTTCAGGGTTTTCCTGTAGAAGTCAGATATGGACAAAATAAGAAGAGCCTGGTTGTCCAAGGGCTGGCAGATTTGCATGATTGAGGCCACTGAAATAGAATCAAGTTTGAATGAATTTGAACAATCCCCACACAAAGCGTTCAATGAAGTGGAATGTAGGGATTTACCAACTGTGTATGTAGATGGTTCTGCATACCATGTAGAAAATAACACAGAAAAAGAGCTGGTGGCAGGAATAGTTAATATCTGGTTTAAATGTGACAACATTCCAAGTGTAAGCATGAGGATTGGGCCTAGAAGTAGTCAAGTGGCCGCAATTTACAAAGCAGTCGCTACCACAGTAGAAAACAGACTCAAAGAGATAGTGCTAGTAACTGATTCTGATTATGCACAAAATATTTTTGTAGAATATTTACCTGATTGGAAGGTAAAAGGCATGGTCACCTTTAACAAACAACACTTAAACATGGTAAAATGATTCAAGCCATAGAGAAACTTGTGTTAGAAAACACATTGGAGAACAATCTGTGGCCATTTGAAGATGCCAGGTGAGGACAAAGAGGGGAATGACAAGGCAGATCATTTAGCCAAAATTGGAGCTGTGATGGGAGAGATGTTTCCTATTGTACATCTGCTTGGTGAAGTACAGGTAGATGCGATAAGATGCTCCAAAACTCAAAAGCAGTTGAGCAGCCTGTGGTGCAATGGAGTTTTGATACTCCAGATCAGCACCTGGTCAAAGCGCAAAAGGAAGATCTGATTTTAGCCATATTGTATAATCATCTGTTAGATGCAGAGCCAAATCCTCTGAATGAAGAAGATTGTAAAGGGAAAGAGAGCTTGAGGGTGTTGATAAAAAACAAAAAGAGAATTAGGTTACAAGAAGGACTGATGATTAGAGAATCTGTGACAGGTCAAATTCAATGGATTGTGCCTTTGTCATTTCAGGGATTGATGCTGCATCATGCTCATGATGCCATAACTGCAGGACACAGGGGTTCACAGAAAACTTTGGACATTTTAAAAGATTATGCTTATTGGCCACCCACACATGTCCCAAGATGTTAAGGTATACACCAGAAGGTGTCTAGTATGTTCACAATTTCAACCTGCTTCACCTACTCATAGAGCACCATTAATGAAAAGAGGTTTGACCCTCCCATGTTCTGATTTGCAAATCGACTATGTCAGGCCTGTAAAAAGATCAGCAAGAGGAAACATGTATGTTAACAGTAGTTTGTTTAATGTTCAAATGGGTGGAGTGCATTCCAGTGCGCAAACTTCTAAATCATATTTTGACAAGATTTGGTTTACCTCAAAGGATAGAGTCAGACCTGGGAAGTCGTTTCACTAGTGCATTGATGACAAAGATATGGCAGATTTTGGGTGTGACGAGAAAAATACACATTTCTTATCAGCCTTCCTCTTCAGGGGGAGTAGAACAGTGTAACAGGCC
Source organism: Ambystoma mexicanum (assembly GCF_040938575.1). Lineage (NCBI taxonomy): Eukaryota > Metazoa > Chordata > Amphibia > Caudata > Ambystomatidae > Ambystoma > Ambystoma mexicanum. Next base: position 272,502,666 of record NC_090938.1, read on the forward strand.
AATAGTAGGTATGTTAAAGAAATTTGTGCCCGAAGGAGGTTCTAGTTTGGACCTTCGGCTTCCATTGGTATAACTGTCCAATAGGTTGACTCCTGCTAAATCAACAAATCTCAACCCTCATGAAATATTACCAGGAATAAAAATGGTGCTGCCACAACATTTACTTTACAAGACCAACAAAAGAATCCTTGTAAATGCCTCCACAATTCACAAATATGCGGAAGAGTTGAGGAAGCACTTACAACATGCGTTTGCATTTGTGCAGTGGAATTTGGATAAGGCTGCTGATGGCACAAAACATATTATGATAGGAAGGCATCTGCAAAAGGGTACTAGATAGGAGATCAGGTGTATAAATTTAATTTTGGAAAGGGAAGACATAACATCTCTAAATTTCCCCCAGAAAGCCCCCAGGACCAAAGAAGGTGGTGAAGATAAGGAGCCCAAAACACCATGGAGATGACGCCTTTGGAGAAAGTCCCATGGAGTCCCGGACTGGAGGAGTTCCACCAACAACGGCGTTATGTATGATTGTAGTACAACATTTAATGGACAGGACATACCTGATGCACAGTTGTTTCTACTCTTGTTACCACAAGCTTCCCTACTACAGGACATATTTATATAAAATCTTACTTCGTTACAAACAATTTTCATTGTTGTTATTTTCATTTTTTTTAGTTGGTTTTACATTTAATTTAATGACACTGATGTGTTTAATGTTGTCTGGAAATGGTAATGATGTAATTGTGCTTCAAAACAACTATTATTAGATCACCAGTACAAAAATGAAATAATAATCAAAGATGGTGTTCAGATAAAAAATAAAGATCTCTTAAAAAAATGTTTTTAAAAGAGGGTGGTATTAAAAAAAATTAAAAAAGAAGATACAAATGCATCATACAAAAAAGAGAGATCTGATCACTGATAACAATTATGAGATTTGAAGATTGAAAAAAATAAAGAAAAAAATGTTTTCGCAAAAAATATACACCATTATGATTTATTCATGTAAAAATATTGTTATTGTCTCTATGATTGGGAATGATAGTTGCTGGTTCAAAGGAGGGGGAGGTACATACATTGCTGATGCATGAATTTCAATGTATATAATATTTATTTTCAGGGGATCTATGTGATCACAGCGACGGCCGAAAATGCAGACTTTTTTTTAACCCTTTACACCACATATATAAATGCGGGGGGAGAACCCCTTCAGCCTCCCCATATTAATATTATACACTTAATCCTCCCTAATGTATATATGGTGTAAGGGAGGGGTTAAAAAGAAGAAAAAAAGTCGGCATTTTTGGCCGTCACAGTTCCCAGGTCGACATTTTTGTACAATTCCTTTTCAGGTATGGGTAATTTAATTGGGAACAACACATGCGTTTTGAAGCTTATGGTTTGATGTTGTTTTTCCTGCATTGACTTCTGATGGATCCAGCAATAAAAAAGGAGGGAGTATGTAGGAATAGCTGGGGACTGTGAGTTACAGGGGTTCATCCACATGTGGTATTAGTGTGGGCTTTGCACGGAAACATAGAAATACAAACATCAGAATTGGCAAATGCAGCCGGCCTGCGCACCAGATGGGAAATGCACATATTCTTACAGAGAGCACATGTTTAAAAACATTTTATTTCAGGATAATATTTCATTTGACTGGCTTGCACTTCATCTAAATACTAATATAAACTAACAGGCTAACCCCTTCCCAGTAACCTGTAACATGTCCTTATAAAATGTGTGCAAATTTGTCCAGATGAAATAACTTGAAAACATTTAAGTGTGCTAGTAGGAGCTGTGTGGCTTCATTCAGCAGAGCAGCAGTTGGTGACAAGCTGCGAAATATGAAATTATGCTGATAAAGAACAAGATCATTGTGTGCGCAGGAAGAAGAAGATGTTACATTTGTAGTTAGCAGGATTGGTATCCTCAAAAGAAAAATTATTGGGTAGGACGGATGAAATAGCATGGTCTGGGTGTGGGGAAGGATTCCTTTTGAGTGGCAGCGAGAGGTCATAAAAGGGACTCTTAGTGGGTGTGCAGATCAGATGTGCAGGAACCCCTTCGGAGACAGACAAAGGGATTTCCGAGAGTTAAGCTGAGATGGGCTGCGGCAGGCTGAAATCCTATCTAGAGGGACAGTGACTTGCAGCAAGCTGGAAGGCTGACAGAATCTCGAGTGAAGGGCTGCTCATTGTGCTAACTGGGTGACCCCGGATTTCTTGCCAAGTTGGACCAGAAGTATCGCCTTCTGATCTAGGTAATAAACTGTAAAATTGATGTGTGATCAGAATGTTTGGCCAGGGGTCAGACAGGGTTAGAAGATGGTTTTCCTGTGGAATGCTTATTAAAGTGTAAAGTTAATACGATTTTGAATGTCCATGAAGGAAGTTGCATTGCTGTTGTGATTTTTTTTTTCTCTCTCAAACTGCATCGCTTGCCAATTTCCTTGGGTACAAGGTCATTTGGTAAGATAATGCTCAGTGGGGCCTATTAATGTGTGCAAACATTTTAATGTAAAATATCATTTCACATTCTTAGGTACACATGGCTTTTATCACACGATGTATGTTATCTGAACAATTTGAATCTCATTAGTATATAAAATTAGAAACTTAAAACAAGTGATTAGAGTTTTCTTTCCATTACTGCGCTCATTAGCACTGAGATTTCACAGGGACTACGCCTATTTTACTATAGGTGGTAATTCATTTTACCACAGGTGGTCAAATCTGAAGTAGGCTTTTGGTTTTCCTAGTAAGTGAGTTTAGGAGTGTATGATGTGTGTGTATACAATTACCTGTTTATAATTTGATATGTTTTGCACTTTGGCTGCTAGAGCATATATCAAGGTGTTGAGAGTTAGGGGTACCGCCCCAAATTAAGTGTAATAAGTCCAGTATCTGGTATTTGTGAGAGACCCAAGAAAAAAAAGGACAAGTGATAGACCATATTCTGAGGAGAGTTTTACCACTATAAAGGAAATCCACCAATGCATCACTACAATACTAATGTACCACAATAATATACCACCATTTACCACAATAATAAAACACCCCAAGATTAGGTCTAACTCCTCCAGAAAATATATCTAACATATTCCATGATCCCTAGCAGCTGCGTTCATCGCACACGTTCCCCCAGGGTCTTGAAAAGGATTGCACCTGCCTGAGCTCGGTTCTGATTGTTTTGTCAGTTGGAGGCATGGGCAGGGTACAATATGCGAAGCAGGACAACCACCATCAGGATCACTTGCGGAGCAGCTGGGGGAAGTTGGAATCTGGTGACGCGGTGGTGAAAAACTCTTGCCTCCCTGGAGCGGGGCTCTAGCTTCTATATTTTCATGTGAGCCTTTCTACCTCCCTGCATGCCCTTTGAGTGGAGCCAACCGTGAGTTGTTTTGCCTGCTACAATTTGCTCAGGGTCCCTCAGGAGGTCCCTGTGTGAAAGATAAGTACGAACTGCATACAAATCTGTTTTGTTGTACGCATGGAATTTACTCTGTGAGGAAACAGAGTCACTGAACTGATTTGTGTATGGTATTCTGAATTGAGCGACAAACTCTCTCTGCAATAACAGTAGAGCGTAGCTTAGTGCATGCAAGAAAAGAGCGCTGTTTGAAGGTTGCTCCAGACCCTGAGTTATGTACCATTTCATCATGTGTTCCAATTCACTGTGTGTCACTTCAATTACGTTTGCCCAAGTCATGTGTTCATTTATGTTACTATGTGTACCTCTTTCATGTCCTCATCTTGGTATGTGCCACTTGAGGCATTTTTTGGGTAGTTATCTGTAGGAGGGTAGGCAGACAGGTGAAGTGTCTAGAAGGAAGCAGGCTTGAGTACAGGTATACATTGGCAGGTTGCATATGAGTAACACAGACACTATTTCAGGAGTGTGTTTCAGTAGTGCATTGTATGAAGACTTGTATGACTTCCCAAGAAAACCCCCTACCTATCCACTTATGTTTACCTAACTCTCATTCTGGTTTTCCTTGCTCCCCCTACCTATCCGCAAGCTCTCATTAACCCACTTCCCCCATTTGATGTTGCATAGTAACCTGTTTTGTAAACCTCAGGCACCCATGCCAAGCAAGGTGGGAGGGTCATTCTCCCTTCCGCATCTGTGGTTAGGGAGGTGTTGCAGATACACCTTCTGGTTATGAGACGTTCCCTCTTCAAGAAAGAAAACCCAGAAAAATACTCCACCCATAAAAAAGGTTCTTCATGGAACCGTCTTTCAAAGTTTAAAAATAGAATCAGAAAAAAATGATCTTGTAGACGCCACCTAATTAGTATATATACTTAAAGTAGTAAGACTCTATAAGAACATCTGACATTTTCATTAGCTTTACATTGTATGCTAATGAAAATTGTAGACAATTTGCATAGCAAAGAAAAGATGACAGTAATACATTTCTGTCCCGACCCCTTTTCTGTGCGTAGGAAGTGTTTAGTCATTATTTATGGCTTTCACACTTCCCACTCATATAACACTTCAATCAAAAAATGAGCTGCCCTATTTTCCACAGCCATATAGTCCAGACTTCTCAGAGAATTAAAGGGTGGGGGGATTTCAACTAAATTTACTTTTGTTCATCCAACAATGGTGGCTCTTGAAAAAACCTTTTTGGGGACTTTTTTATTTATTTATTTTAAAAGACCCCTTTTTTGTTTTTTGTTTTGTTTTATGCACTATACTAACCAATGCGGTACTGCAATTATTTTTTATTTTATATCTTTTGCATAAACTGCTTCAAACATTTGTTAGTGTTTTTTATTTTGTATGTACTGTTTTTTATATGTGTTTTTATAATTGGGTTTTATTGGTTAAATATAACCTTATAACACAGAAATATCCATTCACAAAGATAAAAATATTACATACAGTTTACATACATTGATACAACTCATATTATACCAATACAATATCCATACTTTTGCAATATAAAACTTAGTTGAGCACATTGTCATCATAACAACATCATAAGTATTTTTTGCCAGATAGAAAAAATTGTAAAATTCTGAACTAAATGTTCTCCCGCATATATCAAAGCCCAAAATTGATCAGTATGTATAAATTGTAAATTATATGATAGGCTGGCATACCCTTTTTCATTAATGTCAATCAAAGAAATACAACCAGTCAAAAGGTGTCTGGGTGCATCTATTTCTATCTTACACAACCTACAAAGTCGTTCCGACACCGGAATCGTTTGCCTAAGATCTATCCTGGAGAGAGTGGGGAGCTGGACCAATCATAAACACATAATGAAACGTCCAACTTTGGCGTCTTCCAAGTTCTTTATATAGACACATGGTGTGTCCATAGGAATGCTTTGAAGTATGTAATCCTTAAATGTAGACTGCTCTGCAAGTTTAGACATTCTATTGTTTCTACCCCAAAAAGCTGCTTTCTCTTTGATCTCCTTGTATATTAAAGCCAGATTATCCTGTGCAACGAATGTGCATCCTATACCACCTACAAATGTCTGTATCTCTTCAATCCACACTCTTAAAACAGGTAAGGAGGTATTACAATCCTTTTGATTCATAAAAAGTGAATGAACAGGGGGGGGCGGGGCCTGCCAAGCGCCGAAGCAGTTGGCCGCCTAACTTCAGAGCTCCCAGCCTGGTATTAATACCATAAATCTTCCATGCGGCAATTCATACTTTTCTAAACAAAAATGACTTACAAACAGGGCCGCAAGTCATGGATGACGATTTATGAGGCTCAAAGCGTGCCTGTGCTCACTGTGTGTGAAGTCCCAGAAAGCTGCGTAGATAAGGAGGCGCAGCCCATTAATCACCGGAGCTCGTGTTGACAAGAAGCCGGCATATCTCATCAGTTGTTCGGTGTATGCAGCTGTAGCACTATAAAGTTGTTGGGAAGCACGTTTGCTTTACAACACAATGGGCCTCATTACGACCCTTGCGGAAATGGAAAAATGATGGCGGAAATGCAATACCGCCATCGAACACCGCTCGTTGCGATCATGACCCGTCACCGTAAAGTACGATGCCATTAGCGACACCGCAGTGAACGGCAACGCTAACTGCACCAAGTACGCGCACGCGCGCCTTGCAAAACCGGAATCACCGCCATGGCGCAACGGTACGCGAATTCTGACCCTAGCGGACATGTACTGAACGCCATCAAGCACGTCGTAAAGTACCATTCCGCCATGGCGAGAAATACGGCATCGTGAACCAACCGTAAATGGCCCACTGAGTGCCTGTACTCCACTCCCTGGCCACATTGCACAACTCCTGGCAGGCGCAATGTACCCACACTATGCAACCAGTGAAATCTACAATTCACCCATGCATGCCAACGTAGAAAAGCATGCAGGGGCTCAAAGCGCCCCGTGAGTGGGCATCCATGTACGGCATGTCACCATAGCCGTACTGACGCAGCACAGGCATGTGAAGGTACAACACATCAAAATGAAAATCAAGAACACATGACACAAAACAACAGTAGTCCCCCATCGCTTGCCACCAGCGCAAGGCAACATCCAAAACAGCATCCTGAGGGGGATTGCACCAGCCCTGTACTCTTGCCAGTAAACAAACCAACCATCAGCAGAAGCATGTACCACACAAGTTGGCAGAGTGACTGAGCAGCCAGGCTCATCCCAAGAGGGGCCGATGGGAGCTGCAGGGCACAGATGGCATCAATACAGAAGCTATTCCAATGGACATGACCCCAGTCCCCCTCCAACAAACGCACGCAAACACAGTCACCTGTGACCAGCCACATTCTGAACATCCCATCATTCCACCAATCGACCTGGCTGACAGGCACCAGTCGGCCAAAAGCCAATCCCCCGCCCCTGAACAGCACATCATGTAAACAGTCACAATGGCAGCCCCTATCCGTGACCATACTGTGCTACGTAGGCAAACGCGGCCAGTACTGTACCACACAACTCAACTCAGAAGGCGGAACACAATGCAGATCATCTCGCAATACATACCGCCACAAAGCGAAAATCGCCACATCACCTGCAAAGAACAACGCAACACGACAAATATCGGAATACAATTTAAATGCACATCCAAATGACAAAGGCCCCACAGCAATTTGCAAAATAACACCAAAACAACCATCATCACCGAGGGCTGCATCTGCAATAATTGACCAGCTTCCACTTGTGTGACGCCCTGTACCATCATGGCACACAGGGCCTACATCAACGTTCCAAAAGGCAACATGGAAGCGGCAAGAACCGCAGGTCCGTCCCATGAGGCAGGCACTAGTCGAGCTGAAAGGCCGAAATGTTGCACCTAGCCACCAGTACAGCGTAAGGGCATGTGGCCCATTGGCGATCGTCCCATAAGATCGAAATGGTGCTCCACTGATTCACCCGAAGCTGCAGGAGTCGAGAGTAAAAACCATCTGGAGGAGTGGCGTAGAGATGGCATCTGCAATAGGGCAGGAGATACCTGTCACCCAAAAGAAACACAAATTAACCGATTGCATTACGGGACTCATGATGCATTACAATCTTCATTCAACACACCAAATCCACACCCATATGCATGCTAGCCCACTCCAAAGGAATATACACACCCCTAAATCAGTATCGAATCATAACGAAATCAATCGAGCTAAATACACCATTGGCAACGTCGGTTACTGTGCATGCGTCCGTCAAGATAGAACCCATGACATGGGATTAGTAACGTGCCTAGACACAAGTGTATGAAGGCGCGTCGAGACAGGGAGGATCCGACAAGGGCAGATAGACGTATGTCCCACTATGGCAGCCTTGCATCACATAGCGCAGGGGAAGGGGAGTGATTCAAAAAACCCATGTACATGGCAGACCCTAAACGGAATCATCAGTCCATGCATCCATTCATCATTCCCTCATCCCGCAATGAAAACGCATGAATATTCACTCACATCATATGTGAAACTTCCATCGCGTCTGTGCGTAATGCAGTCCGCAAAAACCACTGTGCCCCTGGCCGGATCTGTAGTGTTGTGAAGCAAGATGGATTTGGGAACGTCCTGCCTTATCGTCCACTACGCTATTGCGCATCCCATTCAATTCATATCATTCATTGCCTGCTCGTTATGGGCCATGTCCCAAGGACATTCTACAATAGAACGTTACATTTCCAGCCAGACCTGTGGGCGTATCCTCGCCGCTACTTCAAAACCAAAAATGCTGGCCTTCGAATTCCTCACTTGCAACATTACGTCGAAAAGGCTTCTGTGAACGCTTGCATTCACAATTACATCAATGTAGTGCGGCTGTGTGTCATAATGCTAACTGGCTGCAATCACAAATGGGACGCCACGCCCGTCGGTGAAGTACGTTACTGTGCTGCATGAGGGTCGGCCATCGATCGAGCCCTACATACCACTGACTCTTCACAGGTATGTAAGCGGCTGCAATCATAGCATGTGTAACAATGGGAGCATAGCATGAAAATCAGTCAAAGTACATCACACTGCCATCGGGATTTGATACATGATTCCAATCCCAAGATGCCATGCGGCCAAATGCAGCCTTACGTGCGGGACGTGCTCGGCCAGAAGGGATAGCATCTGCCACAGAATCATTCAATCAGCACAGGTGGAGGCCATACAGGCCGACAGCACATATATAGCAGACCCAAACCCCTCCCACAACCACTCCCACTCCAAAATGCTACCGGCAGGACTAGCGATGTTGGGCCTGGGGGACCAGATAGCACTGCAAGTGCTACAACTACAAGAAGACGACGAACAACAACAGGTACAACAACCGGGCGCACAGGGGAGACGGAGGAGAAGGAGGAGGAGGAGGGCAAGGCAGGGTCAGCAAGCCCCACAAGCACTGCCACTACCACCACGCAGGCGGCCCGCAATCCCACGCCTCCGAGCCGATCCGTTCAACCTCACTGCTGAGCAGATCCACACCCTCTACCGTTTGGACCGGGACACCATAATCGCCATTGTGGACATGACACATGCTGACCTCGTGAGCATGATAGATAGCCCAACCGCCATCCCACCCCTACTGAAGGTGGTGTCTGCACTCCACTTCCTGGCCACAGGCACCTACCAGCACACAGTGGGACAGTTGCATGGCATTTCACAGCCACTGTTCTCACGGACACTCTTCCAAGTGCACGATGCCCTCCTGAAGCACGCCGACGACCACATCACACTACCACGCACGTACCAGGAGATTACCAACGCAAAAGTGGGATTCCATGCACTTGGCGGCATCCCGGGTTGCATTGGTGCCATCGACTGCACCCATGTTGAATTGGTTGTCCCACATGCCATGGAGGGCCAGTACCGCAACCGGAAACAATTTCATTCAATCAATGTGCAAATGGTGTGTGACTCCAACAAGATATTTACGCATTGTTGTGCCAGATTTCCAGGATCTACCCATGATTCTATGGTCCTGAGGAACACAAGAATACCACGCTACATGGAGCGACACGCAGGGCACAGATCCTGGCTACTCGGTGAGTCTCATTCCATGCATGACATCGTGGCCCATTTGATGCGTCAATGACCTTGCAGGAGGGGGGGGGGGCTACTTAGCACTATCATTCCACTGACACCCTTTATTCGTCTCATACAGGTGATGCCGGGTATCCACTGAAGAGATGGCTCCTTACACCAATCCGGAACCCACAGAACGAGCATGAGGAGGACTACAACCATGCCCACTCACGTACCCGTGTGGTCATTGAACAGGCATTCGGCCTACTGAAGGCTCGTTTCCGCAGCCTCAGCAGGTCTGGCGGGGCACTCATGTACAGCCATGAGAAGGTTTCTAAGATGGTCATGGCATGTGTCATGCTGCACAACATGTGCATACGTAGGAATGTGCCCATGCCCCCTGACGCTGTACTGCATGCACCTGAAGATGATGATGATGATGAGGGTGGGGATGTGGAGGCACCTCAAGGAGTCCATGAGGCACAGGATGCACGTGCAATCCGACAGAGCATCATAGATGCATGCTTCTAGCAACCACGCATGGTGCCCATTACACGGAAAGGGGACCTGTGGCACTGTGTGTGTGTAGTACAGGCACATTGTGGACTGTACGCCTATGAAGGCCTCGTACGCAAATATCAATGTCCACACATGTCATTGGATGATTATGAGATGCTGTATTGTTAATGTGATTTGATTTATACACCCTATGGACCCGCCACCCAGTGAAGCCCAACACACCCCCTCCACCCTACTACCTCCCCCCCCAACACCAGTGTCCAAATATGCATGCTGTCCGTGGTTGGACGCTATTGCAAGCCCCCTCTACGGGTATCAGGGGCACCCCTGCCCGTGGAGCGCAGGTTCCTGCCAGATCTGCGTTGGGGGCTGCCCTGGACGGAACTTGCCACGGATGATGTCTCTGCCTGCTCGCGTCCATGCATGTCTCTGAGGGTTTGTGAGAGCTCCGAGAGCACACGGCGCACAGCAGCAAGTTCAGCACAAACGTCTTTGGACGTCGCATGCAGTTCCCCCCTCAGGCTCTCGGTGCTTCTCTCCATTTCTCCCCTGAGGCTCTCACTACTTTTCTCTATTTGTGCCCTGAGTGTCTCGGTGGATGTTTCCATGGCTGCCCTGGAACCCCCGCATTCATTTGCATGGTCCTTGAGTAGCGTGGACACTTCCTGCTGTTGCTCGATCAGCAGGTCGAGGGACTGTTGCCTCTGCTGGGCCATGGACATTTGCGGTGGTGTGACAGGGGGGCTGCTCAACACATGTTGCCTTGGCACAGGACTTGTGGGGGTTGGCCAGTCGTCGTCTTCAGGGTGCCCCTGCGTGGTTTCGTCATGGTGTAGGGGATGGGACATGCAGGGGGATTGGGAAAGGTCATGGATGGTATCTACGTCGCCAGCACTGTTTTCCGTGTCGGAGCATGCTGGCATGACAGCTGTGTCACCTATGGTGCTGCTACCACCAGAGGCAGTGCCATCAGATACGTTCTTTGGGGGGACCTGTGGTGCTGGGGTTGTGGACTTGCTGGCTGCTGGGGTGCCTGTTGCAGTCCCCTCCAGTGTGCTGCCACTTGATTCCTGCTGCTGCCGTGTCTTGATCCTTGCACCTGAGGTGGAGGCTCTTGGGACGTTGGTCCTGGCCCTCTTTGCAGGCGTGCTGGTAGGGGTGTCCTGCAGCTCGTCGTTGGTATCGGACCCTGTGGTGGAGTAAAGAGGGGCGAGCGTTAGTTATGGGTCTGTCGGATTTGGAATGGCAACGTATCAAATGCATTGGGGTGGTACATGAGGCTGATTTGGGACTGGGCCTTGGAGGTGGTCTCATTTTCGTGTGGATTGAGGATGCATTCATTTGGCTGCCTGCAGTTAAGGGGTGCATGCTGCACATGTAGGGGTTGTTTATGGCATCTTGATTGATTTGTTTATTCATTCTGACTTTTAGAGGGCGCTGTCAGGGCAAAGTATGTATTGCACTATGGGGTCACATGGTACTGCACATGTTCGTGGTTTGTGGATTTCGCATTGTTTCTCTTGGCCAACCTACCTGATTCTCCGGATGTCGGCACTCCTTTCTCCATCCCTCCGACTCCCTCTATGCTCTCCATTCCTATGGTGGAGGCGCAGATATCCTCCCAGGGGGTCAACTTGATGGGCGACTCTGAACCCCCCCCGGTAGCTGTGGCGATGTTCATGTTCGCAGAAAGTATGCTGCGTACGCGGATCCGCAGGTCGTCCCACCGCTTGCGACATTGCTGTGGCGTGCGGGGTGTTGTCCCCACCGCACTTACGCGCTGTGCCACCAGGGCCCATATGGCCTTCTTGTTGGCAAGGGCCGTCCTGGTCATTTGACTGGAGAAGACGACGGCGGCATTTTCCTGGAGGGTCTCGGTGAGCACGGTCAGTTCCTCTCGGGAGAAGTGTACCTGCCGCTTGCGGTCACACGCTTTCTTGGCTACCTTTCCCATATTTATTTTTTTAACTGGGGTTGCTAACGGGTTGGGATGTGTGTCAGGGTCGGATTTTTAATGGTTGTGTTGGGATTCGGTTTTTATAGTTGTGCGGCGTGCTGTTTCCCGTTCCGGCCACATGCTTTTACTTCCGTTTCCGTATATTTACGGTGGCCGTAATTTGCGGTGCCCGCTCGTTACGGTGACCGCTCATTACGGTGACCGCTAAGATGGGTGGCGGTATTGCACCTGGTGCAGCGTACGGCGGCGGTAAGGGCCGTTTTGGGGTCATTTCCGCCATCGCAGCCTTTCGGATTCCGCCATGGCGTAATGCTCGTGACCGATGGGTCGTGATTAGCCGCACTTTGCTCCTTCGTGCAATGGCGGAAACGCTATTTACGCTGTTGCGGTCCGGTCAGTCACTTTCCGCCAGGGTCGTAATGAGGCCCAATGGAAATCCCTCATGCAAGTAACACCCAAAGAGATATATCATTTCATAACATGAAAGCATGATATATTATTCAAATAAATGACTTTATGAATGAAGATATATTTATCCTGAGGCTCGGACAAGGAATATAATTAATTTATACCGAATATATATAAAAGACTATAACTAACCCCTTTTAAAAACAAATAACATCCAGACAACTAACAAGAATATCCACTACTGAGAGACTGTGACATGTGTGAGATATATATTATAATAAGACTGCTACCCTCATGAGTAATTGTGTGGCTGGACGGCTTTGCAAATAATCAGAATCTAAAGTGCATATTATTTTAAATAAGAATGAATGCATAAGAAGTAAAGCTTTATGTTGCTGCAATTTTTATGTGAAATTAAAAAGTTGCTGAGCTCTGAAAGGCACCATCTACTACTAACAGGGAAACTCAATAACAACCCTGATTTATTTATGTCACATCAGAATTCTTCAAATATATATTACACAGTTGAAAATAAATGCGCTTAACCAAACACATTGGAAAATGAATGTACTTGACGGAATACATTGAAAGTAAAGGTGCATGACTGGATACATGAAAAATGAATGTGCGCAGTTAGGCATTTTGACATGAAAGTGCACATAACTGGGCTTTTGGCTTCATAGCCTTCATCTTTTGAGAAGCAATCTTTCATACAGCGTAATTTGTCTTGCTCAAACATGTCTTCCAAAAAGGGGCAACCCAATGAAATATCAGCCACACCCATCAGTAATGCCCCCAAAAGACAAAAAAGCGACTCTCCCACGCCTAAAGAAGATACGTAAGAACCAGTCATGCATGCTATCTAAATGGAGATTAAATCTCTTAAACCGTTCATGGAATCCACGACTGCCATATTGCAGATGCTTGATGACAAATGGTCTACATTTCAATCTAGGATAACAGAAGTGGAAAGAAGAGCAGGTGACATGAAGATGTTGCAGTACAATCTCCGGAAAGCACAGTTGTATCTTTACAGAAGCAAACAGAACATTTAGAAAACAGGAACAGGAGAAACAACATACGTGTCGTTGGTCTTCTTGAGAACATTGAGAACGACAACCCTACTCAATTCATTTACCATATGCTTACTGCACTATTGGATCTTCCTACGCCTCCACAGTTCAATATCCAAAGAGCACATTGGAAGGACCTAAAAATCCCTTCCGGAATGCTCCAAGAACTATGATCTTCCCTCTATTGGATTATACTCACGTGATGCTTATTTTAGAAAAGGCAAAACAGAAGAAAACTCTTGTATGGGAAGGTACCAAAATGGTCATAACTCAAGACGTCTCCAACATCACAGCAGCAAGAAGGAAAGAATTATTAGCATTTAGACCTGTACTAAAACAGCTAAATGCAAGATATGGGATCATACATCCAGCATCCCTTAAAGTTACTCTTAATGGTCACATGTATACTTTCTAAGACCCAAGAGACTTGCGCAGATTTTTTCAAGGTCGCAGAAGAGATGATATGGACACAACCAAGCTGCATATATAAGTCATTAATAATACACGGAACGTTAATGTCTATTAAGGATATCCATGCCGGAAGGGGCACAGAGGGGCCCATCTAGATCCAGCTCTTCACCCCCTACTTATTATTGACTGTATAAGAACATGGTTTGGAGTGGCTGTATCCGGTTAGCCACTATTCCTTCATGTACAAGTTTGATGTTATGTCAACTACAAAACTCCATGCTCTTTTTGTTTGTCTCCTCCTCCTCTTATTTCTCCCTACCTTACTTGTACAATATGCTATTAACTCGAACCTTATAAATACTAATATTCTCCTAAATGCCTCCTATGTCACTAAATATAACTTCGTGGAACGTCAAAGGCCTTCATAACCCAATCAAATGGCAAAAAATCCTCACACATCTCAACAGGACTAAAGCAGCCATAGCATGTATACAAGAGTCACACCTCTCTCAATTGGAAGCTGCCAAACTACATTGCTTATGGGTGGGACAGATCGTTGCTAGTGCAGCATGTGGAAAGAAAAATGCAGTGATTACCCTTAGTAGTAAACATCTCCAATGCAAAGTTACATCGATAGAGTCTGATGATGTGTGCAGGTGGCTTTTGATCAAACTCCTTATTCAATCTGTCGAATATTCCATTCCAAATGTGTACAGCCCCACTAATGCTGATCCCACTTATTGGCCTCAATTAAGAAACCATATATTCAGATTGAACCCAACCAATACTATAGTATGTGGAGAATGTAACAAGATTGTAGATCCTCTTGATACAAAATCTAATGTACGTTTTAAAAACACGACCTCCCATGTACAATTCTCCAACTTTGTATCCGAATTAGGGTTTTTTGATACCTGGCATTTAGCTCATCCTACAGATCTCGAATATACTTCGTATTCCCCACCATACAACTCTTTTTCAAGAATGGACTATGATTTTAAATCCAAATCTATGACTAATCGGCTGATAGATGCCACAATAGAGCCCATTATCCTGTCTGTTCATGCCTTTGTTCATGTTCGATCATCGTATTTGCATGGTATGCACCAACAAAATAAGTGGAGATTTAACTCAACCTTTTTAAAAGATAACTTATTTACTGATTTCATCCAACAAAACACAGAGGACCTAAATGATGATACATCTGTCCATATAAAGCTGTATGAAGAAGCCAGATGATCTCTTAAGTAGCTCAAAAAAGAAAGGAAGAAACTTAAACAAGAGTCTGATGACATTCTAAAAACAATTAAATACTTAGAAGCACAATATATTCGCACTAATACTAATCTAATCTTCACGCAAATAACTATCTTAAAAATCCAATATAATAATCTTATTATGCAATGCTCCTGTGCTACCCTCCTAAAGTGTAAATCAAAAATGAACCAATTCTCCAATAAATCGAGTAAATCACTAGCCTCATATCTCAAATCTAAAAAAGGTAGAGCCAAAATTACGGTCATAAAAGATCAAAATGGAAATAGAGTTCTCAAAGATGAAGAAAAACTACAGGCATTCTCCAAATTTGATCAAAAACTGTATTCCTCAGAATCACTACCGAATAGTACCCACGCTGCTGACTTTCTCAGACATATACATTGTGATTCATACACCACCACTAACCTCCAAACCTTAAATGAACCTATACAAGTAAATTAAATCTATCAAGCCATACAAGATCTTAAAAAAAGAAAAGTCCCAGGACCAGATGGATTCCCGATAGACTTTTTTTCTCATTTCAAATATCTCTTGACTCCGAAAATTCATGAACTCTATTCCTCCTTCATTTCTAATGGAAAAGCCATAGGATCTTTCACTGAAGCAATGTTCATTGTTTTTCCCAAACCAAATAAAGACCATGGGCATCATTCCGAGATTGGAGGCAGCCATGGCGCTAATAGCGCCATGGCTGCCTCCAATAACGGTACCGAGTCTGCCCTCATTCAATGGGGACTTACCGGTTTAGTCGTACCTTTGCGGGACTGGTAAGTCCCCATTGAAAATACCATTCCCCATTCTCATTTGAGCCCCTATAAGGCTCAATGGGAAAGGGAAAGGTGCAAATAACGGTACAGCAATTTGCGGAACCGTTATTTGCTCCCTGGACCTTTTGCGGCTCCCGCTAAGGCCGCCTGGTAAAACCAGGAAGCTTTAGCGGGACCCGCAAAGGGACCACGGAATAGGGCGCAAAGGGATTACCGGCACTGGTGTCTTTACCAGTCCCGGTAATCCCTTTGCGCCAGCCTCGGAATGAGGCCCCATTAGTTTGTCCAAAATGATAGACCTATTTCCCTAATTAATACTGATTGCAAAATCCTAGTCAAAATCCTAGCTAATAGATTAAATCCCTTTCTTCCAAATCTAATTAAAAACAACCAAGTAGGATATGTCAAGGGAAGATTATCGTCCACAAATATTAGAGTTTTTACGAATGTCATCAATTTAATTAAGACATCCACTAATCCTTATGCAGCCATAGCACTTGATGCTGAGAAAGCTTTGGACAGGGTGGAGTGGAATTTTTGTTTAAACCTCTTCTATGATGTGGTATCCCAGATTCATTCATATCGATAGTGAAAATACTATAGTCCAACCCCAAAACTGACGTTTTTGTGAATGGACATATATCCCTCTCTTTCCCCCTTCGTAGAGGAACCCGCCAAGGCTGCCCACTAGCCCCTATTCTCTTTATCCTGGATATAGAACCATTCCTAGACGCAATCAGACAAAATGAAAATATCATTGGAATCAAACATGACCACATCCATGTTAAAACAGCCACTTATGCAGATGATGTTTTACTTCTATTACAAATCACAAACTCTTGCATGGATCACTTATCACCATCTCACAATTTTCCTTATCATCCGGTTACAAACTTAATATTGAGAAATCAGAAATTCTACCATTAAACATACATTGTACTAGATGCCATTGCTCCAACCTAGGTATGAAATGGTGCCCCTCTGGGATTAAGTATTTAGGTATCATAATAACCTCCTCGATTAAGGATACCATAAAAAAAAATACCACAAACATCCTTAATAAAGTCAAAGATCTCACTCACTCATGGTCTCCTCTGTTTTTGTCATGATGGGAAAGATTGGAATCTATCAAAATGTCAATTGCTCCAATTGTCTTTTATTTACTATACATGCTCCCTATTTCCCTACCTGCTACATTCTTTAAATCTTTAGACACATGCATTCTTAGGTTCCTTTGGGGAAAGAGGAAACACAGAATTTCAGCTTATAAACTTAAAACCCCTAGGATAGATGGTGGAGTTGGTCTCCCTGATTTAAAAAAATATCATGTAGCGTTTATGTTATGCCAAGCTCAACCATGGTTTGCACCCACTTTGTTGAATGCACCAAATTGGCTTATTTTTGAGAGAGCGATGGTTTTCCCCCACATCCTAGTGGGTTGCCCATACATCAAACGATCCAATAGATGTATTACCAGTAACAGCATTAACACTACCATTATCTATCTTAGAGCATATCTATTAGCAAATATCTCTAAAATGTCACAATTTGTATCCCCTTATATTTGGACAAACTCACTAATTAAGATCAACAAGAAATCTATATGCTGGAAGCCATGGCTCTCTTATGGCATTTCATGTGTGGGACAACTTTTTATTGAGGGAGTACCTCTCATCTTTAATGAAATGGTTATTAAATATCATATCCCCAGGACTTTTACGTTCCAATAATTAATTGGTTGATGCGATTGTGGGTCGGTATGATTTGTTAATACATTGTAATAATACGTATCAAGATAAAAAGATGCATCATTTACTCAACCAATATTTTGATGCCTCAATGTTTTACAAAATACTTATTTCTGTGCCAGATAACTTGGCTCCATGGAAAAGCCAAATGGATGGGAAAAGAGATTGCTCTTTGACAGATTCTCAACTGAAATGGCCTCAGATTTGGAAAACATATTTCCAAGATAATTGTATCAGCTAGCTTACTCCAAACTCTATCATTCTTTCACCACAGGGCCTTTATAACTCCATCTATCCTATTCAAAGGAGTTCTTTCACAAGATGAACATTGTTGGAGCTGCTTATGTACGATAGGATCTTTCAGACATCTAAAATTTGACTGTATTCATGTAAAAACATTTTGGGAAGCTGCATGGAATGTGTTAAAATCTATTTTTTGCTTACGACAAGAACGTAGCATTTCATTCTTGTACCTCGGAAGCACAGTCATTAAGCCAGCTATTTGCAAAAACAATGGATTTTTATTTGATCTTTTTATTTCTATAGCTATTCAGACTAGTATCTCAAAATGGAAAGACCTTAAACAATTGCATTGCAAAATATGGTGGATTTCCATTTGCAATATTCATTGAATGGAGACATGTAATGCTTCATCCCCTCTTTTACTGAACCAACATGAATTGAAATGGAGGCTGTTTGCTGAATATTTAGAACATACAGTGCTTAGCTCTTAAACTGAAATAGTAAGTCAACAATATCCCTTCCCTCCCCCTCGTTTCTGTCCATCCCGTTTTGTCTTGTTTGTCCAGTTTGTACTTCATATTCTTAACTTTCTATATATATATATATATATATATATATATATATATATGTAATATACATGACTTATCTTGTTTAGTTCTGCATGCTAGGCCTTTACCATGTAATCAATCAATACCTGAAAATCTTGCTTTCACTATGATATATTTATGTTGAATTGATTTGCATATGTTTGAAATTAGCCTTATATGCCAAAGTACTTAACAATGAAATATTTAAACAAAATAGAAAAAGTGAATAAACAGACTTACTATTATTACAATTACCTAAAATGATTAAATAAATGGTGCAGTTGGTGATCTTTCTCAGTGTGGACAAAGTAATCAACCCCTGCTCATTACAAACCGCTTCAACGGGTACCGAGTTGGGGAGGCCCAGAGCTCTTCGCCAAAGTTTACCTTCCAATACACTCAGCCAGACAACTTCCTTTGATACAAACACTTCAACATCATATAAAATACTAGGAACAATGCAAGATTTGTACAACACTGATAAACCATCAATAGAGTATCCCCCAGCCCTTTGGATAAATGATCTAATTTCTTGAAATTTAGTCAGGATTTTTGAGAGAGTCACCCTAGCTATCATACAGGTTATACAGATACCTAAATATATATAAGTAGTTATTTCTTGGATAATGTCCTTTTGTATCAGCCATTTGTACTTTTTAATGACTTTTCTATTTACCTTGGTTTTATTAAGATGTATCATCAATCCATGGTCCGCTGAAAATTGCTCAAGGACTGACAGGCTGTGTTGGGAACCAATAGCTGTTTGGTCCAAATCTACAATATCATCTGCATAGGACAGACAAGCTATTGGACATTGCCCTACACGGTCGGGGGGTAATTCCGACATTTTATTAAAATTCTTTCTAGATCCGCAATGTAAATGTTAAATAAAGTAGGGGCTAAAATACAGCCTTGTTTCAGCCCATGATTCACCTGATAAATCTCACTAGCCAAACCATTCAGATTGGTGAGCCATAGAATCAGAATAAAGTGCTTTGACAAATGTGAAGGCATCTTTAAATACGACACAGACAACAGATTCAAGATTTAAACAAAGTAACTTTATTAACTAAGATGTCAAGATGGTTAAAGGCCTAACTTGCCCTATGCTTAGGTGGGATTTCCCTACCTGAACAAAACTAAAGAAAGTCTGAGTCAAAGAGTTCAACTCAAAAAATCTGTCTGTGTCCAAAACCTATACTTGCCCTCACAACCAAATCAATATAGTGTAGTGTATAGGGATGTCAGTAACCAAAGAAACAGTGTTCAAAATAAAGTGATGCGCTTCTTCCAGCTTGCAACTTTCTTTAAGCTCCCTTCCCCAAGTGTAAAGCAGTTCCACAAAAAGTCTCAAAGTTACCCTTCTTAAGTTCAACCTAACACAGCTTTAAACAATCCTCGAGGTAACCTTCCCCAAAGGTCCAATTATCACATGTTCAAACCAAAAAAAGGGTCTTCTGGCTCCATTCTCAAGACAATAAGTATAACTCCTCAAGTCCTCAAGTCTCGAAGTTCTTTCCCCACATGAACTGTGAAATTATTAAATGGTGCCCCATCATGGGTGTCATCATCAATTTTGTAACCCTTCACCAAGACTTGCATTTCATCATCACAAAACAGGTGGGCATCTTGGCTATTCTCTTTACTCCCTTGGATCATAACATTTTATTTCCTTTCTTCACATGATAGTGTCAACTTCAGGATTTCATTTAATTCTCCTTTCCTCTGTAAGTCCATTCCGAATTCAATGTGCAGTGGCTTTGTGTAACTTGAAAGTTCCATTCACTTTAAAGTTCAACACACAGTGGTTTTACTTGATTATAAAGTTCCATTCTATTTTGAATTCAACATGCAGTAGTTTTGCTCAATTGTTATGTTTTTACTCAGTTCAATATTCAGTGGGTATTCGTTTGACTTAAGGTTTGATTTTCATTGAGTCCGATAATTGATATTCATGCATTTTACTTTAAGTGAACTTTCCAGTACTCTGAGACTTTCAAAAATGTTCTTCTTTAAGACACGCAACCACTCTGATACAAAGTATTCTTGCACTTTATTCTTCAACAATGGAAATGATCTGAGAACCGGTGACCTTTGAAAAACGTCCTCTTTTGAGACACGCAGCCACTCTGATACAAAGTATTTTGCAACAATTGTTATGTTCAATCATTCATGCACCGGGTTTCTCATCTAATTGAAACTCACCAGTCTCTTTGGTAGCTTTCTCCGCAGCGCAGAGCACATGAACTCCAGCTTCTGCTGTCAAGGGTCGAGCTCCTACCCCTTAGATGCTCCTGTGTTGGCTTCTTGACACAGGGGAATGAGTACTTTGGGTGAAAGGGAAAGAGATAGCCTTTCCACACGGCCCCTTCTCTGCTGTCAGTCAATTCTATGGAGCCTGTAGGGTATTTTGTGGAGATTTGGGGCCTGACGGTATTTTCTTACCGCCGAAAAATAACTTAGCAACAATCACTCCTTGTATTCAGATTGGGCCATGTACAACAATAATACAGTGGACATGCATTATTTCAGCACCCAGACATGCATATTTGGTATGCGTGGTTGGTGGTATTTTGGTGAGCATAATTCCCTTGTTTTATTTGTGGCCCCAATGTCCAGAATCCCTTACCTTTGCTTAGATTTTTCGTGTAATCACTAGAGAGACCTCAGGCCTACATTTCAGGAATACCACATTTTCAGTGTTAGTGTTAGTGTGCCACCATGGGCGATCTCACTGACTTATTTACGACAGAGAGCTATATGTGGTAATTTTGTGGTAATTTCCACTACCTTATATACGGTAGGGAACTATGTCCAGAGAGTCTCTCTTCCCATTGGCTCATGTACCTCCAACGAGCTATGCTACAGTCACTCACAACTGTCCATACTGAATATGATCATGAACACATCTGTCTTAAAATGACAATTGCACTGTTTAAAAATCTCCCCACATCATCAGCACTGTATTGGTAAATATAAAACACACCACCCGTCTGCTTTCAAATATTTTTCTGTATTATAAAAGTTGCATTTAAACACGATCTCACTCTTTACAGAAATAAATAAAATAGCACAGTAACAGCATTGTCTGTGATACACTGAAAAGAGAGTGGCGGAGAAAAGAACTCGATTTGCAACATTAACATGTGATTAAATCACAGGAATCTCCTTTCCTACACTGACTGAATATTCTCGTACACACTCAGCCCCCACACTTATGTAATTACCTTATCTGTTCAGCCCGAGTTTTCTTCAGCTGTTCTCTTTCTGAATGTGGCTCCCTTGAAGATTAACCCCAGTGAAAACGAGCGCCTTTCGTTCTCAAACCGGGGTTATTATCTGGAATTCTCAGCTTTTACAGATAGGAATGCTTCAGCCAGGAAACAGGTCCTTCTCCCAGCTCTGCCAAATCTCGACTGTCCCCCCCCTCTCTTCAAAACTCCCCAGCAAAACCCTAATCACTGCCTCTAGCATGATACTTGCTATGACGCTGCTCCAATCAGAATCAATCATGCCATCTCCTCCCTCTCTACACAATGGCTCATTTTTATAGTAATACTTTGTAACCAACTGATTTCCTGTTCTTTCGAGCCCTTTTGCTTCCTGTAGTTATGTGGACAGAGCAGCATAGAAAAAAACGAAAAAAAAAATGAATGTGCGTTTAAAAGTTCACTTTCAGAATAGGCCTAATTCTGCAGTGGAGACACATTTTTATTAGTGGGTTATGTTAAATGAATTTTTATTAGTCAGGTTGTTTATTAATAATGTTAGTTATTCATTTTCAAATGTGTCTCTTGCACCATAGGCATTTCAGGTGAAAAGTATTGTGCATTTTTTAATGTGCACGTGAAAATAGATTTGCATCTTATATGTAGAAATCGTTTTTGACTGAATAGCCTGACTTTACTCATATGTCCATGTTATCCTGGCAACACATATAGCAATGAACCATAGGCATTTGGTGCTGCATCAAAAAAAAAATTGCTACCTGTGCAGTAGTGCTGTACTCTGTGCTGTAACACGCCAAATATCCTTACATACCCTCCTTTTGTTTTTAGAATTTGGCTACAATCCAAGCCAATTCCTAAAAACAACTTGTTCTTTCCTTTTTCTTTTAAAATGCATGTGTATTGGGATATCTTTCTCTTCCTGACGTAGCTAGTAAAATCAGTAACATTTTCATTTTTACTGATAGCACAATCAACCATCCACCCATGATTAGCACCAGGACAGCCAAACCCACTATTGAGCGTTCCCCCCAGATTCCCCAATTAAATCTTTCCACTTCTATTATCCCCAGATTACTAATTGTAATATGTTTTTTCTCAAATTCATTTTTATAACATGTCTTTCTTTGTGATTCAATAAATATTCCACATCCGGGTCTATTGGAAAAGTATCCCTTTGAAAAAAATCGATATTTTCCACTTGGCTTTCCCAAGCATCATTTGTTACATGAAACAATGTTAACCCCCCAATTGACACAATTGTATCCTTTGGAACCTGTAAATAAAAAACATTATATTTCACCTGTTTAACCACGTATGTTCCATGGTTTAAATGTACTACCGTCATGTTCTTTAAACAGGTGCTGATCAACCATTTACCTCTGACCATCTTAGCCTGTGCCATTTCTTCACTCCCCATATTGCTAATAATCACTTCACATCCCTCTGATATACTTGGGTCAGATTTCAAACCACAAATAGCATCTGTGGCATCAGGAACAAACGGTTTACCTGGACACATATAATTTTGTTCTTTAAATTTTACACATGTTTCCAGGCTTGGTATTAAATAAACTTCAGGTTCCCATGACTGAAATGCCACCACTTCAGGAGTCTTAGGGGCCAATTCATAGAATTCGGCGCACAAGTGGCGCACGCGGCTGGCGCACAGTGTGCGCGTGCGGTAGTCTGCGCCAGCCGCGTGCGCCGAAACACATTCAGGCGCACAGCGTATTCATGGATTCCAACATCCAAAACCAGCCGTGGCGCAGAGTGGCGCAGCGACCCTGCAGCAGCGTCAGTTACGTCCCCAAGAACGCCCCTTGCGCAGGGAAAAGCCATCAAAATCCCCAATCCAGCGCAAAGGGCAGCAGCAAACGCAGAGCGGGGAGCGTGTATTTCAGGGGTGTGCGAGTGTCCCCACACGCGATAGGCCTGGGTACGTGTATTACAGGGGTGCGCGAGAAAATCTACATGCGATTGGCCTGGGTACGTGGATTTCAGGGGTGCGCGAGAAATTCTACACGCGATTGGCCTGGGTACGTGTATTACAGGGGTGCGCGAGAAAATCTACACGCGATTGGGCTGGGTACGTGGATTTCAGGGGTGCGCGAGAAATTCTACACGCGATTGGCCTGGGTACGTGGATTTCAGGGGTGCGTGAGAAATTCTACACGCGATTGGCCTGGGTACGTGGATTTCAGGGGTGCGCGAGAAAATCTACACGCGATTGGGCTGGGTACGTGGATTTCAGGGGTGCGCGAGAAATTCTACACGCGATTGGCCTGGGTACGTGGATTTCAGGGGTGCGCGAGAAAATCTACACGCGATTGGCCTGGGTACGTGGATTTCAGGGGTGCGCGAGAAATTCTACACGCGATTGGCCTGGGTACGTGGATTTCAGGGGTGCGCGAGAAAATCTACACGCGATTGGCCTGGGTACGTGGATTTCAGGGGTGCGCGAGAAATCCTACACGCGATTGGGCCTGTGCGAGTGGGGCAGTGTATTACGTAGGTGTGCGGGAAGTTGAAGAGGTGAATTGCCAGTGTGGGTCCTCCCAGGTCTCCCCTCTACCCCCTCCACGACCTCTGCAGGCAGCCCACACCACAGGGGACTACCCTGCACCCCTGGTCATGTCCCGCAGGCAGCCCATCCACCATGGGCATGCCCCCCAGCCAAGCCACATGTCCCCTTGCACCCCCACCCCCCAGCAGGCCCCCACCCATGTCTCCCAGCACCCCCACCCCCAGCAGTGAAGGGGCAGCCTCCACCAGGCCCCCACCCATGTCTCCCACCACCCCCACCCCCCAGTCACCAGGGGCAGCCTCCACAAGGCCCCCACCCATGTCTCACACCACCCCCACCCCTCCAGTCACCAGGGGCAGCCTCCACAAGGCCCCCACCCATGTCTCCCACCACCCCCACCCCTCCAGTCACCAGGGGCAGCCTCCACAAGGCCCCCACCCATATCTCCCACCACCCCCACCCCTCCAGTCACCAGGGGCAGCCTCCACCAGGCCCCCACCCATGTCTCCCACCACCCCCACCCTCCCAGTCACCAGGGGCAGCCTCCACCAGGCCCCCACCCATGTCTCCCAGCACCCCCACCCCCCAGCAGTGCAGGGGCAGCCTCCACCAGGCCCCCACCCATGTCCAACCCATGTCTCCCAGCACCCCCACCCCCCAGCAGTGCAGGGGCAGCCTCCACCAGGCCCCCACCCATGTCTCCCACCACCCCCACTCCTCCAGTCACCAGGGGCAGCCTCCACAAGGCCCCCACCCATGTCTCCCACCACCCCCACCCCTCCAGTCACCAGGGGCAGCCTCCACCAGGCCCCCACCCATGTCTCCCAGCACCCCCACCCCCCAGTCACCAGGGGCAGCCTCCACCAGGCCCCCACCCATGTCTCCCACCACCCCCACCCCTCCAGTCACCAGGGGCAGCCTCCACCAGGCCCCCACCCATGTCTCACACCACCCCCACCCCTCCAGTCACCAGGGGCAGCCTCCACAAGGCCCCCACCCATGTCTCCCACCACCCCCACCCCTCCAGTCACCAGGGGCAGCCTCCACCAGGCCCCCACCCATGTCTCCCACCACCCCCACCCCTCCAGTCACCAGGGGCAGCCTCCACCAGGCCCCCACCCATGTCTCCCACCACCCCCACCCCTCCAGTCACCAGGGGCAGCCTCCACCAGGCCCCCACCCATGTCTCCCACCACCCCCACCCCTCCAGTCACCAGGGGCAGCCTCCACCAGGCCCCCACCCATGTCTCCCACCACCCCCACCCCTCCAGTCACCAGGGGCAGCCTCCACCAGGCCCCCAACCATGTCCCACTCATGTCCCCTTGCACCCCCACCCCCCAGCAGGCCCCCACTCATGTCCCCTTGCACCCCCACCCCCCAGCACTGTGGGGCACCTGCCACCAGGCCCCCAACCATGTCCCACTCATGTCCCCTTGCACCCCCACCCCCCAGCAGGCCCCCACTCATGTCCCCTTGCACCCCCACCCCCCAGCACTGTGGGGCACCTGCCACCAGGCCCCCAACCATGTCCCACTCATGTCCCCTTGCACCCCCACCCCCCAGCACTGTGGGGCACCTGCCAGCAGGCCCCCAACCATGTCCCCTTGCACCCCCACCCCCCAGCAGGCCCCCACTCATGTCCCCTTGCACCCCCACCCCCCAGCACTGTGGGGCACCTGCCACCAGGCCCCCAACCATGTACCACTCATGTCCCCTTGCACCCCCACCCCCCAGCAGGCCCCCACTCATGTCCCCCTGCACCCCCACCCCCCAGCACTGTGGGGCACCTGCCAGCAGGCCCCCAACCATGTCCCACTCATGTCCCCTTGCACCCCCACCCCCCAGCAGTGCAGGGGCAGCCTCCACCAGGCCCCCACCCATGTCCAACTCATGTTCCCCACCCAACATGTCATCACAATCCAGAACCCTGGTCTCTATGGTCAGCCCCCAAATGCAAAACACCCACCCGAGTATTGCATCCACCCACTCATAATTTGCAATCACATCACAGAACACCAATTGGAAGTTCCGAAACAAACACATGTCCCTCACATACACCCAATGGGTGTCAGTGAATCTCAAAACACATAACATGAAATGCATGAAAACAATGAGATACCACACATTGAAGTTCAACAAAAAAATAATGTATTAAAGGAAACATGAATAGAATCAAAAATGAAGAAACAGAAATGTGAATGTAAAAAAATGAAAAGAAGCATGTCCGTTCAAAATAAAAAAAATAAAAATATATTGAAATCCAAAGTAATGTTGTACAAAGTCAATGTCCACAAAACAAAATCCAATGGGAAATAAAAATAAAAGCCATTGATCCATGGAGAATGTTAAAAAAGAAAGTATGTACAAGTCTACAACTATGTACAATGCAAGAAGTCAGGGTCCATTATGCCAACAAAATAAAGGAAACCTATCTAACTACACTAACTAATAAAAAAAATATATACAAAAATGTGGCCAATGTCCAAAAGGTCCAAATGAAACAAAAACAAAAATGAAACCTAACACTACCTACATAACTATGTACAAGGGCAGCGGGCTAGTTCCACGGCTCACTTCTGGATGTGCCGGGCCAGGGCATCATCGAACTCCTCCTCAATGTCCCGGAGGCGGTCCTCCTCCATGGCCCTGAGGGTCCGCAGGGCCGTCGACGTGTCCACCTCCAAACCCCTGCGGATTGCCTCGAGGCACTCGGCCCGCCTCAGGGCCCTCTGCATGGAGTTCTCCGCCCTGACCATTGAGAGCTGTGCCTCTTCCGCCCGCTGCCGCTCCGCATCTATGGCGTGGCCCAACCGCTGCCACACGGAAGACACTTTTTGTCCTGGGTCCTCCTGCCCTCCGGCCGATGCCTGCCCCTCCGATGTGGAAGGCCCCGAGCCTTCATGGCTCCCACCATGGTGCTGCTGCTGCTGTGCCTCTGCCCCTGCACTGCCTCCTGCTGCCTGCACATCCTCCGCCGGCTGGGGTGCAGTCGTTGACGTGGCCACCCCTGCTGGACGTCCGACTCCCGACTGTGGCAGGGATGCCTCCTCCACCAGCCTGGCCGCACCGTCAGAGGCAGCTCCACAGGGCACCCAGGTGACTGATGGGTGGGAAGATGGCACAGAGGACGACTGGCGCGTAGGGGGTCCAGCTGAGGAGGGGGTCGTGGCAAGCCCCATCAGACGGAGGAATCCGGCCTGGGTGACCTGTCCCAGCAGGCTGACGTGGTCAACGAGCCATTCGAGATGACGTGCAGTCTCTTCATGAAAAGACTGCAGGTCACCTCGCATGGCCCGTTGACGCAACGCCACACCAGCCAGGACAGGCTCAACCCGGGCCTGGATAGCCACGTCCGCAGGCAGAGGAAGGCCAGTTGACGTCAGCTCATCCCCTGCCTGAAAACTGGTCTGGACATAGGCATCCCTGCTGGTGCAAGATGATGCAGGGACAGGATCAGGGACAGGATTGCACACAGGCACCTCCGCGGCGGCCTGTGCTGCCTCCTGTCCCTGGTCCTGCACTGCACCACTAGCACCAGTGGGATCCCCACCCCCAGACCCCGTCTCTGGTGCTTGCACGGCCTCCTCCTCCACCAAACCCCCCACCAACCTGGATGACTCTGTGCCATCTTCCCCCGTTGGGCCCTGTGGGGTCCCAGCTGCCCCTTCTGCTGCCGAGGAGTCCAACTGCAACCTCCGCCTCTTGGACCTCCCCCCGGCAGCTGCGGCCTGGGACGCGGCACCGGACTCCTCACTCCCCGACGAGATGACAACATGGGAGGGGAGCCGGGCCTTGCGTCTCCGGCTGGCGGTGGGATCCCCGCTGCTGTGCTCCACAGCACCTTCTCCGCCCTCTTCATCAGTTGACGCTGCAGACAGGGAGAAACAAAACACACGCATCAGGGCAATGTACAATGGACACATACACACATGACAGTTGTACATGAGTGGCATTGGCAAACCTCAGACATGTCATCACGATCCCCAACACACATGTCATTACAACTCGCACACACGAGCCATACCACAGCCATATCGCAACTGCCAACACCATCCATACACATACAACAGCATGAGCAGCCAAAGGTGAGCCAGACATCACATGCAACACAGGAAGTGCACCACACATGTACACACACCACCACACTTGCATGCATGTGTACACCTCTGCCAAGTGTCGCAGTGTTCAGACGGGCATCCATGTCACATCTGCCCATCAGGCTTCCACATACCGCTGTCACATGCATCCATGTTGCATCACTGTTGCACCCTTATCAAATACACACACATGCACATGTACACAGCGCTGATACATGCAGCTGAAAACAACATACATGCGTGACATCACGGACATGTCTACTCACATACACATTCATACAAACTTGTGTGCCCACACAACTGCATTTGGCATGCAAGCCCACACACACAGGCACCATCCATGTCTCACACATTACAGCCCTCGCATGTGTCAGCCCCACGGACCTGTACACCCGCACCCATACTCGACCCCATACAAACAGATGTGCAACCTGCACACTACTGAACAATCACCACACGCACTGCTCACAATCAGGATGCATGTACACTCACCGCTCGACTCCAGACGGGTCTGCCTCTCAAGGACCTGGACGTGGAGCGCTGGGGATATGTGTTCCAGGACCCCCATCTGTTCTTCCGACAAGTGGCCCCGGCGCCCCTTGGCATCCGCTGCCTTCAAGAGGCGCCGGGCCTTGTTCAGGGTCCTGGACCTGAAGTCCTCCCAGCGCTTCTTGACATGTTGGAAGTCGCGGACTGCCACCCCCTCCGCGTTGATGGCAGTCACGATGTCAGTCCAGATCCGAGTCCGTCCTTCCTTGTCGGCGCGGGAACTTCCGAAGAGGGCATCATACTGCCCCAGGACTTGCTCCACCAGGACACCAACTTCGGTGGCACTGAAGCTGGTGCCCCTCTGCCTCTCTGGCCGGGGGTTGTCAGTGGTCACAGATGGAGTTTGCCCCGACATGACAACCCCAGAGGCAGGAGTGGGTGGGCAACTGGGTCCTGGGGCTGGGCTGTGGAGCGATGGAATCCCAGTCGGGAGTCTTTGGTTCCAGCAGGGGTGGTCACACCAACAGCACCCCTGGCTGATGTGCAGGCAGCAAATGGCAGGGCACGTGGGCAGCAGGCAGTCAGGCAGCAGCAGATGGCAGGTGGGAGCGTGCTCGGGGCTCTGGGGGGCAGTAGTTCGGCCTTCTGGGCAGGAGCGTGGTCTTCCGTGTGCTTACGCGTGGCCAGCTTGATACGGAGAGATTTGGCACGTGAAAATTCTGCACGTCAGCGTGTAATTCGAGGAAAGGCCCTTAGCGCGTAAGCGCGTCTGCACGCATACGCATTTTCATTGGACCAAAGGCCCTCAGCGCGTGAGCGCG
The DNA here is from genome assembly GCF_040938575.1 of Ambystoma mexicanum. Lineage (NCBI taxonomy): Eukaryota > Metazoa > Chordata > Amphibia > Caudata > Ambystomatidae > Ambystoma > Ambystoma mexicanum. The sequence goes on from NC_090938.1 coordinate 272,532,284, forward strand.
TCTGTGACGTGACGTGCGAGGGAGTATCCCTCATTGCACGTGATGACAGAACACACGTGGATTTCAGCCAATCGCGTGTGAAAGTTCACGGCACCCCGGAACACACGTACCCAGGCCAATGGCGTCACGTACCCAGGCCAATGGCGTGTGGAACTACCCGCGCACCCCGAAACACACGTACCCAGGCCAATGGCGTGTGGAACTACCCGCGCACCCCGAAACACACGTACCCAGGCCAATGGCGTGTGGAACTACCCGCGCACCCCGAAACACACGTACCCAGGCCAATGGCGTGTGGAACTACCCGCGCACCCCGAAACACACGTACCCAGGCCAATCGCGTGTACGCTCGCTCCCCTCCGATCACACGCGATGACACCCGAATACGGGAAACCAACGAGTCCGCCCACACGGAGGCGTCCCGCGCCCGCGCACAGCATAAAAGTGCACGCAAACAACAAACGCGTATATACAGCAACGATGAATGCCCCATTTGTTGCTGCACTGATTGTGGGACACCGCAGGAGGAGGAGAATAGCCAGGGCACGCATTTTTGCACCACGGACAAGCCTTTTTGGGATGCCTGACGACCAGGTCTACGGCAGGTATACGTTTCCACCCCATATCATCCTAGACCTGGTCAGGGAGTGGGAAGATGACCTCACATCCCCCACCCTTTGCTCCCAAGCATTGAGCCCCTTGGAGAAGCTGCTCAATGTCTTGCATTTTTTGGCCACTGGGTCGTTTCAGCGGACCACTGCCATAGTGGGGGGGTCTCACAGGCCACGCAGTCACGCTGCCTACACCAGGTACTGGCAATCATGACAGCGCGCCCCTCAGTCCGCAGGCACATATACATGCCCAGAACACCCGCAGAAAGGCAGGCCGTTGTCCTGGATTTTTTCAGGGTGGCACACTTCCCCAAAGTGCTCGGTGTCATAGATTGCACCCATGTGGCCCTACGTCCACCTAGGGCCACTGAGCACATCTACCGAAACCGCAAGCACTGGCATTCCATCAATGTACAGGTGGTATGCGATGCAAAGGGAATCATCACCTCTGTCTATGCAAACTACCCTGGCTCCACCCATGACAGTTTCATATACAGAATGTCCGCCCTGAGCCGGACCCTGGAAGCTGGGCAGCATGGCGACACATGGCTCCTAGGTCAGTACAAATGCCCTTGCACATGCATGCAAGTCACACACAGACAAATATCCCAACCCTAATAATCTCAATTATTATCACCTCCCCAGGGGACAGTGCCTACCCTCTGAGCAACCACATGATGACGCCAATCCGGAACCCCACCACACCACCCCAGGTAAGATACAACGCCGCCCATATTGCAACCAGGGGCATAGTGGAGCGCACATTCGGAGTGCTCAAGTCACGTTTCCGCTCCCTTGACCGCTCTGGTGGGCAACTACTCTATGCACCACCAGTAGTGTGCAGGATCATTGTGGCAGCATGTGTCCTGCACAATGTTGCAACACGGCAGGGCGTCCCGGTGGACATGGTGGTGCCCCCACATCCCCAACCACAGGCACAGGCGCTGCCCATGGGAGGGGACAGGGCACGTGGCGAGGAAGCCCGGACCCAGCTTGTGGCCACATTTTTCACCTAAACTCCCACCCCTGCGGAGTGCACACAGGCCTGGCACATACCAGGTGACAATCGATGATGACAAAGTGACAGTCAACTGTCACAACCCTACCACCCTGAGATAGTTGCCATGGAAGTGCCACATCGTCTGCATCCCTAGCTACTTAAACACAAGCTATCCTGTGCAACCAAAATGCACACATATGACATGTGACATGACATGGGCCATACACAAGTATTCCAAGGCCCAATGAGGCAGGGGGGGGGAACAAGGGAACACAGAGAACGGTACTACTAGGCCAGGTGTCATTGAGATTGTGCAAGTGCAGGGGTAGGGGGAAGGGAAAAGTGCAAGGGGAAGGGTGGGGGGGAGTCCAGTACAGGGGAAGTAGGCCAAAAGAATAATACATAGGTAGCCTGGTGGCAACTGCAAAGATAAGTGCAGACAAGTGCTGGGAAGGGAGGGCTGTAGGGATAGAGAGACAGTACTGCAGTGCAGGGGTTGCCAGGGTGGCAGTGCAAGTGGACAGTGGCTGGGCCAGGGACCGAGGTTGGTGAGAGTGTCCCAGTAGCAGCTCCTGTGCAGTTCCAGTGAAGAATTCTGCAAGGGAGAGGCAGAGAGTAAGCAGAAGCAAAGAGGAAGGTCTTGAGGTGCTTCCAGAACTGGAGATGGTTCCCCTCAAGTTCAAGTCAGCCAGGAAGTCTGTTCCAGGGGGAGGGCCCTGCTGCGGAGAGAAACATACCCCCAGCTAGTTGCTCTGAGAAGCGGATGACCTGGACATGCAAGGTGTGCATCACACACACCTGCAAAACAGGCCATGGCCATCACTGTCATGTCACTCAAACCCTCCCAAACATCAACATGACATGGCAAGCAATACCCATACACTGACGCAGTAACAATAAGGTACACATTGCCATGTCCTAAATGTACAGTGGCATCGGACAATGATGCCTGACCCGGAATCAGATGAAATGACAGACCAACAAAATGTCCCACCCAAAATAAGTCGTTTCCAAATGCATTGCAACAGTCGTAGACATAACATCACAATGAATGCCTGTCTATATGCACATTATGCATTGCAAAATCAACACTGCAGCTCATGTGTGCAGTGTCCCACTCCTGCATCACACTGCTCAGCGCACAGCACAGTGAACAGCCATTGCGTGTGATGCACACCCAGAGCATCACATCTAAGTGACAGACTACATCAAACATCAAATTTTTGGCATGTACTGGAACCATAATCGGTCACAGAACATGTGCTGCCGGGACACAGTGGGCACCAGAAGGCAAACAGTGTACACGTGGATATGCAAGGGTGGGAGTACATGGAGTGCATCCGAGTGCAAGTGTGTGGTTCTGCAGGGACCTGCACTCCACATATGCATGTGCACTCAAGTGACCATCAGTGTTCCCTACACATCACATGTGAACATCCACCATGTGTACACCCCAGCATGTCAAACCACAACTATCACCTCGCACCTGAAAGGAAAACACAACACATGAACAGGCATTGATCAGCAGAACACAACATGTACATAGGACAACAACATTACAATGTCAGAGTTCCCATCACACTGCAGGGCAATGCAACTATCAACAACAACCCCCCCCTCCCGCGCAAATGACCATGACCCGCTGAACAACTGCACCTGGGTCATGGAGCCTCCAACCCTCATTTCCACCTGGCCACAGGATCACCTTTACCCTTCGTGTCCATCTCCCACCTTGTGTGTAAAAAGATGCCTGAACCCTCAGAATCCACACTCATTTACAAAATCACAAAATCCAAGGCATGAAAACGAACCCAAACACCCTCCAGTAGATGACTTGACGTAGCAGTACCTCACAAACGCCAAGTACTACCACAATGATGCAACAACCAAGGTAGCACAGCAGAACAATGTCACGACAGGATGTGAGACATGTGTGGTACATGACATAGGATGATGCACAATGAATGGATGTGTACTGTCACAGGTCCCCTGTACAGGCACGGGAGTCTCATGAAACAACCACCCACACCATGTCCCGGGTGCCTGCAAGGTCAAACTCACACAGGCCCCTGAGATCATGGTGGGGAATGAGGTTCAGGGATATGCAGTCGGGACAGGTGTAGACACACTGGATGACTGGAATGAGTGGCAGGTGAGGGGAGGAGGAATGACACATGAAACTAGGGAATTTACAAAAATGTACAACCTGCATGAACACATACACAATCCAAACAAACTTGGACATCATTGTCATGACATTCTGTAGTCCAGGCTCAGGAGTGGTACGAACCAACCACCCCCTCTAGGGTTTTGGCGCCTGCAAGTTCGGGGCTTACACAGGCATCCGCAACCCCAGTGGGGAAAGAGGGTCAGGGAACGTTGCTTGGATAGGCACGGGAAGCAGGAACACCGGGTAGAGGGTACAGGTTTCATAATGGCATAGGATCACGGGTGATTAGGGAAAAAAACATACCAAATAGGACCACACATACATCCGTGCATCAGTACACTCCCCAGCAAGCCTATGCAGGGCAGTTTGTAAGGAAAACAACAAGACACTTAGCTCTGGTTTTGAGTGCTGGCCTCCTGCTTGCGCACTCTCAGGGCCGGTTACAGGAGCACTCCAATGCTGTAAAGAGAGACACAGTCAACAACCTGTATGTGCCAATTACACAAAAACACAACACAAAACATGCCCCATAGCAACAAACTACTCTACAAACAGACAATCAGTGCTCGATGCTTCGTACCCATATATAACATCACCCCTGTGACGGGTCATACACAGTCAATGCAGTGAGTCAGGCGCTGGTGGGTGCGTGGCAAATGGAACACCAATGTGTCACAATTCACACAACATGCAATGTTCCCTGGGTAAGCAGACAGACCCATATGGCAAGCCATGACTACAGAGCAAGTTGCGTACCACCATGACCAAAACAAAGTTGGCAGTGCATTTATCATGAAGTACGTGGAAAAGACATGCACTGCACCCGAGTATGTCCCATGCTGTATGTCCCTGTGAGCTGCCCCTTTCCATGTCTCTGAAGGCTACATGGTTGATACAAGTGCCTCAATGAACCTTGGTGTACCGCAGGGTATGTGCCACTGCCCCTGCATGTGTCCCAGACAACCCTACTATCAACAGCCATCAGTCCACAAACACATCTGAGCTGCATTGTGTGCTTCAACACCAATATTCGTCTAAGCTCACCCTCAGTGCTGTGACTAAGCCTGCATGTGCAACTCGCCTGGTGCAAGCTTTGCTGTGTCGTGGCCCCCCTGTGATGCTCACCTTGCCTGGAGTTCCTTGGAACATGTCAGCAGTTCTAGGATGTGGGTCTGCAATCACTGTGGCTCTGCTCGTGCACACATGTGCATGTGGGCACCAACAAACGGGTCAGGAATTCCGTCGTCCAATGGGCCATGTCTGCTGCCAAAGGTGCTCTGGTGCCTCATCCCCCTGCAGAAAGTGCATGGAACAAATGATTAATGCATCAAAGTGATCTGTGTGTGTCTCATCAGGCATCTCATTACTTGACCATGTCAGAGAGTCACATCACAAATCACACCATCAGTCCGTCTTTGACTTCCAAAGTGTGGAACACTATCTACAGCATGAATTGCAACAGGCACGTGTACAGGAAAGAAATGAGACATAATACACAATGCATAGCAATCAATGTCCACATTAATCATGACACACCCCATCTAGCAAAAGCTGAACAGTGGACAATTACACCTAAATCATCCCCACTAGGGGTGTCAACACAAGTCACAAAGCACCAGACATGCCACAGATATGACAGTCCAAAGCCCTTGTGTAAAATTCTGTAACACCGAACCATCCTTGCGAGCCCATGGATAAGGGAGGCAGGAGTGGCATATGTGAGTCAAGGAACCCAAGCAGCAAACACATACACAAGACAACCATGAAGGGCCCAGCTGGAACAGACAGTGGATGCCTTCAAAAACCACAAGGCACCGCACTGTCACATGAAAGCACAATAGACTACAAATTTTAAACTAACTCAACTATTAACTAATTACACTAACTATGGAAAACCTACATTACCTATTTAAACTAACTATCAAACAGAAACTTAACTAACTAAACTAAACGAAAAATCAAAAATGGCCACATACGACCCGGGGGGGAGGGGAGGCACCCAGGAGGGGGGAGGTACAGGGTGCTGCTCAACATCCACATGCGATGATGCTGAGCCAAAAAAAAATACCTCCATGGGCTCAACGCCTGCATAGCACGACCTATGTGGGAGATAGATGGTCGTCCGAGTCTGGCTCATCCTGGAAAGGAGGACGTGGCACAGTAGCCTGGCCACGCCTAGCCGCAGCTTGCCCCTCGTCGGCAGCAAGTCTGCCGGACAGGTGAGCCTGGTTCTGTGTGGCGATGTTACATAGGTCTGCATGCAGAACCTCACGTGATACACGTGGTTCCTCTTGCAAGGTAGCACGTGTAACACGGAGTTCCTCCTGCAAGGCCTGGCTGGACAACCGCTGCACCTCCCGGCAAGCCTGTAGCTCAGCCGAGATGGTGCGCTCAAGCTGTGCAAACCTCTCCTCTGCCTGCTGCCTCTGGGACATCATAAGGACACCCAGAGTGGATCTGAGGGAGGCATACTCCTCCCTCAGGGCATCCATGTGCGCCTCTGCGTGAGCAGCAATTGCTTGACGCAGAGACGACATTTCAGCCTGGCGTGCCCTGTCTGAGGCCGCCATGCCCAGCCTGAGCGAGCGGGCCGTGGACCGTGCCGCCTGCTGCTGGAGAAGCACCTGCCTAGCAGGGGGGAGCACAGATCGGGCCACACGCTCCATGCTGTCAGCGATGTTCTCCATTGCTGCCCCCTGCCGTTCGGTATTGGCAGTCATGTCTTGCTCCCACTCAGTATACAGCGGTTGCGCGCGGCGACCGCGTTGCCGAGCTTGACCCCTGCGGGACCCAAGGACCGGATGTCCTCGCTGTGTTGGCACCGCCTGCGGCTGCACGACTACATGCCCCCGTCGACGTGATGTCCCAGGCACATCAGTGACTGGTGTGGAGGGTGACCCTGTGTCCCGATCCACCACGGGCGGAGGAACCAAGACTGTCTGATCCCTCAGTGCAGGTGTCGCAGACAGAGGAGTGTCCACATCAGAATCACTCACCCCTGACACATGGACTTGATGGTCATCCAACTCAACATGGACGTCAGAGTCGTCATCAAGGCTGGACTCATAGGCAGCCAGAGACAGGATGGACTGCAGCACTTGGGGGGTTTCGTGGCCTACCACCCCACGACCCCCACTAGTGCCGGGTTGATGTGGTCTTACCAACCCTGTGTCTGGCGTGACAACACCATCCTCTGCATCCATTGCGTCATCACCTGAAAAATAGAGAGGAAAAGGTAACTACACATGTCAGAAGCACACAACACACACACACACCGACAGCAAAGGCATCCGGCAGACATGTGACACACAACATATGACCTGGCATGCATGCTGGGTCTACTTAGAATAGCCACTGTGATCAGACCTGTTGAAAGGTGGCAGTTTGCATGGAAGTGGGTCTATGCAGTGCTGAAAATGTGTACGCCACTCACTACCTACATACCTACATGTACAAGCACTCCATGGTGTGTGCCAGGAAATGTGAAGGCAGTGCAATGTCAAATTCAGACATCACGTTAAATTGTGTATTCAATGTGTACCATGTCTAGCAGCCAAGCACCCCTCCACCCCAGTACCAAAGCAGGGATGCCTAGCATGGTATCAAAAGGCTGCCCATACACCTGTGTATTGACAAGCAGTGTTGACTGGCATCAACAGCTTAATGTGAATCAAATTACAACACGGCTAATGATGCTGGGACAGTGGGCAGGACACATGATGGAAGATCCGGAGGCCAGCCACGTGTGAAGAAGACACGACAAGAGTTGGACAGAGTCATTGGCCATTGAACAGGCTGAGGCCTGTGAGCCACACAGATTGTCATTGCCTAAACATGTGTGCAACGCAGGACTGAGCCACAGTTGACATGGGGAGGCCGATAATATGGCAGGCAATGTATGTAACCAAGGACTCATATTACAGTGCTCATCCAGTCAAGGACACATAGGGGCATGCGTGCAATGCACATGGAGCATGAATGGGCACTCATGTCCCTGCGGGACATCTGACCCATGCACAGTACAAGTGGGATACCCTGCATCGAGTACTAAGGCTGTACCACACGGCATATGTCTGGCAGTTTCTAAGCTGGAAGTTAGCATCTACACAGGACACATGAACAAGAAACTACACATTGGCAAGAATGTAGCAGACCAGTGCAAAGGTGGAACTGGGGTGCAGAGTGGCGGAGGAGGGGCAAGGGAGCATGCCCACATGGAGTCCCGCATGCAGGCAGAGGAGACATGCATGACGGTAGCATTGCATTACTTACACCTCAGAACCATGTACATGTCACATGTAGCAGCAATCATGCACAACACATCCCACAAGTGAAACACACACGTCCTCAACAACTACGCTTCAACACTCACTGGACTGGGCATCAAAGTCCAGCATCTCTCCCACACCTTCGACCAATTCTGGTGGTATGAACTCCGCAACGAGAGCCTCATGCGGAGTGAGTTCTTCCTCCTCTGGTGCAGGCCCACCGCCAGTCACCAGAGTCAAGTTGTAATTTGAGGCACGCTTAGCCTTAGTGCTGTGCTTGATGTCATTCCAGCGCTTTTTGCACTCCTGCGCTGTGCGCACCTCATGGCCGAATGAACTGACATGTTCCGCAACATGCTTCCAGTGGGTGTCACGTTGGGCAGCCGTAGTCTAACTATTGGCACCCACTAGCATGTCACGGCTGTGTCCCCGCACGTAGTCCACGAGGAAGTCCAGTTCCTGCTTACAGAAAGGCTTCTTCCTCGACGTGCAGGAGGTCGTGGCTGTGTGTGGGGTCCCAGCCTGTGCTGCAGGTGCAACCTTCCTCCTCTTGGACTGTGGCGCAGACCCTGGCTGGCTAATGCCGCCCTGACCAGTATGGCCAGTGGGTTCGGTGGATTGAGCCGAGGGAGTGTCAGGTGGAGGGATGACCAAAGGCCTGACTTGTGTCAGTGGCAGCTGGGTGCCCACTAATGGACCCTGCGCAGCAACATCAGCTGTGGCAGGGTCATTGACCGCAACGGTCCTGGTTGGCAGACTCACAACCGGGGTGCTGTTGGGTGCATCTGCCCCTGCACTTGCCAACACCCGGCTGTTCGGGGCAGCAGATGACATGACTGCCCCAGGGACACGTGTCTTGGTCTGAGCAGCCCGGCGTGCCCCTATGGTTTCCCCCCTGGCCTGTTGGAGATCTACCAAGGGCTCTTCAAGTGCCAACGCAGCCTGCGCTGGCAGACCCTGAGCCTGGGTGGCAGTGTCCACAGCTGCACCTGTAGCTACCGCTACCCTTGGGCCCGTGGCAGTCGATGGAACGGACTGCTGGGTCATACGGGTGCCAGTGCCAGATGCAGGAGCTGCATCCCCCGGAACCACAGGGGGTGGTGGCATGGCTGCACCGACACATGGCACAACATTGTGCTCAAGTGGCGCACCCCTGCCTCTTCCCCCTCTGTGGCTGCCCTGGACACCCTGGAGTCCCCCTACTCCCTGGTCACCACGGCCACGTCCCCGACCACGCCCGCCACGAGGAGTACGCCCAGCTGAGGCGCCCCTCAACTTTGGTGGCCTCCCAACCATGGCACAGATGTAATAGTGCTGGCACAGATGGAGTGGTGCCAATGGGAGGTGTACACCACAATTGTCCTGGGCAATTGGGGTGAAGGGGGTGGGAAGCAAGATGTTAACAGCCCCCCTGCACCTGCAAGGCTGTATGTGACCCCGGTGATGTGGTGACGGGTCACGCAACGCTCAGGCACCCCAAAACTGCAGTAAAACCGTGCACGCAACCCTGCAGCCTACGTGCGTGGATTTGACCTCCCGCAGTACGCGGTGGCACCCAGTAACACGAATAACGCGTACGCGTGGGACACGCAGGCTACGATGACATCGAAAATGGGTGCAATACACAGGGGCACCCGCAGTGGGAAAAGGAGCGTTTGCGACTCACCGTCTGACTAGCGCGATGCAGTAAAACACGCGTAGCCAATACCCCCGCCAAAAGAAGAGATACGTCCTTGAGAGCTGTGAAGTAGATGGCGCGCGAAACAACTGGAAGCAGCAACACACGTCGGTCTCCACGGAAGGCACGTACAGCGAACTGCTGGGCCCGCTCACCTTTAACCCGTGCTGAGGGAAACGCACGCGCGCGTCACGTCACATGCGGACGTGCAGTTTTTCATGCGCGATTACGCGCATTACACGCGGACGTGCAGTTTTTCACGCGCGATTACGCGCATTACATGCGGACGTGCAGTTTTCCACACGCGATTAGCCTGGGTACGTGTGTTCCGGGGTGGCGTGAACTTTCACACGCGATTGATTGTAATCCACGTGTGTTCTGTCATCACGTGCAATGAGGGATACACCCTCGCACGACACGTCACAGACGCGCTTACGCGCTACGGGCCTTTCCTCGAATTACACGCTGACGTGCAGATTTTTCACGTGCCAAATCACTCCGTATCAAGCTGGCCACGAATACACACGGAAGACCACGCTCCTGCCCAGAAGGCCGAATCACTGCCCCCCAGTGCCCCGAGCAGCCTCCCACGTGCCATCTGCTGCTGCCTGCCTGCCTGCCTGCCTGCTGCCACCGTGCCCTGCCATTTGGTGCCTGCACATCAGCCATCTGCAGGGGTCCAGTTGCTGTGTCGACCCCTGCTGGAACAGTAGACTCCCGACTGGGATACCATCGCTCCACAGCCCAGCCCCAGGACCCAGTTGCCCACCCACGCCTGCCTCGGGGGTCGCCATGTCGGGGCAAGCACCATCTGAGACCAGTGGCGACCCCCAGCCAGAGAGGCAGAGGGCCACCAGCTTCAGTGAGAAGGAAGTTGGTGTCCTGGTGGAGCATGTCCTGGGGCATTATGATGCCCTCTTCGGAAGACCACGCGCCAACAAGGAAGGACGGGAGAGGATCTGGGACGATGTAGTGGTTGCCATCAACGCGGAGGGGGTGGCAACCCGCGACATCAAGCACATCAAGAAGCGCTGGGAGGACTTGAGGTCCAGGACCCTCAATAAGGCCCGGCGCCTCACGGAGGGGGGCCGGGCACGCCTGAGTGACATCGAGATGAGGGTCCTGGAACGCGTAGACCCAGCGCTCCACGCCCAGATCCTTCGGAGGCAGACCCATCTGGAGTTGGCCGGTAAGTGGCTAAGCATTACTGTGTGAGACAGGGCATGTTGCAGTGTGCTGGTTGTCTGATACCTGCCTGTATGTGTGACATAGGCCATGTACGTATGTGTGTGTGCAGGGACATCATGGTCAAGCATGTGAGTACAGTGATGTGTGAACCACATGGTTGGTGCATGTGTTCTATTGCAACATGGGGGGCTCTGTGCGGAATGGACACATGGAAGCATGGCAGTCTCTGTTCCTGGACATGGGTGGGGGTGAGGGATGGGTGCTGGTCCCATGTACACGTATGGTGCCCATGTGTGTGTGTCTGAACTGCGTGTCTGTGACTTGTAACTGCCATGGATGCATGACACATGTCTGTGACAATGTTCAGATTCACTGATACAGCCTAGTCATCCTTGTATCCACTGTGTCTGTGGTGTACGAGGCCAGATGGATGGAACTACGGTGAGGTGTGTGCATGTGATGGCAAGACCCATGATGCATGTGAGTTTAAAACCAACATTGTATGAATCATGAGTCCCTTGGTCATGTATGCCAATGTCCATGGCATGCGCCATGCCTGTTACTGTATGTGTTTTGCCTGCACTGACCCATGTGTTGTGGCGGGACATGATGGAAGTGATGTATGACAGTGCCACTCATCTGCTGTTGCTTCCTGTCTAGGGGACCATTGTACAGTACCCTGATGCTTGTGTTCTATGTCTCCCTCTACACAGTGGCAAGTGAAGAAGAGGGCAGAGAAGGCGCTGTGGAGCAGAGCGGCGGGGATGCCACAACGGCTGCAGCGAAAGGGGTGGGTGAGCCCCCACAGGGGCTTGCACCGGCGGAAGACGGCGTGGAGACATCCAGGTTGGTGGTTTCCACAGAGGGGGAGGAGGCCGCTACTGAGCCACACATGGGGCCTGGTGGGGGCATCCCCGCTGGTGCAAGTGGTGCAGTCCAGGGCCAGGGGCAGGAGGCAGCACAGGTCGCCGTGGAGGTGCCTGTCCATGTCACTGTCCCTGACACTGTGACTGCACCACCATGCACCAGCAGGGATGCCCCATCCCAGGCCCGTCCGCAGGTAGGGGAGATGTCCATGTCATCTGACACTCCTCTACCTGCGGACGAGGGGACCCCTGGCCGTGTGGAGAGGGTCCTGATTGGTGTCGCGTTGCGCACGGCTGGCATTCGTGATGAGGTGCATGCTTCCCGGGAGGAGCATGCACATCATCACGAAGAGCACCGTGCGTACGTGAACCATTTGGGAGCCGCCATGGTCGGGGGTTTCCTACATGTGTGTGGCCTTCTGGCGACCCTCTCCTCCTCTGTGGAGGCTATGCGCCAGTCGTGCTCCATGCCGTCTTCCGGCCCAGATGCCACCAGGGCCCCCTGTGGACCTGCCCCGACCAACGCAGCCAGCTCGGTGGGGACCCCATCCCTGCCACAGTCGAGAGTCGAAGGTCCAGCAGGGGTGGACACACCAGCAACTGTCCCCCTGCAGATGGAGGATGTGCCGGCATCATCTGGCAGGGCACGTGCACGACGGCATCGGTGGATTCCATCAGCCTGGATGCCGTCGTGCTGGCAGAGGCAGTGGCGTCGGAGGCAGCAGCAGGCTCGACGTGGGAGGCATCATGGCTCGGGGCCATCAAGATCAGAGGGGCAGGCATCGGCCGGAGGGCAGGAGAACCCTGGGATGGCAGTGTCTTCCGTGTGGGAACAGTTGGTCCAGCGGATAGGTGCGGAGCGGCAGCGGGCGGAAGAGGAGCGGCTCACCATGGTCAGGGCGGAGTTCTCCATGCGTCGGGCGTTGAGGCGGGCTGAGTGCCTCGAGGAAGCTCGCAGGGAGTTTGAGGTGGACACGGGGTTGTCCCTGCGAGACCTCGGGGCCAGGACAGAGTCCCGCCTCCGGGACATCGACATGGAGTTCGAGGATGCCCTGGCCGGCAACATCACAGAGTGAGCCGCAGGACTTGCCCGCTGCCATTGTATATAGTTCTTTAGTTAGTTAGTGTTAGGTTTCCTTTATTTTTTAAGTTTTTTTTGGACTGCTCGGACAATGGCCACTTTTCTGTATATATTTTTATTATTAGTTAGTAGTAGTAGGTTTAATTTATGGTGTTGGGCTCATGGACCCTGGGATATTCTTGTACATAGTTTGATGTTTGGAAAACATTTGTTGGATTTATATTTGTGTTCACCATGAGGCAATGGTTTTTCCTTATTTTTCCCCCCATTATTTTGCTTTGGACTACATTATTTTTTGGATTCCTTTGTTTTTTGATTTTTTCTATTTGTTCTCGGACATGGACCATTTGTTTTGTCATCCCCATTGTTGTGTGTTTTATTTCTTTACTTCATTTTCATCTTTAATACATATATTTATTACTTACATTTGTGGTATTTTCTCATTGGTTTCATGCATGTCATGATATGGGTTTTGACATTCACTTGCACCCATTGTGTATGTGTGTGTGAGGGACATGTGTTCATTTACATACTTGCCATTGGGGTTGTATCATGTAATTGCATCTACTATGTGGGTGGATGCAATCCTTGCCTGGGTGTTTGTGCTGGGTATGCTGCCCATTACTGCCATGATTGCGTTTCGTCAGGACCTGGGGGCAGGGGGACATGAGTGGGGGCCTGCTGGGGGGTGGGGGTGCAAGGGGACATGAGTGGGACATGGTTGGGGGCCTGCTGGCAGGTGCCCCACAGTGCTGGGGGGTGGGGGTGCAAGGGGACATGAGTGGGACATGGTTGGGGGCCTGCTGGCAGGTGCCCCACAGTGCTGGGGGGTGGGGGTGCAAGGGGACATGAGTGGGACATGGTTGGGGGCCTGCTGGCAGGTGCCCCACAGTGCTGGGGGGTGGGGGTGCAAGGGGGACATGAGTGGGGGCCTGCTGGGGGGTGGGGGTGCAGGGGGACATGAGTGGGGGCCTGGTGGAGGCTGCCCCTGGTGACTGGAGGGGTGGGGGTGGTGGGAGACATGGGTGGGGGCCTGGTGGAGGCTGCCCCTGGTGACTGGGGGGGGGCAAGGGGACATGAGTGGGACATGGTTGTGGGCCTGCTGGCAGGTGCCCCACAGTGGCCTGCTGGGGGGTGGGGGTGCAAGGGGACATGGTTGGGGGCCTGCTGGCAGGTGCCCCACAGTGCTGGGGGGTGGGGGTGCAAGGGGACATGAGTGGGGGCCTGCTGGGGGGTGGGGGTGCAAGGGGACATGAGTGGGACATGGTTGGGGGCCTGCTGGCAGGTGCCCCACAGTGCTGGGGGGTGGGGGTGCAAGGGGACATGAGTGGGGGCCTTGTGGAGGCTGCCCCTGGTGACTGGAGGGGTGGGGGTGGTGGGAGACAAGGGTGGGGGCCTTGTGGAGGCTGCCCCTGGTGACTGGAGGGGTGGGGTGGTGTGAGACATGGGTGGGGGCCTTGTGGAGGCTGCCCCTGGTGACTGGGTGGTGGGGGTGGTGGGAGACATGGGTGGGGGCCTGCTGGGGGGTGGGGGTGCAAGGGGACATGGTTGGGGGCCTGCTGGCAGGTGCCCCACAGTGCTGGGGGGTGGGGGCGCAGGGGGACATGAGTGGGGGCCTGGTGGAGGCTGCCCCTGGTGACTGGAGGGGTGGGGGTGGTGGGGGACATGGGTGGGGGCCTGGTGGAGGCTGCCCCTGGTGACTGGGGGGGGCAAGGGGACATGAGTGGGACATGGTTGGGGGCCTGCTGGCAGGTGCCCCACGGTGCTGGGGGGTGGGGGTGCAAGGGGACATGTGGCTTGGCTGGGGGGCATGCCCATGGTGGATGGGCTGCCTGCGGGACATGACCAGGGGTGCAGGGTAGTCCCCTGTGGTGTGGGCTGCCTGCAGAGGTCGTGGAGGGGGTAGAGGGGAGACCTGGGAGGACCCACACTGGCAATTCACCTCTTCAACTTCCCGCACACCCACGTAATACACGACCCCACTCGCACAGGCCCAATCGCGTGTAGATTTTCTCGCGCACCCCTGAAATCCACGTACCCAGGCCAATCGCGTGTAGATTTTCTCGCGCACCCCTGTAATACACGTACCCAGGCCAATCGCGTGTAGCATTTCTCGCGCACCCCTGAAATCCACGTACCCAGGCCAATCGCGTGTAGATTTTCTCGCGCACCCCTGTAATACACGTACCCAGGCCAATCGCGTGTAGCATTTCTCGTGCACCCCTGAAATCCACGTACCCAGGCCAATCGCTTGTAGATTTTCTCGCGCACCCCTGAAATCCACGTACCCAGGCCAATCGCGTGTAGATTTTCTCGCGCACCCCTGTAATACACGTACCCAGGCCAATCGCGTGTAGCATTTCTCGTGCACCCCTGAAATCCACGTACCCAGGCCAATCGCGTGTAGATTTTCTAGCGCACCCCTGAAATCCACGTACCCAGACCAATCGCGTGTAGATTTTCTCGCGCACCCCTGTAATACACGTACCCAGGCCAATCGCGTGTAGAATTTCTCGCGCACCCCTGAAATCCACGTACCCGCTCAATCGCGTATTTAACTTCCCGCGCGCCACTTTTTGGATGCGCTGGGACTCTACCGCCTGCCTTCGTGTGGCGGCCGTGTTTCAGCTTGTGCGTGTCTTTGGCTGTGCGTGGCTTTGCCCTATTCGATTCCATGAATACGTGTGGTTCGAGTGCGTGTGGGCGTTCCGTCTGCTTCCCTGCAGTACATCCCCAGTTACGCCCTTATTTTCGCGTGTTGTTCCCCATTCCGCGCGTTACGCCCCATGTCCCGCCCACTTTCTGGTGTGTGCGCTGCGGTTGTGCGCTTTCACTGTGCGCGTCGCGCACGCCTTTCGCGATGTTGCAGTGATGTGTGCGCCATGCACGGGTTTGGCGCACATCCCGAGGAAGACACGCGCAGGGACTTCCATGAATCGCACGCGTGCGCGTGCGCCTCTTTTTTTCCGCTTGCGCCTGCTTGCGCCTGCTTGCGCGTAGATTTTCGGCGCACGTTTGTTCCATGAATCGGCCCCATAATCTTAATAAATGTGTCCTCTTGCCAAAATCCCACGTTGTGTACCCACTTCGTTTGATAAATAAGTTCAGGGGCTACATATGGGATGCATAGCAAAAATCCGATCTCTAGTCTTTCCAAGTCCACATATAACGGCATTGCATTACCCATTTCGAATGCAATTTTTACCTGTATTATATCAATTTCCCTCCTGGTCAATCTTTCTATAATTTGACGAATAATATCCTGCGAAACAAAATACAAGGGGATATGTCCTTGAATCAATTGTGAAACTGCAGTTTGAACTTCTCTCATATAATTCGTTAATAGACTATCAACAGGACTCATTATCTTCAATATTTCATTTAAAGTTCTGTCATGCTTAAGTATTATTTTAGTCGCCCGTTGTATTACATCCGCTTGTTCATTTAGAATGATTGCAGTTTCATTTATGAATCTTACTTGTTCATCCAGTCCCCCTCTAATTCCATCTAATGTTTTTTGTATTATTTCTAGGTCAATACTCAGTTGTTGCGCTTTAGTACTCAGTGTTCCTACCGAAATAGAATTGGCTGTTGATATTGTGGTACCTATTATGGCTCCAACTATAGACATTACCATTGATATCGCGAGCATCACCGCACCTCTCTTTCCTCTCTTCTTCTTAATGTCTGCTGAATTCACAAATGTTTTTTCCAATTGCATTAATATATCTCTTATTGACTGCTTAGTGTCCTCTTTTCTTATTTCCAGCCACTCTTTAGTCTGTTCAATCTTAATTCCGGTATTGTTCAAGTGTTTTTCAATCAAAATCTCAGGATTCAATGGTATGTATATATTTTGGAAAATCATCCTTCTATCACTCAGGATGAATCCTGGTGCCTCTTCCACCGCGATACCAGATGCTGGTCCAGGTTCAATGACAACCTGTGCTTCTGAATTCTTGAAGATCCCTCCAAATATCATCATCATTAACCATATCATCGGTATCATCTTCAATGCTGATCGCTTTGCAGCCTTGGTCTTCACCCCTCTTTGGGGCTTTCCCGGAATCCGTCCACGTGGGCTCCAGGACTCCATCGTCTCCCGTGGGCTCTGATCCCGGAACCTCCGACCAAATAATGTTAATTTTCTAAATCAAATAGAAAATAAACAAATTAAGTACATAGCACAATACTAATTTCACCCTTTTGCCAAAAATAAAACATGCTTGGTAAAAATATTTCGTTTTTTTTCTTTTTTTCTTTTTTTTTTCTGAAATTAAACACAAGTTAAAAGAAAACAAGCACATATAAAACAGCATTCAATATTTAATACATTTTCTCTCTGCACACCAACCATGAGCTTCCATTATATATTTTTATTTATTTATTTATTTATTTTATATTATATATTTTTACATATATTACAGTGTTTATGTGCCATTATAACAATCAACTTTTTAACTTCTTTGTCACTGCCTCCTGATTGTACCCATTTATTTTCTCTTTTTGTGTTCAAGGGACTTTATCTGTTTCTTCATGCTCAAGCTGCCTGATCTCATGTCTGGGATGGCATGGTTTGATTTGATTTACATGGACAAACTGCTCTATTGCCGTTTCACCTTCATTTTTCAAAATTTTATAAACTACAGGAGAGACCTTATCTATAATTCGAAATGGCCCCTGCCAGGCTGCTAGAAATTTAGAATTTTTCTGTTTACTTTTTCCAAAATGAAACTTGTACACCTGATCCCCTACACTGTATTCCTTTACTGATGTCTTTTTGTCATAATAAGACTTTGCACTGTCAGCAGCTCTTTCCAGATTTCTCTGCACAAAAGCAAATGCATGTTGCAAATGCCTCCTCAGTTCATCAATATATTCATGAACTGTGGATGCACTCACTAGAGTTTGCTCATGTGTTCTGTATAGTAGGTGTTGTGGTAACACCATTTTCCTACCTGTCAAGACCTCATGGGGGCTAACACCTGTTGCTTTGGCAGGAGTTGACCTGATTGCCATCAAAACCAACGGTAAACGTAAATCCCAGCTGGAACCTGCTTCTGCCACAAATTTCTTTAAAATATCCACAACAGACCTATTGCTTCTTTCAACTGTACCTGAAGACGCCACCCGATATGCGATATGTAGTTTCCTTTTCACACCTAGTATTTGCCATACCTTACTCATTAGAGTACTTGTGAAATGACTTCCTCTGTCTGACTCAATTCTTTGTGGCAACCCAAACCTTGAGAACACATGGTTCACCAGCAATGTGGCTGCTGTTTGCGCACTACAATCTGGTGCAGGA
Source organism: Ambystoma mexicanum (assembly GCF_040938575.1). NCBI lineage: Eukaryota > Metazoa > Chordata > Amphibia > Caudata > Ambystomatidae > Ambystoma > Ambystoma mexicanum. The sequence continues at coordinate 272,550,454 of NC_090938.1, forward strand.
ATGCATTCAATCCACTTCGACATCAAACATACCACACTCAAAATATAACGGTGTCCCCTGCTCGACCTTTTTAAAGGACCTACATAGTCTATTTGCAAATCTGACCATGGGAGAGTTAGGCCTCTTTTCATCAATGGTGCTCTATGCATTGGTGAAGCAGGTTTAAATTGGGCGCATACTAGACATCCTCTAGTATATAATTCCACATCTTGGGACATATGTGGCCAGTAAGCATAATCTTGTAGTATTTCTAATGTTTTTTGTGAACCTCTATGGCCTGCAGTTATGGCATCATGTGCATGGTGTAGCATTAGTCCTCTGAATGAAAGGGGTACTACCCACTGTATTTGTCCTGTTATGGACTCTCTAATCATGAGTCCATCCTGTAATCTAATTCGTGTTTTGTTCTTTAATAACACCCTCAACTCCTCTTTTCCCATACAATCATTTTCTGTCAAAGAATTTTGTTCGGGATCTATCAAATGATTATAATAGATTCCCAAAATTTGATCATTCTTTTGTGCCTCAATCAAATCTTGGTCTGGCGTGTCATGACTCCACTGCACCACCGGTTGATCTACCTCCTTTGGTGCTTTAGAACGTGTGACTGCATCAATTTGTATTTCACCCATTAAATAATCAATAGGTAGCAATTCTCCCATCACAGCCCCAATCTTAGCCAGGTGGTCTGCCTTATCATTTCCCTCCTTATCCTCTCCTGGTGTTTTTAAATGCCCACGAATTTTTCTCCAGTATTTTGTTAACTTATTCTCTGACACCAATTTGTCTATGGCTTGTATCATTTTTCCATGCTTAAGTGGCTTTTTGTTATATGTAACCATGCCTCTTGCTTTCCAACCAGGCAAATACTCCACAAAGCTATTCCGTGCATAGTCAGAATCAGTCACCAGGTCAATTTCACTGAACTTTTTATCAACTGCAGTAGCAATTGCTTTATAAATGGCTGCCAATTCCGCCACCTGACTGCTCCTATCTCCAATCCTCATCACTATACTGGGGACACCTTCACATTTCAACCAGACATTTCCTATTCCTGCCACTAATTGTTTATTACTGTCATTTTCAATGTGAAAAGCACAACCATCCACATATACAGTTGGCAAATCCTTGCATGTTTTTTCATCAAAAGCTTTGTGTGGTGATTGTTCAAATACCTGCAAACTAGTTTCTACTTCCATTTCATTTGGTATTTGTTCAGCTGCACAGTCATGTAAGTCAGCTAACCCTTGAGCAATTGGGTTCTTTTTATTTTGTCCATATCTCACTTCTACGGGAAAACCTTGTAATGCCAGCGTCCATGAAGTGATTCTGGATTGCGCTAGATTACCTGATCTAATTCTTTTACTCTCTAAAAATTGCAAAGGTTGGTGATTTGTTTCAATAATCACCTTTTCTCCCTGAACAATGGGGCGGAAATGTTGTAGCGCCCACACAGTGGTTAATAGGGCCTTTTCACATTCATTAAATTTCATTTCAACTTGGGAAAATGCCTTACTTGCATATGCAATGGTTTTGTGATTCAAATCATGTTTTTGTGATAACACTGCTGACATGCAATGTTCAGAAAAACCTATTTCTATAAAGAAATCCCTGTCCTTTATGGGGTATGCTAAACATGGTGCCTTTACAAGACATTCCTTTAATTTAGCCACTGCATCAGACTGCTCTTTTTCCCATTTCCAGGGAGTATTCAGTTTAAGCAGTTTAGTCAATGGTTGAGTGATTTCTGCATAATTTTCAATGAACTTTCTGTTATAGCCTGTCATCCCTAATAAACTTTTTACTCCTTTCACATTTTTAGGATCTTTTAATCTTTGTATGGCCTCTATTTTCTTCTTTTGTGGATTTAGCCCATGTTCAGTCACTTCATGCCCTAGAAAGTTCACTTTTTTCTTGCACCATTGTGCTTTTTGCAAAGATACTTTGGCGCCTGCTTTCTGCAATTGGCCAAGTACATGTCTTATTTCATCAAAATGGCTTTTCAGGCTTTCATTTTTTATCAGGACATCGTCCACATAAACTATTGTTCCTCTTTCCGCTGCATCAGGCATGGCCTTTCTCAAAAATATGCCAAATTCACTCCCACTATTGATGTACCCGAACGGAGCTCTAAGCCAGGCATATTGAGTCCTGTCAAATGTAAAGGAAAATAAATGTTGTATCTCCTCTGCCAATGGCACGCACCAATATCCAGAGGTGAGATCTAATGTGGTAAATACATTTGAACCATGTACCTGAGCTAGGCCCTGATCAATGAATGGCAGTGGCCATCTAGATATTGGTACTATTTTATTTAACTCTCTCAAGTCTGCACACAGCCGCCATTGACCATTTGGCTTTAACACACCTAAAATAGGTGTATTGGATGTGCTATGAATGGGCCTGATGATTCCCCGCAATTCCAAATTTTTAATAATCTCTGCCAATGATTCTAAACATGCCAGCGGTAGTCTATACTGGCGTACAAACACTGGATTTCTGCTACACCCTTCTGGTGGTGTGGCCACATGTAAATCAGTTAAACCACAATCATAAGCATCTTTTGCAAATACATCCTTAAACTCCATAAATATCTCCCTCAGATTGTCCCTCTCTTCATTGCTTTCACACGCATTCGCTAAGGAGATCTGTTCTTCTACCATTTTGGAAAATTCTGGAAAATCTTCTGTTAATGGAATCTCGGCGCTTTCCTCTAACTGTGTGGCTGTGTCTTTTTGTAAAGCTGCCACTTTTAAATATTTTGGCATATCAGCTTCCACTTCAATGGGCTGATTTTCTGTTTCATTTTCATTTAAATTAAATATTATGCAATCCTCTTGATGGCAGCACACTGTCTCATTTGAATCATAAGGATACGCAGAATGAATTTTAAATATTCCTTTGGGCTGAGAGTGTAGGTGTTCTGGCAACTCACCCTTGGCACCTACATACTTTTCAGGAATATTTCCAATCACCATGTTATTTAAATCTGCCGTATAATGTGATTTTTGTATGGCCATTCCTAATGGGGAGTTTTCCTCTAAATGAATATCCTGACAACCTTTATTATTTACCATAATTTTTACAGATCCTTCACCAATATCTACCAATGGAATGTATTCATAATCCAGGCCTTGCTGTTTTATGGATTCATTCAGGCATACAAATGCATCAGAACCTTTCATCTGCTGTCCATTTTTGCATTTCAGTGTTATTGCAAACTGTTTTGTAAATGCAGGAATAATAGTATCTTTCCTCATTTGTAATTCGATTGCATAAGGAACCAGTTGTCCACAATGATAAGCCCTTCTTTTGTCTTCAAATTCAGGTGCCGGACCACCTAGGCGTGACCATATTTTTTGATTAAGGAAATCTAACACCATACACATTCTGTGCATGATGTCATTTCCCATGTAAAATTCATTTTGTGCTCCACTCACTATCTATACATTATGGTAAATTGTTTTCTGCCCAATGCTAATTTTAAGCCTGCATCTGCCTGCAATTCGGTTTTCAAAGTCTGGACTGTCCAAGCCAGAAACATATTGGTTTTTAATCCTAAATCTCGGGATTTCTTCCCTCTCCATTATTTTTTGCAACAATTTCTCATTAATGAAACTCCTTTCATGTTCAAGCGCTAAAGTGGCTTTTATTGTTTTAAAATAGTCATTTATACCAACATGAACCCATGGTTGCTCATCTTCCATGTGTATTTCTGCTAGAGTGGTAATGTGTTTTTCTGAATCTGTTTTAGGAGTAATATTCTGTTTGCATGTTTTCTCTTTTAAATAAAAACGTAATGTGTGCTCATCTATGGCAGTCTGCCAATTTTTCCTTGGGTCCAAGCATATTTGTACAGGTAGTTTTTCATTGTCGCTCTGCATTTTGTCTTGACACATTAATATAACAGTGACACTAGGTATGCAGCTATTCTGGAGATATACCTCCACAGCATCATTTGTTTTGGCAACGGTGTGACATTCATTTATATTGCTGTTTTGTGATTTTAGTTTCTTAGGCCTCAATGGTTTTTTGGTTAAGGACCACAGCACTCCATTCACCCCATCTATTAAAGGAGACAATCTTTTCAGACAATCTGTCCCCATCAGAAATGGAATTTCACAAATAGATGTGATCAATACCTCTTGTTTCATTCTGTGCTTTCCTATTTTTATGTCAACCTCAGTTACACCTATGATGGGCACTTCCTCCCCATTAAAGTTATGCACTGGGCCTTGATTTTCCTTCACTGTGATCTGACTCCGTGGGGGTCTCCCTTCATTGATACTCTTTACCAGCTCCTTGCACATAATTGTGGCCTGTGCGCCAGTGTCAATCATAGCAAAGGTGTGGCATTTTTCTTCTACATTGATGGGTGCATAATATCTGCCCTCACCTTCCTCTAATACACATAAGAAATGTGAATTCTTACTGATTTCAGGGCTCACCTTTCTCAGGTCTTTTTCACTTTTGGCTAAACACATTGGTAAATGGAAAGACATTTTTCCCTCCTTTTTACCCATTTCTGCGCGAGAGACTTTATTCATTTCTCCATGATCAGAGGTTTTTTGGAGTGTGGCCACTGTTCGCCCATCCATCTGGGTAACATCAGAGACCACATTACAACCTTCCAACTGAACATGTGTAACAACATCATTCATCAATTTGTCATTTTTTAATTCTGTGCATTTGTGATCATTTAGTGTGATACCAACCCTTTCAGCCTCTTCAAAAATATGTGGCTCAAAGAATTCTTCAGGTGATTGACTTGTACCCTCCTTGTGAGTATTTCCTTTTTCTGTCTGTGTTTGGTCATTGTTTTGCTTGCCCAGGGAAGGAGCTATAGCATCCCCACTTACTCCCTGTCCACTGGTATTCCCCATGCATGAGTCATTTTTCTTAAGTCTGTCCCTTTTTTCTTTTGGAATTCCTAATGTTTCTTTTTCATTTGTACAAATCTTTACTGTTTTATTTAGCTCTAGATTAAACCGTACCTCTTTTTTAGAATTATTTGCACTTTCTGTCACAAGTTCATTTACTGGCACTTTCACATTTAATCCATTAGGCATCTCAGAGTCGTTATGCAAAATTATATCAGAGCAATCTGTCATTTTGGCACTGCAGTTATCATGAGTACTTAGTCACTTTTCGGAAGCCCCCCGGTCATTGCTATGTCCATCAGCCCCCTCTTTGGAAGGTTGTTTTTGCGCTGTACAGAGCTTTCCTATTTGCTCAGCTAACATTTTCACTTGGGCCTCAAGGCACTGGAACCTTTCCATCTCTCTAGGATCCTCTTTCTGTGGTCTAGGTCGATATTGGTTGTTTTCCCCCTGATTGGATCTATTCTGATACCTCTCAGGTGAATGATGTCGGTTGGGATGGTTCTGAACTCTTGATTCATTTGTGGAGGGGAGCGGGTTGCACCCATCCTTTGATTATAGTCCCCTGGTGGGGAATCATTGTACTGGCGTGGATTGTAGTTCACGTTTTGCCTCATGTCCTGTCTCTCAGATTGTGGGTACTGGCCCCTAGGTTGATTTCCATTATCAGTAAATCGATCCATATATCGGGGCCTATCCTGATTACCATATATCATGGTGTTGGGATCAAATCTGCTCTGTGTCCCCAATGACTGGTAGGGACCATCATTTCTTTGATCTTGATTTTGTCTCTGGTTATTGTTCATACCTGCCATATCAGGCCGATATCCTACCCGGGGTCTGTCCCCTAAATACCTAGGGCTGATGTAGCTCTCTCTATTACTAGGATCATGTGATTGGAACATTGGTACAGGAAATGGCGATCTTTGTTGATTACCCCTTTGTTCAGGTGTCACATTATTTTTACCTTGGCTTTGAGCAGACTCAAGGGACATTTTGGCTGACCTGATTTCCATTACTGTGGCTGAGGGTTCTTTAGATTTAGGTCTAGTATCTTTCATTTTATCACTTTCTCTACCCTGACAATAGAGTACCTCATATAGTTTTGTGCTTTGATGTACAATCCATTCAAGGGACTTGTCACGGTCAAATTCACGGACCAATTGGGATATGATGTCTTTCTGTAGCCCATAGAAGTATGCAGTTTTAAACTCATTGGAATTTGAGTCAAAAGATACATCAAAGCGAGAAAATGCTCTTTTTAAGTCTTGTAAAAATTGGCGAGGGGATGTATTAGGTCCAGCAGTAATTGTGTACGCGACTTTCTTTGCCTCCTGCAATGACTGAAAAGGAGAAAAATGACGCCTAATTTCTTTTTCAAACTCCAACCATGTCATATTCTGCTGTTCATTTAATCCCCTTATGATGCTGGCCGTCGGGGCATCTAAAGTTAAATGAAAATATTGTCTGTACTGTTCCTTAGGTATCTGGAGTGCTTTAAAAATGTCATGCACCGCTTCTAAGTGATCCTCAATGCAGCATTCACCTCCCTTTTTAAATGGTTTGATCAGGGCTTTAATGGATTTCATTATTTTTATGGGGCTACTTGTTGTAATGCATGGAATTGCACTATTTTGTGATTCAATCCTGTTTTCAGGTGTATGAGATTGGTGGCTGCCCCCAATGGGAGTATCAAATCCCCCAAGGGCGCTGCAACCAAGTTCAGTCACCGGCCCAGTCACTGGAGCACTAGCTCTTTGGGCAGAGCTAGAATTCATCTCCACTCCATTGAATGTGGTACCCTGCCGCCTCTCCTGGGACCTGGGAATGCACATTTGCTGTTCTAAGTCCTTACACTTTTTAAGGAGTCTGTTGGCTTCATCTTGCAAATAGTTGTTTTCACCATTCATCTTATTAATCACCTCCTGCATGTCGCACATTTGCATTTGGCATTCATTGAACTCTTTATTTCTCTTGTCTCTTTCTTGAATCATTTTAATCATTTCTTGTTCTGCGCTCTGGAGATCACATTCTTTTTCACAATGTTCTTTTTGTAAAATCTGCATCTCTGAAACAACCTCATCTTTATCCTGTCTAATGTGATACACTAAGGCTTTTAAGTGTGCCAATTCTTGCTCACTATCTTCAAATTGTTTCTTGCTTTTGGATAACTGAGTATCAAAGTCTCTGCATTTTAATTGCATGTCTTTTTGGCATACATCCAATTCTGCTCTCAACATTTCCTGATTTTTACTTGCCCCATCTAAGTCAGTCTTTAACCTGTTAATTAGCTGAGTATCATTCTCTTGCATTCGCAGGGACTTGTTTAAAATAAACCATATTTTGCCGCATAGCCGTATTAAACAGTCTTTCTCTGCACTTTTATCGGCTGCATTCAATAATCTTGTAAGGCAGACCTGAATTATGCTGCCTTCTGCAAAAATATTGTCTAGTTTTTCTTTCTGCACCTCACCCTGAATGCGGTTACTCCATTCTAACGTGCTATTCGACGACCAATTCCCTGAAAATGTGGTTTCCCTTTGTGACATTCTGAAATTCGTTTTTAGTGGCACATTGCTATTATAAAATGGGTTCCCTTTAATGTGCAAATGGCAGTGTGAGACACGCTTGCCACGCCCAGTAGGTACTCTATGATCACTTTCCCGGCCTGCAACGCACCATAAATATGTAGGGTATTTTGTGGAGATTTGGGGCTGACGGTATTTTCTTACCGCCGAAAAATAACTTAGCAACAATCACTCCTTGTATTCAGATTGGGCCATGTACAACAATAATACAGTGGACATGCATTATTTCAGCACCCAGACATGCATGTTTGGTATGCGTGGTTGGTATGCGTGGTTGGTGGTATTTTGGTGAGCATAATTCCCTTGTTTTATTTGTGGCCCCAATGTCCAGAATCCCTTATCTTTGCTTAGATTTTTCATGTAATCACTAGAGAGACCTCAGGCCTACATTTCAGGAATACCACATTTTCAGTGTTAGTGTTAGTGTGCCACCATTGGCGATCTCACTGACTTATTTACGACAGAGAGCTATATGTGGTAATTTTGTGGTAATTTCCACTACCTTATATACGGTAGGGAACTATGTCCAGAGAGTCTCTCTTCCCATTGGCTCATGTACCTCCAACGAGCTATGCTACAAACAGTCACTCACAACTGTCCATACTGAATATGATCATGCACACATCTGTCTTAAAATGACAATTGCACTGTTTAAAAATCTCCCCACATCATCAGCACTGTATTGGTAAATATAAAACACACCACCCGTCTGCTTTCAAATATTTTTCTGTATTATAAAAGTTGCATTTAAACACGATCGCACTCATTACAGAAATAAATAAAATAGCACAGTAACAGCATTGTCTGTGATACACTGAAAAGAGAGTGGCGGAGAAAAGAACTCGATTTGCAACATTAACATGTGATTAAATCACAGGAATATCCTTTCCTACACTGACTGAATATTCTCGTACACACTCAGCCCCCACACTTATGTAATTACCTTATCTGTTCAGCCCGAGTTTTCTTCAGCTGTTCTCTTTCTGAATGTGGCTCCCTTGAAGATTAACCCCAGTGAAAACGAGCGCCTTTCGTTCTCAAACCGGGGTTATTATCTGAAATTCTCAGCTTTTACAGATAGGAATGCTTCAGCCAGGAAACAGGTCCTTCTCCCAGCTCTGCCAAATCTCGACTGTCCCCCCCCTCTCTTCAAAACTCCCTAGCAAAACCCTAATCACTGCCTCTAGCATGATACTTGCTATGACGCTGCTCCAATCAGAATCAATCATGCCATCTCCTCCCTCTCTACACAATGGCTCATTTTTATAGTAATACTTTGTAACCAACTGATTTCCTGTTCTTTCGAGCCCTTTTGCTTCCTATAGTTATGTGGACAGAGCAGCAGAGAAAACGAAAAAAAAATGAATGTGCGTTTAAAAGTTCACTTTCAGAATAGGCCTAATTCTGCAGTGGAGACACATTTTTATTAGTGGGTTATGTTAAATGAATTTTTATTAGTCAGGTTGTTTATTAATAATGTTAGTTATTAATTTTCAAATGTGTCTCTTGCACCATAGGCATTTCAGGTGAAAAGTATTGTGCATTTTTGAATGTGCACGTGAAAATAGATTTGCATCTTATATGTAAAAATCGTTTTTGACTGAATAGCCTGACTTTACTTATATGTCCATGTTATCCTGGCAACACATATAGCAATGAACCATAGGCATTTGGTGCTGCATCAAAAAAAAATTGCTACCTGTGCAGTAGTGCTGTACTCTGTGCTGTAACATGCCAAATATCCTTACAAGCCCCAGTTCTCACGCTAGGCTTTCTAAGACCACTTCTCTCTGCAGTCCCCAGCACCTTGGTGTGCTGTACACAGCGGACCGACCCACAGCATTTCCCTCCAACGGCTCACTTCTCCTTCAACAAAGTTCCCTGCTGATCACACAGGCCTCCCTGCTGTGTTCCTTTCTCTCCCTCATGTTATACACCTGCAACCCTTTAACAGGTTGCAGGTGTGCCTCAGTTAAGGTTGTCTGACCATGGTTAACGGGACATGCCTAACCTTCCCAAAACTTAACAGGCATCTTCTTTGTCCCAGTCCTAAAGTGGTGAACTGGTATAGTGTTCCTCACTCCTGATTGCCTCTTCCTCATCCCAGTACTGTCAAGTGTTACATGGGTGAAAATGAGGGGGCAATGCGTATAATAACCCATAAAAGTCGGGGAAACGTTGGGTTTGTCATCAATAGGGAAAGGGGGATAGCATGTCTTGCCTTGGTGTACCCAACTACCAATCCCCAAAGACTCTCCACCCAAGTGATCCTCCCCTGCTTCCCCACCCCGGGGGTCAGGATCCAAGAGCGATGGCCTTTCCCTAGACACCTGAGAAGAGAATCCAGGGGTTTTAGGAGTGAGGATTACCTCAAGTTTCTCACATACCCTTCACCAAAGCAGGTTGGACCGGGGTTGTTTCACAGGGAAATGGGGAGAGAACATCCTTGTTACCTTGCTCTCATCCATTCTGGTGTTGAGCTGTGAAACAATATGCCTGAACGTCCAGGAACCACTGCATTACTCGAGGGTGTTATTCCTTCCTCTGGCTGATCCAAACTAAACAAGAGTGGTCTGTTATTAGACAAAACCTACGACCCAGGAGGTAATACTTCAGATGAATTACAGCCCACCTAATTGCCAATGTCTCCAACACGATCACTGAATAGTTTTTCTCTCTGGGAAAGAGCTTTCTGCCGGTGTATACAATTGGATGTTCAAAGCCATCATAGTTTTGCAACAGAACCAGCCCAAGCATCATGAGGGAAGCATCACTTTGAAGGATATATTCTTTCGAGAAATCTGCGACTCTCAAAATGGGACTTTGCATAGGGCATGTTTTAAGACCATATAACAGATTTCATCCTCTTCTTCCCATCTGATCATTTGGGCTTGGCATTTTTGAAAGTATCTGTTAGTTGAGATGTTTTACTGGAAGAAATTGGACTAAACCTGCGGTAGTATCCGATTAATCCCAGAAAAGCCCTTAGAATGTTTTTGTTTTTGGAGAAGGGGTATCAAGAACAGCTCTTACTTTCTCTTGCTGTGGTTGGGCAGTGGCATTTCCCACAAAGAACCCCAAATACTGTTAGGAATGGGGGTCAATCATCCCAGGCTCCCAAGCGGTTTCGTAATAAAGCAGAGGCCTAAAAATTTGTTGGAGTGATTCAGGGAGGTTACAGGTGGGGGCAGGGTGTTCACAGGGGCCACATCCTGGGTAGGTTAGTGCATGCTTGGATACAGATTGCAATGGGAATGAAACACCATCTTAGAAAGTAGCAGCTATATTGAAATCAGTGCCTAATGCTGTGCTGCAGCCAGGGCAATAGGCCCAGGTCAAGAACATGGAAATAAGTGGTAATAGGTTGTAACATGTGCAAAGGTAAGAAAGGCCAGAGACAAAGATAATCATAAGCCTTCCATTGTCTCATGCTGCCAGCATTTGTATCCCAGGAGGAATGTGCCCTGCAAGGCCATGAGTGAGCTGAGAGCTCCCTACAAAAGTTATTCCAATAGAAGGAGAGCACGAGCCACCGACTTTCTCCAGTCCCAGCTTTAAGTTATAGCTCCCCGATGCCTGCCTTCCAAGACTCCACTATCCCAAGGTACTGGCCAGTTCCAGACCATGGACCATAAAACTGTTAGACTCCCAATCAATCAGAAAAGATCAGAATGTAGGGCAAGGCTGCCTTCACTATTAGGTCACGTGATTTGTACTGCAAGGTCCCGGTAGGCGTAACAAAAAAAAACAAAAATGAGTGTGGAGAGCTTTGGTAGTGCCCCGAAGTGTCTGGGTCTGAAATAGTATGTCATAGTGACCTCAAATGTATCCTCCACACCCATGTCTGCAGTACCGAGTGAACATTAGTTTAGAGATAGAGAATGTATAGTTTTTCTGTGCATAATTAACAAATAACAGTAGCTTCACGCCCGATGACATGCAAGAGCCCACGTGGAAGAAGATGAACAGACAGGGCTGGGATCAATGGTTTGGCATCCCTTATGGAGCTGTTAGCCTGTGTATAACACTGCATCAAACAGCCATTCAGATTTGTAACCTATGTAACTTACAGCACTGATGATGCTGTGTGCCCTTTTAATGAGTTGCTTGTGCTGATTTCGCCAGAACATTCTCTGGCAGCAGAGTGCTTTTCTGGAGCATCTTTATTTTTGTGGAAATAAACCTTGTTCTCCTTGCAAGAGGTGTGCGTGGCCTTTTCTCCAGTGGGTTGTATCTTTTCTGGTGTGAGCGTTGAGGGACTTCTCTACATTTTTGGTGACCCCGACATGATCCCAGTGACCCCCGCAAAGACGCAGGTTTCCTGGCACCACTTCTGGAGAGGCCCCACCCACCTGCATGGACCAGTCCCAAATATGCAACCTGCAGTGGTGTACAGGAGCCATTTTCACAGAATTCCTGTTTGCTCTTTGGAGCAGGGCAGAGCTCTTAGTAGAGTGCAGGCCATTATTGGAACCCTGTGACAGAGGATCTCGGGTGAACAAGTAGATGTAAGTACACCTCTTGCAGCGACAATAACTAGGGCTGACAAAAGTGGGGATCAGGAGAGTGGAGCAGTGGTGTATTGGGTTTGTGTGCAGGAGAAGGGAACAAGGGTGTATGGTAGAGTGGTGTGTTGTGGCTGGAGAAGGTGTAAAGGCCATGTGGTGTTTTCTATTATCATTATTATTATCATTGTATATGGACAGGAGAAGGATAGATAGATGGGATCCTTTTTGAGCTAGAAGAGATTGTGGCACCATTTTTTCAATTGGTATATTAGAGAGCTCGGATTTCTGTGCCCAATATATTCTGTGTGGGGGAAGCAGACAAAATAGTGGTTGTTGTTTTAGTCAATTGTTTTAGCTTATTGTTTTAGTCTTGTTGTGCAATGGGTGGAGACCAAGGGAGGGATGTCGGAAGAAACAGTGTGAGCATGGGGTGTGTGGAGTAATGGGGGGGTGTGTGTTCAAAGTGCAAGTAGGGGGCAACTGGGAAACAGTAGCTCCGGACTGGTAGGACAGGGTATGACAAGTTGTTTTCGGTATATAAAATAAGATTTTTTTAACACTGCAATTGTCAATATGAGGGTGATGACTCAGCTGGAGTATATCCATAGCGCAATGCCATTGTATAGCAATAAAATTGAGAAATACCACTAGTGTATGCCAGAGATATAATGGGGGCTGCCCGACCCAAGGCTAGAGCAGGGCACTAATAACAGAGGGATATTGGAAGACATGAGTACATTTTAAGCTGCCAAATACAAAGGTAAAACAACTCCAACAGAGAGAGGAGATTTTAGAATTGTGGAAAAGGTAAAGGACATTGAGGACAGCGAGGAGTACAGCCACCTAGGTGGAAGCACCCCGGCCTGAGTGGAGAGCAGCCGGCTACCCCGGAGGCAACACAGTTACCCCTGCCCCAAGTAAGGCTATACCCACTCATGGTCCGGCCCGTTATGGGATATACCAACCCAGCATATGCAGATTTCTGCCACTGCACCACCCCCTTACCAACCAAAAATGAACACTCCAGTGCCCTTGAATATCACCCCCCAAAAGGAATTGGAAGAAGCTCTGCAGACAACGCAAGAAGAGTTGGCACGATTGCGGACCCTAGGGGAAGGAGGGAATAATTTGGGGTGTGGCCTGAATGAGTGGATGGCCGAGGACATTTTGTTTAGACTGGACAACATTGCGATTAAAGATGTAAAAATTGAAAAGGGGAAAGGTGATGGGCAAGATGCAGGGATCGTAGGGTATGGAATGTGAGACCAGAAGGGGAAGCAGATGAACAACTGCAGGAAGAAGAATGGGCCACAGTGTTTGACTCTGATGGAGAGGAGTTAGTGCTGCAGTGCTCTCCATGATTGGAGAGTTTGTGGAGCCCACAGCTGAGGAATAGGTTTGGGTGGGCAGCATTAGCAGAGATAAAAGAAGGTGAAAATAAGAAAGAGATACAGCGAAAAGGCAAACAGTTGCCTTTATTAAACAAAGGCTGTGGGAGAGTGCAGTATGTGCCCTGGGACCAGATGGATCAAAACAACCTGATTTAGGCACTCTTCTGGGGCGGGTAAAATATGGGTACTCACGGTTAAAAATTGATGATGACACCCATGATGGGGCACCATTTAATAATTTCACAGTGCATGTGGGGAAAGAACTTCGACGGGCAAACCCTGATACACCTGACTTGCTGTCCATAATGCTGTACACAATGGTGGATGACGAAAACCCCACACAATGTATTTTTAAAGTTCAGGAGATGTGGAGGGCGCAGACAGGCGACCAATGTGACTGATCAGTTCCTCTTTTCTATGTTGTCATCAAGAGGGGATTTCCCATGGAAGTTCAGAAAGCACTTGAGAAGAGAGTGAACATAGAGGCAAAGGAGTGGGCTTAAAATCAGACAATGGATATACACCATTGTAAGAGGATTAAAGAGCGAGAAAAGGAAACAACTCAAAAACTGCAGGCTGAGGAAGTGAAACTGGTGCAGAAACAAATAGCTAAATTAGCAGTTGAAGGAGCAGTAACAGCAGTAACAGTAGTAACAGCAGCTACCCAGGCAGACTCGGCAGAGCAGGCAGCAGAGTGTGCAGACGTGAGAATAGTGGCTTTTTGGGCAGGCAGAAGACATGGACAGTGGGGCGGTGGGCCTCAATCGCAACATCCTGAATGGTATCAAGGAGGTCAGCAGCGGGAAAGAGGAGGGTTTCAGGTGGGAACAGCAGGCAGAGAGGGATTTGGTGGTAAGGGACCGAGAGGTGGTGTGGGACACTCTTCGTGCTGGAGGTGTGGAAAGTGGGGGCATTTTGCAAGAGTATGTAGAAGTAGACAAAGGGTGGGATACAATACATACACAGCCATACTCCTTTCCACGCCCAATGGCCATGTCCATACCCTATGAGATACACCATGTCTATACCCAGTTACCACTGAGGCCCCCAAGAGTGCAGGCACCAGCCCCACCCAAAGCCCAGCTACAAGCAGCTCAGCAGATCCCCTCATATGTAGGTCAAATATCCACAGCCAATTAAGTGCCAAATGTAACAGTAGCGCCTTACAAAGGGTGTCAGCGTCATTGGAGACAACCCTTTCACATTCCCAGGTACCAACACATACCCTGATTAGGACAGCCACAGAGAGGTCTTGCATGCCCAGCCCTGTCCATGACTATCCACCCTGATGAGGAACTCTTGGTGGGCACTGAGAAAGAAAACAAGCAATTCATCTTTACGGTCGACACAGGTTCCACTAAATAATGCATCAGTGAGGGAAACTTCCCACTATCAGGTGAAACTGTGTTGACGCAAAGCTTTTCTGAGGCTGTTGCAATGGTTCCTTATACTGAAGAGGTAGCAATGAAAATAGGTGTAAAAGTGGTGCGTGCAACCTTATTGTACTCAGAGTGCTCCCTGATAAATGTATTAGGGTGGCCTTTGTTGAGCAGACTGAACATCTCCTTCATGGATCAAGGGGTGGTGTGTGCCACTACAGGCATGTGCAGCTTGAGGGCGATGGTCATAATGTAGGCCAGAGGCGGGGGGGCTTTGCGGCATCCCCGTGGACCCAGATAGATTTGTGTATGGGATGACAGTTCTGCTGGATGTGGTGTCCCCAATTGATAAGGCATGTTGGCGGGTACCGTCTGATTTCATTTTTCGACCTGTGGTGACCCCAGAGCTTGTGGCAGGAACAATACTTTCCCTAGATTTACAGGGCATGATGGTGTCAGCTAAAAGTATTGTTGTGGTCGGGACGGACTCTGATGGGTGCGAGTGGCATACCGTATTGTGTATCGACCCAATGGTGCCCCTTAAAGAAGTAACAGTTGGGTGGATGATGGAGAAATTGTTTTGGCAATTTGTATCCCTTGTGACATTATGGTGCAATATCGCAAACTCCAATGTTCCTTGATGGCCCTTGCGCCCCGCCCCTTCACTGAAACAGATCTATAGCAGGTCCCAGAAAGGTTATGGACAACTAATGCCCAGGATGTAGGGCTCTTACAGGAAGTGGCCTCAGTTCAGATCACACTCAAGCCTGGCATGGTGTTGCCCCTGGCAAAACAGTGTTAGCTGTCCAAAGAGGAACAGGAGGGAATACGTGGCACTATTGTTGCACTCCTAAATCTGGGAATAATTGTACCTTCCACTTCCCTGTGCAATAACGCAACCTATCCAATCAGAAAGGCGAAAGTGGTATTTGGAGAATGATACAGGATATCCGCCCTCTAAATGATATTGTATGGGCAGAATTTCCTGTAATTCTGAACCCTGCAACAATTCTGTACAGCATCCCTAAAGAGGCGTCCCACTTTATCGTAGTAGATCTCAAGAACGCTTTCTTTTCCATACCATTCCATACCTATATTCAACAGAACATTACATGCTGATTTAGGGAACATCCAGGTGCACAGTACCATCATTCGGTATGTTGATGATCTGCTGGTGTGTAGTGACAGTAAGCAACTGTGCAGGAAGGACTCTGTCACCCTTTTTCAGCTGCTAGCATACAAGGGTTACAAGGTTGACAAGGCGAAGCTGCAATACTGCCTCCAACAAGTACTCTATTTGGGCCAATTGATTTCTGTCCACAGGAAGAAAATTATACCCGACCGTGTCGCATCAGTGCACAGGACTCACCAGCCCAAGACTGTCAAAGAAATATTGAACTTTCTAGGATTGCTACTGCAGGGTATGGATCATAGACTATGTGGCGTACACCAAAGAGGCTCAAAAGAATGACCACAACCTTGCATGGACGGAGGACATGCTTATCAGCTTTAATGACCTGAAAGAGGTAATTTACACTGCCCCAGTACTAGCAACCCCTGACTACACACAATAGTTATATTTGTTTTTTCATTCCAATGGACAACTGATGACTGTGGTGCTTACACAGAAGAGCACAATGGTCCACAAGCCATTGGCCTACTACAGTGGAATGTTAGATTCATTGATCTAGGGCCAGTCCCCTATGTGAACAGGTGCGTGCTGCTGCTGCTGGATTTTCAATTGAGAAAAGCTCCACAATGGTCAAGGGGTGTTTTCTGTAACACTGTATATGGAGCATGCAGTGTTCGCCATCCTTGAGCGATCCAAATTGACTTTGACTTCCCAACGGGCATCTGCATATGAAATCATCCTGTCACGCCCAAACATTTATATGGTGCGGTACAAAACAGTAAATCCCGCCACCTTTCTGACAGAATTGTGCATGGAGGAAGACCTTGCAAGACATGACTGTGACATTTAAGGGGGAAGAAGACCCCATCCTAAAAGCAAGGACAGCCCACTTGAAGGATGGGATGTTCGTTTCATTGAAGATTCAGCAGCTATCTACCAGGGGACTCGTTTGAGGCATACTTGGCGGCAGTTGTCTGCCTAGTAGATGAGGTATTGGTGCAAAAAAGATTACACATGCAATTTTCGGACCAAGTAGCAGGACCTATAGCACCTACTGAGGTACTTCTAGTGTCTCAAGGGAGCTGCGTGATCTTTTATTCTGACATGGCCTACGTCACCACCACGATACACACAGGGCTTGCACGTTGGAAGAGAAGGGGGTTTAGGAGTGCTGACGGGTCCCCAGTATAGAATGCAGCACTGTTATACAAAATTATTGCAGCACTGTCCCATCCCTCCCTGACAGCGGTGGTGAAATGCACCGCCCATACTAATAATACAGACAAGGTCTCACTCGGTAATGCTGCCACGGATACGGCAGCCAAGCAAGCAGCATATATGCCTGTGCCATATGTTTCCAAATACCCAGTGGTAGCACAGTGAGCAGCTGCCAGCCTCATTTAACTCCTTACCAATTGCAAAACTGATTGAGTTGAAGAGAAAAGAATGCCCTACACAAAGAGAAGGATCTTTGGTTGAAGCAGGGATCCAAGCAGTCCCCTATAGATTTTTTGTGGGGACAGGAAACTTCGGCAAAGCGGTTATGCCTCACAAATTTCTACTGGTCGCATTCGACCAGCTGCATCATCCATCCCATGTGCAAAACAACATATCGCTGCAGATGTACAGGAGGACTGGTTTCTCCCCAATCTGCAAGACACATTAACTAAAATGGTTATTCACTGTACCACATGTCAAACATACAGCACTGGCCTCACCTTAAGAACTATCAGAGGTACCCTGCCCCGCCCTACTGGGCCATTCTGCAAATTACACATAGACTACATGGACATGGGTGAAAGGTGTAATGGGTCTTGCTGTCTGATTGTGATCGTTTTTCCTTTCTCATGTTGAGTGGAGGCTAGTCCTTGTGCACATCCAGATGAAAGTGTGATGCCAGGTTAGAGAGGTTTTCCCTTGTTGGGGCGTGTGCAGTGTATTAAGGTCTGATAACGGCACACACTTTTTCAATGAGCTGTTTAAAGAAATGACAGCATTACTGGGTATTAAGCATCAAATGTGCACAATTTACCACTCCCAGGCCAACAGGATTGTAGAAAGGATCAACAGTGTAATAAAAAACACATTTTCCAAGTTCGGCACCAGTTTAAAAAAGGAACTGGGTTCACAGCTTGCCCCTTGCACTGTTTAGCATGCGCAGGCAGCCCTGTAAGGATCACTATTTATCACACCATGAGGTGATAACAGGGCAGAAAATGCACACGCCCCTATCCCCAATCAGGAGAGCATCTGATTCTCACAGGACTGTGTCTGCTCTAGGGGATGAATTTGGAAGCTATTTGTCTGCCTTAACAAAAGCAATACAAATTATCTCTCAACAGATAGCACCACCAGGGACTGAAGAAATGAACAACGCTGCATCTGAAATGCCAACATCACCTCCCCTCAATCTCTTCCCAGCCGATGGAGTGAGCCCAGATATAATGGCCCCTTTGAGGTCATCTATGCCACTCCCCTTAAGGTAAATGTTTGGGAGCTGGGGTATTGGGTATATCTGTATGATGTCCGAATAGAACTCCCTATACTGCACCCCCACACCCAACGTGAGGACAAATTGAAAGTACAAGAGCAGTAACACACACTTAACCTTTGATCTCATTCATGTTTTTGAAAACCCATGTGCCACTGAATAGTGAGTGCAAGTTTTTATTATTTGTATGTGACTTGTCTGAAGAAATACATTTAACTGAACATTGAGTGCTGTTTTTTATTTGATGTGATCCTACAGCTGATCTACCTCCACGGTATAGAAGTGCTCCTAC
The DNA here is from genome assembly GCF_040938575.1 of Ambystoma mexicanum. NCBI lineage: Eukaryota > Metazoa > Chordata > Amphibia > Caudata > Ambystomatidae > Ambystoma > Ambystoma mexicanum. Next base: position 272,569,115 of record NC_090938.1, read on the forward strand.
ACATTATTTGCACAAAAGTCTAATGCCTCTCTTTCTTTCTCTTTCTCCCTCTCTCTCTCTATCTCTCTCTCTTTCTCCCTCTCCATTGTCTCACAATGGCCGTACAAGGTTCTAACCACGTAATTGACAAATGTTTACATTCTTGTTTTTGTGAATATTCTCTCATAACTGTGTTGTCCTCTACTTATACCTGGTTTATTCACTCTTTCTATTTTTGGGTTAGGTATCTTTTTAGGATGTATTTTTATATGGGGTGGACATATAAAAGGGGGGAATAGAAATGCAAACATTACTAATGTTTCTTTAACATATGCCAATGCTACAAATGCCTCTCTATTACATAAAGTAACCAAAATGAACAATACTGCATCCGTGGTCCTTAAAACTAATACTATTGCAACTGCTCATGATACATCTGACACTCAACAACATAAGGGGAAAGCTTGCTAAGTTACTTATGTTATCATTATTTCCTAATGTGTTTGCGAATTTTAGTTTTTCTCCAAGTTGTTCACATGTTGATGTACTGAAAGGTTTTAGAATACAGATGAAAAGAGCCAAGTACGACAAGATATGCACAATCCAGAATGAAGCAATAGTTAATGCGCAGACATGGGGAACAACAGGGTTAATGGGAGCTGTTATATTTGTTCCTTGATACCACAAGTGTTGGGGCCACAAAGGTATTAATGCTGCAAGACACTCCGATTTTGGAGGCTCAATGCTTGGTCCATCTGAAGCTGTGTAGATTGCAAAGCACTTTCCAGGCACGTAGTGTGCGACTCGAGATGATGGGCCCAGATGAACGACAATGTGCCCAGAACCCCAAAAGCATGCAGTGCTTGCAAAGTCCCTACCTGGAGCTGCAAGGTGTGACGTTCATGGCAAACAGGTGGCAGGAGAGTAAAATGAGCTGCATGGCAGGAGGACTCATAGGATTTGGGCTATAGGCACTGAAATGGTGAACGAAGTGTGCAGACAATACTGAAATGAGCACGTGGAAAAACTCACATGGATCGAGGCACTGAAAAAGCCAGTGAAGGTGCAGAAGCAGGAAGACTATGAGTGTTTTTTCAATGAAGGAAGTATTTTTGTAGGGTCCAACAGCACGTGTAACAAGAAACATCCCCGATCTCAAGAAAGGCACAGCTGCGGTGGTGGATAACTACTGGGTTTCTGGTTAGCAAGCGTTTTTGCATCTCCCGCTTTCATGAAGGGGCACCTGCTCACTGACCACATTGCAATCAGCTCTACTCGTGATCCCTGAAGAACATCTAATAGTGTGACCCCAGGGCTTGCCCGCCCCAATGATAGTACCAATAACAGAGGCCCCCACAAATGTCCCAGTGACGCCACCCAATATTCTGTATCCTGCCAGAACAGAAAAAGAAAGAAAGGTTAAGCAGAAAGTGGAGGTCTAACTATCTATCTGAAGACTCAACACAGCTGCTGAAAGAAATACAAGATCAATACAGACTGTATAACAAGGAAGCAACATTCTTTGCATCGCTCCTGGTGCCTGGGATACAAGCAGCTGCCAATGCCAAATGTCTCCATATTGTCCATTGGGAGCTGATACAGTTGGCAAATTACACTGAACAGGGCCTCAATGCTGCCAAGGCCGAAATGCGGGCCATCAGACTGATGATGCGGCAGAACCGCTATGTACTGGACTTACTCACCGCAATGGAGGGAGGCGTTTGCCGCAAGATTGAAGATTATTGCTGTACATGTTACCTCCAAATGATGCTGAGAACGGTTCCCGCGTGCAAATAATAGGGGCCCTGCACACTCTTGGCACTGATATGCAAACAGACGCTGATATACAGAAAAGTGACTTCTTCGACATTCCTTTTCCTTGGGCACCATCATGGATGAGGTGATAGTGAAACATCTGGTTCCTGTTGCGGTATTTGTGTTGGTGATCTTCTGCACCTGCCAGTTGGGACTCCGATGCTGTGCCAAAACAGTGCAAAGCAGCTCAATGATGATGGTTTCAATTAGGGTACAGGGTGCACCTTGTGGTACAAAAGAAGATACAAACAGATGACCCTGGCAGACCATACATGGTTAGAATAGAACAATGCCTCCACCCCCAGACACCATTAGAACTCCCCCACCAGACCCGAGCAATATGTGGAACACTGGTTTGATCTAGATGGAGATGGAGGGTGTACATATATGACATGTACCTTCGAACAATACACACAGGCAGGGGAGATCTTGCATTCTGTGTGCAAAGCATGGGTGCCTAAGGAGGCAACACCACCATATCTGGAAGCTGAAATGCTAGAAAGGGAGAAAATAGAAAAGTAGGAGAAGGAAAAACTCACCTGGGAGTTTGTTAATGTAGTATTAACGAAAGGGGAATGTTCGGAAGGGGGGGGTGATCGTCCCAGCCTGCAAGCGGTTTTGTATAAGGCAGAAGCATAAAACATTTTTGTAGGGGCTCAGGGAGGTTACAGGGGGAGGGGAATGTTCACAGGGACCACATCTTGGGTAGGTTAATGCATGCTTGGGTATAGATTGCAAAGGGAATGAAACATCATCTTAGAAATCAAGGTCTAACACTGCACTGCAGCCAGGGCAGTAGGCCCAGGTCACGAACATGGAAATAAATGGGTGCATGCTGGAATAGGTTGTAACATGGGCAGCGGTGAGAAGGCCAGAACCACAGAGATTCATAAGCCTTCCATTGTCTCATGCTGCCTGCATTCGTATCCCAGGAGGAATGTGCCTGCCGACCTTCCTCAGTCCCAGCTTTAAGTTTAAGCTCCCCGATACCCCCATCCCAGAACCCAGCATTCCAAGGTACCAGCCAGTCCCAGACCACGGACCATAAAACTGTGAGACCCCCAATCGATCAGAAAAGATCAGAAAGCAGGGACAGGCTGCCTTCAATATTAGGTCACATTATTTGTGCTCTGAGGTGCCAGGGGGGGCTACACAACAAACCTAAAATGAGGGTGCAGAGCTTTGAAAGGGTAAAGTGTGCTGATGTGTATACGATCAAGCTCGGATTGTAAGTCATAGTGACCTTGAATGTATCCTTGGCACCCATGTCTGCAGTACCAGGTGCACATTAGGTTTGAGATAGAGAATGTATTGTTTTTCTGTGCATAATTAGCATTTAACTGTAGCCTTGCACCCGATGACATGCAAGAAGCAGCCCACGTGGTAGAAGATGAATAGACGGACTTCGGACCAATGTCCTGGAATCCCTTATGGAGCAGGTAGCCTATGTATAGGGTCGCACCAACCAGCCATTCCGATTTGTAACCTATGTAACTTACATCACTGATGACGCTGTGTGCCATTTTAACATGTTGCTTTGCACTAACAATTACCCTGAGGTTCTCCTCCATGGCTCTCCTTAGCACTTTCCTCTCAGGCCCTCCTCCAGCACTTGTCCACTCCTCTGTTCCCCCCTTCTTCCATCGCTATCCACTGCACTTCTCCTTACTGCACATGCATGCCTAATGTCACAAGGCATAGTAGGACAACTCCTGCAGTTTACTGTTTTTTTGCCATTGTTATTATTTCCCCTGTTCCCTTCCCATTTAGCCTTGTGGTTCTTTGAAACACAATTGTATTGTATAGGTGCCTTACGAATGCTACATAAAATAGATAAATAAAATAGGAGACAACATTATGGCAAAAGAAACACTTATTGAATAAGCGTCCCCAACAAACTTTAAACCACATGTTCCTTTTGTCCAAACAAGCTGTCAAGTGGACAAAATGGACACTGTGATAAACCTGAAAGTGCTCTCACTTCTACTCCCCAGGGATTCTCTGTTCAGGTGACTAGGGAAGGGCCATTGCTCTTGGATCATGAAGGTGGACTAGCAAGGGAGGATCACCTGGTCGGGAGAGAGTGCCAGACCGCAAGACATGATATCCCACCTTTCATGACAGTGGCATAATTCACGCTCCCTCAGCATTCATAGGATATTGTCACTCTTATCCTATTGATTCCCCTGAAGTGAAGTCTAGTACGGGAAAAAAGATCATCCCAAGAGCAATGGAGGTTACCTATAGAATGTACCATAATAGTACTGGAATGAAGAAGACAGAGTTTAAGACTTGCAGATCTTAAGGTCAGGCACATCCCAATAATTGGACTGATTGGAGTCAGGCAAATGAGGAAAGTGGTGAACACCTGAAAGCCCTTGAAGGGGCACAGGTGTATAAAAGGTGGAGAGAGTTCAGAGACAGAGAGTGGGACCTGGGAAGGAAAAGCGAGCGCTGCAGTCCTAAGGAGCACAAGATGCCAAGACGCTGGAAGAAGACATTGTCGGGTGGAGTGCCAATATGTGGCAAGGGAGCTGTGTCTCCAAGGAGCTGGAGTGCAAGGGGGAAGGGAGCCATGGAGAGTGTTGGCCCCCTTCACTGTGCTACATGAGTGCTTGTTCCCCTGGCAGGAAATGTCTTCCAAGGGTGTCTGAGGGGCAGGCGGTAAGACCCTGACCTCAAGTACCCCGATGCTATTGAAGGGATAAGAGAAATTGGGAGCCAGTGAGTTTCATAGAAACAACAATTACAGCTATTGCATTTTATTAGAGAGGTTGCATGCAGCCGGCACATCGTCAAAAGACTCAACTGAAAAAGCTACTATAGGGAAAGAAACAATGTTGCTGGGAAACAGAACGCTAGTAGAGTAAACGTGCAGCCAAGGGGAGCTTGAGAAGTGGGAGAAACATGTCAAAGGAGCTCCTTTTAAAAAAAAATTCTTTATTTGGTTGTTCAAAATATTGAACCTTTCAAATATATATTATTAGTTTCACATCTGTTTAATTACATCTTTACATAAAAAAATTAAAATAATCTCTCATTAGTATGACAAAACAAGAACAAATATATATAGTTACAGCGTGTAACATGTGTATATGTACAGAGCAATTTCACAAACTCTTAAAAGTAACAGCATTCCTTAATTAAGTTGCTTACTTATTTCCTTTCAGTTTCAAATAGCACATTGAGAAATTGGATAGTTGCAATTCGAACAGCTAAGTTAGTGTTAGTAAATAACCATTGCCATGCATGAGTCTTGTCCATGGGAAGTTGCGACGCAGTCACTCTACCAAAATATTTTTTCCGCATATCAACTAAATTTGGACATTCTATTAGACAATGTTGCAAGGTATCTTTCTGCAAATGTATACAACACCATCTACAAAAACTCTGATCCTCTAGTACGAGTTTCCTTCTTGCCAAAATTTCTCCTGTGTGCCAAAGGTTAAATCTAAATATTGACTTCACATGTGCGGAGAGGGGTATTTCTGCAGATAATCTGCCATGATTCCTAATTTTCTATGGCCAAATAGATTGATGTCAAAATCTTTTACTAATGCGCATTCATCAATTGCGATGATCCAGTCCATTTGAAATAATTTTGTTTTCGCTCTGGAAGGATTATTTAATAGCATGTCTAGTGGAATATTGGCATCTGCAAGAATGTTTAATGTGTTTTGAATCCATCTGGTAGAAAATACATCATTTGTCGTGGCTAAATGACGAGCTAACATTCCTACTACATTAGTTGAAGTGAGATTTAACTAACATTTTCTAAATAACACGCATCTTGTCCATTGGTCTTGTGAATGGTCATGATAAGCCTAATTCAAACTGGAGCATCGCTCGTGAAGTACACATGGGAAGACATAAGATTTCTTTCCAAAATTTGGATTCGATTGTATCCCAGAACTTATGTTGTTTAGGTAAAGCTGTTTCCACACCATATGTCAATATCGGAATCACTTTTTGCTTGTAAAAAAGGAGAATATGTGTGTAGGAGAATTTTGCAAATTTGTGCATTAACAACTTAGCCTGAATAATTAATGGGAGCAACTTCTGTTGGATTTCCATTTCAATATCGTTATCTCTTAGTGAATCTGTAATTGATACACCCAAATACTTATACATTTTGACTTTTGCAAGCTTTTCAATTCCTAAGTGCCATTGGAAAGCTTGAACATTTGACTTCGATTTAGACTTACAGACCAAGACTTGTGTTTTAGATGTTTTAATGACCAATTTATTACTCAGTCTGTTCAGCATGTTTTGCAGACCACTAGGCATTTAAGAAAGAAGAATAAGATTGTCTGCGTATAAAAGATACTTAAGTGGATGAATACCTAATTTAGGGGCATCACAGATTTTATGAAGGAACGCATGTCTGATTGTTAGGGAGAATTCTCTTATAAGGCTAATTTCCCAAACCTAGCGAGTCGCACAGCAGCTTTGCTGGATTTTTGGGTTTGTTTTTTTTTTCTCCTGCTAAGAATGATACTCTTTTACTCCCACTCTTAGGCATGATTTGAGGTATGTCTTTGACTTGTTATGCGCTATGGGGTTACTTTTTACTCCATAGGGTATCATCAGTTTTTTGATATGTGTGTTACACAGCACCCTCAGTGCAGTAACACAGGGGTGTTACAGTGACCCCCAAACATAGACTCCATACCCTGGAACTGACTACTGTTTCCCAGGGCATGTAAAGTCACCATTGACTTTACTAGTCTTAAATTCTGAACAGAACCAGTACAAACCATCATATTGTGGAAGTACAGCTAAGGGGTAATTTGATTGCCCCCGGGTTTGTTTTCAAGTGGGCACTATCCAGTCCCCCCTTGTTGAGTTTCTGGCTGGTGGCAGTGGTTACCACGTGAAATATTCCACCAGAATATTTTCTATGGGATTTTCCCATTCATTTTAAACGCACCACTTTTTGGTGCAATGTTAAAGATACTGCTGGTTTATTTATTTAATATTAAATCCCCGGTTGAGTCTTTTTGCCAGAACTCACTTCTGAAATGGCGTTTTTGTCTGTCTCTGTAACTCTGACCAAGGTCGAGCCCTTTGTTCCACTTTTTTGGCGGGCTTCTCCACAGAAGCCCTCCAAATAGTGGCACTCTGTCTGGGTTCTACAGGAAGGGTGGATGGGGTAATTGGCACCCTGGACTGCGTTGCCTTGGCAACCCAAGTCGCTCTCTACTCTGATTGGCCCAGTGGTGAACCGCCCGGCTCACCCCTTAACTTGTGTGATTGACAGCTAGGCTGATGAATGGGGGTTTTTCTGCATAAAAGCAGGGCCTTTGGGACTGGAACTTCAGAAGTCGCCACAGGACCTAAGAATCCGAAGAGGGACAAAGCTGAGATATCTGCAATTATGACACCACCGGTGAAGCCCTGCTGCAGCTACCTCACCACTTTCCCGACGACAAGAGAAGATCTCCTGCTGGACGAGTCTTCTTCCCCTGAGCGGGTGAGACCAACCAGTTCACCCTTTTCGCCTTTCTAAAATGGCTCTTGGTCGAATCGCCCGTGCCAAGCACCCCGGCGGCTGGATAGCCAAGCTCACCACTTTTGACCGTGAATAAAAGGACTGCACCTTTTAACCGGGAACTCCGCGGCTGGTTTCATCCCTGTGCAGTGCAACGAATCCACGGTTCCTCCTCGACGAGATCTTCTCTTCCCCTGGCCGGAACCATGAACTTCAACCACTGCCAGGAACAACTGCCCCCGCTGTAGCTTCCTTTCTCTTTAAGGTACTGTGTCCTGCCTGACCTCCCTTTCTAAAGATTGCTAAAGGTGACCCTTAAATCCTTGGCTTCTAAACTGGGTTGGCTCCAGGCCTTCTAACTATATCTTTGGAATCACCCCAACCTCTTTTGAACTCTCTGCAAAGACTTTCAGTGCACTTTAAACCGTGTGATCCTGGACACATTTCGCTTTGCTCCATTTAAAGTGGGCCTGGCCTATGAACTTTGGCTCTAGAATATAACCTGCCTTTTCTCCCCTTGCTCTGAACTCTTAAAAGTGTTGGGAACTGTTTGATTCTATGCTCTGCCTTTTCTCTCCCTTTTTAACCTAAACTATTGGAGTGCATCTAGGTTAAGAGCTCACTTCTGTTTTAACAAATAGTTGTGCTTTAACCCTGACTTGTCTGATAGTTATCAAGGGAGGTGTATATACTTACCTGACTGTGTTTTTGATTACTTTTTACTGAGAGTGCTAGTGTATTGCCTAAAGTGTGTTTTAAATAAATAACTATATACTTTTTATACAAAGCTTGGGTCAGTGTTTGTTTGCTCTATTGTGTTTTGGCCCTATACTGTATACTCTACATACTGCCCTACTCTTCTTGAGAGAGGTCTGACTGCTCAGCCACAGCTACCAGGTAAATCTGGGTGGTGCACACTGCTACCAATTGGGTTTACTGCTTACTCCTGTAGTTTTAGGGGGTAATTCATAGATTTCAGCACAGAGGCAGCGCACGCGAGCAGCACAGGGAGGGATGATGTGCCAGCGTGCACCAGCCGTGTGCATTAAACAGCATTCTGGCGCACCGTGTATTCGTGGAATTCCCAAGGCAAAAAGAGCCCTGGCGCAGAGAACATCCCGCAGCGCCAGTTACGCCCCCAAGAACGCCCCTCGCGCAAGGAAAAGCCATCAAAATCCCCAATCCAGGGCAAAGGGCTGCGCTAACCCTGGACCAGCTTACAGGGCAACTACACAGCAAACGCCGAGCGGGTAACGTGTATTCCTGGGGTGCGCTGTAATTATCACATGCGGTAGGGCCTGTGCGAGTGGGGTACATGTATTACTGGGGTTCGCGGGGAGTTTCACACTCGGTAGGGCCTGTGCGAGCGGGGTACGTGTATTACTGGGGTTTGTGGGAAATTGCACACGCGATTGGGCCTGTGCAAACAGGCTACGTGTATTTGGGGGGAATGCATGGAGTTTCACATGCGGTAGGCCCTGTGTGAGCGTGGTACATGGATTTCGGGGCTGCGCGGGAAGTTTCACACGCGATTGGCCCTGTGCGAGCGGGGTACGTGTATTACTGAGTTCGCAGGGAGTTTCACATGTGGTAGGCCTGTGCGAGCAGGGTACGTGTATTACTGGGGTTCGCGGGGAGTCTCACACACGATTGGGCCTGTGCGAACAGGCTACGTGTATTTGGGGGGTACGCAGGGAGTTTCACACGTATTAGGCCCTGTGCGAGCGTGGTACGTGGATTTTGGGGGTGTGCGGGAGGTTTCACACGTGATTGGCCCAGTGCAAGCGGGGTACGTGTATTACGGGGGTGCACGGGAAGTTTGACACACGATTGGGCCTGTGCGAGAAGGCTACGTGTATTTGGGGGTACGCAAGGTGTTTCACACACGGTAGGCCTGTGCGAGCGGGGTACTTGTATTCCTGGGGTGCGCTGGAATTATCACATGCGGTAGGGCCTGTGCGAGCGGGGTACGTGTATTACTGGGGTTCGCGGGGAGTTTCACACTCGGTAGGGCCTGTGCGAGCGGGGTACATGTATTACTGGGGTTTGTGGGAAATTGCACACGCGATTGGGCCTGTGCAAGCAGGCTACGTGTATTTGGGGGGAATGCATGGAGTTTCACATGCGGTAGGCCCTGTGCGAGCGTGGTACATGGATTTCGGGGGTGCGCGGGAAGTTTCACACGCGATTGGCCCTGTGCGAGCGGGGTACGTGTATTACTGAGTTCGAGGAGAGTTTCACACGCGGTAGGCCTGTTCGAGCAGGGTACATGTATCACTGGGGTTCACGGGGAGTCTCACACACGATTGGGCCTGTGCGAACAGGCAATGTGTATTTGGGGGGTACGCAGGGAGTTTCACATGCGGTAGGCCCTATGCGAGCGTGGTACGTGGATTTTGGGGGTGTGCGGGAGGTTTCACACGTGATTGGCCCTGTGCAAGCGGGGTACGTGTATTACGGGGGTGCACGGGAATTTTGACACACGATTGGGCCTGTGTGAGAAGGCTACATGTATTTGGGGGTACGCAGGGAGTTTCACACACGGTAGGCCCTGTGCGAGCGGGGTACTTGTGTAGTTCGCAGGAAGTTTCACACGTGGTAGGGCCTGTACGAGAGGGCTACGTGTACTACTGGGGTTTGCTGGGAGTTTCACACGTGATTGGGCCTGTGTGAGCAGGCTACGTGTATTTGGGGGGTACGCAGGGAGTTTCACACGCAGTAGGCCCTCTGCGAGTGTTAAGACGGATTTCTGAACTCTGTCCTGGCGGCGCAGAAGTTCAGAAGGCCAACCTAATTACTTGGAACAGGGTAACCTCTGGACAAGCCAGACCAATCAGGGTAGCGATCGCGGCGGTCAAGACTAGGTCTCAAGAGGGGTGAGGGTGACTGAAAGCCCGCAATGAGCACACAAAGCAAGGACACTTACAAACTACTCCAAACAGGTGTTATATTAAAAATATATACACATTTATTCCAAGGCCTTTAAAACAATGACCGTAGCGAGAAATCACAATACAACTCTAGTAAACCAACACATACCATACCAATACAATATATATACAAATACAAACAAGTCTCAAGCGTTAGATGCACGAAATGTGTGGTCCACCTAAAAGGGAAGGAAAACAGGCAGTGTGAAATAATGCTTAGACCCAGTCCGCCTTCAGAGGCACCTAACTAAAAGGAAGTCCGAGCCCTACGAAGAGTGGAGCCTTGTGCTCAAAAGTACCTGCACACGCTGGTGCCAACGAGCAAAAGGGGAGTCTCTTCGAGGGAAATCAGGCAGTTCAGTTTAGTGCACAAATGAAGAAGAACAGAGTTCCGCGACTCAAGCGCAGCCTCCACTGTGGGCAGAAGCAGAGCGCGAGTACGGAAAGGCGTGCTGTTTTGACACAGCGGGGAAAAGCTATGGGCTCCTGCAGGAGGGCGACCAGTTCCTAGCTATGCTACTCACCGGTCCCCGATGCAAGCAGACCCAGGCTTCTCCGCGTCAGTTTCAGTCGC